>NC_134572.1:182078169-182713794 GCF_050947875.1 Dermacentor variabilis | reverse complement strand
CTACCCTCTACCGAACATTCAGGACTTCACGGTAGCGTTGCACGGTGCGACGATATTTTCTAAGATCGATCTCGTTCGTGCCTACCATCGACTACCCGTCGCTAAAGAAGATATTCCGAAGACCGCCATCACCACACCCTTCGGTCTTTTCGAATTTCACCGCATGCCTTTTGGTTTAAGGATCGCGGGCCAGTCCTTTTAGCGTTTCATCGATTCCGTCACCCGAGGTTTGCCTTTCGTTTTTGGATACATTGACGACCTTCTCGTCGCAAGCTCTTCGGCAGAAGAACATCCTCACCACCTGCGGTTGTTGTTTTCACACCTTGCCAGTAAAGGAATTGTCATCAACGCCGGAAAGCGTGAATTTGGTCAAATCGAACTCGAGTTCCTCGGTCATATCGTCGACGCTAACGGCACTCGACCACTGCCGTCCAATATTCGCGTCATCGAAAATCTTCCCCGACCGACCACACTCACAAAGCTTCGCCAATTTCTCGGATTTGTCGAGGCTGCCGACGCTTTCGCAAGAGTCAAGTCCGCCCTTGCCGCCGCCTTGCTGCTTAGAGACCCAAAGCCAGACGCACCCACTGCCATCATGACCGACGCTTCAAACACCGCCGTTGGGGCCGTTCTGCAACAATTAATCGACAATGCGTGGCATCCACTCCCTTTTTTCTCCAAGAAACTAAAGCCTGCACAGTCCCGCTACAGCGTGTTCGGCCGTGAATTACTCGCTGTTTACCTGGCTATCAAGCATTTTCGCCATTTCCTCGAAGGCCTTGCGTTGACTGTCTTGACTGACCACACACCCCTTGTGCACGCAACGAATCGTTCGGCGTCCTGTTACTCGCGCCGCGATATTCGACACCTTTCCTACATCTCCGAGTTTACAACAACGTTCCGCCACATCAAGAGCACCGACAACGTTCCAGCTGATGTTCTGAGTCGTGTCACTGTCGTTTCCACTTTGACATCGGAACCTTTCATCCTCGAGGTCGACTTACTCGCCAGTCAACAGCGTGACGACACTGAACTTCGTACACTCCGGAATTCCTCAACGGCCCTGAAATTGGAAGACGTCGTTGTGGCCCCAGATGGTACGTCCGTCGTCTGCGACACTTCTAACGACACACCTAGACCATACATTTCGGCATCCCTTCGCAGACGTCTATTCGAAACCGTGCAGAACCTATCGCACCCTGGCATGCGAGCGACACAGAAGCTTCTTTCCAGTCGTTTCGTTTGGCCTCGGCTGAACGCGCAAGTTCGCGATTGGGTTCGCTGCTGTTTGTGGTGCCAACGTTCGAAGATCCAGCGTCACCCCATTCCGTCTTTTCTTCCAACGGATGCTCGTTTTGACACCGTACACCTGGACCTCGTCGGCCCTCTCCCACCTTCGAAAGGTTACTGCTACATACTGACATGCATCGACCGTTATACACGGTGGCCAGAAGCTGAAGCTACATCTGACATCTCAGCGCCCACAGTTGCAGCAGCTTTCATGTCTACGTGGATCGCAAGGTTCGGCTGCCCATCCACAATAATCACAGATCGCGGTCGGCAGTTTGACTCAGCACTCTTCAACGAGCTACTCAATCTACTCGGAACGACACGTTTTCGCACAACTGCTTACCACCCGCAGTCCAATGGACTAGTTGAACGTTTTCACCGGCATCTCAAGGCCTCCCTTATGGCACATGAATCGCCGGAGAAGTGGGTCCTACATTTGCCTCTCGTTTTACTTGGCATCAGAGCCGCACTCATGAGCGACCTAGGTTGCTCCTGTGCTGAGCTAGTTTACGGCACTCACCTACGCCTTCCGTGCGACTTCTTTGTAACCACCCCCAAAACGCCTATGCCATCACCTGCCGACTACGGTGCCGAACTGCAAGCTTTTTTCAGCCAGATACGCCCCGTGCCTACACGTTCACAACAAGCAAGGTCCCCGTACGTTTCTCCCGCACTCAGCTCTGCTACCCACGGTTTCGTGCGTAACTGTGCCGTGCGGAAGCCTTTGCAGCCACACTACTCCGGGCCATATAGTGTTCTAGAGCGTCTTCCGACGACGCTTGTTCTGAAGGTCAACGGCCGATCAGATACAATTGCCCTGGAACGTCTCAAACCCGCCTACATCGAAGCACCCGCGCCATCAGCTCCACCAATATGCGACACGACCATGCTGCATCCTTCGCCGCCGCCTGCGCACGTGACACACAAGACCAACGCCAAGACACGCCACGTCACGTGGACTTTCAATCGTTCGTCGAACTTTCCTCCTCTTTAGGGGGGGGGGGGCCCTCTGTAGCGGCAGCAGCATCGGCGTCGCACGAGGGCTTACGTAGACGCTCGCGTCCACTCGAGGCACGAGCGGCTGGAACGCTCCGGCACGGGCTAGCGTTTCGAAGATTATTAAAAAAGAATGCTACGCCAAGAGATGGAGTGTTGGTTCTTCCTCTCCTGCGAGAGCCCGAGACTTTACCGGTCTACGTGGTCGCTCGTCGCCATAGATAGATAGATAGATAGATAGATAGATAGATAGATAGATAGATAGATAGATAGATAGATAGATAGATAGATAGATAGATAGATAGATAGATAGATAGATAGATAGATAGATAGATAGATAGATAGATAGATAGATAGATAGATAGATAGATAGATAGATAGATAGATAGATAGATAGTAGGCGGTGAACGACCGAAGTAGCCAAAGAATGTTATCCGCAATAAAACAGTCCTGTTTCATTTCAGTTTTATTTAGGATGCTTGGTAGATTCTGTCTTCTTACAAAACAGCCATTATCATCCACATGTACTCAAAGGAAACGCCGCTTCTTACCCAGCAGTTACAGACCTATAGCTTTGACAAGCTGTCTGTGCAATCTATTTGAAACGATGGTAAACAAGCACCCATCTATCTCATAGAAAGGAGAGGAATGCTAGATCTTTACCAATGTCGCTCCCGATAAGGTAGGTTGACAATAGGCCCCTCTCTCCGGATTGAGGTGAGCATTGTGTACTCCTTCAAACGCAGTCTCTGTAATTCATGACCTGGAGAAAGCGTGTAACACGATCGCAGTTCAGAATTATCCCAAATTATTGGCGCGGAGGGTGCGCTTGGCGACACGTTAAACATAATCGAAAGCTATCTGTTGAATTGTACTTATCGCCAGGCATTGTCCCGGATTTCCCTTAAGGGGAACCTTTAGCTCGGGTGACCCTATCTAAATACTTATAAAAGGATAACTCGTTTTTCTCGTCAACCACTCCGCCAAATTTGACGACATTTGTTGCATTTAAAAGAAGAACTTAAAATCTAGTGACTGTTGGTTTCCAATTTTTGATTTAGGTCGTCAATTTTTTTATTAAAAATTGGCAAATATGGCAAGTTCCCAGAAAACGAAACCATCAAGTTTACAACTTTGTAACGCAGCAATGAAAACTGATGTCACAGTTATGTGAATTGCATCTAATAGTACATCTAAAGCAGACAAAATTGATATGTCACACATGAATCTCAAAAAATTAGTAATATGGAAATACAGCTTTTGCAGAACCTTTGTACAGAATGTAAGAAATTCCCGTACAATATCGAATGACATATCACAATTGTCCGCCTTCAACGATCTAGTGAATGCCGTTTACAGAACCGCAATATCTGTTATTGATACAGAGTTATTTGTTTTTAAACTTCGCGCGTCTAGTTTTTTTAAAATTGACGCATTTTAGGAGTCTTTGTAACGAAATTCAGGCTCTTAAATGAAATTCCGCTTGCAACAGTCACTAGAATTCACCTTTTTCTTTCAAATGCAACAAATTTCATTAAAACTGGTCCAGCGGTTATCTCAGAAAATCTTTTTTCCGTTTTACATGTGTTTGAATAGCCGCCGTCGGAGTTGGGCCCGAGCTAAAGCTTCTCTTAAGAAATTGGTGGTGTGCCAGGCTGCCCTGCTTGGTAAATGCATGTGAGAGCCAGGTCGCATTTTGTGCAACATTGATAGTTGCGAACGACATGTTCAGCATAGCGCTTAGTAATAATAAAATAACAACAATAACTATAATAATAATAGTAAAAATCCGAGGACACATAAGCATGTCCTCTAATGACTTTCTAATGACTTGTGGAAACGAAAGCATTTTGGTCCAGTTGAACGCAGCTGAGTGGTCCCTCGAGTTCTGCACTGCGAGTAATGTTTTGAAGTTTTGCCGCGAGGTATGTTATAGAGTTTTGGGATTAAATTGGAGCGGCTCATTTTATTTTTGCAGTTTCCACGTTAGCACGCCGCTTTGCTTGGTGATCCGCTTCCCTCTCACACTTTCGAATGGCTTCGTGATGCATGCTAGCATATTGCACCGCGGCTCGCTTGACCTGCCATGTGTTGGGTGAGTTGGCGAGAATGGCAAATTTTGCTGCCCGCCTCTTCGGCAATTTCGCAGCGTTCTTCCGCTTCATTACTTCGTAAGCCGTGCATTGGCGCAGCGGTCAAGTTGTTTTGCTACTGCCGTGGTTGCGGCCGCCGACGACCTAGATGCTTCGGACTCCACAGCGGTGCATGCTGCCTGAACCAGTAAGCAGCCGCGGCCTGCGGTGCCAATGCCGCGACCCACGGACGTTCCGCGCGACGACAGACGAAGGAAGCACCAGTAAGGCCAGCAGGCATGCGTAGCTGCTAAGCCCTGTGGAGAAGAGAGGTGGTGGTGGTAACAACTTTATTTCGTCAACAGAAAAGATTTGGTTAACTTTAGTGGGCTTCCAGGGTGCGTGAGGTGGCCGTCCGATCAGTTCCTCTAGTGCCACATGTATGGTAGTGAGGCCTTGTCTGTCGGCGACCTCCAAAGCCCAGCTGACGGCCTGCAGTTGAACCGCTGGGTCCGAGCTGGACACCGCATCCTCCCACTCTTGCTCGTTAGAGAGATGCCATTCTCTTTTCGGTTTTAGATTGTCGCAATCGAATAAAATTTGTTTTCAATCTGCCTTTGTGACTGCGCAGAGCTTACATTCGGGGGTGTAGACTCCTGGGTAGGCCTTGGAGTATATATAGGGGTTGGGGAAGGTGTTAGTTTGTAGTTTCCGCCAGGCCACTTGTTGATGTTTACTAAGGCTTTTGTCCGGCGGCGGGAGCGTCCTTCTGTTGTTTCTGTAGTATAATGTGATCTCGTGGTAGGTGGTCAAGGTCTCTCTGGCCGACCTCAGGACCGGCTCGCCCACTGCCTGGTTGACGAAATCTCGGGCTAAGTTGTCGGCCGCCTCGTTCCCAGGATGCGACGCGTGGGCCGGAAACCATATGATTCTAATGGGTCTGGCGTTGAAATTTTGCGGTTTTAGGATTTGTTTGGCGGGTTTGTGGACCCTCCCTTTTGCAAAGTTTCGAACGGCTGTCTTCGAGTCGCTAAAGATCGTGTTTGCTTTAGTGCTTATAATGGCTAGGGCGATGGCCGCTTACTCCGCCTCGTGTGCCTTTTTGCTCCGCACAGAGGCGGCTGAGATTGGTTTTAGGTCCAAGCCCACGACGCCTATCGAAAAGGCATTGTGATTACAGAGCTCTGCAACGTCCGTACAGACTGCTTCCTTATGGTTTGAATATTGCCTGTGAAGGGCTTTGGCTCTCGCCTTCCTCCTTTCTTCGTGGTGTTCGGGATGCATGTTTTTCGGGATTAGATCTATTCTCAGATACTTGTGTATGTCTCTAGGCATTTGCACGGCATCCGTACCTATGCATTCTTGCCTGATATCCAAGGTCCTTAGAATGTGTCTTCCCGTGGGTGTTTTTGTTAGCCTGTCGTACTGTGCGATTCTGTACGCCTCGGCTAGCTCGGGAAGCGTGTTGTGTATGCCGAACGATAGCAGCCTTTCTGTTGATGTATACTTAGGGAGATGAAGGGCTGCCTTGTGCGATTGTCTTATGAGGCATTCAACCTTGTTCTTTTCCGCTGCCTGAAGTTTGAGATAGGGGAGAGAATATACTATACGGCTGAGCACGAAAGCCTGCACTAGCCTCCTCAAATCTGTTTCTTTCATTCCCTGGTGTTTGTTAGCTATTCGCCTTATGAGCCTGTTGGTTTGTCCAACGCTTGCGACTAGTTGGTTTAGTGTAGTTGTGTTTTTCCCGTTGCTTTGAATGTGCATTCCCAGAATTCTCAAGGTTTGTACTTCTGGAACTTTTGTACCATCAACCCTAACATCGAATTGTGCCGGGGGATCGTTTTTCTTAGGTCTGTGTCTGATAACTAGGAGTTCGGATTTTTGTGGCGAGCACGTTCGCCCGACTCTCCTGGCGCATCCGGTCACTATATTCGCTCCCGTCTGTAGCGTGTTCTCAATTTCACCTTCGCTTCCCCTGACTGTCCAGAGGGTGATGTCGTCTGCGTAGAGTACCGACGATAAGTTTCGTATAGCGGCAAGAAGCTTGGCCATGGGTATGAGGGTTATGTTGAACAGAAAGGGTGACAGCACTGACCCCTGCGGTGTGCCTTTGCTTCCTAATTGTACTGTACCCGACTTAATGCTTCTGAATGTTATTTGAGCCGTTCTGTCGGTTAGAAAAGCCTTGATTTATGAGTATATTCTCTCCCCCACGTTTAAGTCGGAGAGGGCATTCATGATGGCATTGTGGGCGACATTATCAAAGGCTTTGGTGAGGTCCAGTGCCATTATTGCTTTAGTGTTGGTGTTATTCGGTGTGTTTATTACCTCTTCCGAAAGCCTGAGCATTATATCTTGCGTAGACAGGTTGGGCCGGAAGCCTATCATCGTTTGCGGAAAGAGATTGTGCTTGTCCATGTGGTCTTGTAATCTAGATAACGCCACGTGCTCCAATAGCTTCCCTAAGCATGATGTTAGGGATATGGGTCTGAGGTTGCTTAGTTCGAGTTTCTTGCCTGGCTTGGGTATGAGAGTCACCTTGGCGTGTTTCCACGTCTCTGGCAGCCACCCATACTTCCAGCACTTGTTAAAGTACTCCGTGATCCCTTGAATAGAGTCCCCGTCTAGATTTCTTAGTATTTCGTTCGTCACCCCATCCGCTCCTGGAGCGGAGGATGTTCTAAGTTTCTGCATGGCCGCCTTTACCTCTGCTACCGTTATGTTTTCGTCAAGTTCAGGGTTGGGGTTGCAGTTGTAGTTGGGAAGCGTCAGGTTTTTCGTTGTGCATAGGTATCGGTTTTATAATTGCGTTATCATTTCTTCGTCATTAGAGGGCTTGCATGAATTATGCGTGCTACATCCTTCTGGTGAGCGGCTCTGCTGTTTTCTGGGTCTAAAAGATGTCTCAGAAGGTGCCATGTGTCTTTGAGCCCCAATTTTCCGCTCATTTGATCACATGTTTGTCCGCATTGTTGTTTAACTAAGTTTTGAGAATGATTTTCGATTTCTCTTTCTAGTTTGGCTATTCTAATTCTAAGTTTTCTGTTGTGTTTTTGTTTCATCGATCTTTTTTGTAAGCTATTATGTGCCTGCCACATGTGCAATAATCTGCTATCAGCGGCTTTGTTTTCGGCTGCTATCTCTATCGTCTTAGTGGTGTGCTCTGCGTCGTTCAATAGTTTGTGAATCCATTCATTTAGGTTTTCAATATTCTTGCCATCTGCGTTACCCTGTCTCCTTTCTCAGAATTTATCCCAGTCTACCACTCGTGTCACCCTTGTTCTTTCCTTCTTGAGCGTACTGCTGGGTATAGTGGTCTCTATAATGTAATGGTCGCTCCCTAGGTTCTCGTTCGTGTTGTGCCATTGTGCATCTACTATGTTTTTGCATAGGGTCAGGTCAGGGCATGTGTTAGCTTGCACACTGTTCCCTATCCTAGTTGGCACCAGGGGATCTGTCAGGAGCGTGTATCCTTGGTCCTGAACATATTGCCAGAGGCTAGTACCCTTCTTTAAATTTGTTCTGTAACGCCATGCCATGTGTTGTGCGTTCATATCCCCGACTACTATTAGGGGATTCGTTTTACTGATTTTTCTGGCTTCGTTCATGGCTGTTATTATGGGGGAGGATTCCGCCTTGGGGGTGCTATATATGTTTAGAATGAAGAGCGGGGCCTCGCTTCTTTTTAGGGGTATGACCTCTATCAGGAGGCAGTCTGCACCGTTCGATTGAATTTCGTGCTCTATTGCAGTTAGATTTCTATGAACCAAGAAGGCCGTGAGTGGTTTTTCTTCCTTGCCATTTTCATATGTTTTATAATCCCGAACCTTTACTTTTTTCTTGGTTTCTTGTAGGGCTATGACATCGGGAATTTTTTTCTTTTTCAAGGTTTTGAATGTGGAGCTCTAGGTTCTCCCGATTTCCGCGGAAGCTCCTACAGTTCCATTGCCATATTCTTATCTCCGTCTGGCCCTTCCCCATGATTGGCTTTAGGGAGGGAGATGGATTGCGCTGTGGTGGAGGCCATGGGTCCTGGGGCCGGAAAGAGTTGGCCCATCACCTTAACCAGTTGATTGTCATGTTTCTGTACTAGCTCGCTTGTAGCCTTTGCTGCGTTTGTAAGGACTCTTACTTGTTCTGCTAAGGTTTTATATTGTTCCCTGGTCTCGTTTCTGATAGCTGTGAAGCGTGCTTCTATGTTTGCTTCAATATTGTTTTGCCTTTCCTCAATTTTATCTAATCTCGTTGCCACTGTTTTTAATAGGCTCATTACTTCCTCGTGATTCCATTTTTCGTGATTCTCTGAGTCTTCCATCAACCTCTTTTTTGCCGGTGGCCCTCTTGCAGGTGAGGGTGCCCTAGAGGATGCGTTTGACGGAGGGAGGGATGCCCTCCGCGGTTCCTGTGTTAAGATCGCGGGTTGTTGAGCAATATGTGTTTTACTTTCTTGCTGCTGTTGCGTTATTGCCTTCATTAGTTCCTGAATTATTCTTTCCTGTTTTTGTATGATTGCTTTAAGTTTCTTAATTTCATTACTCTCGTGGGAGGATTGCAGTGTCCCGCTCACCTGATGTGGTGCTCCTTCCCGTCAGGCGTTCGGTAGCGCCGGGTAGGCCTCCGAGCGGTCTCGTTTTCCTCGGTCGTTACCCTGTGCTCGGTTTCTCGATCTGCTTCTGCCTCGCTGTTGCTGCTGCTCTGTCGGGTGCGCAGGTTGCGCTCCCTGTCCCTCCGGTCGCTGAAATTCCCCTTGAGGCTTGCCACTTCGTTTCTTGTTTCCCTTGGCGGGCGGTCTCTCATATCTGATCTTGCATTGGTTGGATCCCGTAAGTGTTCTCCCTTCCACAGAATGCACCTCGGCGTGCACGTGGGCTCGTCTTGGACCGGATGCTCATCGCCGCACCTGTAGCAGAGATTTCTTCGTTCTTCCGGACACACGTCCGAGCGATGTCCCGGTCTTCTATAGTTGTAGCATGCTTCCACTTTGGGTCTGAAGAGGTAGCAGTTGTGGATTCCTCCGCCGAATCGAATGGAGCCCGGGACTATCTTGGTGTTTGCGAAAGTGATGAGCAGGGCTTTTGATGATTTTCCCATCCTTCTTGCGTCCACAATCTCTAGCTGTGGGTTGACTTTCACGATGTCGTCCATGATCTCGGCGTGGCTTTGGTCTTCTAGAACGTGATACGCAATCCCCTTGATGCTGTTGTCCGGTGCCGCTACGTATGCACACGTCGAATAGATTTGGTCTAGGATTTTGATATGCTGTACTTCCGCGTATTTCCCTGCGCGTTCCATAGAAGGGGTGCTCACGGTAAAGGAGTTGTTAAAAGGATTGATCCTTACTTGGTCGTGTTGCTTGATTTCCCCAAAGTTCACTCCGATTTCCAGGCACAGGGCGTACAGTAGTGTAGTGGCGGTGTGGTCACGGAGCCGAAGTCCGCCTCTCGGCCGGTGTACGATCTTGTAGTCGCTCTCTGGCAGACGCGGGAACGGCTTCTCTTTATATGGGCAGCGTCTTATGGATGCGTTCACCCCACTGGTCTGGGCGGCCTTGCCGGTGGCGTCCGTCGGTGTCATAGCTGCATCCTGTTGGGCATTGGCGTCCCCATGCTTGGGGCGAGCTCGATCATGGGCTTCGATGGCAGCCTGTATCCATAGGCTTCGGTCTTCATATTCCTCCGGGGAGATTTCCTCTCCGTCTACGGCGTACTCCATCGCGACAGCGTCGGTGACGGCTCGAGGGGCCGGCGGCGACGCCGATAGCGCCCCTAATCGCGCTAGGCCTGAAGTAGGCCCAGCTCGGCTAGTTACGGCCGGTGAACGGAAGTGCCCCTAAAGGGGTAAAAAGGGGTCTTGCGCCTCGAAAAACTGCGGCAGGGTTCCAGGCACTCTCTGTAACCTTGTGGGAGCAGATCCGGGTCTGCTGGTACAGAAAGTCGCTCGGACAAGACCAATAACTCGGGAGCCCATACGGAGCACATCCGCACGACTCAACGCGCCAAGCGTCCTTCTGGAGAAGAGAAGCACGTCGCAGCCCGATGCCCTCTACCCTCGCGCCCTCTCCTCCCTCCCAGAGCTCTGCTTCGTAGAGGCGCGCGCCTGACGTGGCGACGCAGCTGATGGGGTGTTAGGGGCCGTTTGGCTGGTACAGACGCCAGCAATTTGGCTCAATGATTTGATGATCTGGCATCAACATAATAATAATAATAATAATAATAATAATAATAATAATAATAATAATAATAATAATAAATCTTGTATTGCACGTAACGTATACAGGACAATGAAACGGGCCTGTCAAAGCCTCTAGTGGCTTGAGGGACTTGGCCCGGCAAAGTCGGCAGACGGACGTGCAGTAAAACATAAAATATGAACATAATATAAACACAATATATCAACACAATACTAACATGAAATAAATAGTGACCAAGGTGCAAAAAGTTAGGAAAAGTAACATTACGAAGAAATGAAAAATAAAGAGCAAGGAACAGTATTTTAACAATTCGTGCCTGATCATGAACATTTTTCAGGCATATAGGAACCGTGTTACAATGAGTGAACCATGATTTTTAGCACTTTCTTTTGATGTTGCGGAAAACATTTCCTCTGGTAAGTCATTAAAAATTTGGGGAGCATAAACACAGCGCCTGGCTTCCCCATGCCTTGTTGAGGAGCGCGGCACCTTAAACCAACGAATGGAACTACGCAGGCTTCGGGAGAATGCATGACGTGTTTTGATATTGCTGTCCCAGAAATGTTGTACCACTACAGTCTGTAGAAAGAGTGTTCGAAAGCATGGAAGACCAAGGGCTGTGAAAATATTATCAGACACAGAGAAGGGGGCGTTATTAGTATGTTTCTTAATAAAGTCTCAACTCTGTTTTGCCATCTGGCTGAGCAAAAAGCAAAAACAGTAATCCCATATCTGAGAATGCTGTACACCAGAGCATGCGCAATATTTTTTATGTGGAAAGGAACAATAGATTTTGTATGGAAAAACAACCAGGCCGCGCTCCGAAGCTTACCACAAACATGTGATAGCTGGCTGTGCCAAGACATATCACTGTCGAAGAAGACTCCCAAGTATTTTACCGAATTCACATAGGCGACAGGCATGCACCTACAGGGATAACAGCCGTGGACATGTAGAAAAACGGGCGCATATATAGCTGTTAGTTTTAGTGGGGATCTGAAGCAAACGAGTTTCGTTTTAATTGGGTTAACCTGCAAGCAGTTATTAGTGAACCAAGTCATTGTTTTGTGTATATTATTCTGGAGATTAGTAATGGCCATGTTGTAAGAAATGTGCTTGGAAAGCAAAACAGTGTCGTCGGCATATTGAAATAATAGACCTTTGGAAATTACGTGAGATAAGTCATTAACGAACAAATTGAACAGAAGAGGTGATAATATGGAGCCCTGTGGAACCCCGGCCTTCATTGGAAGTTGACTACTTAGATTTGTCATCCCGTCTAAAACAACCACTTGTGAACGACCGGAAAGGCAATTCTTGAGCCCATCATAAAACGGACCTCTGAAGCCTATGGAGTATAGTTTTTCTAATAAAATACCGTGATGAACTGTTTCAAAAGCTTTAGAAATGTCTAAAAATAAAGCAACACTAAACATATTTTGATCGAAAGCTGAAAAAAGTTCATCGGAGAACTCTTCCAGAAGAGGTACAGTACCACGACCAGCAACGGAACCAAACTGGCGGGTTGGCAAAATAGAAAATTTTTCAACAAAAGATGACATGGATCTCAAAAGAAATTTCTCGGTTATGTGGGAAAGTATAGGCAAGATCGAGATGGGTCGATAGTTTGTCATGTCGTCTTTTTGTCCTCCTTTAAATAGCGGTTTAAATAAAGCAGTTTTAAGTTCATCCGGGAAAAACACAGTGCGCAGAAAACCATCTAGCATGAAGATCAGCACATCAGACAGTGCCTCGAAGTTTCTTTGGAGCAAATTTGCTGACAAGCCGTCAATACCAGGAGGTTTATTCCACTTGAAGCTAAAGATTATATCACGCAGTTCTTCTTTTCTAATGCTGGCTAGAAAAGCGGACGCAGAGTTTGATTTCTTCAACGTGTATTGGTATGCCTGACTGGAAGATGATTTCTCTGAGGCCACTGCAAAAAAACGATTAAAACTATTTGCGACTTCAACGCAATCTCCCGGAAAGAAAGAAAGCGGGGAGGTACTTGCAGAATTTTTGCCATGAAGGTGGTTTATCAATGACCACGTTTTAGTGGCATTCCTTGACGACTGGCGAAATTCTTGAGAAAAGTACTGGAGCTTCGTGGACCTTAGCAGAGCGACCACCCTATTTCTTGCGGCTTTATACTCCAGTCGTAAGGCTTGATTTTTTGGTACCCGTTTGCACCCTCTCCAAAGTATGTCTCTGTATGAAATGGCACGGATTACGTCTGGGGTCAACCAGTTATATTCTCTTTGGCGCTTTTTTATTACGACGCGTTTAGAATTGTTCTCAAGCTTCCTTACTTGGTCGCAGAGGATACTATAGACCTTCTCTGGTGAATTAGACTCAGTTATTGCTAACCAGTTAAAATTGTTAATTAAGCTATCTAAGACTCCATGGTCCGTTATTGTAATATAGATGAGGTTATTTGGAACAGCGTTTCGTGAAGCATTTGATAAAGGAAAAGATGGAGACGAACGACAAGCAATCAGATAGTGATCCGCGAAGCGCTGTAATATAACACAGGAGGCAAACGAGTAGTTAGGAGCACGTAAGACAATGTGGTCTATACATGAACTAGTTAGATGATCGTTAACCATTTCTTCACGAGTAGGAAATGTTGTATTTATTAAACCACATGAGGACAGGACAGAGAAGTAATCGGAAACGGTACCCATTGTAGGGCACAATGTATTTATGTTTAAGTCGCCCAATAAACATACTTCTTCCACGGAATTCCAGCGGTGCAATATTTCTTCGAGTTCTAACAGAAATCGGGTGATACTAGCGCACGGCGGCCGATATACAGCCAGCAAATTTAAACACCGGGCGCCGCAAGTTATCTTCAACGCTAAACATTCCGCATGCGCGAAGTTCACGTCCATTGATGAAACATCAAATTTATCACTTACAAAGATGGCGATTCCACCACCTCGACGATGAGGCCTTATCACAAAACGACTTTGATAGCCTGGCACTGAAAATGTACGCAAGCAGGCATCTGAAGTATTGATTTCTGTCAGCACGAATACATCGACGAATCCTATTCCTGACGTAGCGACAAGCTTGAATTCTTCCCAGTATTTGCGAAGGCTCCTGATATTGGTATTTACAATAGTGAAATCATTATCAACGCTCACACCAAAAGTGTCCTTGAACGACTGAAAATGTGGACGTTGGTAGCACGTGTTGGCCATGATAGCTACACAATGTTGTCCAAGTCAGAATGTCTGATTATTCGAAGAAGCGACGATCCTTCACTCTTTTTCACAATAATCTTGCCACGCTTCACCCAGGCAAACTTGTATTCCATTTGCTTTGCTCTAGTCCTAGCACACCAGAATAGGTCACGGTTTAGTCTTGTCAGGTTTTCGTTCAAAAATATTTTTTCAAGCGAACTAGCTTCGCAGAGTTGTAGAAGCTTTCCTCGGGCATCGAACAGAATGTTTCTGGCAGCAATTGAAGTGAAACGCACAAAGACCCTCGGAATATAGTAGCCACGTTTGCCCTGCATACGATGAATCGCCTCAACCTCCAGCAGGAAAAATTTTTGGAGGTGTAGTTTTTCAGCGATATCGTAAAGCACTTCCTTCAGATTTTCATTCTCTTTTTCTGGGAGACCATGGATTTCCAAGTTCATGTTGCGGCTGTATTGCTCGCTCTCATTCATGTCAACGTGCAGGCGCTCTAGCTGTTCGGCTTGTGTATGAACTGTTGCTCGGAGGGCGTTGATCTCCGCATCTCTAGACGTGGCTTGTGCCTTGGCGGTCTTCATTTCATCACGAATGGAATCATATTGTTTTGTTAGAAAAGTCACCGAGTCCTCGAGTTCATGAAATAACTGCGTTAGGCTGACAACTTCGGCTTTCAAGAGGAGCAATGAATCAACCTTTTTGTTAAGCTCAGGTAGACACTCTAGACTCTTTTTTGTCTCGAGCAGTTCCAAAAGCAAAAGTGAAACCACGCCTGCACCTTCATCAGCCTCAGAAGCATCTACCTGAGAGGCGCAACCGCCAGCGCGTTTTTTTTTTTTGCTGCTCTGCATGTTTTACACACCTACACGTCTCTTTTGGCTGGGCCCATTGTATTGAAGGTACTAGGTGCAATTCCGGAACATGTCTGACCTAAGTGGTCAGACATGTTCACAAGTCAGACAAGTGGTCAGACAAGTGGACAATTCGCACAGGTCATAAGCTTGCCATCATCGGGCACTTCTTTGTGGCAAGCAATACATTCAGTAGTATCATTAGACATTGTAACATGTAGAGAGCGGACACAGAGGGCAGTCGGCAGCAAATTCAGATTAAGAATGCAGGCAACGAAAAACACACGCTACCAGTTGAAATACGAATTATGAGCGTTGGGCAACGTAATCGCCGCCGACTGCAGAGGATCCCGCGATGTCTGTTGGCTTAAGTAGTTTTCCGATTAAAACAGGTTTTCAGACGAAGTTGGTGATTGCCGCCAGAAGCGGCAGGACGGTTAGCTTCGACGAAGGTGATAGTGGCATCCGGGGTATCACGGGAACCGCATTCAGGGCACCGCCTGTTGAAATACAAAGTATCAGCGCTGGGCAACGTAATCGCCGCCGACTGCAGAGGATCCCGCGATGTCTGTTGGCTTAAGTAGTATTCCGATGAAACCAGGTTTTCAGACGACGTTGGTGATTGCCGCCAGAAGCGACAGGACGGTTAGCTTCGACGAAGGTGATAGTGGCATCCGGGGTATTACGGGAACCGCATTCAGGGCACCGCCTGTTGAAATACAAAGTATCAGCGCTGGGCAACGTAATCGCCGCCGACTGCCATAATAATAATAATAATAATAATAATAATAATAATAATAATAATAATAATAATAATAATAATAATAATAATAATAATAATTCCTTCATTTACAAATGGAGAACCATGGGTCACTGATTGCGGAACGGAACGCAGGATTGAGTAAATAAGCCCTACTATATATAGCGGGCGCCAGACCAGTGGCTGCAGCGCGAAGCGGGCTAGCGTAACGAGGTGCTTTAGTTAGCCCAAATGTGTTCTTGTAGTGCTTTGTTATCCATATAGTTCACGATGATCTTTCGTTCATTTTGCAATGCTGGGCACTGCAATTAAGATGCAGCAGATTCGCGATGCCTAAAGATTTACAGAATGTCGCATCAACTAGAAACAGTAATATTGGAGCTCTGCCTTTGATGCACAATAGTCTGCCATTTACGAATGTTGCTTGGAAAAGTTGCCGTATTGGCCAGTACATTGTTAATGAAGATTTTGTGGGATTTGATAAGATTCAGGTTCTTGAAGATGTCTTTATGAGCTATGTGCTTCAGCCTCTCCCGGTTCAGGCACCTTATGTGACTGCGTACTCTGGCCATCTTAAATCGGGAATTGAATATAATTTTATGCATAGCTCACGCAAATGCACATGGGCTTTCATGAATAAGAGAGAACCAGTACCCAATTCGCCACTTTAGTGAATCGAGGAATAGTACCATACCATGATATAATTTCCCAGTACACTATGTACAAATACAGAACACGAGCTTCTTGGCATCAAATTGAACTGAAAATCAGACATTCATTACCTTAGTAAATTCTAAAAGGCTTAATGCCTTCTTACTTAATTATTAAAGCGAAGCTGTGTATGTCTTACTGATTCGTCCTTGAGCGCCGAAAACGCACTGGAGGAAAGGCAACTTACACAGCTGCGCAGAACACTAGTTTACATTCGCAGTACCGCGCCAGCGTCGACTGGCCTGCCGGTCAGTCCCTGACAACAGCATAACGGTGCCAAGCGACCAGCTCAACAAGAGTAGCACATGCGCACAAAGTTCACTGGAAGCACAAGTAGCGTCGGCTAGACATGACACCACCCCTGTCGCGATTAACTGAGCTTCTCTGCTTATCGGAGACGGCAAGTGCGCGAGAACACGGGCTCATCTTAGGATCTGGAAAAAAACTCATAGCCCCTTTCTTAAAGAAAGATGGTTGAACACCACGCTACCCAGACAAACTGTATGTATCTGCATTTTATTACGCGCGTTACGCAATGCATCCCCGGTCGTCACCATAGGTAGGCCGCGGATGCAGCCGCAGCGACCGGCTAATGAGGCTGCCATACGCGAACGCACGCGAATGTAAGCGCGAGCATGATCGTGCCCGTGAGGCCGATCCCGTGTATCGATAACGGCATGCAGAAGCCATGTGGAAGACATTTGTGCAGTGGAGATGTTTCTGGGCTAGTTATCATCAGCGTGTACATCAGACCGAACACGTCTCGTTGTGACTCGTTAACGTTCCTGGCAGAAAGATGAAGCCTTTAAAGCAACCTAATAGGCAGATCCTCCTGTGCGTTGGCTTTAACATCGTTGTGGCGAAAGAGCACGGTAAATTCGTCGAGAGTTTCATGCTAGATCACTACTCGCTGAAACTGAAGACGCTACAGAGGCCCACGACACCGCACCGTTCCTGCATTGATCTCACATTCGCAAGCAGGCTGTGTCACTTTACCGTGACAGAGCCTCTGACTGTCTACCACAGTGATCATAAGGCAATACTGTGCAAGCGTAAAGTCTTCCATTTAAGTGTGTGTGTGTGTAATCAACAGCTACGTGATCTAAAGTAAAGGCTATGCAACTTAACGAAATGTGTCTTCATTTAACTTGAACGTTCAAAAAATACAATCATAAACAATCAATCAAATCACTTATGCATAGCACAGGGTCTCTCAACATTTCTTGATTTCATTACGTGGTACTTGGCTTTGTACTTAGACTATGACTCTGTTTGCATCGGGGGAAAGCTTCACGTTCATCCAACTTCCTTTAAGAAGAGGGCTTTGATTTTCAAAACTTCTATCTCACGAAGCGTGGGGCAGTAGCAGGAAATGACTTGTACAGATGCCTTGTCGGTTCACGTCTTGGCTACGCGCGATAGTTCATCAGTCGTCATCATGGACGGAGCAACGGCACTTACAGTAGAGCTTGCGAAAGGGATTCTGCAATACAGTCAGACAGTTAACGCAGGATAACCGCTACACTACCCGCCGACGAATGTTATTACGGGACGCGTAAACATGACCCTCGCCTACACGTTTGCTATGTACGTCTACTTCGTGCACGACACCTGGGATGCTGTCCTTCATTGGGTAACCTACGCTTAGAACATAGCACTGCAAGCGACAACGCAGATCATGCCGTTCAAGCTGGTTTACGGAAGGAACGAGGAGACGACGGCTGGCCTAATGCTACTCAACGTCAGCGACGACGACAGCCCCGGTGTTCCGGCCCAGCTCCAGCACGCCGAAGAAGCACAACTTTCGAACCTCCTCATCAAGAACCAGCAAAGGATGGACTGTCGACACTACTGCTTTTAGAAGCGTGTGCTGCTGGACGAGTTGACTCAAGTCTAGCGGGTACATATTAGCATGACATGGAAATAAAGACTCCGTAGGAGGGAGTAAAAAAGAAAATCACCGCCCCTGCCAGTGCGTGAAAATGATCGAACAGCGAAGCTGTGCTACTCACACCGAGTGTTACACCATGCATGTGAAACTTCGCAAGCAGTCTATATTGTAAAACTTTTGATTTCAACGCACCGCACGAAGCCTGGGAAGCATTCCCAAAGGCTACAGACTCCTGCAGGCAGCGACTGACACCTCTCAAGAAATGATCATGGACCCCGACTACAACACGCGCTTGGGAAACTCGGTCTCGAGAGACACCACCTGAGACCTGGCCTTCGTCAAGAAAGCGCCGGGAGCGGAGTGGCACAACTTACAAGAAAATCTCGGCAGTGACCACTACATCGTGCAAATCTCCCTGCCGGTCAGCGCGGCCCCACAGAGGACTTTTGAAATAGTCAACTGGGACGGCTTCCACAAGAGAAGGAAGGGCGTGCAAGAATACGAGTCGTTTGCGGACCTCGTAGCGCAGCTCAAGAAGCACGCAGCAGCGGTCACCAAGACTGTCGAAATGGACCTCAAGCTCCACCGCATGGACGCTTGATTGGCGCACCTGCTCGAAGCGAAGAATTCCCTCGCGGCCAGATGGAAGACGCAGAAGCTGAATCGCAACCTCCGTAGGAGGATCGCGGTCCTCAGCCACGATATCGAATCGCACTGCAAAGAACTCGGCCAGCAGCAATCGGTAGAGGCCAGATGCGCACGGGAGGCAAGTGGAACCTCCTCAAGCATCTATTGGACGACACCCAGCCGGAGAGAAACCACACTCTGGCCATTGATAGGCTGATCCACAGGCTCAATAGCGAAGGCGCAGCTACGACCGAAGGGATGGACGAAGTCGCGTGTCGCTACCTCCTCATCGGGCAGTCAGGGCCGGAAGATTACCCGGCCTATTACGGCAAAGTAGACGAGGAGCTCGATGCCCCCTTCTCCGTCTCGGAAGTCAAAGCGGCCCCTTCAAGGCCTTAACGGAAGATCGGCGCCCGGGCCGGATGGAATCTCGAAAAGACTCCTTCGAAATTTGGCCGACGCCTCGATCGAACTGCTCACCAAAGAAATCAACGAAGTCTGGGAGGCCGGCATCATACCGGATGCCTGGAAGGAAGCCCCGGTGATCACAATTCTAAAGCCGGGTAAGACATCAGCCATAGACAATCTGCGAACCATTTCGCTCACGTTTTGCGTGGACAAGGTGGCGGAGAATGTCATCAACAACACAATATCGGGGCATGTTGAGGAACGACACCTCCTCCCGCCGAATATTGTCGGCTTCAGGCCGTCGCTGCCAACTCAAGAGGTCAGGGTACTGAATAAGAGGCTCGACGTGGTCGAGAGAGACGTCCGAGGTATTTTGGCGCTGGACGTTGCAAAGGCCTTCGACAAGGTCAAACACAAGCACGTCCTCGACTCTGTGATGACCTTGAACTTCGGCGAACGCTATCACGCGGACGTGAGCTCTTTCCGCAGGGATCGCAAGGCCACGATCAACTTGAGTCAGACCAAAGCGCAGCAGGGTGCGGTGTTATCCCCACTGCTCTTCAACATTGCCATGAGAGACCTATCAGTGCCACTAGACCGAATGGGGGGCGTCAATCTCAATTACGCTCTTTGGTGCGGCGCTGGGTCGGACGCAGTGGTGGAGCGGGCCCTGCAAGAGACCTTGCACGTCACGGAAGACTTCCTCGAGGTCACTGAACTGGTCCTGTCGCCGACCAAGTCGGAACTCTTGCTGTATCAGCCCGACAGAAAGGGCCGCAAGTACGACACGACGCTGAATTCAGTACCGATCGAACTCTGAACGAAGACGGGCAAGCGCATCCAGAGGGTGGATTCTCTCAGGGGGCTCAGACTGGTCCTCAATGCAAAGGGGAGCAACACGCAAACGATCGCACCCCTGATCATGAAGACGGAAAAGATGCTCAGACTCGTACCGCGAGTGGCGAGCAGGAGGGGGGAGGCATCAGCGAAGCCAACCTCCTAAGAATCTACCAAGCCTTCTTCATGAGCCATATCAACTACGTGGCTTCCGCGCTAAACTGGTCGCGGTCGGAGGAGAACAAGATCTGCGCGCTCATCAGCAATACCCTTAAACGTGTACTCTGCATCCTCGTGACGACTAGCACAGAGAAGCTGATGCAACTCGGGGACCACAACACCCTGAGCGAAGTCGTAGAAGCGCAGAAAACGGCACAGATCGCTCGCCTCTCTACCACCAAGGCCGGCCGCCGAATACTCGAGATGGCGAGTCTGACAGCCATGGCCGAGGAGTCATGCACCGTCCCGCTCTGCCAGGGTGAAAGGGACGCCTTTCGAGTCTCCCACTTTAAGAGGAACGTTCACCCACAACACAACAAAGCCCGGCACGCAGCCAAAGCCCGAGCTCACATCAAGACTGCCCTGCAGAGTCCAGAGCTCGCGTCCTTTGTCGACGCGGCACAGTATCCCGGAACAAACTCGTACGCGGCCATGGTGGTTGACGCCCAGGGCAAGATCCTGGATGCTCTATCCAACACTCGACGGCGTCCGTCGTAGAGCAAGTCGCAGTGGCGAACCCAGGCGCACGCAGATCTTCATGGACTCTAGGTCGGCAGCAATGGCCTTTCTCGCTGGCTCGGTCTCGGCCGAGGCTGCGCCAGTGCTGAGGACCCGCAAGCCAAGCAGGGCACGTCACGTCATCACTTGCTTCCTGGCTCACACGGGCCAGAACCTCTGCCCCGGCTCGTTTGACCCCAATGAGTTGGACCACGACCAGACGCGAGGTACCATTAATCGTGCAGGTCAGAGAGGCCCGGCTTCGCCGGGGATCAACCGCACCACAAACTCGCTGCTTACTTCCCACGAGGTCACTGCTCGCTACCAGCTGGGACGCAGGCAGTTTCCAGCTCCTCACCCGAAGCTAGGCAGACCCCAGGCCTCGGTGCTGAGAATGGTGCAGACGGGCTCCTTTCCGTCTCAATCCAGGCTGTGTCACTGCACTCCGGGTGTGGATCCCCGCTGCTCCACTGCGGCGAAGAACGGTCCACCTTGAACCACATACTGTGGCAATGTACTGCGTTTCACCACTAGCCTTTCAACAGGCAACAAGACTGGGAAGAAGCCGTCAAGAGCGATGACCTTCAAGTACAGCTTCGAGCTGTTCAAAGGGCCTCCGACAGGGCTGAAGATCATGGTCTTCAGCCCCTGGCGTGAGTGCTGCCCGCAACTACGACGACGTAGTGCCTTAGGACCAAATAACGTTTCTTGTCTGTCTGTTTCACCATTCCTCCACCTCATTTTCGCTTTTGCGTGCTTCGTGTGGTGAGAACGCTCTAGGAGTACTCTTTGCCGGTTCTCCCAATATTTCTTTTTCTTCTGCGCGTGATCCAGGCCCTGCGACGACGAGCCCATGCACGAGCCAACTCTCGGTGACTCGCGGTAAGGAGGTTCTTCCTTAAGAGTACGCACTACTCGTGGCCTTCCCGTAGTTGTAGGCGGGATGGATTGGGCGGAACAACTATCCCAAAGCTCCGTACATTGGGTGCGATACCCACCAATTGAGATGCGGGTGCTGCATTCGTTTTGACGATGGGTTGAATTGGTATGACTATTTACGTCTTTGTGTTTCCTAACGGAAGGTAACGAAACCTACTTTTCCCGCAATGCGTCTTTGAGCGATGCTAATGGACAGTATTAGAAAGTTTTCCTACTGTGAAAAGGCGCTGCAAGGGTTTCTGTCTCAGTTTTTGCTGTCCAACTTGAAAGTAGGCTATCGTTAGTTGGTGCTGGTCTCATTCTTTTCAGCAAAATTTTCGATGTAAACAAACGTGCAGAGAATGAAAATTATGCGTATTTTGAGACCACTACGTTTGACGCTAACTTGCCATGCATTCCGCATCGTAGTTAAAGGTAAATCGCCAGACAAAATACCATCGGCATATTGAAATGTAACAGGTGACAACGGCCATGATGGCAACCTCAGCCATGTCACAATACACCAGCGCCCCCTTTGTTTATAAATTTGTAAGGGATCTATAGGAGCAGGGAATCGTGACAACCTAAGAATGTAATGCAAGCTACGCCTTCAAAAACGCAGTCCACCTGCCATTCAGCTCTCAAAGAGTCGAGCTAGCTGGAGTCTGCTCACAGCTTGAATAATTACTTTGTTCTGCTAATAATAATAAAAAGATATATTGCCATTGGTCCTCAAATTTGGTATTAGCCCTAAAATTTGCTATGATATTCAAGTTCCAGCCGAAGACCAGTGACACAAAGAGATCTATGCAGATAACACGCAAAAACCTTTGACGCCACGGAAATAGGCGTAGCTAATCGACTGGCGCATCTAGGCCAATTCTATTTCTAGTTGTGCAGAGCACATATGAACTTCGTACTCTTCGCTTGTCTCCGACAATAGGCCTCGCATTGTGAGCGACAAACGTCTATTATTCCGGATGCATAAAGTTTACTACATAAGTGGGTACAGTGTAGAAGTATTTAAAAGCCTACTTAGACGTCACTGTGTCCAATAATGAGGTCCTGGACAAGGTTAACTTACGGAATAACTGCAAATTACCTGCAGGATTGCATGGCCAGTAATTTTATTCCTAATTATTGAGCAGCCTGGACCAAGGTGTTTTGAGACACTGCCTTTACACCCTCCAAATAACGTGCCTTTTAAGCTCTTTGTGTTCCAGACACCGAAACAAAAACGAAACGCTGGTGACAGCAGGAGATGTGAGTAGCGGCCACTCTGTCTAGACGCGGTGTCTAAACAGAGTGGCGTCTTCAGACTGACGGCTGACCGCTCTCAACAAATAAGATAAATGCTTCTCTCCACTGTTCACACCCAGCTCTTGCGTTATTATTACTTCTGAAGGTAAGAAACAACTTGTAAAGTGCTGAACGTGAAGCAGTGTGTGGTTACTGGCGTCGCTTTGTACCACAGTGGTGGTTAAGGCTGCGCATTTTAGGCAGGTCGCCAATGCTGCCAAAACTTTTGCAACAATGGTGATGCTGGTGATGGGCGTCGGCTAGTGTTTCGGATATATCACTTTTTTGGTAACTCAGCATATCCCTTTCATTCGGCCCTATCCTGCAAAGATAGTTGATACATGGTGTGGAAACGGTGCATAACGTAAAACTATTATTATACAATCGCCCGCATAAAAAACGCGCTGACAATTGAGATCTTCAATTGGAACGCGCATTTTTTTCATAAAATCCTGCAATTATTTTTTTCAAGGCGGAAGCTGTCTTCTTTCCTGATAGCCAATTGTTGATTAATGCCACTTTACCCAATTTCTATGTGAAAAATTATGGGCCAAAACCACTTTCTGATTACAAGGAACGCCGTAGTGGAGGACTCCGGAAATTTCAGTCGCCTGGGGTTCTTTAACATGCACCTAAATGTAAGCACACGGGCGTTTCCCAATTACTATCAACGGACTATTCAGTTTATATGAGATAGTTCTGTAGCCATAAAGAAAGCACGCGAACAAATTATAATACAATAAAGAGTAAACGACGTGTTTTCTGCCAATCTGCAGCAGTCAGTTTTAAGTAGCGAGAACTATTTCACATCGTTTAACACTTTTCTGAAGCGTGACAGCTGGATCATCTTCGTCAGACGGCGCAGACAGAGAACCTAAGTTTAATCACCGCTGCTGCGTGCTTTCACACATGGCGGAGCTCTAACTAACCCTGTTTCAAGCTCGCACAAAGCAGCGGCACCCGAGAGGGTACCGCTGCTTTGTGCAAAAAATGCAAAACGCTTGGAGCATTGGCAGAACGGAGCCGTTTGGCCACTCCTGGTCTTCTACCTCTGTGGCCGGTGCGCATCTGCACTGTACTACAGCAGGACTCCTATCTCGGAATTTGATGATGACAAAGATCCTTTTATGACATCCCCTTTGAAATGTAGCATGTTTTATTTGATCAGCTATACTGTACGTGTTTTTTATTCTAGCATGTTCGTATACATTGCCCTAATCTTTTTTTCTCTTCCTCAAAACTTCTTTATTTACCTCGTACCATTTCCTATGCCTGTAACGGATCCGGTCATATGAATTTCTACCCTGCTCTTTTTCCACCAATAGTCTCAGCGTATATTCCTTATCTCGATTTCTGCCCAGTTAATGATCCCCCAAAATTCAATACCCGAGAGCTTCTTGAAAGTGTATGTTACCTCCTGGCCTCACTGGGTGAATCCGTCAGGGTTTCATTACAATGTGCTGAGTGACTTCGGGATTTTGCTGCCGCATACACATATACCATCATGTTGCGAATATTTGCTCTGGTATGTTTTTGCCCTTGCGCAGCCAGCTCAAGCTTCAAATAGCAAGGCACTTAACTTGGAGTTTCGCACAGATTTTTCCTTACAATTTCTTTCTTCACGTTCTTGTAAATCTTCGTGGTCTTTATTGTTTGTTTGTTTCTGTTCACTGCAGCCAATTCGTTGTCTGTGTTCCTCTCACTTTCTTTCTGATGACTCCTGGTTGTCTCTTTCCACATTTAATTAACCTGTGCTTGGTTGTCAGATTTCCAGGCACCTTCCTTAATTCTGTGTGCTCGCTTTTCAGGTACAGATAGTTGCGCACTTTAGCCGCCTATTAACCATTCTAAGTAATAATTTATTTCGGTCCTTACTCATGAGTCTTTCTTCAAAATTAATTTTGCTCTGCGTTTGACTGACTTCAAATAACGCCCACCCAAGTCACCGTGCACTGCCTCAATTGTGGTTTTATCGTAGTCACCCGAAGCCAACAGGCGTACCCAAGTTTTTCTAGGCACACAATGCGACCTAGCGACACGCCCGCGAAGTCTGCGCTTGGCCTTTGAGATGCGGGACTCGTAAGCGCGTGCGAACAATGAGAATTTAGGTAATAAGTAAAATCCACAAGGCCATCTCAAGCCACAAGGACGAACGTCAGACAAATACATGTATTAGCCATAATTACCCTGACAGCTGATTGTCGCAGCGCCAAAGATCGCTAGTAATTTTTGACGAAACCTTATTTTCTATGTTATTTGCATGCGGATGAGCCCTCTTACTGCCTCCATGCCTCGCCAAGAAAGCTGCTGTCAATTTGAATAGCGCATGCGCCGCCTTACCGAAGCCGCTTGCCGCGGCTATGCGGCAGAACCAGCGGAGACTCGCAGGCACGTACGCAGGATTTCTTTCATGTGGGGGGGGGGGCAAACCAATGGTACCTTTTCTATGTAAATGAGGTGGAGAGTACTTTTACTAGTACAAATGTGAATGATGCCCACCATTTGCCATAAAGACGCTTAAATCCGCAAAAGAGTATTGGAATAGCGTGTGCCTCACAGGCACGCCTGTGAGATGCACCTCCTCTTTACTTGGCAAACAAAGAACTACATCAAAGATGCGAAAGATGAAAGATGAAAGATGAAAAATGCGCATGAAAGAAAAACATGAAAGATGCGCAGGAAGAACTTTGCGAAGAACAAGTTAACAAGTGAAAGTGCAAAATAAACCTTTCCAGTAACGTTTTTTGAATTAGCTCTGGAAAAATTTTAGAGAAATGTATATTTGCGGAACGGTCACAATTCTTTTGCATCCCTCGTTTACTGCTCTACCAAGTAGCAAAACCGACTCGTGTTGTTATTTGGGAAGTTGTGTAACGATGCGTGGTAACCAGTCCCGTACAACTCCGTAGAGCGCAGGACACTACGGTTCTAGACCTACTGTGCACACCACGGAAGGGTAGAACTCCCCCCCCCCCCAATTAGCATAGCAGAGAAGTGGCTACGTCAGTCGGCCCGATTGATAACTGTAGAAGCGTCATTCAAAACACACGGAATTATTCTTCAGTTCCGGCAGCGTTTTCTCTACTTCCTTTTTAAATAAAACGATGTTGATCCATAAATATTTTCACAAACCATTTCCGCTTTTCCTCCCTGTTTGGCTGCCGCTTTGGCTTTCTCGCTTAGTAGATCGCTTAATTTCAAATCTCCTTGCGACTCTTGTTTCCAGTTGGCAATTTTGCACAAAAAGTGCTGTACAATAAGGAAAAAACCAGGCGAGGTAACCGGTGAAAGTCATATTGCTTATGAGTTTAAGGGTTATTGCAGGGTCTGATGATCGACGCTGTTTCGCAATATTTTATTTTCCACCTTATTTAACCCATATCGTGGATATATGGTTCCGAGGATCTGCCAGCGTTGTGTCGAGCTATCACTCGAGGAAGGAATGAAGCAAAAGGAAAAGTTACGCGTAACTGGCGTTTTCTCCGGCCGCAATTCGTTCTACGAGCATACAGACCAGCTGACTATGAACCGAATCCCTTTCCTGGTGCAGGATCAGTCTAAACAAAGAAGGTTGAACTAACGAAGCGACAGGGATGCGCGTGAACGTTGAATAGATGGTAACATAAAAATTGTGCTGGGCATTATAAAAAAATAAAATATTAGAATTAAAACAATCAACTACGCCCTGCCTACTGCAATAGATGGTGACAGCTGAATTCATTTTGAGTTAATCGCGCGGGCACCGACTCGATGACAGAACTGGCCTCCACACCCCAGGAGATGCCGATAACTACAGCCATCCAAAAGGAGTGAAAAAATTGACAACTATTCCACTCCGTGAAGATCGAATGGCAGCGAAAGCTGACGACAGTCAAAGCTCTCAAACGAAAAGTATGGTGTTTCACATCCGCTGCAGGTCGGCCTGAATATAGTGCAATATCGGGCCGACCCGCAGCGGAGGTGAAGCAGGCGTTAAGAACCCCGCATACGCGGGCCAATCCTGAAAGTGGTGCAATGCCGGGCCGACCTGCGGTGGAGCTGAAGCAGGCATTAACTCGTCATACGTCGGCCGATCCCGAAGATACCGGGCCCACCCGCGGCGGGGGTGAAACAGGCGTTAAGCTCTCTCCTCACGTGGGTCCATCCCGAATGTAGTGCAATGCCGGGCCGACCCGTGGTGGAGGCGTTAAGCACTCCCAATATGTGGGCCCATCCCCAAGATTTCGAAGGCCGTGTTATAGGTTCCCGAGTCCACAGGGGTGTGTGCCATTGATCTTGGACCATTTTTACACTATCACCACGATCGGCCCACATTATGATTTTTTCTGTTAACGGACGCCGAAAAAAACTACGGAAGTTAGTCCTACACTGCTTTCGCTGTAAAAGGCAGCAAAAGTTTGGCCGCCGAGTAGATTGATTTGTCGACGCTTTAGGAATGCGGGAGCAGTGGTGCCTTGGCCGAATAGGGGGGAGGGTTGTATGCCGCCCTATTGCGGGGAGGGGGGGGGGCCGGGCGCCCCCTTGGGTACGTGCCTGGAGACTCGTCTCACTAACATGTAGCAGGCACGCGCTGCCGACCATCATCGCCGAGACACTGAAACAAAGAAATCTCTACACTCATAATAAAATGTAAAACATATCCTAATTTAGATACCCATCATAACCAATACTTATTAATTGACCTCGGAAGTCAGCACCAAAGAATGATTGCGCCGAAAGGTTTTTTTTTTCAGGAATGAGCCTGAACTTCCTTTTCCCACCTACTTTTCCTACCACTAATATCACCTTGTCGGCGTAAACGTTAATGCAAAACATACAAATACTGCATTTCCGCGCAATATACTCGAAATGTTAGCCTCGAATTTATGCAGGAAGCGCAAAGATTGTTTAAGCTGCATCCTTACATTAAAGTATCTATAAATGCAAATTAGCTTTCCAGAAGAAGTCTGAAGGCTACCCAGAGCTCTTACGGCGGCTTATGAAGATTACTTCAATTAGCAGTGCCGTAAGACACGGTCCGACCTATACCCAGGCGCCTTCGAGCACAGCTGCTTTCTTGGCAATTATTGTATAATCAATTATGCTGACACTTGAGGAGCACTGCTGCCGCTGTCTAAAGCCGGGGGCCACTTTCCGTGGCACCGCAGCCAAAGCTGCGAAGCTGAGGGCAAATTATTTGCTACATGCCTGCATGTGGTCTGCAAAGTTAACGTTTGTAGACTACCTACCCGTTCTTTTTTTTTTTTTGCTTTGCTTGTTAAAGGCCTTCTTTATGGTATAGAAAATCTTCCCTGGAAAATTGAATTTCTTTTTTTCTTGACGTTTCTAGTTTTCTAGCTTTCTGGTGCCCGTGTGTCATTTCGGGGCAGCTGGAAACAAAGATGACATCCTTGAGGTGCAACACCTCGACAGCACCAACAGCAGAAATACTGCCGCGTTCGGCGACTTTACCCGCTGTGGCACCGCAGGTAATTTCGAAAGTGTTGTTGAATCAAAAGCTCCGCAGACACACCAAATAAGTGGCGCGCAACCTCTACGCGCAAGTAAGAAAAAGCCACGCAAAACTGGCTGCCCGAGCTGCTTGTCGGATGGCGAGCGAACTCACTAGTGTCTCTTAGTGGAGTCTATTCCGCATTAAGTCCGATGCATTCCTTCGTATCCTGGAATAACCGAAGCACAAACGGCCCTACATGACAGCTATGGACACCCCCGTGAGAACAGGAAGGACAAGCTGCAGCTTTGCGAAAGTTTCTCCCTCGCCGATTTTCGAAGGAAAGTGCGTCCATACTCTCTGCTGAATGGAGTGAAACTCACACAAGATGTCGCGTGAGACAATGGTATGGATGTGTAGAAAATGTCTGTGATACTGCTCAAACCTCGTCAATGACGTTGGCTTTGCCTTTCGCAAGATGGGACGAAACTAGGCTGTGTTCGATTGAAACGACGTGATCGTGTGGCGATGGAACTGCCTGTTCAATATCCAAGAACTTCGGAAGAAGACAAAGTAAATACAAGAGACAGCAAATCTTGTAAGTATCACAGCATCCAGGAGGGGTATTATGGAAGAGTCCACCGAGAGGCCTGTCCATTTCGGCCGCTGCCGATTGGATGCAGCTGTACAGGTGATGAGGAGACGAGCGGCTCTAGCGACTCAGCAGAGCCCCAAATGGACAGTCCACTAGATGGACTCTTACAGAATGATTCTCGGCGTACATTCGAAGAATTCACCGACGCCTTATTATCGAGAAACAAGTGGAAGTTCACGGACAACCCTGATATTCTCAAGTAGGTGGACCGTTTATTTTCGGCACATTGACCACTTTTATATAACGCCACATCGCCACGGCCGCTAAGTCTGAATCAACGAAGCTGGTGGCTGGAGCCCCGCGAGGTCGCCTCTTTTCGGATTAGAGCTGCAAGATGGCAGCGCTGAGCATTGAAGTGGAGGATATAATGAGAGAAGAGTATGAGGACGAAGCAGGTTGACGTTGTTCTGGAGACAGGAGGATGTGCTAACGAGCAGACGAAATCTCACGGAATCAAGGATCAGGCAGCACGTTTCTCAAGCGAGAACGCACTCAGTAATAGGTGGAGCAAGGGACAGAAAGCAAGGCAAATCATGGCGGCAAGTTGCCAGTTTGCCGAAGGCAGAGTGCAAGATAATAGTGCGCCCACGTGACTGCTTCAAGGTAACCGACTATGAGATCAATCGCCTAGAATGCTGCGTCATCAACGCCGCGGGAATCCCCAGAAAGGAATCGGAAGATGACACGGTGTGTGCCAACAACAAACAGAACGTTCTAGTGATCAGCACGCCATCGGAGGAGCGCGCCGAAAACTACAGGACTATCACTCAACTGAGGATGGGAAACAAGGAGTTCGAAGCCAACGCGTACGAGTCGGCTGCGGAAGATACATCTAAGGGAGTGACAAGAGGAGTAACACACGAGGTGTCTCCTAGAGAAATAGTGTAGATGCTTGTAACACCAAGCAATCCGATGGTCCTCATGGGCAAAAGGATGGGCAAAAATCCATCGTCCTTTTCAAGGGGCATCACGTCCCAAACTACATGAGATACGGAAGGGCACTGGTCAAGTGCTGACTATACCGGAAGCAATTAGACGTATGCTACCAGCGCGGACGCCTCGGTCCCAGAGCCGATGTCTGCCCGAAACCGAACAGCGGCATATGCAGAGGCTGTGGGATGGAGAACCCGCCACACGATCACGAGTGCGAAGCGAAGTACCAGCTCTGCGGGAAAGACCACCCTACGGCGGGTCGCCGATGTAATGCCAGATACAAGTTACCGTACTTGATGAAGAGGCGCCGCTGGGAGCGAGCCAGACGAGAGGAAGAAGCGGTGTACTACGAAACGGAAGCTGAAAGACTGTACAGGTCAGGACGGCAAGACTGGAGACAACGATCGGAACATCGGACAAGGGACGGATCTGCACTGGAAGATTTCCCTAAGCTCCAGGCAAGGGAAAGGGGCCACTCGACATCCAACAACAGAACCAGATCGAGATCGCGGTCCAGATCCATATCCCCACCTAAGACCAGTAATACCGGATCTCCCAGAGCACAGGGGTGAGGAGGATCCTAGAGCCCAAAAGGAAAGAACGACGTCAACGGTGCTGCGGGACCCTTACAGGTGAGCTGGGCGGACGCGGCTTCCACTACGCGTGCGGAGGCAGAGGCTGCTTTTCAATATAGAGCTGAGACACTAGATAAAGAATTGGCGCAGATGAGGCAGAGCAATGTTGCGTTTATGGATGAAATTAAAAAACTCAGGGAAGAGAACGACAGTTTGAGGAGCGGGAAAGTGCCCCGCAACGAGGGAACCTCGCGAGTTATAAAGGGAGGAGAAAGACACAGCAATGGAAGAACACTTAAAAGCGAGAGCGCTCCGATTGAAACCGGAGTAAAGAAACCCAAGCCAGCCCAAGAAAGACAGGAGGAAATTGAACAGAAAATTGAAACCAGCACCAGACAAAACAAAACCTAATTTGAATCTAAACTAGAACAACTGGAACAGTGGGAGGAAAATGCAACGACATGGACAGTCAGATAGGAATGACAAAAACATGGAACGTCGTTCTATACTTGTTAGACCCGGATGGAACCAAGTCGGCACATAGGGAAAGTATAAATCGGCTAATACAAACGTACCGAGGGCGAGAGCAGGACTTCCTCAAGGAAATCGAGAAAGGATACATCTCGCAAGCGATGCCCGTCATACACCCTGACTACACAGGGCAGGTAAATGACGAATTATACAACAAAATCGGCGAGTCAGAGGTCAGGGCAGCCCTACAGAAACTCAATACCAAGTCGGCACTCGGACTACACGGGGTAACGAAAAAAACGCCAAGGAACTTGGACGATGAGTCTATAGCTAAGTTAACTGAATATATTAACGAATGCTGGGAGGCACGGCAGATTCCGCAGCAATGGAAGACGGCACAAATCGTGTTAATACCTAAACCGGGCAAGCGGCTGCAGCTTGAGAACTTGAGACCCATATCTCTCACTTCTTGCGTGGGGAAACTCGTGGAGCACGTGGTCCTACCGAGGATAACCACCTACCTCGAAGACTGCGACGCGCTCCCGCCCACGATGATAGGATTCAGGAGAAACCTGTCAGCGCAGGACGCTCTGTTACAACCAAAACATCAGATCAAAGACGATTCGGCAGATCGACAAAGGCAATTCTCGGGTTGGACCTAGAAAAAGGCATTCCATAACGTAACACATGCATTGATACTAGTTAGAGTAGGAGAACTAGGACTGGGAAGACGGACGTACGATTGCGTACGCAATTTTCTAACGGGCAGAAAGGCAAAGATCACGATAGCGGGCCAAGTTTCGGAGGAGATGAAGATAGGCAGCGCAGGTACGCCACAGTGCTCGGTATTACCAGCGATGCTATTCAATCTGGCACTAATCGGGCTGCCAGCCAAGCTACAACAAATCGAGGGTCTCAATCACACCTCATGCGCTGACGATATCACCCTATGGGTGAGGAACGGAAGTGATGGGCAAATAGAACAAACGCTTTAAACAGCGGTGGAAGCAATTGAAAAACATCTAGAGGGGACAGGGCTAACATGATCGGCAGAGAAATCGGAGCTGTTGCTCTACAGACCGACTCGCAGAAGTCGCAAACCCGGAAACTACAGGGAAAATCTCACCCATAGAGAGGAGACACAGTTAAAGACGGCCAATGGGAAATCCATACCCAAGGTCGATAGGATCAGGGTATTGGGGCTCCTCATTGAAGCCTAAGGCAACAACGGAGAAACCCTCAGAAGACTGGAGGGAACTGTAGCGCAAATCATGAGGCAAATCACAAGGATAGCAAACAAACATAGCGGGATGAGAGAGGAAAACATGATCAGGTTAATACACGCCTTCGTAATAAGTAGAATAGTATACGTAGCGCCCTACTTAATATGGCAGGTCGCGGAAAAGATCAAGCTAGAATGCCTCATTCGGAAATGTACAAACTAGCCATAGGGCTACCGATCAGCACCAGCACGGACAAGTTGCTGCAATTAGGCCACCACAACGCGATAGACAAGCTCATTGGAGCGCAATGTACGGCACAATATGAACGCATCTCTAAGACTAGAGCAGGCAGACACATCTTAGAGAGATTAGACATAGGTTACCACACACAGCATGGTGTCATGGTGGATATCCCGAGAGAGACGAAGGAAACAATGCTAATACCCCCCATACCAAAGAACATGCACCCAGAATACAATAAGCACAGACGAAAGAGCAGAGCGAAGCAAATGCAGAAATTAGGCAGCAACAAGGACGCACTATTCGTACACGCGGCTGAATGCAGTCGCTGATGGGGGTTTACGGCAGCCGTAATCGATAGGGAGAAACGGTGCAAGACGTGAGCAAAGATAACGCACCAGTAGTAACGAGATAGCTGAAGAAGTAGCCATAGGGCTCGCAGTAGCTCAGACTAACGCAACCCTGATAGTCAGCGACTCTCAGACGGCAATAAGAAACATTGCCAACGGCCGAATCTTCCCGGTGGCACTACGCATTCTTCTTGCAGGAGGCTGAAATCGCAAAAGAAAGATATACATCACCTGAACACCGGCTCACACCCTCGCGGAGGATGCCAACAACGAGGCGGCACACGACACAGTTCGAGGGCTTACGGACCGAGCGGCAGTCGCAAGTGACGCCCCGACACCTTCCGGACGTGTCGGTGCGGTAAATGAGTGGGAATGGGAGGATAGAATGACCACATAGAATGGCATCACGAAACACTATAGATTACAGAGGGGCATATTCACGAGACCTCTCGCAGAAATGACAAAAAAGCAGTGTGTCGCATGGCGGTAAGACGCATCCGAATCCTGCCCTCTAGCACATCATATATCCGGATATATATCCAACGGACAAATGCAACACATGTGAATCCAGAGTCACTGTGGAGCATATATTACGGGAATACCGAGGGATATATAACAATAAAGAGAACGCGGGCTCTAGCTGCAGCCTTCGCACGCGCTGGGAAGCCGCACTGCTCAGCTCCGCCCTCGAGGATCAACTGTGGGCCGTCCAGCGGGCCGTGGATGCCGCCAGAACCCACGAAGGTGGGGCCTTTGGCCCTCCCCACCAACTTGCAGGGCACGCAATAAAGTTATTTCCTCCTCCTCCACCCTGAATCAACTGGATCAGAGGCGTTTGCCCTGACCGAGCTACTTAACATCAAGGACTGCCACGATCATTTGAATATTTGTATCGAGCTTAAATTGAGCGGCCACATAGCCTCGGTCATCGCACAGGTACTAACCGCTACCGTCCTATCATAGTAAAATTCACCTTCCATAAAACAAAAGAACTGATTCTTTCTAAGGGCCGAAAGTTCAAACAAAGCAGCTTCAGCGTTGGAGAGGATTTCTCTGGTTCCGTACAAAACGCTTGCAGGCATCTCATTACTTTCGCAAAAAAACCAAATCATTACCTTTTCCTTTGCGATTCCAAACACTGCTTATGGGCATTCGTGCTACGCCTACAAGGAAACACAGTATGTTAAAGAAATAATATAGTGATTTCCCCATCGAAAAACTGTCTGTTGCACTGTTAAGCCCAAACCTAACATATCATTGTCGTTAATCTTTACCAACTCACGCAGTTTCCTTCCAAGACGTGACGCTTTTTCCAACGTTGTTTTATCATCCAACTGTAATATAATTGTGATAACCGAAACGTGGCTAACAGAAGATATGATACAGAAGTACTAAGCGACCTACCGCAACTCCATGTCCACAGAAAGGATCGGAAAGGCATGCGGGGGGAGGAGGGCGGTGTACTGATCGCTGTGCACCAGCAGTTATCGTGCTCCATAGCCAAAAGCATCACTTCTGATCTCGCAAACCCCCGACGCGACAGGCGAGGGAGGGTCAGCGAAACACGTGTAATGCATGCAGGGTGATAAAGGGTTAGCTGGAAAGAGCGGCACCTACCTTTAGGCCGCCACGCGGAAAAAGCAGGAGCCCAGGGGACAATGCCCCTTCTCGAGTCCGAATCACGCGGAAAAGGAAAAAGGGAAGCAGGGCGAGGTAGGAGAGAGTGAAAGGCTGATTATCGCTGGCGAATCAAACCTGGCTGTGTGCTCAAAAGCAATTGTAGAGATGGTAAAAGGCGACAAAAGAGTGGCGGTAGGGATATTCCACGGCGGACACTTGGTTCTGTCATGAAGCGAGCAAAAGAAAAGCTCGCGGAAAATTCCCACGAGCGCAACCTTGTCATAGTAGCAGGTGGGCTAAATGACGTCCTAAACAGGCAAGGGCCAGGACTAGCCCAGCACTTGGCGAAGCGGGTGGACGACTTGCGCGAGCTATCCCCTAAGGTGCAGATCGTGGTATGCACGGTGTTGGAGGTGCCTGTACGTGACAGTCACGTACAAAGAGCCGTAGTGGCTGGTAATGAGGCAATATAGAAAATGAACCGAGAGAAGGGCTTCGAGGTTGCCGAAGTAAAGAGGGAAGTGAGAAGTTGTGGTGGTTTTAAACGAGACGGGATCCACTTCAATTACAGGCTGGCACGATAAGTTGGCTGGCAACTTGGTGGTCGCGCTGCTGCTTTTCTAGGCGGCCCGTGGGCGCTCAGGAGGTCAGAGTAGATAGTATTGAAGAGGGTCCCCTAGAGGAACATCAGAAGAGCATCGCCGTCGATAACAGAAGGGGGAAAGCCAGAAAAAGAGCTTGCCATAATAGGCTACATAAACATCCAGGGCGGCAGACTAAAGGAAAAGTGGGCAGAGATTGAGGAGCAGTTACATAGGGAACAAATAGGGGTGTATGCGGTTACAGAAGCGCACCTTAGAGACTCGGAACAGCCGCCAGTTATTGATAATTATGTTTGGGAAGGGTACACCAAAACAAAGTCCGAAAGAAAGGGAGAGGGAGTCGGAATGCTGATCCATCAGGGAGCCAAGTGGAAAAGCGTAAATTCACGATGTGAAGAGCATCCTTTGGTTATCAGCTACAATGAGTGGGAAAAAAACTTGGCTCGGCGTTACGTATTTGTGGACCGGAAAAAATTGCGTAGAGAAGAATAAAGAGTTCGTGCAATGTATAAGCGCTGATATTAGGGGTTTCGGGAATGGTGCTTAAATTGTGCTATTAGGTGACATGAATGCCCACATACAGGATTTAGATGGCTATACCGACAATAACCGGAACTCAGTGCCAGACGTTTGTGAGCAACATAATCTCGTTATCATGAATACAGGGCCTAAGTGTGAAGGTCAGATCACGTGGGAAGTGGAAAACCGGACGTCGACCATTGATTACTCTCTGATGACAGAAGGAATTCATAAGTTGAGAGAAATGGTCTATGAAGAAGGGTGTAACCCTTCTATGAAGAAGGGTTTAACAGCATGGGGAGTGAACATAAACGCTTCATTTTGAAAACGGGATATGTAGTTGGGAAAGAGAGCAAGGAGAGCAAACTGGCCAGTCCAAATTTTAACCCTGAACAAATCGCAAATATAGTCACTAGAGCTGAGAAAGAACTTGGCAAATGGCCAAGTTAAGAATGGGAACATGGTGAGCTTTAAAGTGTAATAACGACAGAAATACGGAAACAGAAACAACATGTTCGTTGGAAAGGAAAAAAGAAACCGAAAAGCTGGTGGGACCAGGAAATACGAGAAGCGATCGCCGAACGACAGAAAGCATCTCGAGAGCACCAGCAGGCAAAGAAAGCGCAGTTGCCGCAGGATGAAGTAACCACTAAAGGGGAAATATACCGGGAGAAAAAGTCAATGGTTCAAATACTGGTGCAAGGAAAATTAAAAGGTGAAAGTGAACGTTGGTTGTTAGAAATGCGTGAGATAAAGAAGGCCGCACCTAGAATATATTGGAACCACATAAAATAATCAGGCAGAAATTCAACAACAATACAACAACATATCCTAGACGAAGATTAAAACAGATTGGACGGAGAAGCGGCAATAAATTACATCCGAAAAGTAACAGCCAAATCTTTTCAAGGCGATGACGAGGTTGTATTTGAAGAAAAAAATAGAGCATGAAATAGACCCAAGTAGAAAAGGAGCTGGTGCTGACAAATTTAAACTCGAAGAAAGCGGAAGAGAAAACTTCTAAGCCCACAGCCACAGGGTAGACGAGGTTCCCGTTAGGCTGATAAATGAACTAGGACCAAAAAGTAAGGAAGCTCTGGTGAAAGCAGTGTAAAAACTTCAGAAGATAGACGAATACCAGACATTTGGCGTCAAAGAAGAAGGAATTTAATTTCTAAAGGTAACGCGGAGAAAGATGAAATTCACTCGTATAGACCGTTGACCGTTACATCGGTAATATACAGGCTAACAATGCAAGCAATCAAATTAAAACTTCAAGCATGGGCAGAGAATAATGGAATTTTGGGAGAACTTCAGAATGGCTTCAGAAGAGGTAGGCGTTTACATGATAGCTTATTTGTTCTTACCCAGTGTATTCAAAAATCGAAAGCAGAAAGTGGACCGTTATATGTCGCCTTTTTAGACATTACCGGAGCCTATGAAAACATAGACCGCGACATTTTGTGGGATATTCTGGAAGGGCAAGGCTTAGGTAACGATTGTCTACAGCTTTTGAGAGAGATATACATAGAAAATACCGTTTGCGTTGAATGGGAAGAAATGAGGAGCGAGGACAAAGTTCATATCAACAAGGGTCTGAGGCAGGGGTGCCCTTTATCCCCGCTGCTGTTTATGATGTACATGATGAGGATGGAGAGGGCGCTAGAAGGAAGTAGTATCGGGTTTAATATCTCATACAAACAGGCGGGTACAGTAGTAGAGCAGCAACTCCCAGGTTTATTTTATGCGGACGACATTGTGTTGCTAGCTAACAAGCAAAGTATTTTGCAACATCTGGCTAATATCTGTGGACAGGAAGGCAACAATTTAGGTTGGAAATTTAATGTTAGAAAATTAAGTGTTATGGCATTCAATGAAAACAGTGAACGGACAGTGGAGATAAAGAGCCAAGAAATACCTCGGGTAACAGAATACAAATACCTTGGTATATGGATAAACAAAGGCAATAGATATATGACAACACAGGGAAAAACCATAAGAGTAAAGGGGAAGAGAAATGCAGCCATAATGAAGCACAGAGTGCTATAAGGATACAATAGTTACGAGGTCCTACGAGGTATGTGGAAAGGTGTAATGGTTCCAGGGCTTACTTTTGCGGTTGTTTGCTTTAAATCAGGGGTACAATCAGGACTCGACGGGAACCAAAGGTCAATGAGTCGCCTCGCATCGGGCGCTCACGGGAAGACTACAAATGAAGCTGTGCAAGGTGCTATGGGCTGCACTAGCTTTGAAGTGAGGGAATCTCGCAGTAAAATTGAGCATGAAGAACGGCTGAGGAATATGGAAGAAAGTAAAAGGGCTGGGAGGGTATTCAGGTATCTGTACAGGAAAAACATTGATTCACAGTGGAGGAAAAGAACTACGACGATCACCAGCAAGTATGCGGCATGTAGGGTGGGCAACACATCAACAACGAAGGTAAAGCGGAAAGTCAGAGAGGCTGAAATAATCTCATGGGTGGCGGCAATGGAAAAGAAACCTGCCATAAGTAACTACTTAAGAGGAAAACACGAAATCAGGAAAGAAACCATTTATGATAACTCAAAGGGAAGCTCATTACTTTTTGAAGCGAGATCGGGATGCTTTAGAGCACGCACCTATAAAGCGAGATATGAGAAGGAAGAAGCATGTGCTTGCTGCGGTAAAGCTGGGGAAACGACGGAGCATGTTTTATTAGAATGTGAAGATGTCTACCCAGTGGTCGATTTATGCACCACTGGCTTCCTTGAAGCCCTTGGGTTCAGCGGGAGCAAAGGTAAAGCAAACATGTCCTCAATAGGTATTAGTAAGAGGCGATTGGAGGATTGGTGGAAGAAAAGTAGGGAAACGACAAAAGACGGAGACGTACAAAAGGACAGTTCGCAATAGGGGATCAGAAAATTTGGGCATGGTAGTTGATATTTCTTTTTTTCTTTTTTCATTGTTTAACCTAGGTAGGACATTAGGCAGTATAATAGCAAGAGCTTGGTGGAGCAACCCACCGCCCCGTTCCAAAGGGGACGCTCATAACATCAATCCATCCATCTATCCATCGCAATGCACCCGAAATGCGGGCATAATGAAACACAGAGGGCTATGGAGATACAAAAGGTACGAGGTGCTGAGGGGTATGTAAAAAGGTGTAAGGTGTAATGCTTTCAGGGCTTAACATTTGGAAATGTGGTTGTTTGCTTGAAATCAGGAGTACAATCAGGACTCGGTGACAACTAAAGGTCAGTGGTACACCATGAATTGGGCGCTCTCGGGAAGACTACAAATGAAGCTGTGCCGGGTGATATGGGCTGGACGAATTTTGAAATGAGGGAGGCTCACAGTAAAGTTCATTATGTAGAACGACTGAGGTATGTGGAAGAAAGTAAATGGGCTGGGAGAGTGTTGAGTTATTTGTACAGGAAAAAAAACATTGATTCAGAGTGGAGGAGTAATACTAGGAAGCTTGTCAGCAAGTATGTGGCTTGTAGAGTGAGCAACGCAGCAACACAGAACGTCAAGCGGAAAGTCAGAGAGGCTTAATTATTTCTTATGGGTGGCGGCAATGCAAAAGAAACCTGCCATGTGTAGCAACTTAAGAAGGAAAAGACGAAATCGTGAAAGCAGTTTATAATAACTCATTACTTTTCGAAGGGACATTAGGATGCCTTAGAAGACACATCTATAAAGCGAGATATAAGATAAAAGCATGTGCTAGCTGGGGTAAAGCTAGGGAAACGATGGAGCATGCTTAATTAGAATGTAAAGATATCTGCCCAACGGTTGATTTAGCCACCACTGGCCTCCTTCAAGCCCTTGGTTCAGCGAGAGCAGGGGGAAAGTAAACATGTCCGCAATAGAGGTTAGTAGGATGTGATAGGAAGATTGGTGGAAGAAAATAAGGGAAACGATAAAAAACGGTGACATATAAAAACAAAGTTCACAATAGGGAGTTAGAAAGTTTGGTTATGGGAATTCATAGCGGTTTTCTTCCTTTTCTTTATTTTTCTTTTTTAGCCTTGGTAGGACTTTAGACAGTGTAATAGCATAAGGTTGTTGGCGCAACCCACCGCTCCGTTCCAAAGGGGATACTCATAACAGCCATCCATCCGTCGGGGCGCCCGGAAGATACAGCGTTTTCACCAGAGAGGTCGCCTTTGGGCCTAGCCTTCGCCGTCCGCGTTGCCCTGTAAACATTATGGTTACATAAGCTGAGAAGTAGTCAGAGAGAGAGAAAACATTTATTTGTAGTGGGATTGGGTGACTTCCTCGCAGGGTGGAGCCCTTAGTTAAGGGCCCCATTGGCTCGCGCCACTCCGCGTGCCCGCTGGATCAGCCGCCGCTGCTCTTGCGTATCTGAACTGGTCAGCGCAGTCTCCCAGGGGGAAGGTAAAGGTGAAGGAATAGGGGAGTAACCCGGAGGGTGTGGGCACTCCCAGGTGCAATGATATACTGTGGGTTTTCTCCACAATAGGGACAGTATGAGGGATATTGTGTGGGGTGGAAGACGTGAAGATGAAAGAGACAGGGAAATTGATTAATTTGAAGTTGTCGCCACGCTACGGCATCTCGGTTAAGCGAATTATGTGGTGGAGGGAAGTGTCTCCTCGTATCTCTGTAACATTGAAGAGTTTCAGTGTACTTCAGTGATTCTGTCGGTGCGTCGTCTGGTTTGGACAACTCTTCTAATGGCGCCCGGTTAGTGAGCTCTCGGGCTACCGCATTAGCGCGTTCATTACCATGGACAGAGGCGTGTCCAGACGATACGCACCCTGTGTAACGCTGTGGGGTGTAATGATGTGTGTAGATGATGATGAGGTGTGTAATGATGCGGTGTGTGTAGGGTGTTACCCTCCCTTGTGGCAAAGCCCTGCAGGCAGTCTGAGAATCAGTGACCACTGTGATTGGTCCATCCATGGCCGCATGGTTGAAGCGTGTACGATGGCTAGGGCGATAGCAGCCTCTTCCGCCATGCCACTGTCAACAGTGTTAAGCGTGGCCAAAGCCCTAAGGGATCTTTGAATGCTACCGCGTTCCACTTTTAAGGCGAAGCTTAAGCACCCTCCAAATTTTAATGCGAAAGCTTTACTGGCCGCGAACTTGCGATTTTACTGTGGCGGTACTCCGAAGAGGTACATGACGTCACAACACGTGCCTCGCCAAGGATATTTCTCTCTCTCTCTCGCTCCCTAGCCACTACTGCGTATGTGCTACTAGTAGCACAGAGCCACAGGTGTTCTGCCGCTGCGCAGCGCCGCGCCTTTCCACCGCCGCCGTTTGGTATGACGTCACACGCTTTCCTCGTTGTTGTGCTCGCGTCCGCTCGCTTCGCCAGCTGCGTCGGATGTCTGATAACATGTCGGAGGATTGAAAAGGAGAGCTCGCGTGCGCCGCAACCACAGTTGAGGCGGCAGTTTGGACGGCGAGAATTCTGATAAGCAGGAGGAGGCCTGGAATCGACATTGGAACGATAGGAAAAAGAAACGAATCGCCCAGGAAACAGACGAATAGTGCGCCGAACGACTGGCTAAACGCCACAACATAGCTAGACAACCAGGCTAACCTGGACTTGCAATCAAGATTAACCAAGGCTAACCATGCTATGCCTTAGCTTTCACTACGGTTGTCCTGGCATAAGCCGAGCTAAGCCACTGCCAATTTCGTTTGTGCTTCTTGATTGCCTGTCGTTCTGGTGGATTGTGACCTGTGTGTGATTGGCTACCTCCAGAAGGGAGGGTTGGAATAGAGTTGCTATAATGAAGATGCGGAGAAAAAACGTGCTGGTCTGGTCAATGTAAACGAGGCTTGTGCAGACGTCCGTTGCTAAACACTTGACTTATTTGCAGAGAAGCTTTTTACTTGGCGGACCTGTATGAATGAGCTACATGTGCAGTCTCGTAGGGGAGGGAGATGGTGTATCTGGCCTGGCTAACGTTCGTAAACTCCGGAATGTGCCCCTCTGCGTGGCACTTGACAGACGGCGAAGGCGAGACTTACAACTGCTTCGATGTTGAAAATGAGTTCCCAATAAAATGTGCGCATAAAATGTTGGCTTTCAGGCAACTCCCAAGCACATCAATTTGCTAGTCGCATGGCGAGTAAAATTGTGGAATGGTATTTCTTTTCTTTAGACACTTGCTATGTTCCACTCGGTTCTTGGTTCATCCGGTTCATTCATGCCGTCGTCGTCCCTGTTTCTACATCTACGAAGTGCCCCAAGTTGTTCCAGAGCTTGAGGCACTAGTTATGTTCTCGTTGTGATGCCGTCGTGGTCGTTGCGTAGTCGTCATCCCAGCTTTGTCATCCTATTCTCGTCATACAGGCTTCATGCATTCCTTGTCGCACCACCGTCGCGATACCGTTACGACCGTTTCATCGTGATCACTCCAGCTTCTTCATCCGACTGTGGTCATGCCGTCATCATTACGTCTTCGTCGTCATGCAGTCTTCGTGATACAGTCGTCGCTAAACCACTGTCATCGTACACTGGTCTCAATCCCATTGTCTTCATGGAGTAGTGATGTAATCGTCGTCCTTGCGTCATATTCACAACGTTGGCACAAATGCTTTTCCCGACCGTCGCCTTTCAAATGCACAACTGGTATTGTAATGGTGTTTGCATCTGTGTCGGTGGTTTCCATTGTCGCCATTCTAACTTCGTCATCCGATACTCGTCTGCCATCATCATCATGTCATCGTCGTCATGAAGTCGTTTTACCTTCGTCATCACTTCAGTAACGTCATTCCACGGGCATCAATCCATCGTAATGATAGCGACTTCGTTGTTCCCTCGACGTCATTCCTTCTTTGTCATTCTATGGCATTCATGCTGTCATCATATAATGGTAATTTTCCGCCGTTGCCATGCCATCGTCGGTATTGCGTCGTCGTCAGACAGCTACTGTCATCCATCTGTAGTCGCACTACCGTCTTCATGCCGTCGAGATTATATCATCATTGTAACTCCAGTTTCGTCATCCCACTCTTGTCATACCATCGTCGTCAAGCCATTGTCTTCATACGCTCGTTGTCTTCGCAATATTCTCATACCATTGTCATACCATCGTCATCATTGCGCCGGCGTCGTACAGTGGTCGTCATTCGTTGTCATAAAACTATCCTGGTGCCATCACATTAGTTCCATCCTTGTTATTCTAACTTCGTCATCCGGCTCTTGTCATTCCATCCTGGACACACCATCACTTTCACACAGTCGTCGCCATACCATTGTCTTCATGTCGTCGTCATCGCGGTGTCGATTTGCTATCGTTATCACTCTAGTAACGTGATCCTATTGTCGTCGTTCCGTCGTCGTCATACCAGCTTCGTTAAGCGACCGACGTAAATCATCCGCCATGCGTCGTCACAGTCGCTGTCCATGCATCCGTTGTCATACTGTCATCATCATGCTGTTGTACTCGTGCCATGTCGCAATTCCAGCTTTGACCTGCTGCTTTCGTCGTGCCATCGTCGTCATACACTCTCGATCACCACATTGTCCCTAGGTCATGGTTGTTACGCTGCAAACGTTATACTACTTTTTGTTTTCCGTAGACGTCATTTCTTCATGACTTCATTATCATGATTGCGTTGGTGCTATAAAATCATAGCCATTCCGCTATTCTAAACAGACACTTTGGCAAGCAAGTGCCAAACAAAAGTGTGACGATACCAAAGCAAAGTACGTCTCAGAATGACCACTACAGATGTTAAATAAAAAAAATTCATAAAGAAGCTGTGTCACTACAACGCTCAAAAATACTGATCGTATTACCTTCGACAGTCGCCGAGAGATTAGTTCTGCCGTAATTTTACTTTTATTTCTTTGATTTGCACATTCGGTATCTGCTAGCGGTAGTGTGCCCATTCATGGCGAATCCTCTAGAACGGTTGCGTTCCACTGTGACACAAGACTTTCAGAACCCCTATATGCTGTTTGATATGTGATATGTTTGATATGTGCCATCACGAAGTTGTACGCATCGGCATCAGCTGTAAAGCATTTAAGTAATAGCATTACTTGACCTCTACTACGCATAAATTTGACAACGTGCGCTTGAACTACATGAAGTCTTTTCTCTCGAACTTTGTTAACTCCTCACCCGAGCATATAAACAGAAATTTAGCAATTTTTTGCTACTAATAAACGCGGTTTATTTCAGTTGTGCGCCTCTCCCTTTCTATCTACGCACCTCCTTCTCCAAGCATGGTAACCAACCTGAGCTACCTCGGTTTTAACTTTCCGCCGTTCTACATGTACTTTCTCTCTAAAAAAAGACGATAAAATTAAACAGATTTGCTCGTCTCACTACCTGCTCCGTTTTCCCTAGCATGTTGTGGACACTTTTTTAATTTGAATATACTATTTACATATTGATGGCTAATCTCATGACATGTTACTTTCCGCATTTTCCTGCGGATCGGTAGTTTACCGGGCGACAAGCAGCGAGCGTGCTGCGCATCAAGAAACAAATAAAGGAAGAAGAAGAAGAGGAGATGGCTAGGCGTTCCAAGGCACCAGTCTTCCCTGCCTCCGACGTCCCCGTCGACGCCAAGCGCGAGGCGGCAAAGCCGACGTTCTCACCAGAGGCCAAGGCACCCCTACCTGCATCCAAGGTCTTAGTAGAGGATGAGGAAGAGGTCGAGGAGCTGTTTCACTCCGAGGCTCTACTGCAGGTACGGCGTGTGTGTCGGTTAGGCGACGGTGGATGTTAGCAGCTATGTTCCGAAGCAGGAAATACCTGAAATCGATTCAATTCGAAGCGATGAAAGATATTTTAGTGTAGATCTGCTGCAAGTCGTTATCAGTATCGCAAAGCTTGCTACAGTGACATCTTCTGGCACACGGAAACATCTGTTCTTGCTCTGCTGCAATCGCCATGTCGTATTTCGCACTATCGTTAAGAACGAACGATGGACTACATATAATCCATGTTCTCAGCTGCAGCTCCCATAAAACACGAAACTGAGTTGTGAGTCAGGCCTCCTTCGTTGACGACCTGTGTCCATCGTCTTTGGTGTGCGTTTGAGTTTAGCGATGAAGAATGAGCAACTTGCTCAACTTTCAGTTCTATAACCCTCGTGTTTCTGACAAAAAAACACAAGAAAACTAGGCCTAATTCCAACAGATTATCAGGGGAGCTGCTTTGTTAACACTTTTCATGTATATTTAGAAAAAAAAGAAGCCGTTAGAATTCCAATTCTTTTTGGCCGAAGAATACATGAACTCTACATACTTCGCAGCCTATTCTCCATCTCGTCTTGCCGCTAAGGAATGAAAAGTCGACAAACGTACCAAGACGGTTGCACTACTCACCAAGGCATGCAGCAGATGCAACTGCACTTTCGTTTCACAGCTATCTGCAATAGTGCGAAACTAATTTCTCTGTGTGCTATATCATAAAAAAGCTGTTCGTCAATTTTTCCGCACTTGCTACACAAAGAAGTGGAGCGCTCACGCACTTATTTCTGCTGCCGTGAGAACGCTACTTGCAACTGGCACTCGGTCACGCGCAGAACACGATCAACTATGCGGGGACACCTTGGACCCCCGTCTCGCGTTCACAGGGCCCATTCACCCGCGAGATTGCACGGGGCACGCCACTGCAGGCTTAATTTGGATAGCGTACGATGAATGAAGTCGAAGTCGCTGAGCTTTCCACTTTTCTGCGCGCATTCCCCGTGGCCCTTCGCGCAGGTGCGACGATGCGCCTGCTGCAGGCGCGCGCGGCTGACGTTACGCCGTGTGCCCGACAGGCAGGCGCCTCTCGTCCGGTGTTCGGCATCTGCCTCCTTCAGCATCCGACGTGCGCGGGTGCCGTAGCCCGGTAGATTCGTCTTCGCAGCTCTTCGCTACCAGACTGACATGGTGCCGCGCCTCTCTTTGTGTGACGGACCTAGATCGGAAGAGCCCGTGTGGCTGAGCGGTCTTCCCGGGAGATTTCACCCGTAGTCTGCGAGTGCCATCCTGTTCTATAATCTGCGCTTGTCTGTTTAGAGAGGTCCTGAAGCACCGCTGAGGCTTGGTGAAATATCATAGTCCGCGAGTAGCATACTCTGCTACGAACATCTCAGCCAAGAATTCCTATCGTACGTGGTGCGTGGAAGTCGGAAGCAGATCGCGAAGTCACTTTTCCTCAAACGCTCTCTATTCCACAGAAGGCCCTGTCCTCACTCTCTTCTGGGCCATCTATTTCGTCATCGGACGCTTTACTCCATTCCCTTAGACGACTGCTATTGGCCTATTAGCGGCGAGAATTTGGAGTGGCGCCCTATTGCGAGTGACGTCACGCCCAGGCCGCCGCTCGCTCTGGCTCGCTCGGCTGCCGTTCGCGCTCGTTCCCTTCGCGCGTGCTTGGGGTACTGGCGGCTCGAGCTATTCTTGCAGAAGCTTATGTGGGATTATTTCTACTGTCATGCCTTAACAGCAGTTCCTTCTTCGAAACCGCGTGAGTCATGAAAATTTGCGACTTGGATATCGCAAGCTATGTAGCGCTGAAGGGCTCTACTGGCCTTGCAATGCATATATGCGAAATGTCTGTTCACAAATTTTGCTTAAAAAGAACGTCTGCATGTTCAACACATGGAGTTATTATTGATGCTCCTCTCAACACATAACATTCCCTCATTACTTAAGTATGAGAGACATAACATTTTATGGAAAAGATACCTTGATATTTGGTGTCAACATTATAAATCCGTGTTAGAAGGCCACTGCCCAGCGAAGCTTTCATCATGATTATTATTACTCTCGTGAGTTGTTTTAGTCAAATGTGGCAACTGTATTAAGGCCTAAAAGGAAGAGATAGGCGCGCATTTTGTGTGAAAATGTTTGGTACTACTTTCCCCGTTCTCTGAAAGAGGCACGCAGAAACGTATTGGCTGTTAACACGATGGCGCATCGTGTATAGTATATATATACTTCGCAAATAACGTAACAACAATCACATGAAAGAAAATTTCGTAGTTAAGATCGAGCACCAATCAAATCCAAGCGATGAAATGTGTCACAGCGGCCCTCTGTAGCTTTTATCTACGATATGGCACACCCCTCCCGCAACGGAAGCAGCCGACTGTCATTATGGCGAGGCGCGCAGTGTTCGCGAAACGCACCAGTTCACTACAACTTCGGATTGAAACCATAAAGTAGCTCTTTACAGCTTCAATTACGATGCCTATAGCATACTCGAGGCACTACAATAAAATGCAAACAAATTCTGGCTGTCCATGTCTCGATTCTGCGTTCTTTAATTATACAAACTGAAAACTATTAGCTTTGCCTGTGCATAAAAGGTAACTTCTCATACCCGCCTCATAAAGAAAACGCCACAAGCCTTACATGAACGCTTGAACTCCACTGGGGAACAATGATATTTTTAATATGTGCCACACTACTAATGAATGGGGCATCGGCTTCTTTAATCAACAAGGCTAGTGCGAATAACAGGGACACAGACAGAGAAGACGACAGCACGAGCGCTACTCTGTCTGTGTCCCTGTTATTCGCGCTAGCCTTTTTGATGAATGATGAGAACCAACTAGCCCAGCTTTCTTCCTTGGTCGGCTTCTTGCTGGCTGCAGCGAAACCTTCAAAAAGGCATATTTCACTCAAATATTTGACCGGAGCAGCCTGTGACACTTCTCCAAACGGATTCATCATGTCTGTTTCTCAAGCAAGAAGCAGGCCTGTAAATTGCTCAAGTGAGTAGAACGTGTAGCACGGAAAGGGAATAAATATCGGTATATTTCTTTCCGTGTGCTGCAAACATCTGTAAGCCTCAATCAGCTTTACTTCACGTTACCGCAACTTAAACTTAACCGGTGAAGAACTGCCTCATTTTGAGAACCAGTTAAAAAAACGCAAGTGGCGCTGGCCGAATCTAAACTGCAGTGGTAGTTAAGTCCTCGTGTTACAGCTGAGCATTTCTGTGAAGAACTAGAAAAATTCCCTATCATACCGAGAACTATTCGTCGTGAGCAAACATGTTTTAGCGGGTTAAAATCATGATAGATGTTGGAGAAGTCATATATAGCCAGCGTTTAATTGTGACACGCATATTGCACCATGGTGGGAATGAAATCGTAACTGGATTCATATGTGCTGTGCTTTTGCTTCTATGCTTTTATTATTCACGTGAGCAACCACTGCAAAGTGTAGATCCGCGCATGAAAAACACGTAGTGGTCTGGTCTGAGGTTCCTCGTGTGGCACTATAGCGTTGACTTTGAGAAATATATTGTCGTCTAGGAAATAAGCTCCTTGATTACATTTTCGCGAACGAAGACGTCGTAAAATATATATTTGAGAGACCCGTCATAAGTACACAAGCATTCGGAACGAGAACGAACAAGCGGAAGCAGTGCAGAATGCGCCCGGACAACCTCTAGGTCTTTCTCGGGGCTAATAGCTGACATGAAGCTGCGGTCGGCTACATGGCGTAAATACGCCACGAGTGCACTGGCTTAGAGCACTGCTGCTCGCTGAGGACAACCGCGTTTGGCGTTTATCGCGAGGCACTAAAGGCGGATGCCGTGGCGCCTACGTTAACATCCGAAATGAAATTTAAACTGCGCGGCACGGCGACATTTAGAAGGCTGAGCGCTGAAGCCACGCCCCACTGCGTCGTAGCCTTCGCAGTGCAAGGCATTGAATAAGGAACGAGAGCACAGCGGAGGCCATGTTTGCCGATAATGCCGCTTCTGCTGAACGCATTGACGTATTTTCAGCGGCAACGTATTTCTGACATTCAATTTCAGAAATACTTATTTCTATTTTGAATTCCAAATGGGTTTCATCACCACTTCCCCAAGCCTGGTGGTTGTCGTTCATATATATATGAACGATAAGAGAGGAACCGAGGAGCCCGATTTTTATTATTAATATCATAAGAAGCCAGCAAGAAAGACACCAAGTACAACACAGCGAAAATCACATAGCTCTTGTTATATAAAACACACATTCGATCTAAATACGCTACTCCAGTCTGGGATACAAGAACTAACAATTTGGTTACTTCACTATATATGGTAAAGAATCGTTCTACTCGCTTCCTTGTTCCCGTTATAACCGCACTGCCCGTGTAACTTCCGTGAAATCGGTTATATCTCCCATCATTAGCATACCGCCGAAAAAATTTGCGCTTGAACTTTTTTCATAGGCTTTACAATCACCCACCTCTTCGTGACGCATTCATTCTTCAGCCACATTCAATATCGCACCATATCGCCCATCACATTAAAGTTGGTATCGAGTCATGTTATACGAAATCCTTTCTTTACTGTTTGCTCACCTCGAACTTCACAAGATTGATCGCCTTCCCTCCGTCATTGTTTCATTTATGATAACACCAGATTCTAAGCTGCTTTAGCTAACATCGCATAACTAGGAGTTACCATGCCTTACTGTGCTTTGTTATATTATTTTACACTATCCTTTATTGTATACCCACTCTCCTCTGTAATGCTTTGGCCCTGACGGCAAATAAATAAATAAATTACTTGTACTTGATAATTCAGTTAATTTAACGATAAATTAATGCAAAGGAAAATGAATTAAGAACCAACTGACTGCAGGTGCGGCACGATCACATGCCTTCGCATTACGCGTGCAATGCTCTTACCAATTGAACTACCGCGGCGCCGTTTCCCCATCCCCTTTCTCGGGTAACATGTAGCATGTGTGGGTTTATTGACCAATTGCCATCACTTAAACAGAAAACGGACTTGTGATGCCTACGTCAGAAAGGGTGTCCCACATCCACCGCCTGGGTTTGTGAGTGGTGAAGCTGGCTAATATTCCCAGGAGTAACTTGTATGGTAAAACATAAGTATACCCTAGAATATGGATGGGATAACGGCAACGCGGTAGCTCAATTTGTTAGAGCATCGCATGCGTATTACGAGAACGTGGAACCGTTCGCACGTGTATATATATATATATATATATATATATATATATATATATATATATATATGACGCCGCGGTAGCTCAATTGGTGGAGCATCGCACGCGAAATGCGAAGGTTGTGGGTTCGGTCCCCACCTGCGGCAAGTTGTTTTTCCTATGGTGTTGGGCTGCTGAGCACGAGGTCGCGGGATCGATCCCGGCCACGGCGGCCGCATTCGATGGGGGCGAAATGCGAAAACACCCGTGTGCTTAGATTTAGGTGCACGTTAAAGAACCCCAGGTGGTCAAAATTTCCGGAGTCCTCCACTACGGCGTGCCTCATAATTAGAAAGTGGTTATGGCACGTAAAACCCCAAATATTATATATATATATATATATATATATATATATATATATATATATATATATATATATATATATATATTGTCACGTGGTGGTGACGTTGAAGAACACAGCAGCAATACTGTGAACAACAAAAATAACTTTTACTGGGCGAACCTGTGCCCACACAACAGGCTACACATACAGCACTAGGATAGCGGCGAACACGGTCGGCGATAGTCCACAATCTGATCAGCGGGTCAAGCGCGTCGGCTTTTATGGATCAGTCATCGAATGTCCCAGATTAACCGCTGGGACCCATGTGTCTACCACAATGTTCTACACTATTCGCGTCGCGCATACATGCAATAAGATTACACAAGTTGCGGTGAAAGACAGTGGACGGCACCATCGATAACATTCCAGAAACTTCTTTTACATGCAGGCGCGTCCTGCGCTGTGCGATAACATTTGTTAAGCGGCGAAACGTGGTCGCTAGATACAGATAAGTACACGTGTCATTACCCCCATCTTAAAAGGCATCGACCCGATGCCGCAAACAAACGAAAGTAATAAAGAAGACCACTTGTAGAAAAGAAAACAACTAAATTAGGGAAGTTCGTCAGCGTCCGTAAAAGGGTTTAAGACGCACCACGTGGACCACTTCAGATAGTGCGCGGCGCCGCTGTGAATGCGAAATGCCGTCTGGCACGACTTCATAGTCCAGTGCGCCAATACGTCGGATGACCCTGTAGGGTCCGAAATAGCGTCGCAGTAGTTTCTCACGGAGTCCTCATCGGCGTATCGGGGTCCATACCCAAACACGGTCGCCAGGCTGGTACTCGACGAAGCGTCGTCGGAGGTTGTAGTGTCGGCTGTCGGTCCTCTGCTGGTTCTTGACCCGTAGGCAGGCGAGCTGTCGGGCTTCTTCGGCGCACCTGGAGATAGGTAGTGATGTCAAGATTTTCCTCCTCAGTGACGTGCGGCAGCATGGCGTCGAGCGTCGTCGTCGGGTTTCTGCCGTAAACCAGCTTGAAAGGAATGATCTGTGTTGTTTCTTGCACCGCCGTACTGTAAGCGAAGGTTACGTACGGCAGGACGGCATCCCACGTCTTGTGCTCGACGTCGACGTACATTGCTAGCATGTCGGCGAGGGCCTTGTTCAGGCGTTCCGGGGGACCATTAGCCTGCGGATGGTAGGCAGTTGTCCTCCTGTGACTTGTTTGGCTGTATTGCAGAATGGCTTGCATGAGCTCTGCAGTAAAAGCCATTGCTCTGTCGGTGATGAGGACTTCTGGAGCACCATGTCGCAGGAGGATGTGCTCGACGAAAAATTTCGTCACTTCGGCTGCGCTGCCTTTGGGTAGAGCTTTAGTTTCAGCGAAGCGGGTGAGATAGTCCAACGCCACGACGATCCACTTATTTCCGGAAGTTGATGTCGGAAACGGTCCCAACAAGTCCATCCCGATCTGCTGAAAAGGTCTGCAAGGAGGCTTGATCGGCTGCAGTAATCCGGCTGGTCTTGTGGGTGGTGTCTTGCGTCGCTGACAGTCTCGGCATGTCTTGACGTATCGGGCAACGTCGGCAGTCAGGCGCGGCCAGTAATACCTTTCGTGTATCCTCGATAGCGTCCGGCAGAAGTCGAGTGCCCGGTGGTCGGATCGTCATGTAGGGCGCGCAGTACCTCTGGACGCAGCGCCGACGGAACAACAAGAAGGTAGTTGGCGTGGACTGGTGAGAATTTCTTCAAGAGTGGATTGCTTTGAAGCGTGAACAAAGACAAACCATGCATAAATGCCCTAGGGACAACGTCGGTGTGCCCTTCCAAATACTCGACTAGGGCTTTTAGCTCTGGGTCCCCTCGTTGTTGTTGGGCGAAGTCTTCCGCGCTTATTATTCCAAGGAAGGCGTCGTCATCCTCGTCATCTTGCGGCGGCGGGTCAGTGGGGGCGCGTGATAGGCAATCGTCATCTGAGCGTTATCGTGCGGACTTGTATGTTTCAGTGATGTCGTAGTCTTGTAGTCTGAGGCTCCACCATGCCAGCCATCCTGAGGGATCCTTTAAATTCGCTATCCAAACAAGGCGTGATGGTCGCTGACGACATTGAATGGCCTGCCATATAGGTAAGGGCGAAAATTCGCTGTAGCCCAAACGAGGGCGAGGCATTCCTTTTCGGTTGTAGAATAATTGCCTTCCGCTTTTGACAATGACCGGCTAGCGTAAGCTATCACGTGTTCATGTCCATCTTTTCTCTGGACTACGACGGCACCGAGGCCTTAGGCTACTGGCGTCAGTGTGGATTTCGGTATCGGCGTGCTCGTCGAAGTGCTCAAGTACGGGCGGCGACTGCATGCGTCGTTTGAGTTCTTGAAATGAGTCGGCCTGCGGCGTTTCCCACTTGAACTCGATGTCACATTTGGTTAGCTGTGTGAGCGGCTCAGCGATGCGTGAAAAGTCCTTGACAAATCGCCTGTAGTAGGCACACATGCCAAGAAATCTACGCACTGCCTTGTTGTCGATGGGCTGTGGGAACTTTGCTATGGGAGCTGTCTTCTGCGGGTCGGGGCGGACTCCAGACTTGCTGATGACGTCGCCTAGGAACAGAAGCTCATCGTAAGCGAAGCGGCACTTTTCTGGCTTCACAGTGAGCCCTGATGACTTGATGGCCTCGAGTAATGTTGCAAGCCGCCTAAGCTGATCCTCGAAATTTCCGGCGAAGACAACGACGTCATCCAAGTAAACGAGACAGGTCTGCCACTTCAATCCTGCTAAAACCGTGTCCATTACGCGCTGCAACGTTGCAGGCGCCGAGCACAGTCCAAATGGCATAACCTTGAACTAGTAGAGGCCGTCTGGGGTGATGACGGCGGCCTTTTCGCGATCTCTTTCGTCGACTTCTATTTGCCAATAGCCAAACTTGAGGTCCATCGACGAGAAGTATTTAGCGTTGCAGAGCCGATCCAACGCGTCGTCTATCCGTGGGAGGGAGTATACGTCCCTCTTCGTAATCTTGTTCAGACGACGATAATCGACGCAGAAACGTAGGGTTCCGTCCTTTTTTTTTACCAGGACAACAGGGGATGCCCACGGGCTTTTTGCCCACGGGTTTTTCGACGGCTGGATGATATCGTCACGCAGTCTTTCGTCGACTTCTTCTCCTTATAGCTTCGCGTTCGCGTGGCGAAACTCGGTAAGCGCTCTGGCGTAGTGTTCGAGCGCACTCCTCGGTGATTATGCGATGCTTGGCGACTAGTGTTTGTCCAATCCTCGATGACGTCGAAAAGCAGCCTTTCTATCGTCAGAGCAGACTTCTGAGCTGCTGTTGCTTAATCATTGGGAGATTTGGATTATTGTCGTAGTCTCGTTCGGGAACCATGGTCGTCGGTATAGATGCGGCGGAATTCGAGAGGACAAACGCATTACTTGTTTCCAGAATTTCCTCGATGTACGCGATCGTCGTGCCCTTGTTGACGTGCTTGAACTCCTGGCTGAAGTTCGTCAGCAACACTTCAGTTTTCCCTCCATGTAGTCGAGCGATCCCTCTTGCGACGCAAATTTCACGGTCTAGCAGTAGACGTTGGTCGCCTTCGATGACGCCTTCTACGTCAGCGGGTGTTTCGGTAATTGAGGTTGCACCTCCGGAACTCCAAGCGACCGCTGAACCTCATCTTTGACGATGTCAGCGATTGAGGCCACTTTTGCCTGCGACGACGGGAAGATCTTCTGAAGCTCATCTCGTACGACTGCCCTGATAGCCTCGCGCAGGTCGTCGGAGGCCAGTGATTGAACTCCGGGATAGTTTGTAGAGTTGGTCATCATCATCATCATCACCATGAGCCTGATTACGCCCACTGCAGGGAAAAGGCCTCTCCCATACTTCTACAACAACCCCGATCATCTACTAATTGTGGCCATGCCATGCCTGCAGACTTCTTAATCTCATCCGCCCACCTAACTTTCTGCCGCCCCCTGCTACGCTTCCCTTCCCTTGTGATCCAGTCCGTAACCCTTAATGACCATTGGTTATCTTCCCTCCTCATAACATGTCCTGCCCATGCCCATTTCTTTTTCTTGATTTCAACTAAGATGTCCTTAACTCGCGTTTCTTCCCGCACCCAATCTGCTCTTTTCTTATTCCTTAACGTTACACCTATCATTCTTCTTTCCATAGCTCGTTGCGTCGTCCTCAATTTGAGTAGAACCCTTTTCGTAAGCCTCCAGGTTTCTGCCCCGTAGGTGAGTACTGGTAAGAGATAGCTATTATATACTTTTCTCTTGAGGGATAATGGCAACCTGCTGTTCATGATCTGACAATGCCTGCCAAACGCACCCCAGCCCATTCTTATTCTTCTGATTATTTCCGTCTCATGATCCGGATCCGCCGTCACTACCTGCCCTAAGTAGATTTATTCCCTTACGACTTCCAGTGCCTCGCTACCTATTGTAAATTGCTGTTCTCTTCCGAGACTGTTTAGCATTACTTTAGTTTTCTGCCGATTAATTTTTAGACCCACTCTTCTGCTTTGCCTCTCCAGGTCAGTGAGCATGCATTGCAATTGGTCCCCTGAGTTACTAAGCAAGGCAATATCATCAGCGAATCGCAAGTTACCAAGGTATTCTCCACTAACTTTTATCCCCAATTCTTCCCAATCCAGGTCTCTGAATACCTCCTGTAAACCGGCGGTCGAATTCCCGGTTTCGCATCTCGAGTGTCGTCTCGATGCTGGTGGCCGCACGAACAAACTCGTCGACGGTCGTCGGTTGACTACGTACCATTCCGGCAAAAAGCTCCTCCTTCACACCACGCATGAGTAGGCGGACTTTCTTCTCCTCGGGCATTTCAAGGTCGGCGTGGTGGAATAGACGGCTCATTTCCTCCGTGAAGATCGCGGTTGTCTCTTTAGGTAGCTGCAACCGGGTTTCTAATAGCGCTTGGGCTCGTTCTCGGCGTACGACGCTTGCGAATGTCTGCAGGCGGGCACTTCGAAACAGGTCCCAGGTCGTTAAGGTGGCTTCTCGGTTCTCGAACCACATCCTGGCGGCGTCCTCCAATGCAAAATAGACATGTCGCAGCTTGTCGCTTTCCCAGCTGTTAAACGTAGCCACTCTCTCATACGTTTCCAGCCAGCTTTCCGGTTCCTCAAATGTGGAATCTTGGAATGTCGGTGGTTCTCTGGGCTACTGAAAAATTATTGGGGCCGCTGCGACTGCCATTGGGGATGTCTTCTTGGTCGTTTCTGGATGATCTTCTTGGACTGTCTTCTTGGTTGTATCTGGTAGAAGACCGTGTTCCGGGCAGCTGCTGTAGCCGGCGGCTTGCTCGGTGTTCTTGGACGACGTTGGTGCTGCCTTTGCGGTGCGGGCTTGAATTACGGCTTGTCGGGGGCGTCCGGTACACGAACGTAAAGAACCTCCACCAGATGTCACGTGGTGGTGACGTTGAAGAACACAGTAGCAATACTGTGAACGACAAAACTAACTTTTATTGGGCGAACCTCTGCCCACAAAACAGGCTACACGTATAGCACAAGGATAGCGGCGAACACGGTCGGCGATTGTCGAAAATCTTATCAGCGGGTCAAGCGCGTCGGCTTTTATAGAGCAGTCACCGAATGTTCCAGATTAACCGCTGGGACCCGTGTGTCTTCCACGAAGTTCTACACTATTCGCGTCGCGCATACATGCAATCAGATTACACAAGTTGCGGTGAAAGACAGTGGATGGAACCACGGAACCATCGATAACATTGCAGAAACTTCTTTTACATGCAGGCGCGTCCTGCGCTGTGCGATTACATTTGTTAGGCGGCGAAACGTGGTCGCTGGATAAAGATAAGTACACGTGTCATTATATATATATATATATATATATATATATATATATATATATATATATATATTTATATATATATATATATATATATATATATATATATATATTATGTTTACCTAAATTTTTAAAAAAATTACCTGTGGGAACTAGTCACCTAATTCTTCTTCTTTAGTTGGATTATTCCATAAGGCGCTCATGCTAGCGCGAGTAATCGCAACACAAGTTCCAATAATTACCAAAATGGATTCATTTAGTGCTAAATAATTACTTTTGTCACATATTGCAAATTATTTATTGTAACCTGTGAGCTTGCAAAACGTATTCATTTAAAATAGACATCTAGGATGACACCCGTTCCCAGCTATTATTTCGCAAAGTGGGGTACTAAATACATGAGCCTTCCAGTTACTTTCGTGCATAGATGTAGAAGATAGCGTTTCCGGGTACAAGTCATGTATTGCATTATGCGCCGTAAAGTAAATGCTGATATGGAAACGTAACATTCTGAGAGGTAGCCGGATGGTAATACGGGAAGATTTCTCCGCAGGAACGCGCCGATGACGACAACGCCAAACAGAGTATGGCAAGGCCCTGAATTTGCCCGTAAATCTGCACCACAAGAGACTAGTTGCTAATAATAAATATTACGCCTACGGTGCAACTAATGACACTGTACGAAATTCAAGTGGCAGCGCCCACAAACGCAAGTAACACGTCGGCGATTCTACCAAATGGAAACAGTCTGTTACCACGCCACGTTCGCTCTCGTCGTGCAAGACGCTGTGAAGGAGCGAGGAGTGGTGGCAGTGCTCTCTAACCTAGTCATATTATTTACAAACAGTCGCAGTATGATTTCAAAAACAAAAGGTCACTTACGTGCGCACGTTATTGTAGTAACCTAAGCGTGGTTTTGCGTTACTGTTGATAACAATGAACATTTATCTTGTGTAATGAAATCGAAGATATTCAGCCACCACAGACCTCACCAAATTCGCGGTGGTGTTCTGATAGCAATCAACAATCAAATTCGGGGCTCTCCTATCTTAGTTAAAATAGCGGTATAAATTGTTTGGTGCTGCATAACTGTGAACTTTAAGAAAATGGGATTGGGAGTGCGCTATCAGCCGCCATGTAACTGTAGTAGATTCCGTGGCGAACTTAATGAGTGCTTCAACGAGATGGTTGTCATTTTCCGTAGCGTGCCTGTTCTGCTACTTGTTGGTTTTAACACTTATTGTGTACTCAAATTCATTTCCAGATCCTAGCCCTTTTATGCTGAATTTGACCGTTTCATTCGCATTTGTTAGGTCTTTGGACTGAGACAACCTTTCAATTTTCCGACGTGTCTAACGGCCGCCCCATCGGCGCTTCTTTATATTATATTAACTACGTCCCCTGATATCGTTTCTTCAATTACTTCCATTTCAGGCCTTAGCAATCAACCGGTAGTTCTTGCTGTACCCTCGCTGCCAATGTACAGGTTACGTAAACGCTTGAGAAAATTCCAAGTTTACAGCAAGGCCGACTTCGATCTCATTAACATTAACCAGTTCTTGTTATATGGAAGCTGTCTATTGCTAGGATCTAGGAAAAAAAGCGTCCGAAATGTTCACAGAAACAAACCATCATGAGCGATGATCCTGAAGATAGTACAGAAAGGGTCCAAGCTCAATGGGACACATCCCTGCTGGCTCGGGAACTTGTAACGCGCCCTCGAACTACCCTTGCCACACGTGGGACCCAAAGAGGTTCTAGGCACAAGAGCCAGAACAGATGTTCTTGAAAAAAAAAATGTTCTACAAGTTTTTCAAAACGGACTGTGAAAATTTTCGGCGCCAACCGCGCAAACGCACTATAGTGCAACTGGTCGCACTTTCCACGTCTTCCATTACTGACTCCTTTGTGCAAAAAACTATCATCATCAGTAACGGCTCGAGCGTCGTCGTTTTCGATAGCTGGCTCCGTTGTCGCTCATCATTCCAACGTAGAATTTCACTTCTTGTCTGTCGTCGTAATAGGGAAGCCGCCTTTGCGAGGGTGTCTATGCGTGTCAAAACGTCAGTGTAGACGCATAAAATAAAAAAAAATAAAACGTAAAAAAGAAAGAAGACGAAAGTAAAGAATAAAGAATATAAAATAAACACAAAAGATATAACCATAAAAGACGAAACAAACAGCCAAGTTATGTGTTCGTGCTTTTTATTCAACCAATAGAGCATAAGAACCATATAGAACCGAACACTGCTATTGCGCAATACAGCTTCGCTAGTCCTCCATCTTCACATAGTGGAAGGGCTCCGATTTTTTTAGATTACGTTTTACGCGAAGAATATTCTAAACAAACTGCGAAGAGAACTCGGTCATCTTCAAAACGGTCTTAGAAATAACGTTCGAATGCATTCCCACTAAAAAAATTTTCTAAAGCGAAAATGTGCCATAGTATATAGGGTATTTAAGTCACATTTAAAACCGTTAGAATAGGCTTGTTCCTGCTGCGCGCATATGCAGGTATGCTGCACTTTGGTTAAGCACAATACTACCAGTTCTACTTATCAGGTCGAATTAAAGCTGTCTGTGTTCACATTTTCTTGGCCAAACGCGACCGTACATTCTCAAGAATAATCCAAAGCAGTTTTGGAACACAATGCCAGGAGACAAACATGAAGCAATAGCAGTTGAAACATCTGACAGAGATTTGCTGCCTCATAAGCAGGGCGGTAAAACATTAAACGAAACATGTATCAAAGCATGTACGATCCATCAAGCAAATCAAGGCTCACCTCAGCTCGCTTTCATTTGTGCCAATGGACTACATATTCGTTATGTTGGAGGGCATTATTATTAAGGGGGTGAAAAATCATGGTCTAGTATTACTGAAGGAATAAATGGTAAACCACGAAACAACTCATTTGAATATTCTTTTATCATAACAAGCTGCATTGATCACACTCAGTTGGATCCGTAACTGTTCCGAGCGATTGGCAAACTTCTAAAATAATACTAGTGCACAAGTCCGGAATAGTGCTTCATCCTTGTTATTGAACCCTCCTATTTGCCTCACATCGGCCCCATGCGAAATTCTCGGGCATACTATATTTTCACACATAGCAAATTTTCTAGACACTAACCAATTTTTCAAACTGACACAAAAAGTTCAGCCGTGAACGTGGTTCCCCTGTCGGTTACGATGACCGCTGGAGAACCGTGCCTCAGGACGACGTTTTCGATGAAGAACTCTGCGGCCTCGGCTGCTGTGCTGCTAGGAAGTGCCTTGGTTTCAGCATATCGCGTGAGGTAATCTGTCGTAACTATGATACATTTATTTCCGGGAGAAGATATTGGGAATGGGCCCAAAAGGTCCATCCCAATTTGTGCAAACGGTGTTTCCGGTACTGGAACGGGATGTAATAATAAGGCAGGTTTCGTAGGTGGCACTTTTCGTCGCTGACAGTCAAGGCACGTTCGGACGTAGTGCTTAACCTGTGCTGCGAGCCGTGGCCAGTAATAATTTTTTTGATCCATGCTAATTTTCTTGTGTAGCCTAAGTCACCTGAGGTTGCTTCGTCGCGACAGGCCTGCAAAATTTCATTGCGGAGATGTTTAGGGACGACTAGCAGATATCTCTTCCCTGTTGAAGAGAAGTTCCTCCTAAAAAGAACACTGTTGCGTAGGCAGAATGATGACACGTGCCTTGAGAACAATCTGGGCTTGTTTGTGGTGCGGCCTTCTAAGAAATCAATAAGTGACGCGAGCTTCTGGTCCTCTTGCTGTTGTTGAGAGATGGTGGCCGCATGAACAACTCCCAAAAACCTGCGGATTCTTCATCGTCTCCACCTGACGACTCGATCGGCGATCTGGGAAGGCATTCAGCGTCTAAGTGCTGGCTTCCCGATTTATAGGCCACTGTCATGTCGTACTCTTGAACCCGTAGGCTCCAGCGTGCCGAACGTGCAGATGGATCTTTCATGTTGGTCAACCAACAGAGAGAATGGTGGTCACTTATAACTTGAAATGGGCGGCCGTATATGTACGGGCGGAACTTGGTAACTGGCCATACTACAGCCAAGCATTCCTTCTCGGTGGTGGAGTAGTTCGACTCGGCACGTGAAAATGTTCTACTCGCGTAAGCGATGACTCGCTCAGAGCCGTCTTGCCGTTGAACAAGGACGGCGCCTAGACCTACGTTGCTGGCATCGGTGCGGATCATTGTCGGCGCATCCACGTCAAAGTGCGCAAGAACAGGCGGAGTTTTTAGGCGGTGCCGCAACTCGTTAAATGCCGCCTTCTGCTCCTCGCCCCTACAAACGTGACATCTTCTCTGGTTAAGCAGGTGAGCGGTGAGGCGATGCGTGCAAAACCCGCAATAAATCGCCGGTAATATGCGCATAGGCCCAGGAAGCGTCTGATTACCTTTTTGTCTCTAGGTCTTGAAAACTTTGCGACGGCTGCGATTTTCTCAGGATCAGGTCTGACACCTGTGTGACTTACTACGTGGCCCAAAAACTGTAGTTCTTCATAGCCAAAGCGGCACTTTTCAGGTTTTAAGGTAAGCCCAGCGGACCGTATGGCTTGAAGAACTGACAGTAGCCGTCTGAGATGTTCATCAAATGTGGCAGAATAAACAATGACATCGTCTAGGTAGACTAAGCAAGTCTTCCACTTAAGGTCTGAGAGAACAGTATTTATTAGTCTTTGGAACGTGGCTGGGGCGGAACACAAACCAAAAGGGAGAACTTTGAATTCATAGAGCCCATCAGGCGTTACAAAAGCCGTCTTTTCGCGATCCCGCTCATCGACCACCGATTTGCCAGTGTCCACTTTTTAAGTCCATCGATGAGAAGTACCGTGCATGCTGTAGCCTGTCGAGAGAATCGTCGATGCGTGGTAAGGGATAGAAATCTTTTTTTTTTGTAACCCGATTGAGCTTGTGATAATCGATACAAAACCGCAGGCCAGCATCCTTCTTCTTAACGAGTACCACGGGCGATGCCCAAGGGCTTTTTGACGGCTGGATGACATCATCTTCTAGCATTTTCTTGACTTGCTGCTGTATTGCTTCCCGCTCTTTCTCAGCCACGCGATACGGATGCTGTCGGATGGGTATTGCTGCTTCCTCCGTAATGATGCGCTGTTTCGTCAGTGGAGCTTGACGTACTCGGGAGGTTGTAGAGAAGCAGTCCTTAAAATCGTCAAGCAGTTCCCTGAGACTTTGTTTCTGTTGCGGCGCTAGACCTGGGTCAACATCGACGACGGGTGCATATGGCATCGTATCGGTGGTCGATTCCTCTTTTACAGCAAAGCAGTGTTGAACGTTGTCAATTTCATCAAAGTACGCCACAGCGGTGCCCTTACTGATGTGCCGGCGTTCATTCGTAAAATTTGTCAGAAGTACCTCTGTGCGACCACCGATTAGGCTAACGATACCGCGAGCGATGGCAACACCTTGATCGAACAGAAGTGCAGTTAGTTGTTCGGCTACACCGTCCTTGTTAAATTGTTCTCCGCAACTGACGGAGACAAGACTGCATGATAGTGGTGGTATGCAGACGTCGTCGTCGGCGACACGTAACGATGTACGTTGGCGCTCTTCGTCTTGGCTCGTGTCTGTACTAGTTGACAAGGTTATCTCGCGGTCCCGTATGTTAACCACGGCGCTGTACTCCCGCAAGAAGTCCATTCTAGGGATGAGGGAGCTGCAGCACTCTTTTAAAATAATAAAACTGGCGACGAAAGCTGTATTTCCTATCTGGAGTCGTGCAGTACAGTTTCCTATAAGTGTCATTATCTGGCCCCCGGCATTTCGAATATAAGGGCCCGTCCATTGCATTTTGACTTTGTTAAGCCGGTCTGCCAACTGCTCACTCATTATCGAAAAGTCTGCGCCAGTATCAACTGAAGCTGTCACGTCGTGCCCATCAATCGTTAAGAGTAGGTCGGCACTCACAAATACGTCGGCGTTCCGTTTCTCCGGGTTGCTCTGCTCGTTTCTCTGTAATGTTGGGTGTCTTTCGGCGGTTCGACGACTTGCAACCTTCCCCCCGGAGGTCGCCGATTTCAGTTTCCCCGCCGTGGGCTTGGAGAGCGGCCTCTCACCACGTCGGCGAAACTGCGACGGTTTGGTGAAGAATAACGCAACGGAGACGGCGAGCGCGACCGGAGATTAGCTGAGCAGCTTTGTTCCCGACTGACACTGTCGTCAAAGCGTCGATGTCTCTCTGGAAACTGTCGCGGTGTGGCAGGTGATATTTCCTGGGCGCCACCCTGGCGATGAGGGCAAAAACGATAAAAATGCCCTGGTTCGCCACATTGAAAAAAAACACAGGGGTCGGCGATCAGCGGTGCGCCATACGTCGGTCCTGCGAAGCTGGGGTCGCCTGAAATGCTCCCTCTGTATCCAGGCAGCAATGGGTGGCCGCTCATGGTACTAACATCGCTACTGCTGTACTGGCCCGTTAGAAAGCGGGCAACGAACAGCGTCTGCGTTGGACAAGCGCGCGGCTCGAACAGCGCGCGGCTCGAAGCGTGGCTCGGGACAAGGTTCAGGGAGTGGCTCAGGTGATGCAAATGCTTGCCGGATTTCTTGGCGGACAACTTCAGCGACCGAAGCAACAGTGAACTCCTTCGGTGTCGCAGTTTGCTTCGCAATCTCCTCGCGCACAATGCCTCTTATCAGTTCACGCAGCGAGGTCTCGTCTGTCACTGTCAGTACTGCAGCTCCCGCAGGCGCATCGTTAGTCAGGCGTTCGTATTGCCGGCAACGCTGCTGCAGCGCCCGCTCAATTGCTGTGGCTTCCTTAATGAACTCTTCTACTGTTGTAGGCGGGTTACGCACAGGACCAGCGAATAGCTGTTCTTTGACGCCACGCATGAGATGGCTCAGCTTTTTCGAATCAGACATGTTGGGATCCGCGCGGCGAAACAAACGAGACATGTCATCAGCAAACATCGAAACACTTTCGTTGGGCTTCTGAATGCGCAACTCGAGAAGGCGTTGTGCATTATCGCGGCGATCAGTGCTTCTGAAGGTGTCAAGTAGCCGACGGCAAAATTCGTCCCACGTTGTCAAATGTGCCTCGCGGTTTTGCAACCACGTCCTTGCGCTACCTTCAAGAGCGAAGTACACATTGGAAAGCTTCTGGTCCGGACGCCACTGATTGACCTTACCTACGCGTTCGTACTGGTCCAGCCAGTCTTCGGCGTCTTCATACGTGTCACCGTGGAAGCTAGTGGGGACTAGATTGTTTTGATTGGTCACCTGTGTTGGACTTGCAAGCGCCATTTCCTGAGTCGGTGAGGTCGCTGGCAAAGTTCCTTGAAAGAGGCCGAATTCCGGGCACAGACCTTGCAGGCGGCGGCTTGTGCGGTGCACAGGTGTCTCGACGCGTGGATGATGTCTTGAAGGGCTGGACGCAGGGCTACTCGCAGGAGTCGTCCCTATCATTAGGTGATGATGCGATACCCAGCACGTCCACCAGTGTCACGGCTCACTGGAGACAAGAGTGGAGAGCGGTATTTATTCGAGAGAGTTAGGGCAAGCGATCAGCACAGACTTCTTCTTCTCTAGCGCCTCGCTTGCACACACGAGGTCGTCGTCTTTATAGTCAGCGTGGTTGGGCACAGATGGTGTCGCGGCACTATTTTCTCAAGACATTTTCCTGTGAAACTCAGCCACTTATTTATACTACTTATTTGAATCAGGCATCAGGCTTTGCATCAGACTGAATTTTTCTTGGTTTCTCTAATGTGTTCAATAAACTTAGTTACATCTTACCACTACTTCAACTTAGACAGCTTAGCCGGGACCCTAGCGCCTTTCACAGGATGAAATTTTTTTTTGCCAACCGTACTTATATTTATATTTATGCCAACCGTACTTATACTTATATTGACTCATCAATTGAACTTCTTTTGACGAGAGTTACCCAGTGCTCTTTAGTACGATTGTTATTATTTATGGTCTTCATTAATGAGTTACCAACAAATATATTCTCTATAAGTTGCTTTTTCATGCTGCCGACTGCAAGATCTAACTGAACACAAATAAAGATGATGATGCTGCTTCTCTTTAGCGCCACTTGAATTTCATTATTACTTGGTAAACACCGAGAATGCGGGAGATGGAAATTCAAGACGATGAGCAAAACGAGAAAAAGTTGAAAGCAGGAGCCCACGTTTCGACATGTGGACTTGTCTTCTTCAAGGAGACGTAGGCTTTCCTCGCCACAGTATATATAGGTGGGGTTCTCCTAAAGGGGAGAGGGTGTAAGGCGGGAGGGTGCGGCAACGAGGGAAGGTGTGTTAGCGTGTCGAATTGAGAGTAAAGAAATGCTGTGCACAAGGCCAAGGCCAGGACCACCCTCCCCTCACCCCCCCCCCCCCCCCCCCTCCCCACGGTCTCTCGTCAACGCACGTGTGTTAGCCGGCGTGTTAACGGCGTCTGACACGCCGGCTGAAAAAAAAAATGGAACGGAAAGGGGACAAGAAAAAAAAGGAAGAAAGGAGGGATACTCCAAGATAATCAAACTAAGTGTTGCCTATAGTTTGAAATTTAGCATAGCGAATAGATTCTAAAGCTGCCTTTGAAACATTTATGCCTATTGGTTGGAATGTCTTGAACTTGTGGATAAGGTATGATTCTCACCCATAATGTAAGGTTACATCTCACACAGATGCAAGGTGGCATTCTTGGCATATGGTAACTAAATATAAATCTATCGCGTTTCACATGATTGCTTAACCAATCCGGACTACGTCCTAAATGACACTTCACTAGAATCTGCTTCGTCGTACCAGTACCTCGGAGTTCACATTTCTAACAACCTATCTTGGAAACAACCTGTTAAAGCGATTACGGCCGCAGCTAATGAAAAATTGGGTCACCTGAGGAAGAATTTGTTTATGGCTCCAATTTCTTTAAAAGGATTCCTTTATGTAACTTAGACAGGTATACAGCTGGAATGAGCACCAACAGTGTGACACTGTGGCGAACCAACACAAACAAATAAAATTGAGGCGCTGCAAAACATTTGCGTTCGTTTTATCTCTTCGAATTATCATCGCACTGCAAGCACTACAAAATTTACCACCATAATAAGCACTTTCATGAGCATTTCGTTCCCGCAACACGATTTATCTGAAGTAGGATTGAACTCAAATAAATGTTTGACGTCCCTTATTGGACTACGGTGACATACTCACAAAATTTCTACCCGAAAACTTGCCTACCATGAAATATTATCCCACAGTCAGTCACTTCTATCGTGGGGACCCATTCCTTTTCGAGTTCATTGAATGTGGACGAGCGTGCTTGAATGTTTTGTGATTTCTCGTTGCTATAACATGTGTGGCCGTATTAAGTTCGAGCTTTTATATATTGTCCATATTGTATAACTTCTGGATTCTTTGCTTTATAATTGTTTTCCACTTCCCCATGTAATGTTTAAACTTCGAGGGTACAATAAATATAGAAATGCAAGCCCCCTGTCCAATCATTTACCATTGTAGATAACTACTATTCTTCTGACTAGTCATGAGCTCATAAGCAATTGCTTTTTACAGCGGATCAATAGACTTTATTTATAGCCCGCTAGTTCAAGGAGTTCGATTAACTTACAGCGCAAAATTTAAACCTAGTATATCAGTATCGCGCTTAAAAACGCCCTAATTGTGACAACGAATGCTACTGTTTCAATTAGAACTACACACACTTCCAATGCTAGTATCTACTCAAAGTTTGTATTTATTTCTTTGCTGCCTTTTATATGCAGTACACCTTTCTTTTACGGACAGGAGGTTCCCATGCAGCTTTGTGCTCTGGGACCTCCCCCTGCATATTCGATTACGAATGTACGCCATAAACCTGCCTGGATAAACTGAAATTGAAACTTAAATTGCAGTAGCCACGACACAATACAAAGACAAAACAAGGCATTACAGCGATTAAGCGGAAGAAATATTCCATTGATGCACAGCCATGTGAATCTGCGAGTGGTGATTACCGCCGTGTACAGTGTGTGTGTGCGTGTGTGTGTTTTTTTTATAATTGCCGGTCGCCAGCCAAGATCCCGTCGAGCTTGGCGCTATGGCCGGAGCGTAACGCGTGTAAAATGTCCCGCACGTGAATACGTTACGTAACCTCTAAAACTTGGTTACGTGCACTCCTGGCATCTTTCACTTCTATTTCACGCCGAAAATGAGCTGATATTCTTCGCACTCAACGTGCATTAAAGCCGAGCTTGTGATTGTTTCAAAAAGCATCCTTTTACAAGCTCGTGATTAGCTACAAACGTCTTATCAGCAGAGGCGGCGTAATATTGCTAACTAAAGAGGTAATCAGGGGGCCTTCGTTAATCAGCCTGCTAAATAATTCAAATTGACGTTTTATCCCTAACTCTACCGATTGTTATTTTCTAATTAGCATTAATAATGTATTCTCAGCTTCTAGTTCTTATTTGGTTTGGACACTCGTCACAGAAAGAAAAGGCGTACTGTGCGTGTGTCTAGGTGGCTACCCTCGCATTCTCTCACGGAGACATCAATTCGGGCCGCTTCAAATATGTGGCACAACGCCAATGTTCCATGCATGTACCCCGTACCGTTGCAAATCCTGCAGACACCGAGTACGCTTGTCGAACACGCCGGGAACTTTAATGCGCATCGCCTGGTCCACAAAACCAAACTGCTTCGCCTTTATCGCAGCTCCGGCGAGGCCGCCACCCAGCGCTGGCTCTGGGCATCGTATTCCTGGCCTGTTTATTCGTCACAGCGCTGGTCATCTACACGTTCACAGACAGCGTGGAACCGACAACGGCACCGCCTGCAGTAACCGTTCGCGCGCCACAGTTGCCCCTTGCTCCCGGAAAAAATGTCACCGACGTGCCGGAGGCACTGGAGGCTGAGAAAGAGTACAAGGCGGCTGATGAAAACTCGGGCATCAGTACTAACACCGTGCGGCCAACCAGCAGTGGCAGTTACGACGAATCATAGTGGGCAAAGGGCGCTAACCGGAAAGCACTTTAACTTTACCCTCTTTGCTTTTCAAAAGTTCGCGATGAGTGCATCTGTTTAATATTATATTGTACCATATACCTGAATACTTATGAACGCAATGTATATTAATATAACCACCATGGTGTTCCTTTTATTTTAGCAAGGATAGGAAGGGGGGGGAGACAAAGTGAAGGACAGACAGGGAGGTTAGCCAGTCTAAGTACTCGCTGGCTACCCTGTGCTGGGGAAAGGGGTAAAGGGAATAAAATGACAAAGAAGAAGAACAGGGTAAAATGGAAACCGGAAAATTCACACAGTAACGCGATAATACGCGCTACAACACTCAAAGGCAGTAGCACAATTCGCATGTCCTTAAAACTTCAGTAAAGCCCTTAAGGCCTTGAGTGCCGTCGCCCGCCTGGACCAGTGCGCTTGAGCTTTTTCATCTGTAAAGGGGCGATTGTCCAACTTTTCGAGCCCGGTCACGAGCACTTTTCTTGACACTTTGTAACGGGGACAGTCAGAAAGGAGGTGCTCAATCGTCTCCTCGTAGCCGCTGGTGTCGCTAGTAAGGCTGTCGGCCATTTCAATGCGGAATGAATAGGAGTTCGTGAATGCCACGCCAAGCCGCAGGCGGCACAGAAGTGTTTGAGAGTCAAACCTGCTTCGTGGATTTGAAGGAATACCTGCCGCAGATGTTCCAAATGCTGTTTCCAAATACTGGAGAAAACAGCGATGTGATTGAGGTAGGGCGTAGCGAAATACTCGGTGCCTGTGAGCACTTCATTCATTAGTTTTGAAAGTACGAACGGTGCATTCTTGAAGTCAAAGTGAGCACCAGAGGGCGATAGGTGCCTGTCGGAGTCCTGAATGCGGCGAGCTTACTGGCGTTCTCCGTGAGTAGTTCTTGCCAAAAGCCGCGCACAATATCTAACGTAGAAATGTACTGTGCCGCGGAAACTTTCTCGATCAAGGCTTCAACATTAGGAATGGGAAACGTCTTTGTTTTTGTCATCGCATTCAGCTTACGATAGTCAATACAGGGTCTGAGCTCCTTGCCAGGACTTTCTCCGATAAACATCCGCGACACGTATTCGCTTTCCCCTGGCACAATTAGACCCTGTGTCAGCATGTTCTGAACGGAATCGTTCAACAGCTTCTCATGACGGGGGGAAAATCTTTTGCATCCATGTGCGGAAGGGTTGATTAGATGTCAACTCAATATCGTGTTCCCCAAAGTTTGTCCTACCGGGACAGAGACTGAAGAAATCGCTGAAGTTGTGTACAAGCTCGTTTAAGTCCTTTTTTTTTGCTCGATTGTTAAAGAAGCTTGTTTAGCGACAGATTCGAGTATTTCTTCTGTTTACGGCGAAGAGCAATGGGTCGCTTCTTGACGGACTGGAACATTTATTTCATCTGGTTTGTTTAGGACGATGCTCAGCGTCTCCCTGCGTTCGATAAATGGCTTCATTGGATTGCAGTGGTAGATTGTCACGTCGTTGCGATTACCGGGCGTAGTTACCAGGTAAGTGGTGTCTGAAAGCTTTTGCTTAACCATGACCGGGCCATCCCATGCTACTTCCAGTTTGTTCGCCCCCGATTACTTCGAAATCAGCACTTTGTCGCCTTCCTTGAAGGCTCGAGTGCGTGCAGATCTTTCGTAGTACACCTTCGCGCGTTGCTGCGCTTCTGCCATGGTGACCTGCGCTAATTCTTGCGATTCACGAAGGCGTTTCAACAAGGTCAGCACGTACTCGACAACGGATTTGTCTACAAATTTGTCTTCCCACTTTTCCTTTAGCAAGGTGAGCGGGGAGCGAAGCGCTCGACCGTAAACAAGTTCCGCCGGGGTGAATCCAGTTGCTTCCTGAGTGACAGAGCGCAGAGCAAAGAGCAGTGCGGGAACAGCTGCATCCCAGTCGGTGTCCTTCTCGAAGCAGAGCGCACGCAGAATGCGTGTGCTCTGCTTTGAATTGTTTTGCAGGTGGTATACAGAGCTGTGGTGAATGGATACGCCACATTTCTGCAAGAATGTCGTGGTAAGCGCGCTTGTAAACACAGAACCTTGGTCGCATTGGATTTCACTGGGAAATCAGATTCTGGCAAATACGCCGAGTAGCGCGTTTACTACAGCTGTGTAGCTTAATTCCGGTAACACCACTGCTTCCGGGAATTTCGTGGCAGGGCAAATGAGAGTTAGCAAGTATTTGTTGCCCGCCGCTGTTACTGATAATGCACCAACGATGACTAGTAATCAGCGAAAAAATTCGCCAATCAAAGGCACTCGGAGCAAAGGCGCCTTGAGTTTTTCGTTTGGCCGTCTGGTCCTTCGGCAAACGTTGCAAGAACTTACCCATTGCTCAGATTGCTTGAAGCACATCGATCAGTATTAGTCGTCCAATAGTCTGCTCTTAGTTTTATTTATTCCTAAATGGCCAGTCCAGCTATTGCTATGAACCTGATGGAGAAGTGCAGCACGATACTTTTGGAGGAACTACCAGCTGTTCGAAAGAGCGGCCTTTCTTGTTTTTGAATGTTCGTTACAAGAGTCCGTCTTTTACAGTGAACGATAGTTGTCCCTTTTGATTTCGTCTTGACGTTTCCCATCACGTTTGCAGTGACTCGTCGTTCGCTTGATCCGTTTTGAGAACGTTTTTGTATACTTTTGCAAGAAGTTGAAAGCTATCACTGACTGTCCTTATTGTTTCGTCTGCGAGCGCGGAAGCGACCGGGGAGTTATCAACGGATGGTGTGGCGGGAACGGCTTCGCTTGTTTCGGCAGCTTGTGACGAACCACTTTGCTCTGGAATGTATGCGGCACCGCGTTAGTAGTTTGCGCTCTTGTGTGGGACCTCGTGACGATCATTACAAGGTTCGCATGTAGTTCCATTCCGGCATTTTGCAAGTACCTCAATGATCTGTTAGAAAAAAAATATAAGGGATTCTTTGTGACAGCTTGTCTGAAACAGCGGCTTCAGTTTGAAATTTGCCGAAGGCGCCCGTCATTTCAACTTTGTGTACCGGCAAGCACTTCGTGTCGGGCTCTAGCGCCTCACGCACCCCTACACACGATCCGCCAAAGTCTTCGGGCTTAACAAACTACGGGTGGACGATATCAAATGTTGCTCCTGTGTCGCACAGAACCTTGCAACTGACGCCATTCACCATCATGTCATAGGTGTAAGGCAACAGTAAACCGCTCTCTTCAGTTAGCAAGTTAACGGACATGCTTGTCGGCACCCTACTGCGATATGGCCTGGTTGTTGGCGTTTGTGACAGACTAACGGTCATTTTTCTTCAAACTTGGAACTTTTTGGTTCACTCGAGTTGACCGCATGCGCTTAGGCGGGGACGTTGTCGGATTTCCCTTGGTTGCTTTCTCTCTCGCTCCTTTCTGATACTTGTTGAATGCTCCCGACGGTTTCTTTTGCACTTCTGAAGTTGTCAGTCTGCGGGAAGAGTACTCATCAGCCAAAGTGGCTGACATTTGCAACGTGTGTACGTTTGACTTGTCCCGAATCCGCAGGCGCATTTGATCCGGAATTGACGCATAGAATTGTTCTAGCTCGAACACCTCAATCAGACGTTGCTTTTTCCCGTATGCGTTGGTACTTTTAAGCCATTCTTCTAACAAGCTCATGGATTTGTAGGCCAATTTCGAGAATGACTCCCCTTGACTACGCCTCGTGTTATGAAACTTCATCCTTAAGGCTTCTGTAGAAAAGCTGTACCTTCGAATCAGCTGAAGATTTATTTATTGTAGTCACGCGCATCTTCATCTGGCCTTCTCGCGATTACATCCGCTGCTTCGTTTGGAAGCAATGTCAAGAGGCGTTGCGACCAGGTCTCTTCTGCAAGTTCTGCTTCAGTACACGTCCTCTCAAAGTTGACGAGGTACAAAGCGATGTCGCTACCAGCCCTGAAAGGTTGAATGTATCCCCGCATGTCGAAACTGTCAGTTCGTTCAAGGCTGTGCAGCTGCATCTTTTATAACTTCAGTTCTATGTCTCTTTCTTTCAGCTGTTGGGAAGTTGTCTTCCAACATTCCTCGACGTTGTCGTTGTTCGCTCCGCATTCGGATATTGATTCAATAATTCCAGGTTTACGCATCGACTTCTGTACAGGGACACCTAACTCTTCTTCTAGCAACACTAGGTTGGGTTTCCTTAACGATGTAAGGTTCATAGCAGCCAATCAGGGAGTGGCAAAAGAAAGGAAGATATCGCGGCAAGCGGGGCAATCTTATCTGTAGATTACAACGTAGAATGCGGCCAGCACCGCGAATGTTACAATACACAACACCGGCCGTAGAGTCATGATCGTCTTGTTTATAGCAGCGTACACTCTTAAAAAGAAGGTAGTCGCAAGCGACTCTTTTCGGGGTGTATCTGCTCGTCGCACATATGATGACCTTTTGGGTGGTAACCCGTACTCTCTTGAAAATACAGTGCAGGCGACTCCCTCACAGTACCGGTGACTCTCTCCCGCAAGACCTACTGAGGTGTATGTATTACTCCCAAAGCAGGAGTTGATGAGAGTACCTCAGTGGTCCTTGCAAGTACCCCTTGGTAGTCAGCGATACCCCTTTGGAATGGCAACAATGACCCTTCCTAGGGCAGTCATCTGAAGACTCACAATGGTGGTGTACATGACTACCATGGCAAGAGTTGGTTAAACTACCTTTTGGGTGGTAACACGTACTCTCTTGGAGACACAGTGTGGTCGACTCCCTCAGTACCGGTGACTCTCCCGCAAGAACTACTGAGGTGTATGTATTACCCCCAAAGCAGGAGTTGATGTGACTACCTCAGTGGCGCATGCAAGTACCCCTTGGTAGTCAGTGGTACCCTTTGGAATGGCAACAATGACCCTTCCTAGGGTAGTCATTTGAAGACTCACAATGGTGGTGTACATGATTACCATCACAAGAGTTGGTGAAACTACCTCCTGGTACTTAACCAGACCCCTTGTAGCAACTGCTGTGACCTCTGCCTGGGTAGTGAATAGACTATCTCTACACTAAGATGGAAGCTCACAACATAATAGATTTTAGTTTGCATGTGCAACAAATTCGTAGTTATTCAGCCACCATTATATGTTATGATAAACTGCAATACTATAAACAACTAAAAAAAACACTGAGCACATAACACTACATTGAGTGAAACACCAAGAGCAAATATTTCGTTACTATCACTGTATTAACCTCAAATGCATCAATGGACTATACCTGGCAAAAACAGAAGACAACAGTCTGATTTGCTAAATTGGAATCAATGGCCAACCTTGAGAAACAATATGCTTCAGTTTACAAAGCATACTAAACAGCTGCAATATGTCCAAACTTATGAGGTAATTTAGCATTTCAGGCATTTGAAAAAGGATTTAATCCTTTGCCATGACAAAGGACTCATTTATTTCAATATGCCATGGAGGCATACATGGACAGAGGAATTAAATTTCAATATTGATATTAAGCGACAAATTTACAATCTCACCAAATCAAAGCAATCATACAGCATTGATGCTAATGGAAGAAAAGAAATATGCCTAAAGGCCAGATAAATGCAAAACCGGACATTATAAATAGCCCCAGTTCAATATCCTCGTGGTGCCGGCAATAGTAAGTACATCCCATAATGTTTCAAAAGTGCAACTTCTTGGCCGTCATTTCATCCAATTTGTCAAAAAAGACTATTGTCTCACCTCCTAAATGTTTCCATTAGCACTGCCTCCATGTTTGCGTCAAATGCTGCCTGCTCCGGTTAAGATCTGAAAGAACAGCACAACTGTTAAAACTTTGTAAACATTTTATTCAATAAGAACATGAACACATTACAGTAACCTTTAGCAAGAGCACATATAGTAATCACAAGGAACACTTATTTCTTATAAGCAGAGAATCCAGTTTACAGCAGGAAGAGAGGAGCCAGAGAATAGCTATAATGCATCCGTAGATGTTCTCTTTGAACGAACCATAAATGGCCTTGTCATCAGGGCATATCACAAGCCCACACACGTGGATACACAATAGGCAGAACATATTTAAATAAGTATAAGAATATATGTATAAGTTCATTTTCCAGATTCAACTGGAGGGTAGGTTTTTGGCAAAAAGCTGCCTGCACAGCTTGACTGTCCAGAAAACCCCTACAAGCAGTAGCACAAGAGTGGTGCAGGAAATCTTCAACAGACACACATAGAATAGTCACATTCAATAAAGAGAAACATTCACTATTTATGCATACAGAGTCTATTAATCTTGGCACAAAATTTGAACAGTAAAATCGAAACGCTGAAATGGTCACGCATATGTTCAGAAATAATAAAAGTAATAACCAAGCAAACATGCAGCATCTACTAGCAAAGACATAAAATCACATTTCAACAAAATATTTCCGCAGCTCAGCTTTGGTATATCCTTTTGTATGTTTATACGTGTTTAGAACATGGGGCAGGTTATAAGACAACATTTGAAATTTATAATTAGCGCAAAAACATGGTATATTCCATGTATTAATAGGTCTTATGTGTATGTTAGCACGATACATGTCCAAAGATGCCAGAGTAGAATGAAAATTGGCAGTGGATGCCATTGAGAAATAAATTTTTTTTAACAACTTAAAGTTATACAAGTGATTGACGCGGACAGTGTTATGTGCTTCAAAAGCACACTTGGAGGTAGTTGTATTGTCAACATTAGCGATTATTCGAACAATTTTCTTTTGCAATACGAGAACATTATTTATGTTTGTTTTGGTCATTGTGGCCCATACTAAACTGCACATGTACATTGTACATGGCTTCACTTTGCTGTAAGTAATTTGAGACAACAGCTGTCTTCCAATAATGGGGCTCACTGCTGTGAACTTATAGCATAATGCCCTCCAATGTCACATTTTCACATGAAATCTACAGAATGTTTCTATTATACATGAATGAAATGCAAGCTGTGATTCTATAGGGGTATGGCACTGAGCTAATGCCTACTAAACAATCTGCGTAAGTGTGAATGACAGCATCGTTAACAAGACTACCCTGCTGCTTTGCAAGGAGTCACTCCATCTCAGTAACATCAAAAGCGGGTTGCGCTCATCACGGAGATGAGACAAAGTTCCAAATAAGGGCCAGAATTATGTAGTATTGTTTATTGATCAAATAATGCTCACTATGTTCTGTCAAGTTAAAAATGCCACAGAAAACAGCTAATTATAATGGCCGCCGGCAACTCAGTGCTGTGACATACCACGTCTAGCGACTGCCTCATAACACATTATCCTTATGTAATACTCTAATGGCACTTTCCTTTTGCAGCAAGCAGTTAAAGTATTAAAATACTGCAATGCACTTGCAAAGCAGTTATTTCCCCATAGTGGGATCAAGACCACATAATAAAAAGTACACCACAGGTACAGCATAGAAGTGTATTCTGCAGTACTGTATAAGTGCTGAAACTTCCTTCTTGGTACTGCTGAGTGATTTTCATGCTGCCTAGTTCCTGTTTCGTGGTCTCACAAAGATTATGGAATGATCAACACATTGTGACTAGAGTCGCTAAAGTTATACATTCACATTCATTGGAACCACTTTATTTGTTTAACCCTTTAATGAGCACGCATATAAATACAAAACATATTATTTTATACCTAAATGTGCAAAAGACATTGAGAATAAGCATAATCAACGAAAATAAAGGATATTTTTTAGAAACTCCTTTAGTAGTATGGGGGAAGAAGTGGGCTTCTCCCCAAGCGACATATGGCTGAGTTTGGAATCTGTACAGAGAGCTTTTTGCATTGTGTGTCTGAGGTCACTACAGCAGATCTTGCACTGGTCTGTCTCCTCTGACCGTGCTTTCCAAAGAAAATGAGTCCCATGTCCTTTTTTTCCCATCCTGTGTTCCTGCTCTAAACCGACAAATGACACTTGCTGCCATTCAGTGTTGGCTCAATACATTTAACAAGAAACTTCTTACTCAATGCCAAAAATCAGCAAGAAAAATTTATATTTTTTGGTATGCTGTATGCAGAACTCATCAATGAAGGGTTAAAACAACTGAAGTGTGAGAGCAGCATAGCCACACACTTTTCACTACATCTTAGTATGTATATCAATATACATTACAGTATGAATGCTGTATTACTAGTCTATAAATGCATCTACCACAACATCTTGAACTAATGTTTCACTCTAGGTTCAAGGTGGCGATGCGATATATTTTGCTTCTTTGATCACCTACAACATCTATGACAGCATTGCAGATATAGTTGCTATAGCTGGATTGCATGTTTTCATTTGTTAAAGAAAAAATGTAAATGAAACGAACAAGTACATCGAGAGAAGCAACTTAATGTTTCAACTAAGCCACATAACAAGAAGGAGAGTCAGTTTATCTAGTGAAATATGCAGGCAAACTTGCAGCTGATCACCCGTCTTCAAAATCCAGATTTTGAGCATGTGTCCCAATTTCGCTTGCCTTTCTTGCTTTCACTTCTGCATCGACTTCAGGGCATCCTGGTGGCATTCACTTTCGCATGTTTTTGTACTTGTTTCTTGGGCACATATACCATGAGAACTGGAATGAAATGAAAGAAATTGACTTTACATACCTAATCAACAGTTCAATGACTTCCAGTTTTCAGGTTTTTAAAGAAACTGCAAACACAGCACAGTTAAACATGGAGTTGCCCTAACCTTAGCTTGCTTTTTGCACTGTTTCCTTCATGTTCCAAAATGTACCAAGTGAGCTATTTTAGCACACCTTCCAACACAATATCTGAGAATTACTTTCAGTATTGGTGTTGGTCAAAACTTTAATGCATGAAAACGGCTACAGGTACAAAAATGTATTATTTAACCAAATACATATTTAGCTGAGCATGCAATTAATTTTACAAGAGGCGGCCATATGCATGCCAGATGCAGAGGTGCTGTTGATATCTTCATATTCAGTTAAGCTGCAAAGCTTTAAAACCACCACATCTCTACTCAATCACAAGCACACAGACCTGAACAGCTGCAAGCAAGGATGGCCATAAACTTTACAAAGTAGTAAGAAAGGCTTTGGCAGCATGCTTAATGTAAAAAAAAATTATGGGGTTTTATGCGCCAAAACCACGATCTGATTAAGGGGCATGACGTAGTGGGGCACTCCGGAAATTCGGATCACTTGGAGTTCTTTAACGTACACCTAAATCTAAGTACACGGGTGCTTTTGCATTATGCCCCCATTGAAATGCGGCTGCCTTGGCCAGGATACGCTTAACATCTAAAAGTGCAAAAGAAATAATAAAAAGTTATAAGAAAATGCTATTACATGGCCAAGGTGCAATGTGTCCCTCAGAGCTGGGTACTTGTTTACGAGGCTCCTTGCAGCAACATTGCACAATTTATTTGGGTACCTGATGTTTAAAAAAGCATGCATCAACCTTCGACATCAAACAATACACAAAAAACAATATGCAACATTTCCATGAAATAATATCGAACAGTTGAACTGTGAGTCATCAGATGGGAGAATTTAAGTAAACTGCACCATGAAAGCATTAGGTACGTGACAAGACCGAGGTTAGAGAATTGATCAGATGGATTTGACACAGGACAGGGGTAACATTTAATCCTTTTGTCCTGCAATAGCCAAGATAAACGGATAATCATGACCAGAGTTCACAAACTCTTAAAATACTTTCACCAAACAAGATGTTATAAAGGTTTTAATTAATATTTCAAATTAGCTTATTACTGAAACATGCACACAAGAGAAAATTAGCCATGAATACAAACTTGAAGGAGCATCTCCTATAAGAATTTACAAGGGCAGCTTATTAAGCTAGTTGTCGATCCATTATCGTGAGTGTACAGTGCAAAGGTTAAACGAGGTCATAGACACAAGCACTGACTACCAATGGAGGTTTTATTGCTGAATACACACAATAGTGATACAGCTATCTGAAAAATAACTACTAAAAAGAACAAAGCAGACCATCAAGAGGCACACGAAGAAATGTAGAGTTGCGTAAAAAATGCTGGCCGTAGGTTTGACTTCCCAGAAACTTGAGCTCTCTTTCAGATAAGGCAATGGATGGCTTGTTGATGCATGCACTCGGCTCCCATGCCAATTGTGCTACTTCAAGTATGATATGGGTAAGACCATCCTTGTGCTTGTGAATAACTGACATTCTTTCAAACCAAGGAGTGCAGCCACGCATGCTAGTATGATGTGCCAAAAAAACTTTCTCTGCCATTGCGCACATTATATGCATGTTCGCACAACCTCTCATGAAGGCATCTGGCAGTCTGCCGCATATGACAAGCGCCGCATGAAAGAGAAATATCGCACACAACATTTTATGTGGATTCAACATGCCAAATCTTGCGCTTGACCTTGCAGATGCCTTTCTGACTGCCCTATCAGAAAAAGAGCTAAAGTTATTCTGGAAGTCACGTGAACGGCCTGTATTTGTGATGCAATCATATTTTTTTGTATCTCGATTTCCAGCATAGTTCATTTTTTGGCCACTCGTCTGCTTTTCTTGTTCTATCTTCAGAAGTTAATGTTTTTCAGATAGCTCTTTCACTTGCTTGTGTAAATTCGGCACATTGAATAATAACCTCTCTGTTGACAGTCGGCACTTCTGTCTATGTACCGTTTACCTTTGTGGTGTACACTACCTATAAGAACTGTAACCAGCAGCTAAAGAAGCTTTATTCAACGCGCCATTCTAGCGCCCTCGCCCACTCATTAACCCAAGACTCATGGCAAGGAAACCACGGAGGATATTGCTCCATTGAAGCATGACATAAATTATGACTGAGTGTTAACCTTCCTGTAGCTTTCATGACTGTTTTTTGTGAAGGAAAAGGAATGGAAGTAGAAGAAATGCTGCTGGTGGTAACCGAACTCGCAAATTTGACATGACGCATGCAGCACTGTACGAATTCATCTAGCCACAACTGTCTTTCCATCCAATTCAGTTGGTATTTGTATACCCGCATAAAATGTAGCGCTGCTAGTGTCAGGGTTCATGTTGTTCGCCAGAATAAAGAAAATGGGCTCAGGGCTGCAATGTCGACATTGCCATTGAATATTTAAATTTCGAAGTTATGAGTGAACTGTAATTCAGAACTAGTCAACGATGTATCAGTGATAAAAAATTTTCGAACCAACAATGCCATATACACTGCTAAACACTTAAAAAGGCACTGCACAATTTGGACATTGTTCACTGCCCCAATGCAAAGCTTTAGGAAAACAATTTTTTTCCCCTTGGTTATCGAGCGTTTTCAAGGGGAACTACGCAGCAACTAAGTTATAATCATGAATTAGACAACAAAAACTTGCTTTGATTATAGACACCTTCCACTTGCCTTAGTGACATAACCGCATGAGAATGGAGCGTAATACGCTAATTAACATTGTGCTTACCATTCATATTGCAATACAAGGTTGGGAAAAATGCACGACTGAACATAATTGAGACATTACTGTGGAATGAATTCTCATTAAGTACATTCTATCCCAACTTTATTTACATCTGCCATAGGTTGGCAAACTGATGCATGAGTCGACTCACTCAGACTGATCTCGAAAGTGAGTCTCAGTGAGTCCGACTGAGTTGAATTTCTGTAGGTCTTAGCCCGAATGAACCCGGCTGAATAGAATTTTGGTGAGTGTGAGTTCTCATTATTTTGCTGACCAATGCATCCAGGTAATTGTTGTGACTTACATTGTCTGAGATGACGAATTGTAGGCAATCCATTCAATTTTCTTTTGAAGATTGTCAGGCATGCCTACTGCTGTAATATTTCAGAGGTGTGCAGCAACGTCCATGGGCATAGGAGGCAGTGTCTACGTTGACTTCCTTGTACTCCTTTGTACTCTTTCTATTCCTTGTACTCTCCTTTGACTGCATTCTCCGCATGTCGAACTGCACTACCAGACAGCCTTAAAAAGAGAAGTATTCATTGAAATCAACAACAAAATCCAGTGCTAGAAAAACATAAGATGTGGTATCACAGACTATCACTCCACATGCTCAAATTTACCTACTATATAGTTAGTGACGAGCTAAGAATACAGGAAGGGCTCTTGATAAATGTGGGCACATTTGTCATAGCAAATGGAGCCCATTGCTTTTCAAGGATAATGATGTACGAACAGCAAAAATCACTGACTGAGACAACTGACTCGTTACAGCATGAATGGGCTGTTAAAACGAAATTTAAAGAGGAATTTTATCACCCCCTATACAGATACCTCCTTACTAACACACCATGATCCCTCTCCCCCTTTTCGCATTGGTACCATGCACAAGGAAGGCGCATTATTGGTCCCTTCACAGACATTGGTACCATGAGCAAGAAGCTCCCCCACCAAGGTGAAATAAGCAACCCTAGTGACGCACCTGCAAACATTCCTTCTGAGGAAAACTTATTGCTAGCTAAATCGTCTACACAGGTATTGCTTTGTGAAGGACAAATACTGGGCCATAAAGTGCCAAGACCAGACTAGCATTGTCTTGGGACCAGAAACAGAGAACAAAAGCAGGTCATATGAAGGCCAAGGATGATTTGATAGAACAAAAATATACTAGAACATTCTGGTTCTCAAATACACAAACTAGACCGCTTGTGTTTATCCAAACATTATTAACTCCCTATCACATTTCTGGTGGCTAATGAATTAATATTTCAATGAAAGCATTTTTTCTGATAACTTCTTGGTGCCTTTGCTTATAAGCTTTTTTGGTGAAACATGGCTATTATTTCAAACAGGAAGTCAAATTTTCCCTCAGCATTACATAAATCTGAGCTACTGAGATAGATACAAATGTCAAGGTCGGATAAGACTTTGAAGGATGATACGGAAGGATTGAGAAGTCGCAAACATGATTGTGCTTCTTAAGCTCTTCATATATCATCAGTTATATTTGGGCTGTCTAGACTGCACAAAATTTAAAAAAATATTTTGCAGCTTTTTGTTTTTATGTTTTCATAAATACACCTCATTTGTCATATCTATTAGTAGCGGAGCATTCCAATATTTAACAAGGACAGTGGTATGCTATAAAAGTGGAACTAGGACTATATAGATACATAAAAATATTAGGGGGAAAAAAACGTTTTATTTTTACATAGTGGAATTGCCCCTATGGCATGCATTTATTTGTTTACTAAATTCCCATGAGCTTATTCCCCAAAGTTAAGATACAACCAGGGGCAGAAAAAAGCTTTAGGACAGGAATGAGTGTCCCATGCTACTACTTTACTGAAAGCAAACAGGTTCATATATATAGGTGAAGGTGGCCATGTGCGCACATACGTTTGCACGCAATACTCAAACAAGCTTGCCCATTATTATTCAGTCATACAGTGCAAAAACTGTCATTCGATTCAGTTCAAGCCACAGATGTATCCCTGACATGGACGTCACATTTCATGTTGATGAAACAGGCCTCCATTAATTCCCATGCAGACAAACTTTGCGTTTACCAAGAATGCGGATGTGGAAAAGATATGGCTCACACGTGCAGTAATTGCAGTGCATAGGCAAATGTGCATTAATCTTATTCCTGGCAGACAGCTCATGTTCCCTTGCCAAATCGTTGGTGCAACAGCCTGTCTGGCTGATATGCACCTTGCCACAATTAAGTGGAATTTCGTACACCATACCGACCGCGCAAGTCACATATGGCCTTGTATGATTTTTACCACAAAGGGTCAGCTTCTGTGGGTCTGAGATGCATGGGCACAGGCCAGTAAGCTTCCATGGAGCCAAGAAAATAATAGGTACTTTGTACCTGCTGGCCACTTTCTTTAAATCGTGGGCCACTTCATGCATGTATGGAACAACATGCAGCCTTTTTTCCACTAGTGGCTTGGCAAGGGGCATCCAAGCGTTTTTTGGCTGTGACGCTCGCCTCCTTAAATCATGGGTTTGCGGAACTGCAATATTTCTATCTCAGCTATTAATGAGCCAATTTGAAAATTTTTGTAGTAGAATGCTCCCAAGAGGGCACCTAACAACTTCCAGCGTATGATTAAATTAGCTATGTGGCCTGGTGAGGGGCTCTTTAAAGTACTGCTAATAGCGATATTATAGCTTTCCAGCATACGACAGGTTTTAATGTTATACAGAGTTAATGCATGAGTACAGATTAAATAAGATCGGGTGCATACGGCTTTTTTGGTGCCTATGATGCTTCGGCGTGGCTTGGAGAGACAACCAAATTAATCAATGCTCCATCACACACCGTCGTGCTTTCACCCATGTCGACGTAGCACTGGAACCGGTCGTTGGAAGATCTGAAAGCACACCCAGATGGTTTATCAATAGTTTTGCACATTAGAAGTGAAGCTGTGGGCACTGAACAGGCACTGATTTATTAAACAGCCTTTTTTTATGGTTGCTGTACTGTCCCAAACAGGTTTGTTATTTAGAGCCATCACAGCACAGCACTAATCCTGCTGCCCATAGGTGAGCTAAGTACAGGACGCATTAAGCTAACAAGGCTAAGCTTATTTATGCAATGTCAGCAACCACCAGTGTATAAGAACAGATGATTTCACAAAGATAGAACCATATTGCTGATTGCCCAAGGTTTTCATAGTCCTATTGCTGAAAATGTCAGCAATTTTTTTTTCCTCAGTTGGTTCAATTTAACTTCATTGCTGTGTGAATGTTGCAGCGCACAAATGACGACAAAGATTGAACAGGCAAACAAAAAGTCCGTTTTCGTCGCCTTGCCTGTTTTATTAGTTAAACGCTGAAGAAATTTGCAGAATATGGCATACTGCGACCAGTTATGCTAACTAAAGCACCATTACATTGACTGAAGCTGTTACTACTCCCTCTCCTACCAGATAGGAAAGCGATTGTACACCTTACCCCAATATCAGTAGTAAACCAACTGCAGAAGTTTTCAGAAGATGGAAGTCCTGAAAAGGCTAGTTTCCTTGCGGCTTCTCGACACGGCAATAATTATAGTTGAGCAACGTTGTGTTCGTACGGGCAAGTATGCGCTACACTTCTCAATTTAAGGTCAAGTGCATTGGCTGCGACGAAACAAAAATATTAGTAGTTGGCAGCACAGTGAAGTGACACAGAGCAATTTCCTAAGACTCGATCTGTCAGTTCAAAGCGCGGCAACCGAAGTTATTAATCGTGCTCGACATTTCCGCTACGCATACTGTTGCTACTTTGCCCATATTTATTTATTTATTTATTTATCATACCCTCAAGGTACGGTTGTACATTGCAGAGGGGAGGGGCAAAGTAAATACAGAGGCAAATCACAAAATAAGGAAGGAAGGCAAACAACATTGCAAAAAACATTGTATACAAAATAACATAAAATGAACCAAACAATGACCAAATCCTCTTTGCGCTCCATAACGCGCAGTACATTTACGCTCACCTGTATTAGAAGATCGTTGCCTGTCATCAGGTACACGAACCCTCCCGTCCGCAGGCTTTCGTGGAGGTCGGCGAGTTTCCGGGCGCCTGTGAGCTTCACGATTTTCTTTGATGGCTCCTGCGAAACGAGGCAAGCCGCTTCTTCCGCACCAGTCGGCGAGCGTTCAGTTGAAGCCGGATCGGACGACATACTGCCACCGTTGTCATATTTCACAGGCGCAACGCAAGCAAGAGGCAAACCGCTCCTTCCGCACCAGTTGGCGAGCGTTCAGTTGAAGGCGGATCGGACGCCATACTGCCACCGCTGTCGGATTTCACAGGCGCAACGCAAACAAGAGGCAAACCGCTCCTTCCGCATCAGTCGGCGAGAGTTCAGTTGAAGGCGGATCGGACGACATGCTGCCACCGCTGTCAGATTTCACAGGCACAACGCAAGCAAGAGAGGAATGCCACTCGCGTTCAGATACTCGTTCACCGCCGTAGATAGCAAGGTGCCGTCAGAGCCATAGCCGTGCTTCTCATAGTTGCGAATCCAAAGTCGAAGTAAATACGAAAGCCGTAAGTCATGTGCTGGATCCTGAATATTTCGCTGCGCGCGTTCGCAAAACAGTTTTCGCTCACCGCTGCACTATCCTTGCTCAAATTTGGCAGAATGACCACATTTTGGTGCCTACTTCGTTTAGTATAACACTTAGCACAGTTAATTGCCTGATCTTTGTTTTAATGCAAACTTACCGGCGCTCATGAAAATGCGAGCTGCTGCCGCGACGGTGTACGCATAAACTTGTAGCGCCGCCTGTCGTCAGCTGCAGAAAGCAGCATATCAGGGAGCGCTGCCGCGTGTTGCCTGCTCCTGGAACAGGCGACCGTCCTCCGTTAGACGCTGCTTTTTAAAGCTGACGGCAGGCGGCGAAACTGGTTTATGCTTGCGCCGTTACGGCAGCTGTTAGCAGCCTCAAGGGCACAGGCAAATTTGCGTTTTTTTTTCTTACAAGCAAGGCACTTAACTGTGCCAAGTGTAAAGTCGACGCCAAAATGCGATCGCTCTACAAAATTTGAGCAAGAACAGAGCAGCCGTTTGCACGTTTTTTGCACAGGGGTTTGCAGAACAGTGCACAAAGTTTGCACATTCCATTGTGGCCGCAATGATGGTACAAACAGACCACAACGTTTTTAGATTCTAAATCTAAAGCGTTGACAGACCACCACGCCCCACAGAAGCCTTCGTACGAGGCAATACCCCTCTAAAGGACGCTGCTTCACAGAAGTGGTGCCTTTTCGGACTGTTACCTCAGATTTTCGCTTCTAAAATTATAGAGGAAAACGAAGGCTGGGAGGTTTACCTCCTATTCAGGGAAGTTGTAGGCATGCTTTTGTATGATGGGCTTCCCTCAGAGTCTCTTGTTTATATGGAGGTGAAAATTCAAGAATTTCTCCGTTCATTCGTTACCCGCTACCCACAAGCCCGCATAATCCCTAAATTACATTACCTTGTGCACTACCCACGCATGATCTCTTTTCGGACCACTCAAACAAATCTGGCGTATGAGGTTCAAGGCATCAAAGATGAAAAACTTCAAAAACATATGTAAAACACTTGCAGAGCTTCACCAACTTTCTCAAAGCTATGAATTCCGTGAGATTGTCTTCAACCAACGCCACACCATGTCAGGCCTGAAACCTGTGCGAAGATCTGTTTTACATACGTGCATTGAGGAGCGCCTGCCTGCAGGTAACGTATGGCAGGCGAAGTCAGTCACTATGCCGCAAATGGCATACCATGTGGGAGATGTGCTTTTAATGACCAACGGAGACGAAATTGACTTATGGGGTTTTACGTGCCAAAACCACTTTCCGATTATGAGGCACTTGTAGTGGAGGACTCTGGAAATTTCGACCACCTGGTGTTCTTTAATGTGCACCTGAATCTAAGTACGCGGGTGTTTTCGCATTTCGCCGCCATCGAAATGCGGCAGCCGTGGCCGGGATTCGATCCCGCGACCTCGTGCTCAGCAGCCCAATACCATAGCCGCTGAGCAACCACGACGGGTAAGGCAGACGACCCACAATTTGGACAGATTGCAGGTATTTTTGCGGCTCAGGATGAGGTTCTGTTCTTGTTAGACAAGATGGGACTTGTTGAATTCAGGAGACATCGATAAGCACGTAAGGTATCTAAACGCAATGTAGTCTGTGCGGCGCAGCCAGAAGATGAGGTATTACCAGAGTTCCTCGATCTTTATCTGGCAGGGAAAGTGGTACCCAGATGTGAATTAGTGGTTTCATTAAAATTGTAATATTTACTTAGCTTTATGTTATGAACTCTAAGTGGGTGTACTTCACAGTTTGTGTTCTGTTGACGTTGTGTGTATATTCGTGTTGTATTTTTTTCTTGTTTTTTCCATTCTGTGTATGGGCAATCAATATTCATGCACTCCCCCCCCCCCCCTTAAGGTATCTTTATGTACAAAATACATATTAATGTGCAGTGCGTTGCATAAATATACCAACCAGTGTTATTACTTTTGGAGTTTGGTGTTGTACCACCCTGCTTCAATTATTTCTTACTGAAAAATTAAAAAAACAATTTGCCTTTCTTGCTATCCTGATTATGCTGTAATACAGCACTGCATGAAACGCATTTTACTTTTTGCGGCTATAGAGTTGAACTCGGGTAGTTACATATCGTGCTCTTTCCTTTGGTATAGTCAATCAGTTATTTGATTGAGTGAACCAACGAATCCACATTCACTGCAACCTATAACATCATATGTGCCTTTCACTGACTCCCTTCAAGCAGCATGGGAGTCATCCATTTCATGCGTCATTCCCGACTTCGTTTTGTGACTACCCTTGGAAAAAAAGGTAGTCAGCGACTGAAAAAAGAGAGTCGAGGTAGTCGTGACCCTCTTTTGACTCTCTTTTTTTAAGAGTGTACGTTGATGCTACCTAGCATCTTAACGTTGCTCAGAATGTCTAGCGCGCTACGGTCTGTGACATATATAGCGAAGATGTTCTTACGGGCGTTGACCCTTACATCTTTGATCTGACCCGGAACAAGTGCCTCGAGCGACACAGATGTGGCTTGGCGGTTGATCCGGTTTAGATTGTCGCTAGCAGCCACAGGCACAAATAAAATTGTGAGGTCTGATAGCTTTCGTGTCGGGATCAGAGTTGCTTTACCTTGAGGAAGGAGATGTCCTGGCGAGTCTTCTCTTTGCTTTGTGCTTCGCTGCTGGCACGTAGTCACTGTTCCGAGGTTTCATCACTGGTCGCTGAATATATCACAGTGTCCTCGCTGTGGGTGTCCCTGGGGCGACGAGACCGCTTTTTCTCAGTGGTCGCTGTTGACGCAGAAGGACGAGGAACTCTTTCAGGTGACTCCCCGTCCATCGCCGTAGTTAAGGGAGTGGCGTCTCCCATTGAGTAGGTCAAAATTCGCAGAGACCAAAAAGCAGCGTTCCACACAGTCATAAAAGGACAGGAACACAAATAAAGATGTCTATGGAGAATTATAACTGTCATTGCTTGGGAAGCTAAGGTGTAGAACAGAATACAAGAGCGCAAACTATAAAGATGACGCCAACGCCCGGCACGAATAGTTCTTTATTTTTGGAATCAGTACGCTATGCACCTAGACATGTGCATTGCTCGTAAAGGTGCATGTACAGGCTCCTACATGTGCACATGCCACATCGATAAAAAATGTCACGTGCCTGCGCGGCGCACCCAGCACACTCACAGCGTAAACTGTAGGAGCAGCTCCGTAGGAGCTTGATTTTCAGCACCACGCACTACCGGGACCGGTCTTCGCGGCGAAGTCTCTCTGCGTCGTTCTCACGAGAACAATCTGAACTGTTCACCTGGCGTCCCCGGTGAGCAGCGACTTTTGCTGCTCTCTGCACAGCGCTATGCTGAGCCCGATGTTGCCTGGTTGCAGCGGCGCGTAGCTCTACGATTCGCGTCTTCAATAGCGGTACGTAACTGGCGAGGAAGAGCCACACAGTGTACCGAAGAGTATATATAGGTATCGAGACATGTGGCGCAAATGTCACATCCCTTGACCCGTGGCATGACACGATAGTGAAGATTGATTGTTTAATGGCATCCCCGTTGAAACGGGGTGGTGACACACAGCCACATGGCTTGTTTCAGTTAACCAGGTCCAGGTACCTAGAGGTACCTGCAACTACTACATGTAGCGACACCTTATGGAACACACCGCAACCGCAATGCAAAATTTGTAAGTATCGACGCCACGTGGCGCGCGTGTCAGCCCACATTACAAGTGGCATGATACGATGCCAATGATGATGATGGGGATTACTATTATGATTTATTGGCATCCCCTTTGAAACGGGCCGGTGACAAACAGTACCCTGATTAATCAGGAAAAGCTGTACATGTTCGTACAGTGTACAATGCCAGTGTACAGTGCCAGTGTACAGTACAGTGTATGGGCTGTCCTCTGGTGTAATAACATGTAACCGCAACGCAAAGTGCACACGTATTGACGCTACGTGGCGTGAATTTCACACTGCGATGGTAATGATGATGATTTATTGGCATTCCTCTTGAAATGGGATGGAGGCAAATAGTCACCTAGAGAGCTTCATTTATTCAGGTATATTAAACATGATTTTCGTTGTAGAATATATGAATATATCTCCTTAGGCTTCTTTTCCTTCGTCAAACGTTGAACCGCTGGTGGTTGTAGCGACATTATTTTAGTAGAAATAAAAGGACGGAGGCCAGGCCGCAGAGAAGGTTAGCCCGGGCCCACACTGGCAGCCGAGCTTGGAGCGTATGTTTTGACGCTCGGAGCAAGCGTTCCCAGAACTCTTCGAATCCTATGAGGTCCCCCGGTATAGGTAGCCGTACAACGTATAAATGGTTACCACACGGTTTTTATACGGTGTACCGGTGCCTATGCATTTGCTACATGGCGTACCACCTTATTTAATAATATCGGACTGCAGCGCAAAGTGTGCACCTTTCGAGGCTACGCAGCACGCATCGAACATCGCGTTTCTCCTCGCATGTTATAGGGTGCATGTACAGGGTATTTTCCCACTGCCAGCTGGCGCGGCTAAGGCTTACAGCAGATGAGTCACGCGCAGCAGTCCGGGGTTCTATACCGGCAGAAAACGGGCATATTTTCCCATTCTTGGGGATAGTTGCGACGGACCTCGATGGCGGCGGACAACATGCGCAACCCAAACGGCTATTAGAACAAGCCCATACCAGCTTACGCTGTAATGTAAACCAGAATAGCACAAAACAATAACTGGGGATTACTTAACGTGCACCCACATCTAGGTATAGAATCACTTAAATTTTTCAATGCGCACCTAACAAACTACGGCCGCCGGCGGGGCCGGAATTGATCCCGCGACCTGAAAACTTAAAGGCGCATTCACACCGAAGGCGGGGAGGGCAAAGCGGGCAGGCGGAAAGCGGACAGCGGCGAAAACCTCCTCGCCGAGCGGGCAAAGCAGGCGGAAAACGCGGCGGGTAGCCCGATCGCTCTCGGACCGATTTTTTCCGCCCCGCCGGAGCTTCCCGCTTTCCCGCAGCCAACCAGGGTTCGAGGAGACAAGCCGACTCAAAAGGCATCCACCGAGACAGCTGGATATTGCGCTGCACTTTTGATCGACACAATTAAATGTTGCCCGATGCTATGTGACAAGAGACACGACGTATACAAGGACACTGAATACAAGAATCAAAGCACTGGCATGACCCGTTCTCTCGTTCTAGCAAGGCGGGGCGGACCCACCAGCGGTGTTGGCGGGCTGTCTTCCTGCGAGCTTTCTGCTGCTCATCTTGAAAAGCTCCTAAAGAAGCGGCGAGTAGAATGCCAACTATTTCGTCTTCTTCGTCCGAGCTGATCATTCTTTATAAGGGGTTAGCAAGCGCGAGCGGCCGGCAAGACAACGGTGGCGCGGTGACGACGCTAGCGCGCGCGCGTTGAGGACGGTCTACCGGTGCCAAGAGATGGCGACACGTGTGCCAAGAAAACGCTGGATGCTCCGCCTTCGCTGCGACACGGGCCGCCAGGCAATCTGTCCAGTCTGAACAGCGGCGCGCGCTCACCGCCACGACACGTTCAAAATCCGCTTGGCCGCTTTCGATGTGAATGTGCCTTAACGGCTCAACGTCGTAGTCATTAAGGACCGACCGGACGCTGTGCTAGCGCCCTTATTTCAATATCGCCTTATTGATGTCATACTTATTTCAGGTCCTTTAAGTATTTCTAGAGCATCAAGGATGCATTTTGCACTGTGACAACCACCTAATTACAATTAATTTGCCTATATCACTTCTGCAGCAACTTATCCTCTACGCCTCCTGCATATGTGCTTTGTAAGTACGTATACCGAGTGCCTCAAGTTACCTAATGCTCCTAGCAGCAGCTTGCAGAAAGTTCTTTATTTGGACACATACCCAGTGACCCATGTTGTCTCCTCTGCGAGAGAGCATCCCCTACATGCCTAGTGGCTCGAGCTGCATCTTGGTCGAACTCCATCCAAGGTGGGCGAAGTAGGCGAACAGACATATCGCCTTAAATATTTGTTGGTTTAACGCACTTCAAGTATATGCCAAGTGAAGCTTTAGCCATGTGTTGTGTATTGAAGGGAAGCTGAAGAGTGTCGAATTCAATAAGACGCTCATATACGGATGCGGGAACCTTATAAACCATGCAGGTAAATTTTTTTTTAGGGGGGGGGGGGATCTTTCGCTTAGGAGCGACGTAATCGTCGTTTAAAATTGCGCTGTAGCTCCGCCCCCCGTCGAGCGCCGCGCGCTGCTGCTGACGCTGACGACGCGAGAGGAGACCGGAAACCGCAGCATAGTAACGTCAGCACTGGTGTTCCGCTCATTCCCAGTCTCCGCGACCGTGCCTGACCGTGCTTATTTCTGAGTGCGTGCCGTCCTAATCTGCTTCGTTCGACCCTACATTCCTTTGTTTGTGTGTATGCAGAGTGGTAGTTGACGTGCGCAGCATCAATTGAACTTGTAGGCCGATCGTGCCGGCGTTCTGTACAGCCTACGCTTGCACGAACACCTGCGGATGCGACGATGTTCCGATGTTCAATTAGTTCCCGCAAGACAAGAATCTTTCGCCTAAGTGGGAGGCTGCTGTGAAGCGAAAGAACTTCAAGCGCACAAGAACAACAGTGCTGTACTCTAACCACTTCCGTGACGACGATTACTACCAGAGTTTATCAGTAATGCGTGCTTTCGGTTCTCCTTCGTGTTAGCACGCTGAACGGAAGGTGCATGTTTATGTCCCACCCTTGACGCAGGTTTCATCGCCGAGCGCTGCGAATTTTCTATTCGCACGTGTGTTGTGAAACAGCTTGCATGCATCTACCATAACGAAGTGCAAGTGTAAAGTTTGCATATGTTGGAAAGCCGGCTCACGCCAGGACGCTGCGCTCCTCCTTCTCTCGCGCACATAGAGGAACCGACCATCTCACATAGCAGATGGAATTCGCAGGTTACGAGTAGCGTGCGGATGGCGCGCTGATGAAGGTTCTGTGCTACACGGGCTACAAAAGCCGGTAAACTTTTACCCTGTTTAAACCGTCTGTGTAGATTGCCGACAGCTTGGGGGCAGCGCACAAATGCCGAAGATCGCATCACCGCTTGCGTTCTACGAGGAGGCATGCAGGAACATAACACTACAGTTGTTTGCCCGGAAACGTACTCACCGGATTGCTGAGTGCTGCTTAGCAAAAAACATACTCGTCAAAGAACATTTCCAACACAAGGAGATGCGAACACTTCGCCTTCATTCGCGTGGAAAGCACTGCTTGCACCAGCATTTTTTGCTTCTTGGAGAGGCCAGTTCTTCGCAATCGGCTCGCACATGTAGGGAGTAAGGTATAAACCCCGCACAAGTGATCTTGCACGCGACAGCGACAAGCGAGACGATGTCTGTCGCGTTCACTCGTCGCCTACAAGCCGGATTCCACGCGAGGGAAGGTTTTGAGCGACGACGTACTTCCCGGTATGAGGGCAGCAATATACGAGCCGAAACTAGCGTGACGTGTGCTTTATCAATTTAAGTAGATGTATTTTACTGTAAAAAGGAGCATAAATTATTTCTGAAGGTCTTGCACTAGGTTCTTATTCTTGCACCTGTAAAATTTAATAGTTTGCTCGTTCCGTGCGACAAACAGTAGTATTTGAGTTATGTACATCCAGTTCCGGCTTCACACTATTCGCTAGTCGCTCATGGCACTTTTCCGGGCGACGAGCGACGAGTTCTAGATTTCTAGAAACGACTAATCAAGCGACAACACCGAGCGATCTGTTCAAGCGACGGCCTGTTTTGTCGCTCGAAGCCGTCGCCCGTCGCCGTCGCGCGCAATGTCGCTCTCGTGGGGTTTAGACTTAACGCCGAACTCCTCAGAGAAACTCAAGCTCCCGAAATTTTCCATGACCGTCTCAGCAAAATAGCACCAAACTACCTTGAAGTGTGCTTCATGTGTAGCGGCAGCAGTCGGTCCGGAAGAACACCATTCTTGACGTCACGAGGCGCCCGATCAATCACAGGCGGAAACGAGGCGCGCGAGCTGCCCTGAGTCTGCTGCTGCAATTTTCGTCGGAATAAAATCTGTTTGCGCTTTCTTTCGCGCAATTTCGATGCGATATTCGAATTCAGAGGGTTGAAAACCATGACGTACTGCTCCTCACTCATTTTTTCTGGAAAAGCTTTCAGCTTCCCTTTAATTCATATAGAACTGACACGGTGAACTCTGCTTACTGTAATCTGATGTAGTGTGCAAGCGCATAAATGGATAGGTTTCTCCAGCACAAAGATCACTAATTCAATCTCATGCACTGTACGTTTACACGCGAAATAAAAGAAACAGGATAGATATATTTACAGTGCCGGTGTAGAGGTTGAGCCTTATAGTTCGTCGTTCATACCCACTCAGAAATATTGGCCGAGTACCGAAGTGTTAAAAAAAAAATAGGCAGTACTCAGCACATTAGGACTGCCGATGGTAATGCACAAAGCAATAAATCAGTATAGCGACACAATGTATTGCCGCTGGCGAAACAAGTTATGCATAAGGGGTGTGCTGTAGCTAGACTTAGTTTCATGCTTGATGATGATGCTGATGATGCTGATGATGATTTATTGGCATACAAATTGAAACGAGGTGGCGGCAAACAGTCACCTAGCCTTCTTAAGTTCTTCAGGTGTACTATGCATGTTTTTAATCATCATCATATTTTATTCTCCCTTAAGGACACTTTTCAGGGTATATTACATATTACATAACATATGGCTTTTGCATACATATCCATAATCTTTGTCCTGTTCCTCAAAACTTCTCTGTCTACATTCTACCGCAACCTATATCTTTAACGGATCCAGCCGCGTCCATCTCTTTCATGTTTTTTTTTTTTACATCAGTACTTTAAACGTCTTTTGCTCGTTTCGACTGTTGCCCGTTGACGCTTCAATCTACATTAATCCCAAGCGTTTCTGGAATGTGTACGTTACCTACTGGTCCCACTGGATGAACACCTGCGCATTGTAGAATTGTCGCAGTGTCTCCGATTCTTTCTGCAGCAGACACTTGCCTCCTTTTGTTGAGAATATTTGCTCCATTATGTTTTTGTCCTTAGGCAACCAACTCGAACCTCAAATAGCAAGGCAGCGCCCTTTGTGTTGCAGTACAGATTTCCCCTTCCAACTTTCGCGACATTCTTGTAAATCTCAGTGCCCTTGTTTATTTCCGTCTTTTGCATTCAATTTCCTTTCACTGTTTCTCTTTTTTATTATTCTTGATTGTCTATTTGTACTTCCAATTGCCATCTACTTGGTTGCCAACTTTCTTGACCTCTTCCTTCATTCTGTGAAAACACTCTTGAACTTCAGATATATGTGAACTTTAGTCGCCCATTTATTTTCATCCATGTTGCTGACTCTTCGATCAGAACGAATTTCGCTCTAGGCTTCTCTGATTTCAAAATAGGAACAACCCATGTCGCGCTGCACTACCTCATTTGTGGGGTTACCGTGGGATTCCAAAGCCAACCGACTTACCGATCTTTTCTTAACTTCCAGTCCCGACAAGATATGCCATTTTACGCACGCAATGATTCGGTGCCACGGCGCCAGTGCGAACACTCGGCGGCATCTAGCACCGTCACCGCGAAGCCTCAGCGCGGCCTCCGAGATGCATGGAGCTCCGACAAGTAGTGAACGCTGAGAAACGTGTACTGCGGAAACAAAGAAGGTTTAAGGAAAACTGCTCTAATGGAAGACGTCTATACCAGCCTATGAGCTCAGGTGAGGCCGGCGGCGGCCATCTTGCTAGGGGCATTAAGTGGCCTGCCACGAGCTCTGCAGAACTATTCGCCAACTTTTCCAGTGGTTTTTAACTGCCTAACGGATTTTCAAGTTCTAATGAAACACTGTGGGCTACTACGCGAGCCGCTCATATTGCAGATCTCCAGATCGCAGGTATCCGAGTACTGGGCCATTTTACTATTTTATTGACATCAATATGCAGCTGTCGCAAAGTAGAAAAATATCGCGCAGTAATTAGTGTTTATTTACCTTCTTTATAACAGTGTAGAAGTGGATCAATCAGGAAGCTGTCAGAACAATAAGCAATTAAAAGCTTCAAATGCAGCGTGAGAAGTAGCAGTACGTGCAACAAACGCAAGTATTCATTACTATCTTTAGTATCTTCAGGTGTTGCCGGTGCGTTAGTATCCCCATTGTCTGGAGGGTCTCAGCACTTTGGTGATGGCCGTTTTCCTTTAGCCGGAAACAACATTTTTCTCTATTACGGAGCAAGACAATGCTAACCTGCAACCTTATTTAAACGAGAAGGATGACGTTAACATGTCAACTGCTTATACGTAAACTTTTCTAAAAACACCCCAGCGCGCTAGCACATTTTGGGATCGGCACAGCACCGCGCACGACAAGATACCACGACCCCAAACACATAGGCTGCGGCGACTGGTGTGCTTCTGGAGCCCGCAAGGCGCCGACGCGGCAGCTTCCCTTGTCGGGCACTCCCTCTCCTCCAGGAGTTTTTCTTTACCCGCTTGGCGCAAATTGGGCTCCTCTCTCGCAATCTTTTTTTCTTTTTGGTAGCAATTATATGGACACTACCGGCACATTTCGGCCGTCGGTGTCACCGGGACGCTCCGTATGGAATCCAAGTGTGATACCGTGGCCGCGCGCCGTAGGCTGTAGGTACGAGTAAAGGATACGAGAGTGAGCCAAAGACGGTGGCTTGATCTCGCGCGCGCGGGGGAAGAGGGCCGGGTGGAAACGCGTCGTCACCGGGTGAGGAGGGCTCCGCTCCAGTGGCGGCTCCGTATGAAGCGGCAGAGCGCGGCCGCGCGCGCGCTATCTTGACTCATTGCTTCGTGTGCGCTGTGTTCTCACCGCCTAGTTCGCCTTGAAGCTAGGCACGAAAGTCCATTCACTCGGTGCTGCAGCCGCTCTTCCTCAGGCCAGCGTTCTGACAGCCAGTGTCCGCCCTCATCGAGTGATATGCGTTTCTGCATGCTAGCGCGCGCGTACCATGCTCGTCAATTTAATCAGTAAGCGAATGTTTACGTATATGGCCGTTAAAATGAATATGCCTACTTCGTAAAGCTGTATGCTCCAGTCGCAATCGATGCTTCGCCTTCGAACGAAAGTGCGACTTTTGCTGGAGGTGCTGCGCCATCTAGTGGGCTGTGAAGGAGTACGCGCGCGGCCTCCCAGACGAGAGGCGTGGCGCGTCTGTGCCTGCGCGCTTTGAGAATTGTTTCCCTCACTTGCCATACTTCCAGTGGCACATACTCAGTTACACAAGCTGGTTAGAGGTTCACTGAATAGCGGCACATACCCAGTGGATTGACGGCGCAGCTCGCTAAAGCGCTCTAGAGAAAGGTGGTTATTGAAAAGCTGCATATACCAACTGCATTCGAGGTGCAGCCTGTTAAAAGGCCTGGTAGCTCTCCTTGTGACGTGGGTTTGCTTCCGCGCAGCGACAGTGAAATCAAAACGGTCTTTTTCCTCATTGTAGAGCGCTACATCTTAAAGTTATCCAAGTTGGCATCAAACATGTTCATTGAAGAGCACACTGCTACTGGCACATACCCCGTACTCCAAGTCGACCTCCAAGAGTTTCGTTGAACAGCGGTGCCTACCTAGTGGCGGATGTGCAGTTTTCTATGTCAGCGTGAATTAGCTTCATTGATGAGTTTGTTGAGTGACACATATGGGCACACTGACACATGCAAAGTTAGTGAAGTTCTGCCTGATGGTTAGTTTCAAACCCTGTTCCATCCGCACGGCAGTCCAATGCGCTCGCTATTCGACAATGGACTACCCGCTCACCCTGGTAGGTGAGAAAACGATTAGAGGAAAACATACATGGATGGAGAGCCTCCCGAAAGCGCTTGAAGTACCATAAGAAAGCTAACGCATGAAGAGTAATGCTAGAATAATGATAAAAAGAATAACAAGACCAAATTTGACGTTTCGCTTAACAAACTATAATGCAGGCACCGAACCTGATGTCCTTGATGAAGCAGAACAGTTTTCCTCTTCAGTTAAAATAAAGCGGCCGGCTCAAAGCTTATGAGTATTCCGTTGGAAACGCGTCTCGCTTCCATCGTCTTCTGCATACAAGCCATCGTCTGCTTCGTTAGCCAAGATACGCGATACCGAGAAACGAAATGTGTAATCGTATATTGGGGCCAACGCGCTTGCTCCCATCCTTGAGACAGCATTCGCGAAGTACCAGTGGTAATGAAAGCACGTTTTATACTCTTAAGCAAAATTACACCCTTTTGGGTCGTATCTTGCCACATAACAACGAGCGTCATCTGTCTTGTTCGCATTCCCGTTATTTAACGCTGCTAGCCCAGTACTTGCAAGTCACGACAGGAAAATATCGAACGCAGGGTTTTCAAGAAAGAGAACGCCAGCAAGACAAATGACGATTATCGTTGTGTGGCAAGATACGACCTAAAGGGTTTACATTTGTTTAAGACTGTACATTGCCTTTTAGCTATCTCGTGAAGCGCAAGTGACTCTGCCAGGGTAGGCTGCCTGAGAAGCGGCCGAGTATCATTAATAGGGTTAAGAGGAAGCTTTAGCTCGAGTGCTCCTATCTAAATACATGTAAAAGGAGAATTCGTTTTTCTCGGCAACCACTGCATCGAATTTGACGAGGTTTGTTGCATTTAAAATAAAAACTTAAAATCTAGTGACTGTTGGTTTCGAATTCTTCAGTTAGGTCGTCAATCTTTTATTAAAAATTGGCGAAAATCAAAAATTTTCAAAAAACGAAACTATCAAGTTTACAACTCTGTAACTCAACCACCAAAGATTATAATACAATTCTGTGAATTGCATCTAAAAGTACATCCATAGCGGACAAAATTGATATGTTACACATGAATATAAAAAAAGTTAATCATAGGGAAATACAACTTTTGTAAAACCGTTGTAACCAACGTAACAAATTCATGTAAGATGTAAAATGACATATTGAATTTGTCCGCTTTGAATGATCTAATGGATGCCGTTTACAGAACCGCGATATCAGTTCTTGATGCATAGCTATCAATTTGTAAACTTCGTGCTTCTATTTTTTTCAAACGGTCAAATATTTGAAAATCGTTTTAGGAAAATTCAAGCCCTAAATCGAAATTCCGCTTCCAACAGTCACTAGAATTTAACTTTCTCTTTCAAATGCGACAAATTTCATCAAAATCGGTCCAGGGGTTATCTCATAAAAACGTTTTTGCGTTTTACATGTATTTGAAAAGGCCGCGTCGGAGTTCGGCCTATTCAAATTCGGAGCAGGCGCCGGCGGCGGTGCACGCATGGACGGAATAGCCTCAGATACTTCCTCCTGTATCATTTGTCGCAGGTTTGGAGGCAAGGGTGGCGTGGAGCTTGCAACAGAAGTGAGCAGAGACAGCTGCCGAGCGACTTCGGCACGGATGAACTCTGATCGCACAGAGCAGGGCGCGGTGGTCGGGAACTGCAGTCAAGCTCGAAACAGAGACATCGTGCGCGGAGGAACGCAGGATGAGGAGATGTTGCCTGCGGAGTCAATCATAACTCTGACAGAGATCAGCGACTTCGACAACGGTCTGCGGTTTTTTCGAGAGGAGCATTTGAAAGGCGTCGCCTTCGATGCCCTTCAAAATATGATGAATTTTATTGGATTCAGTCGATGATGCATTGACGCGCTTGCAAAGATCTACGACGTCTTCAATGTAGTTGGTGAAGTTCTCAACGGGTTGCTGGGAACGGTTGTACAAGCGCTATTCGGCATGAAGCCTTCGGCCTGCAGGGCGAGCAAAAAATTGCGTGAAGCTCCTATTGTAGTCTGACCAGATGCGAAGGTCAGATTCGTGGTTGCGGAACCACACGTTCGCGAGGCCCGTGAAGTAAAAGACCGCGTTGTTCAACTTGTGAGCATCGTTCCATTTGTTGAGCGCACTCACGCGTTCATAGGATGAGAGCCAGTCTTCGACGTCGTTTTCGTCGGAACCGCTGAAGACGGCTGGATCACGTTGACGCAGCGAGCCGGAACAGAGAACGGTGGGCGAGGCCCGCGGTGTTGTTTGGCTTGCGTATTGAGGCATTATGGGCGGCAGGTTCCGACTGCGTAGTTCCAGGGTTGGGGAAAACCTGGCAACCTCCACTAAATATGAATTACGCTTTAAGTAACAAGCCAGAACATTACACGCAGGTTGGTCTGCTGATCAATCGCTGGGCACCGAGCGCGCGAGCTCTGTTCTCGAGTGAGGCGTTGACGATGCACTTGAAGCACGCGCCTGTCTTCTTCGCCACCCTGTAAAAAAAGTTGCACCCTTTGGGGTGTATATTTGCCAGACAATAATAACCGTCATTTGTCTTGCTTCGTTTTCTTTCTTAAAAACGTTGCGCTCGATACTTTCCTGTCGAGGATGACCTGTCATGCTGATTACGCGCATGCTCTTCGTGACTTGGATGTACCGGGCTCGCCTCGTTAGAGAACGGAAATGCGGGCAATACAGATGACAATTATTGTTGTGTGGCAAATGTACACCCCAAAGGGTGAGACAGTTTTCAGATTGTACGATAAAATTTGCAGCTCCACGTCATGAAATTTTAGGGTTTAATATATGGACTACTTCTGCTTCATATTTCTAAACATGCGACCTCTCTAAAGCCAGTCAGAGAGTGTAAGCCCCGCTACGGGCGGCTGCAAAACAAACCCAAAAACACAGCGCGGGTCATCTGGGCAGGGGGCATGCGTCTCGACAAGATTGTTTGCACACTTGAGTAAGGGCTTTTACGAATCACCACTGCGTCGTCCCCAAATATTCTTTATTTCACAACCTGCATTGTTTTTCGGTGTCATCTGGCCGCGACTACATAATCCGCAAATTATATTCGTGCAAAAATTACTTGACTCTTTGGGCGTGCGCATATGCGATGTACTTCCTATTACCGACAGAGCTGTTGCCACGGATATTCAATTTGATGACATCTTTCCTAATAATGCAAAATTACTTCCACGCCGTATTTTAGACGGTATATTACAAGATCACCTGAAAAACCTTGAAACAAACGTTGTAATTGCTACAGATGCTTCACAATGTGAAGAAAAGTCAGGTGTAGGAATATTTTCCCCGATTCTCGATCGGACATTTTCTCTTCGGATGCCAGATTTCATGCCGATTTTTTTCGCCGAATTCATGGCCGTGGTGCTGGCATTACGCATATTAGGCCCATCAATTACATCAGCCGTGATAGTTACTGATTCTTTATCATTGTGCCCACCCCTTACTGCTTCTAGTGATTCTCGTGTGATGAGGACATTTCAATCATTGGTACCTGATTACTTGAGAAGCGTGCGTTTGATTTGGGTGCCTGGCCATAAAGGACTAATCATTAATGAAATTGCAGACTCTCTAGCCAAGGCATCGCTAAGTGGCCCGATTCTTCCTTGCTGCCCTTTGACTGCTTATGTTACTGCAGCTAGATTTCGCAGGAGTATCATTATACAGTCAGTATCAGGCTCCGCAATTACTAACTCTGTGGATTACGGACATCTCCTGCACCCTTGGAACAGAGATTTTTGCCGAACACGGAAAATTGAAGTGTCCATCACGAAGCTGCGCTGCCGTATACCTGCATTGAACTTCTACCTCCACAGGTCTGGTCTGGTCCCCTCACCATTATGCTCATTCTGTGGCGAAGCGGAGACAATGGACCATTTCTTGTTGTCTTGCAGATGTTTTTCTCTTATAAGAAAACGACTACTCGAAATCCCGCTTCGCTCTATTGGTCCAACTTTATCAGTGCCTGTGATCCTATCTTTTGGAGCCTCCATTGTTGGGTTCAGCCACAGAAATGTTTGCTTGGCGATCCAAAATTACCTAATTGAAACCAATCGATTTTCATGTTAGATTGATCGTTCTCCCTCCCAACCATAGCTTTCTTTTATTCTTATCTATTATTATTATTGTTATTAATATTATTGTTATTATTATCTCATACCAGGTTTTCATCTGATTATTTCCTTTTTTCTCCAAACACAAAACGTTTATTTTTAAACTCACACGCCCAAATTGTTAACTCCCTTGTTATCATTATTATTTTTAGGCACCTATTTAAGCCGCCCGATTCTTGGCCAATCCCCCTCTGTGGGTATGTGCCACGGCCACTCAGGACAACAACAACAACAACAATGGTTGACACAGAGCGGGGCCTTGCAGGCAAGCAAAGTAACCACGCAGCCGGCACCCATGCATGGCTGCCGCAGAGTTCGGGGAGCGGAGAGGACCGCCAGCGCCACAGTAGCGGTCGCTCATCACAGTGAAAAGGGAGCTCCGGACACCCGTCGAGGTGCGCTTCCTCGGAATCCCCGCAGCTGTTTTGCTTGCGCACGGCCGGCTGACGGGTGGGAACTCATTCACAGCCTGAAGTTCCCCGAATGGGCGTCAGACGCCCTAATAGACGTGCGCGTATGACTTCCGCGGTGCTTTGGTGGGTGACCTTAGAGTATGCGTGGTTCGGCTCTGGACGCGGGCAACGGTGATCGCGTGGCATCAAGCGGGCGCGCCAACCTCATTACTTTTTATGGGTTTGCACCGCGCAGTGACCGGCGTATGGATTCTTAGAACTGCACAAGAGCCTACGGTTTTGTTTCGGTTCCGAAGCGCCAAAGGAACGTTTTGTTCGGCTTACGGCCCGGACACGGGGCCGCCGTTGGCGAGTGGACAGTTATCCCGGGCTCCTCTGTGTCAGTTTGCGAGCCAAACAAGTGCTTGTTTATGGCGCCGCGTGGCCTTCGGTTTCTCGGAATCTGGTAGCGTCGCGCACGTGTTCGAGCACTGACAACATGGTCCCGACGTTTCCTGGCTTTTAGGTTTTGCGCATGTGTTTTGTTGGTCAGCGCTTGTTACGCCGGCTGTGTTCGCGTGCCGTTTCTCGAAACTTGCGACGTGTACAGCTGGCATGACCCTCACCCCTTTGTTGTTATATATTGTGTATTTCGGGTGAGGATTCTACACCGTGAACTGTACTAAAAAAAGATATTCTTTGATTGGTGGTTGTTCGACTGGCCAATCACGCACGCAAGTTCTGCTGAACGCAGTGATTGGTGAACGGATTGTCCAGTTGGGACGCAACCCGGCGGTAATTCGCCAGTAACGATTTTGGGCGGAGCGTTGCGTCTAGGAAACGCGGCCGCAGCGCTCCGATCGGAGTTCTGGACCTGGCTTCGGTGCTAAGCACCATCGGCTCTGCCGAAATAGGGTCGCCCTATGTGGTCCAAACCAGTGTAACTATTTGTAACCGATGTACTGTTAAAACTATGCCATCTTGTAACCGAACTTTGTAATTTTATTTGTAAATACAAGTTTTTGTTCATTCGTTACTGCAGCGTCCTTGTCCTTCGAACCTAAGTCACCCATTGGGCCACCTGTGCAGACCGTCTCTGACAGTGCGTCTCGGACGCCGACGGTGGGGGTGAATTTCAACGAATCAATCGATCGATCGTGGCATCGAATTCTTACTGAGAGTCATCATGGAAGATAATGGTGGCCGTGCAGCCGCCATGCCTGTCGAGAATAGAGCCCCTGAGCTATCTCATGCGTCGCGTCAAAGAACAAGTGTTAGCTGGCCTTGTGCGAAACCTGCCGACAATAGCGCACGAGTTTACTAAGGAGACCCTAGCAATCGAGCGGGCGCTACAGCAAGGTTATGAGCAATATGACCACCTCGCATGCGGTACGCCTGCAGGAACCACAGTGCCTGGCAGCCTGGTGTGAGGTAACTTAGATCCAAACCGTGACGCCGAAGGAGTTACAATTTCTGCGTCGCTATATTCATGCGCTCGAGGCATCGAGCCGTCATTCCAGCCAAGCGTTTCCACCTAGCAGATCCTGTCCGTCGTCCACTGTATCCAAGATCGACACCGCGATAGCACCAATGCCCACCTATCTCAGCTTGGTCGCAACAAGATTTTCGGGCTACCCGGGCTTCACTGAACCGGTATATGGTGCACCATGGTGCTATATATGTGAAAAACCAGGCTGCATTTATTCATACTTTGGAAGTCTTAGGATACTTCACACACTTTTCGCGTGCTGTGTATCTCTCTAACAGTATTGCCCCATACATGAGTCGCTGGGTAGTCTGCGGTGGAATGAGTAGCGCATGTGTCTGCTGCACCGAGTGAAGAGGGTTTGAAACCAACCATCGGACCAACATGGGTCACTGAGTATATGGCAAAGTGTACATATGTGCTGCTCTTAAAGGAACCGTTTATCTACTATATATCATTTATGTAAACAAGTAAAATAAACTTATTTGATAAACACCTGAGCTAATTGAAACACCTAATTAACTAACTGAACCCAGTAATAACTACATAGCAAATTAAATTAGCGAAACTGAACAATTAATCTAATTACGTAGCAAATCATTAGCTAAGAAAACTAAATAAATATGGTAACTAACAGGACTAACAAGAAGGATGACCTAAAAAGCCAAGTAAAATCATATTATTGAATGCAACAAATATAGTTAACGAATAAACTAACAAAGCTAACCAACTAATAACTAAGTTATCCAACTAAACAAGCAAAATTATTCACGAGGCAAACTCACGAGCTGACTTAAATAATGAAGCAGATATAGTTAATTTACTAACAAAACCAAGCAATCCACTGATTATTACCTTTGTAATAAGATGATTTATTACGAGGCACTAGGCACAGTCTAGTAGCACTGGCAGTAGATGAACGCTGATCATGCGCACAGCCGACACAAGAGTGCCTTCTTCGTCTTTTTCTTCACCACAATGGCCCCCGGGAGAGAAGAGGAGCCATCCTGGCGACTTACGGCGTAGGTAGGATGAGGGGGTCATAGTACGGCTTAAGTCGGTTGACATGAACCGTGTCACGCCCGCGATGCCTATGGTCGGGTGAAGGTGTCACAGGTTCTACAACATGGGTGACAGCGGAGGTACGGTCTATGACGCGGTAGGGGCCATCATATATCGTGCAAGGAGTTTGGTCGAAAGGCCAGGGCTGTGAGGCGGGACCCACAACCAAACAAGAGAACCAGTCGGGAAAACTGGTGTAAGCGCGTCACTGTCACGCCGCAGCTTTTGACGACCTTGAGCAGCGGTCGTAAGGGTTCGCGCGAGCTGCCTACAGTCCTCGACGTATTTGGCGGCTTCAGACACAGGCGTGCATTCGGAAGCATCGGGTCGGTATGGGAGCATTGTGTCCATAGTACACCAGGGCTCGCGTCCATACAGCAGAAAAAAAGGCGAAAAGCCAGTGGTAGCTTGTGTGGCCGTATTATGGGCATACGTGACGAACGGCAAAACAGTGTCCCAGTTACTGTGATCCGAGGCGACGTACATAGTCAACATGTCACCGAGTGTGCGGTTGAACCTCTCTGTCAAGCCATTCGTTTGCGGGTGGTAGGCTGTAGACTTGCGGTGAACGATGCTGCATGCAGCGAGAAGGGCTTGGATGACTTCGGACAAGAAGACACGTCCCCTGTCGCTGAGCAGTTCGCGTGGTGCGCCATGTCGAAGAACGAAGTTCCGCAAGATGAAGAACGCAACTTCGCGCGCAGAGGCTGCCGGGCGTGCGGCAGTCTCGGCGCAGCGCGTCAAGTGGTCGACACCTACAATTATCCATCGGTTACCCGAGGAACTGCAGGGAAGTGGCCCGTATAGGTCTATACCGACGCGATCGAAGGGCCGAGCCGGGCAGGGCAGCGGCTGTAGCTCACCAGGAGGGCGCTGTGGAATTTTACGCCGTTGGCACGCCGTGCAAGTGCGTACGTACTGGCGCACGAAGTGATACATGCCGTGCCAGTAGAAACGCTGCCTTAGCCGAGTATACATTTTCAGAACACCGGCGTGACCATTATGAGGAGCAGCATGAAAATAAGCGCATATGTCAGAACGCATGTGTCGTGGTATCACCAGGAGCCATTTGCGACCATCAGGCAAATAATTTCTGCGGTAAAGAACGTTGTCGCGGATAGTAAAGTGAGCGGCTTGGCGACGAAGTGTTCGAGAAGAGGGTGTGGCGGATGGGTCGTGGAGGAAATTCAGCATAGTTGAAAGCAGGGGATCCTTACGCTGCTCGTCCGGCATATCAGCGACGTTGAAGGCTGACATGGATGCGAAGAGCGGAGACACTGAAGCCACATCACAAGGTAGCGGCGATCGGGAAAGCGCATCGGCGTCAGAGTGCTTTCTGCCCGATCGGTAGACAACGCGGATATCATATTCTTGTAAGCGGAGTGCCCATCGCCCTAGGCGACCGGACGGATCCTTCAACGAGGACAGCCAGCAAAGTGAATGGTGGTCGGTGACAATGTCAAAAGGGCGACGATATAGGTATGGACGAAATTTGACGAGCGCCCAAATAATGGCCAAGCACTCCTTTTCGGTTACTGAGTAGTTGGCTTCTGCCTTCTTTAAAGTTCGGCTCGCATACGCGACGACGTACTCGTCATAGCCGTCTTTCCGTTGTGCGAGGACTGCACCAAGTCCGATACCGCTGGCGTCCGTATGTACCTCTGTAGGCGCTGTGGGATCGTAGTGTCGAAGAATCGGTGGCGAAGTAAGTAGGCGACGTAGTTGCTGGAAGGCTTCGTCACAGGAAGTTGACCACGCGGAGATGCCGTTGGTAGCGGTAAGCAAATTGGTCAGTGGTGCGATGATAGTCGCGAAATTGCGCACAAAACGCCGAAAGTAAGAGCAGAGCCCTATAAAGCTGCGGAGCGCCTTAAGAGTAGTGGGCGTCGGAAACTCTGCGACCGCGCGAAGCTTGGCTGGGTCAGGAAGCACGCCGTCCTTCGATACAACGTGACCCAATATTGTTAACTTGCGAGCAGCAAAACGGCACTTTTTGATGTTAAGTTGGAGGCCAGCAGAGGTGAGGCAGGTCAGTATCTCACGCAAGGGAACGATGTGCGTCGGGAAATCTGGCGAAAACACCACGATATCATCAAGGTAGCACAGACATGTTTTCCACTTGTAGTTGGGAAGGATGGTGTCCATCATACGCTCGAAAGTAGCGGGCGCGTTGCATAGCCCGAATGGCATGACGGTAAATTGGTACAAGCCATCGGGCGTGATGAAAGCTCTCTTCTCACAGTCATCATCTGCCATCGGCACTTGCCAATAGCTGGAGCGAAGATCCAAAGATGAGAAGTACTCTGCGCCTTGCAAGGAGTCGAGGGCGTCATCTATCCGAGGCAGCGGATAGACATCTTTACGAGTGATCTTATTGAGTCGACGGTAATCCACACAGAAGCGTATTGACCCGTCCTTCTTGCGTACTAATACTACAGGAGACGCCCAAGGACTGTGGGAAGGGCGAATGATGCCACGGTGCAGCATGTCGTCGACCTGCTCGTTAATGATCTTCCGCTCGGCTGCCGACACGCCGTATGGTCGCTGGCGTAACGGAGGATGGGAACCAGTGTGTATGCTGTGAGTGACGGTTGCCGTACGCCCCCGAGATGGTTGGTCACAGTCAAACGACGAGCGAAAATTCTGAAGAAGCGCGAAGACTTGCTGGCGATATGGAGGCGGCAGATCGGCGTCTACGACAGATTCAAGAACGTTTGACGACGACGACGACAATGATGATGATGATGTGCACGGCACAGGAGAAGTGAGGGCGTCGAGTTCATAACAGGCCGTGTCGTCGGAAACATCGAGAATGTGAAGCGGGTCAAGGGGCTGAACACGACCGAGTGATTCGCCGCGCAGTAACGACACATGGTAGTGAGACGGGTTACACACAAGCATTGAGGATAATCCAGACACAGTGGTGAGGACGGCAAATGGGAGAGGTAGGGCCTTGCGACGTAGAAAAATCGGCGACGGTGTAAAAAGTACTGTAGCGTCTGGCGCGGTAGAGCAAGAGACGGGCACAAGCACACACATGTCGGGTAATATGTCCGTATCGGACACAATAGTGAGCTTGGAGGCTTTTTGTTCAGAAGGGTCAGGTAGCGGGGCATCGGCAAGCGGGAAAAGCGCTACTTCGGCCCGGTGCGCAGTCGATGATGGCACGATGGTGAGACAAGAAGTCCCAGCCGAGTATAATGTCATGTGAACATGATGACAACACGAGAAATTCAACAACGTAGACAATGCCTTCGATGACCACCCTTGCAGTACATTGAGCGACCGGGGCTATATGCTGCGCAGTCGCGGTGCTTAGAAGCATACCAGACAACGGCGTTGTGACCTTATGGAGGCTGCGACAAAGCTTTTCGTCGATAACAGAAACTGCAGCCCCAGTATCAATAAGCGCGATTGCGGCGGTTCCTTCGACCAAAACGTCCAATAAATTGCGTGGCGACTGTGCAGGCCTTGTAGAAGTCGCGAAGCTTGCAGTTCATGCCTGCGGAACTGCAGCAACTAGTTTCCCTCGCTAGGTGACTGGCGGCGACGTAAGGGGGAAAGTGAGCGACGACGTGGCGATGGCGAACGATGGGTGCCGACAGGGCGTCGAGGAGGCGGCGAAAACTCGTGGTCGGGAAGCATCGCATGCCCGGCGGTATCGTGGGAATAGGCATATCCAGGTGGTGTGACAGTAGCGTTAGCAGCTGGCATACGACGATGGCAGAAGCGCGCAACGTGGCCGGCGACACCGCAAGCGAAGCATATGGGTCGGTTGTCGCGTGTGCGCCAAGAGGTCTGAACTGGGCGTCGAGATGGAACGGGAGGCGACGCGGGAGGAGGTGCAGCTGGAAGTCGCATTGGCGCCGGAAACGAGAACGTCGGCGGCGCACGTCGCGCGGCGACTTCGGCATAAGTCAGAGGTGCAGCCACGGGAGGGCAGGGTTGGGCGAAAGGTAAAGACCCAGCAAGTTCCTCGCGAATGGCCCGCCTAATGGGAGCAGCCAGAGATGTGTCAGGCAGGGGAGGTCCATCGTTGAGAGGCAGCATAGACAATTGGCGCGCCACCTCCTCACGAATGAAATCCTTTATCTCAACAGAGAGCAATGCTGCTGGCGTGGTGTTTGAGCGAAGCGTGAGGCCCGAGAGAGAGTCGCCAGGTGCGAAAGCGCTGCGCGCAAGGACCCTTTGTCGACGCAGCTCATCGAAGCTCTGGCAAAGAGTGACGACAGCTGCGACAGCAGTAGGGTTCCGCGCCAGGAGCATTTGAAATGCGTCGTCCTCGATGCCCTTGAGGATGTGCTTCACCTTGTCTTCTTCAGTCATGGTGGAATCGACGCGGGCGCAAATATCAACGACATCCTCTATGTAACTAGTATAAGTCTCGCCGGGCTGTTGAGCGCGCTGGCGGCGGCGTTGTTCAGCACGGAGTTTTCGCAAGGCTGGGCGACCAAGACTTCCGCGAATGCAGTTTTGAAAGCGGACCAGGTTTGCAGCTCCCGTTCGTGATTGTGGAACCAGAGGTTCGCAACGTCAGCAAGATAGAAGATGACGCTACGGAGCTTCGTCGGGTCATCCCACTTGTGTTCACTGACGCGCTCCTAGGTAGAGAGCCAATCTGTGCCCCGCACCTCCACCAAATGTAATAAGATGATTTATTACGAGGCACTAGGCACAGTCTAGTAGCACTGGCAGTAGATGAACGCTGATCATGCGCACAGCTGACACAAGAGCGCCTTCTTGGTCTTTTTCTTCACCACACCTTCTATTACTAACTAGACAAAGCGCCCATAGAGGCAGCTTACAGAAAGAGCTTGTGCGAGTAAGGTTGCTAGGTGGGGGGGGGGGGGGGGGCAACGTCAATCAAAACGGGGCTTTGTGCAATTTAAGCACGAACGCATTGCACATTAAACTATTGTGCAAAATGCTCCCGCTGCATGTTCACTCTACAAGCATGCTGAAACAAATGTTCGAGAGGCGCCGTTCCTCGTGAAAAATTTGCATGATCGCCCAGCTCGTCTATCTGGCGCGCAGATTGTTCCCTGATGAGGGTAATGATTTACTGGCATGACATTTGAAATGGGCCGGTGATAGAGTCACCTTGCATGCTTGAGGCAATGAGGTATAATAAGCAAGCTTTTAATTTTAGCATTTCTTTTATATATCGCCCTAATCTTCCTTCTTTTCTTCAAAACTTCTGTATCTTCCTTGAACCGTTATCTAGGTCTGTAGCGCATCCCGTCATATGATTATATTCCATGCTTTTTTGCCACCAATATTCCAAGTGTATGTAGCTTATCCCGACTGCTGACGGGTTCATGTATCCGTCCTCTTTTAATCCAAGCACTTCAAGGTGCACGGTAGGGTCTCACTGAATGAATCCATTCGCATCAGATTAGGGCGAGCTTAATGATGCCCGGGGTTTTGCTGTAGCATGCACAAATTACCTGATATTGTTGCGAGTATTTGCTTCTGTTATTTTTTTGTCCTTAGACAACCAGCTTGAGCCTCTATAGGAAGGCATTGCCGTTTGTGGTATCGCACACATTTTCCCTTCCTATTGCTTTCTCCTCATTCTTGTAAATCTTCATGGTCTTATTAGTTTCCGTTCTTTGCATGCTATGTAGTCTCTGTTTGTCTGACTTTGTTTAATGACTCCTGGTTGTCCATTCACTCTTTCAATTGCCTTGTGCTCCGTTCCCAACTTTCTTGACCTCTTTCTCCATTCCCTGTTCGCTCTTTTCAGGCACAGATAATTGTGCACTTCAGCCGCCCATTTACTTTTCATACATGCTCCTGGATCCTTCATCAAAACTAATTTTGCTCTGCGCTTCTTTGACTTCAAGAGAGATGCAAATTCTGTCAACCTGCACTTCCGCATTTGTGGTTTTGTCGTGGGCTCCAGTAGCCAACTGGCTTACCGATCTTTGGTTAACGGCCAACCCGAGGAAGCTATCCGATTTTAAGCCTCTCAGAAAAGCATTTGCGAGCCCTCTCCAATTACGCCAGCATCTCTCGTGCCACCTCTACCCTCATATGAAACATTCAGGGAATTTCGATCACCAGGAGGAATGTATAGAAGGACTCTAGTAATAGCCGCTCTAACCGTAGCAATATTGCAGCGTTCATGCAACCTAGACCACCCGCTGCGATCTGAAATGGCGCTTTTTACTGGCTCTCGGCCTTGGCGGCTAGAAATTAATGGTGAAATCAGTCATCGCTTTGTCTCATTTCACGCCGAGCGGTACGCACTAGGTAGGTTTGTCATTTTAGTCGAGAAAAACTGCATGTTGGGGATAGTTCTAGTACTACAGAGATATCACCGAGCCACAAATGTGGTTTGATTTGCAGTAAGCAAATGGCGCCATAGCATAAAACTGGTCTTACCTTGACGATGCGGAACGCTAGGAAGGCGCAATTGTTCATTGCATCATTAAGTTACCACTCCGCTCTAGCATGGTACCTGATGAAGGTGGCAAGGAGTGAATGCGGCGTGGGTGAAAATTTGAGGGCATGCGCCCATACTACTGGCTAAGGATGCTGCGAGGAACTTCTGAGAATACGTACAAATAAAGCGAAGCACGGCTGCCGTATTCATGTAAACACAACCAATATGGTTACAACGCAAAAAAAAGCTAAATGTTTGTGGCGTCACTCCACCAACATTGAAGCATGCTTCGACAGGATGGCAAGCAGATGTCGAGTAGACGACCCTGGACGAATGAACACAGTGAGGGGCATTCGGCCTTCCTATTGGCTAATTAGTCCTGCAGCTTCCACAGCGCCACAACTGGCTAGTGAGAAAGCGCTGCTCTGACCGCGCTGCAGAACTAATTAGGCGGAGTGATTGCTTTTCTTTTTTGTGAATAATCAAACGCGCTGCGAAAATCTATATATCTAACACTCCACTAGAGATCCGCGCATGCGCCGTAAATAGATTGATAGCATGACAGTGTGGGTGGTGCCGGCCGTACAAGCGTGTTTCCAGTGCCTGCATAGTTGCTATCGGAATAAAAATTTGTTTTTACTTCTATGTGCATTTATTTCTCCGAGAACCGCGTACGCATTGTCTCATTAACGTCGCTTCTGGCGCCATGGTGCGGCATCTCCTACCCCAGTGCTGGCGTTTTCCGCCCCGTTACCGCCGAAATTGAAAGGCTGGAAATGCCCTTCGTTCGTCTCGGGCGTAAGCAGCGGCACTGCGACGTCAGTGGCGGACCTGGAATCCGATTGCGCCACTGGTGAGCGTGCGGCAGACTGCCCCGTCAGGGTGCCGTTCTGCAGAGTGGTGAACACCACGACAGCCACGGTGGAGGAGACCACCAGGAACACGACGACAGCTGCCGGAATGAGTTTCATGTAGGGCTGCGTGAGATGATACAGCAGAACGTGGAATTAAACACTAATGCGGGCAGAGTGGTTTATAGAGCAGACGGGCCAAGAGGTCGACCCTGTCAACTTCTCTCTCTCTAGTGAATATTTCCCTGTGCTGATTTTTGAGAAGTACGAACAGGCCGCACAAGCAATGCGAGCGACTTGTCGAAGTCACGCAAACAAAACAAACCCAAAGAATAGAAGCTCGGACAACTCGGACGCATCGCTCACCACACTTACAACGCCACAATGGTACACTCAGAATCCATTGTGAGTGCAGCGCCCGTGGTGTCCGGTCTTCTGTTCTTCACGGCCCGTTTAATAATTCGTTAACATTAAGATTACCTAATTGGAAAAAAAAGTATGATAAGCATGTCCCAGCGATGCAAGCATCGCCTGTATTAATGAACTTGGAGCTGTCTTGCAGCTTCTTGCCCGAATGACGGTCGCATTTTTCCTTGATCTCAATGAACTTGCAGACAATGAGGACTGTGTGGCAGTCGAACACAGGCGTGTAGTCGTTGGTGATCTGGCTGGGATGGTTCAGTACAATAGCTTAGGCGGTGAACTCCTACGTGAACTTGCGCGGGTATCCTTTGAGTCTCCGCAAACATGGCCTCGGGGGAGATCTTTCACAGACGTGTTCTTCTCGTTGGAGCCGACTTTGTCACAGGGCATGCCTTCGACGAGGGCCTCGCGGTTCATCTCCACGGACTTGACCTCAGCGGTCAGGTTGGCAGGGGCAAAGGTGACGGCCATACCGGGCTTGAGAACACCGGTTTCCACACGGCCGAGGGGCACCGTGCCAATGTCACGACTCTTGCAGGCGTCAAGCAAGGGAATTCGGAGGGGCTTGTCCGTGACCCGGGTCGGGGGAGCTATCGCGTCGAGGACCTGAAAAAGGGCCTTTTCCTCAGACTTGTCAGGCTTGCGTTCAATAGACCATCCCTTGTACCAGGGTGTGTTCTGGCTAGGCTCGATCATGTTTTCACCGTTCCAGCCAGGAATGAGTACAAACGGAACAGTAGCAGGGTTGCATTCAATCTTCTGGATGTAGGCATACACTTCCTTCTGGATTTCCTCGAAATGGCTCTGAGAGAAGGGCGGCCCGGGGATATCCATCTTGTTCACGCCAACAATCATTTGCTTCACGCCAAGGATGTAAACCAGCAGGGTGTGCTCTCGGGTCTGGCCGTTCTTAGAGATATCAGCCTCCACCTTGCGAGACCCAGCTTGCACTATTTCTTCATGACGTTCGTGCTAATCTTGACCGTAACATACAAACAGACGCCATATTTTTGGATTACGCGAAAGCGTTTGACAAAATTGCTCATCAACGCCTATTACTAACACTTTCCCGTTTGAATTTGCATCCTGATATCTTAAAATGGCTTGAACAATTTTAACTAACCGCTCACAGTATGTCTCACTTAATAACCACCCTTCAAACATTACACTCGTCACATAAGGTGTACCACAGGGGTCCGTCCTTTGCCCCCTTCTTTTCTTAATTTACATTAACAACTTACCCTTGCACGTGTGCTGCCATATCCGTATGTTTGCTGATGACGGCGTTATTTACCGCGCAGTCAATACCATCACTGACCAAATGACTCTTCAATCTGACCTTAACCGTGTACAAGAATGGTGCGATGTTTGGCTGATGACACTCAACTCTAATAAATGCAAACTTGTCTCATTTACCCGTCGTCATGATCCTCTTCACTTTTCTTATCGGATTGGTGACGTCACCGTGGAATCAACGGAATCTTACAAATACCTAGGTATCACCTTGACTAATGATCTAACCTGGAATGCGCATGTTACTAATGTTATTTCATCGGCTAACAAAACATTGGGATTTCCTAGACGTCACCTTCGCCTCGCTCCATTGCATGCAAAGCTGTTAGCGTATAGATAATTGGTAAGAACAAAGCTCGAATACACATCTGCCATCTGGGATCCGCATCAAGCATATCTCGCCAGTGCCCTCGAGGCAGTTCAGAATCGCGCCACCAGGTATATTCATTCCCCATACTTTTACAAGGTCAGCATATCATCTTTAAACATAGAATCTTCCTTATCGCTTCTATGCCTTCGTCACCGCATTGCCACCCTTTCCATCTTCCACAGGTTCTACTATTCGAAGCCTAATGGACCACCATACATTGTTCCTCCAACGCGCTGGTCACTACGCATTGGCCATCCCCAGCAGGTAGCACAATTACATTCACGCACAAATAGACTTTGAGCATCATTTTTCTACCGAACATCAAAGACTGGAATGGCCTTCCTCATCAAATCGCTGCCATCACTTGCTCTTCACAATTTGTTCAAGGTGTAACAACTTTTTATCTACAGAATTAAATGCATTATAACACTTGTTTGTATATGTTGTATTTGCACCCCTTATGTAATTCTCCTATGGGTTCCTTAAGGATATAAAATGAAATGAAATGAAACTCGCCGGTACCGGCAGTCACAATCAGCGCAGCACAGTGAGCCTGCGATGTTCCATTGATCATGTTTTTTTTGATAAAATCACGATGTCCGGCAGCATCAATGACATTTACGTAGTACTTGAGCACCTCAAACTTTCAGAGTGATATCGATAGTGATGCAACGCTCACAATCGGCCTTCAACTTGTCCAATACCTGCACATACTCCAAGGAACACTTGCCATCTCCTGGGCTTCTTTCGCGAACTTCTCAATGGTAAGCTTACCAATGCCACCGCATTTGTCGATCGAGTGTCCGGTAATGGTTGACTGTTCGAAACCGACGTAGCCGATAACGATGATATTAATGTGGATGTTTTCCTTTTCCATGGTCGCGGGTTTTGCGTGTGCCTGTCAACACAACATTAGGATCATCGAATTGCTAAAAAGTGTCCGAAACCGGTCCCAGTCAGGTGGCAGAGGTAGAAAAGGGATGGGAGACCTTAGAATAGCTTGCATGGGTGTATTTGTATGTGTATATTTATGTGTATATACATATACATATTTCTTAAAACTGAAGGTTGCGCTGAAAAGGACGAACACACGGTGACCGACACAACGACGAAGAAACGCTACCGTTAGCGTTAACGGTAGCGTTTCTTCGTCGTTGTGCCGTCTTTTCAAAGTGTGTTCGTCCTTTTCAGCGCTACCTTCAGTTTTAAAGAATGCATCACCAACTAGCCCAGCACCAAGTTTTATTGACATATACATATATACATAGTCATCACCTCACCAGAGCAGGACTGCCCACCCTGCTGCAGTACTTGGCCACAACCTCCTATATGACTACAGCAATCAAGCCCCGGCCCTCAGTCCCCAGCAACTGCGAAGCAACTGACCATGGCCGCGGTCATACCTGTGACGCAGCAGAGGCTGCTACGAATCTCTGGATGGGCACAGGCAGCCATTGGAATCTGAACCTGGCAACGTTCAATGCTAGAACTTTATCTAGTGAGGCGTGCCAAGCAGTGCTATTAGAGGAATTAGCAGGCACTAAATGAGACATAATATGGCTCAGTGAGGTCAGGAGGACAAAGCAAGCAGATACAGTGCTAAAAAGCGGGCACGTCTTGTGCTACTGGTGCTTAGCGGAGAGACAAGAACAAGGAGTCGGATTCCTGATTAATCAAAATATAACTCTAACATACAGGAATTCTATAGTATTAACGAGAAGGTGTCGGATCTTGTTGTGAAACTTAATAAGAGGTACGAATTGAATTAGTAAGATCTTGATGAGGGGCTAGTTGGTTCATACTTAGAACTGAGGTTAAACACAACTGGTGTGCAACTGGTGTGCGCATGCCTATGCTGAAAAAGGTATAAATGTCCCGCGAATTTCAAATAAATTTCTAGTTGGCATTCAGCGCCTGTCTGTGTTATTTGTTTCCTTGTGTCCTCCTCTTTTTCGCGCTGTTTAACCTCAGTTCTACAAATTGAAGATCGTACTGCTCTACGCACCTAAATCTAGTCATGGTAACCAACAAGTCGAAAGCTTCTATGAAGACGTGGAATTGGCGATGGGTAAAGTCAAAACAAAATACACTATACTGATGGGCGACTGCAATGTCAAGGTAGGCAAGAAGCAGGCTGGAGACAAGTCAGTGGGGGCATATGGCATAGGTTCTAGGAATAGCAGGGGAGAGTTATTCGCAGAGTTTGCAAAACGAAATAATATGCGGATAATAAATACCTTCTTGCGCAAGCAGGATAGACGAAAGTGGACGTGGAGGCGCCCGAATGGCGAGACTAGATATGAAATAGACTTGATACTCTGCACTTGCCCTGGCATTATACAAGATGTGGTCGTGCTCGGCAAGGTGCGCTGCAGTGACCATAGGATGGTAAGAACTTGAATTAGCCTATACTTGTGGAGGGAACGGAAGAAGCTTGTACACAAGAGGCTGATCAATAAGTTAGCGGTAAGAGGAAAAATTGAGGAATTCCGGACCAAGCTACAGAACAGCTATTCAGCTTTAACTCAGGAAGAGGACCTTAGTGTTGAAGCAATGAACGACAATCTTGTGGGCATAATTAAGGAGTGTGCAATAGAAGTCGGGGGATACCATTAAGCTATCGCAGGAGAGGAAAGATCTGATTAAGAAACGCCAATGTATGAAAGCCTCTAACCCTACAGCTAGAATAGAACTGGCAGAACTTTCCAAGTTAATCATCAAACTTAAGATAGCTGACATAAGGAAGTATAATATGCATAGAATTGTGCATGCTCTCAGGAATGGAGGAAGCCTAAAAGCAGTGAAGAAACTAGCAGTAGGCAAGAACCAGATGTGGGCGTTAAGAGACAAAGCCAGCAATATCATTACTAATATGGATAAGATAGTTCAAGTGGCTGAGTAGTGCTATAGAGATTTACACAGTAATGGAAGAGGGAATAGTCGAGAGAAATTTGACATCCCACAAATAACACCGCAAGAAGTAAAGAAAGCCTTGGGAGCTAATCAAAGGGGGAAGGCAGCTGGGGAGGATCAGGTATCAGCAGATTTGTTGAAGGATGCTGGGCAGATTGTTCTAGAAAAACTGGCCACCCTGTATACGCAATGTCTCATGACGTTGAGCGTACCGGAATCTTGGAAGAATACCAACATAATCATAATGCATAAAAAAGCGGACGCCTGGGACTTAAATAATTAGAGAGTGATCAGCCAACTGTCCGTTGCCTACAAGCTATTTATTAAGGTAATCGCAAATAGAATCAGGAACATCTTAGATTTGTCAACCAAAGGACCAGGCAGAATTTTGTAAAGGCTACTCAAAAATAGACCATATTCACACTATCAATCAGGTGATAGAGAAATCTGCGGAATATAACCAACCCTTACATATAGCTTTCATTGATTACGAGAAAGCGTTTGAATCAGTCGAAACCTCAGGAGTCATGCAGGCATTACGGAATTAGGGTGTAGACGAGCCATATGTAAAAATACTGAACGATATCTATAGCGGCTCCACAGCCACCGTAGTCCTCCATAATGAAAGCAACAAAATCCCAATAAAGGGCGTTAAGCATGGAGATACGATCTCTCCAACGCTATTCACTGCATGTTTACAGGAGGTATTCAGAGACCTCAATTGGGAAGAATTGGGGACGAAAAATAATGGAGAATGCCTTAGTAACTTGCGATTCGCTGAGGATATTGCCTTGCTTAGTAAGTCAGAGGACCAATTTCAATGCATGCTCACTGACCTGGGCAGGCAAAGAAGGTTGGGTCTAAAAATGAACCTGCGGAAAACTAATGTAATGTTTAACAGTCTCGGAAGAGAACACCAGTTTACGATAGGTCGCGAGGCAATGGAAGTGGTAAGGGAATACATCTACTTAGGGCAGGTAGTGACAACGAATCCAGATCATGAGACTGAAATAATCAGAATATGAAAGGGCTTGGGTGCGTTTGGCAGACATTCTCAGACCGCGAACAGCAGCTTGCCATTCTCACTCAAGAGAAGAGTGAGAAGAGCTCAAGACAAGAATAGAAGAGCTCTGTCTCACCAGTACTCACATAAGAGGCAGAAACCTGGGGGCTTACGAAACGGGTTATACTTAAATTGAGGACGACGCGACGAGCTATGGAAAGAAGAATGATCAGTGTAACGTTATGGGATAAGAGCAGACTGGGTGAGGGAACAAACGCTAGTTAATGACATCTTAGTTGAAATCAAGAAATATAAATGGGCATGGGTAGGGCCTGTAATGAGAAGGGAAGATAACCAATGGTAATTAAGGGTTACGGACTGGATGCCAAGAGAAGGCATGCGTAGCAGGGGGCGGCAGAAAGTTAGGTGGGCGGATGAGATTAAGAAGTTTGCAGGGACAACATGGCCACAATTAGCACATCACCGTAGTTGGAGAAGTATGGGAGAGGCCTTAACCCTACAGTGCTCGCAGCCAGGGTGATGATGATGATGATTATAATTATTATGATTATGATGATACATAGTCATAAAAAGCCTGCGAAGAAAGGCACTAAGCATAGCATTTCACTTACACGTGACGCCTGCTGTAGAAAGGATGTTTCACATCCGCCGCGAAGGCTTGTGAGTGGTGGCGCTTCCTAAGGCTCCCAGGGTTATTTCTCGCAGATAAGTATATATAGCCCAGAAATTAGATGGGAAAATGACGCCGCGGTAGCTCATTTGCTGAGAGCATCACATGCGTAATGCGAAGACGTGGGTTCGTTTGCCGCCTGTGGCCAGTTTATTCATCAACTTTCACTTCCAATAATTTATCATATCTTTAATTGAATACCTAATGCACAAGTAATTTCGCGTATGCTGTCCTTTGTGTTCTTGTTGGCTTCTGATGATATTACTAACGACAATCTGGGCTCTCTGTTGCCTATGTTCTCGCTCATTGTATAATGACAACCCTGGGGCTGTTCAGTGGGCTATCTTTGCTGTATAGCGATGACTTCGCACCGTTCATATACGCAAAACTTCATTCACTGTTTTCTAGGAGACGCTCGAAGTTGTGCGTAATAAATGGCTTCTATAAGAACGCAGCCCTGGTGGCGCCTATGATGGAGCAAGTTCCATAATTAACTACCTGGAGGGATGTTGTAATCTAGCGATGCGAGTATGATCACTCTGCTTGAATGCGATGACAGTGAACATGCTTCAATTAAAGCTCTAAAACTTGAAGTGAAACACCAAAGAGGCCGTGACATCACTGAAGTCATGCTTGCTCCAATGCACTGTTTCTAGCAGAAAGTGTAATAGGTAAAACAACCACATTCCACATTGCACTGACATAGGCACCCTGTGACTTCTCCTCATATCTTAAATCATATCTTGCACGTTATTGTACTACTCTGAAATATAATATTCGTATACATATATCTGTGCTTACGCACCCGTAATATCTCTATTGCACCTTCATCGGCTGCAATATCCAACGATCTCTGATTTACTTGTGCCAGCGTTACGTTTGATAAGATTTTGCGACTCGGCTACGTTGTATATTGTGTGTAAATTCGACACCCAGTGCTTGCGTGTCTTCTTGGAACACCGGACAATGGAACTTGTGGTCTTTGTGCCATCGCGATCATTACGGGAGGGAAGGCATGATAATCAATCCAGGAAAAGCATATTGTCGATTCTTACTACAGCGAAGTTGTTTACCTATAGCCCCCGAACATAGGTGCCGACTATAGGGGAGGGAACTCCGGGCCCCGAGCCCCCTCGGAAGTATTCCAAGAGCCACCCTCCCCCTATACGGCGATGCCACAACCTACACCTCCCCCGCCCATAAAGCGTCATGACCGGTGTTGTTTATGCCCATCGTTTGACGTTATTTAGGTGCTGCGTCTAGCATTTCCCTTGTAATTTATTACAGCTGCAAGCTTATTACATCATTGTCGGTGCGGACATGCACAGCCTATAATTCGTACTTTCATTTTATTTCTACAAATCCTGACAAAAATTTGCAGCACGCTTAGGCTTCGCCTTTAAGAGTGGACCGCGATGGCAGTCAAAGATCCCTGACTGCTTCTCACTCTCCGCGGTAACTGCAGCTAATGTAACCAGAACGTTTTCCTGGAAACGCTGTCGGCGAACGTTGTGAGGAAAACGAACTTGATGGCTTTTTCTTTTTCCCAGCGCCCACAGCGGGCGCCGCGGAAGCGCCGATGCGAGGAACTGTTGTGAAGAACCGAGCGCAGTGCGCTGCTCGCACGAAGACGGACCTCAAACGGCAGCTGGATAAGGATGTTGTGTTTGAGTTTCCCCGTCACAGAATTATGTTTTCTCGTATATTAAAATTACAATCCCACGTTATCATGCGTGGAGGATGTGCGTAAGTTGTACTTTACTAATTTTTGGAAGCATTTTACTTTGACAAATTCGATTAGTTCCTTAACGCCTCTGCACCCGGCGGAGGGCCTGTGGGGATCGGAATGCGTGGTTTGGGATGATTTTGCTGATATGGACAACATCGATGATGTCGACGTCGAATTCTCTGCGACTCGGGAACCAAAACGCTGTCGCGTTTATAACGGGTCAAGCGCATTACAAGCAACAGCAGCAGCACTTCATACGTATTTTCTTACTTCAACATTTTTCGTATTTCCACGGCGAATACCATGCAAAAACACAATATGTATAATGCATACACAGTACAAAGTTTATTACATATATTCAAGAGAAGAAGGTAGCCAACTAACAAATATTTCTAATGGCATGGATAGCCTAGGCCTAGAGAATGAATATGTAGCTGTATGGTCATCTCGCTTCAAATGGCTTTACGCGCTTTTTTGATACTGCAAAAAAAAAACCCGCAGATTTCAGTGAACCTTTCTGTGGAGTCCTTAAACAATGACTTGTGAAAGAGACGTGAAAGATATGTGTCTCAGTTCTGCCTCTCTTCCCAGTGGGCAATGCTATGGACTCATTAAAAAATAATCTTGTAATAACTTGAATGTTTCAGGGATGGAAACATACATACATTATATATATATATATATATATATATATATATATATATATATATATATATATATAGCTCCCTCGGTAACCTAAATGGGACCGAGCCGGATTCACTCGACATCAGAATCAACAGCATTATTCCGTGGCAGTGCTTCTACCCGGACTTATAATACAAAAATTAATACAGGCACCAGTTCTGCCGGAAAGGTGGAGAAGTATTAGTGATAATCGTCATTGTCATCCTCATCATCAACAGTCTATTTTTTGTCCACTGCACGACGAAGGTCTACATCTCCAGGAAATCGAGTTTTTTATTCATTTCATCTCAAATGGCCCCTGTTTTGCGCAACCGATTCCATATGGCACCTGCGAATTACCTAATTTCATGGCCTCACCTAGCCTTCAGCCCTCCTCGACTGCTCCAACTTGACAGGCAATGCTGACAGCATTGACAGCCAAAACGAAGTCCAACTCAGAGGCAATCTTGTTCTGTGCGCTGACTCCGATCGTGCTCAACAGCGAATTTCTCGCGCAGCGTACTTTCGCGCGTCGCTACTAGATGGCGATAGCAGGCGATCGTGCGTAAAGCCCCTTGATAATTTGAAAGTAGCGACACTCTCCTCCTCACGGCGCTTTCCTCCTCGATTCTCCTCGCCCGTCGGCTGCGCACGGCGCGCTATTCCTCCTGGGTTCCCGCGGACGGGCCGCAGGATTCTATGGAGGTGTGTTATTTTGGGCCAGTTGCGCGCCCCAGTGGGGTTGAAAATTTTGAGAAATGCTAATAACAGCATCGATAATGCTGGAGGCAAAGTTTATGACCAGGTTCGTTTTTTCTTAAAGCCGTATGAACGGGGTATACTGATTTAAAGGGAGCTTTGAGGCGAGTTCTATACTGCAGACAATTTTTCCGCCACATGATCAGATGCTTTACTTCGTGCGTGTGGTCTAGTATTGCTTGTGACGCATCCCTTTTTGTGTGGCTTATTAAGCAAAAGCCTTAGACCTCTGTTTCAAGGTCCCGTTGTGAGCTACAGAAAATATCACGTGACCGAAGGAAGGTGGGAAGCGAACCAAAGCATGTGCAGCCGGGTATAAGAGATGATTAATGATTACCGAAGTAATGATTGATTAGTGATTGGATTAAGATAAATTCGCGTGTATTAGGAAGATTAAGGTGGATCAAAGTCAATGAAGGTGCATTAGGGTGAAAGAAGATGGATTAAGGTGTATAAAGGAGGACTAGGTTGGATTAAGGTCGATGAGGTTAATTAGGGTGGATGAAGGTGCGTTGATGTGCATTGAGGACGATTATAGTGGATTATTGTGAATTAAAGTCCATGAAGAAGGATAATGGTGGATTAAGAGGGATTAAGGTGCATTAAAGAGGATTATGGTGGGCTAGCGTGGATTAAAGTTAATGAGGAAGCATTACGGTTGATTAAGGAAGATTCAAGTGCATTAAGGAGGGTTAGAGTAGGTTAAGGTCGATGAAGGTTGATTAGGGTGCATTAAGGAGGACTTTCGTGGATTAAATTGAATGAAGGAGGATTGAAGTCGATGAATGTGCATTAGGAGGATTATGGTAGACTAATCGGTCTTAATGCTCAATGAGCCCCGATTCACCTTAGTCCACTTTAATCCACCTTAATGCTCCTTCATCCACCTTAATACTCCCAATCCACCTTAATACAACCTAATCAACCTACATCGCCCCTAATGCAACTTAGTCTACCCTATGCGGTCTTAATCCTCCTTTATCAACCCTAATCCATCATAATCGGCTTTAATCTTCCTTCATCCACCTTAATCTTTATTCATGATCTTTAATCCCACTTAATCCTGCTTAATGGTCCCAATCTACCTTAATACACTCTAATCCGCCTCTATCAAACCTAATCCAACTCCATGGTTCCTTATCCACATTAATCTACCCTAGTCCATCCAAATCGGCCTTAATCCTCCTTTATTAACCCTAATTCACCTTAATCCACATCAATCGACCTTAATCTTCCTTTATCCACCTTAATCCTCCCTAATCCTCGTTCATGCACCCTAATCCACCCCAATCGGTCTTAATACCCTTTCATCAGCACTTCGCCTTAATCCACCATAATCCGCCTTAATGTTACTCCACGCACCTTAATATTTATTCATGCATCTTAATCCTTCGTAATGCACTCTAATCCACCTTAATCTTCTTTAATACACTCGAATCAACCTTAATCCTCCCTAATCCACCTTATGTCAACCACTAATGATCCATTAACTTGGGTAATCATTCTCTTATACAGGGGTGGACATGCTTTGGGTCCCCTCTGGCCTTCCTTGGGTAACGTGACACTTCCAGTTTACAACGCGACCTTGAAACAAAGATCTAAAGGCTTTCGCCTGAAAACTTAAAAAAAAGCTCAATTTTGACTAGTGAACGCTCATCACCTGCAATACTACGGGTATACTTGCCACTAATTTTTTCAGGGCGCAATGCAGAATCAATAATACTGCGCTTCCGACTGAATAACAACAGTTAGCGACGTGCGAAGTGATGGAGCCGCCCCAGAATATTAAGCATACTGAGGACAACCGCAACAAAAACGCTGGTGAGCAGGCCGGAAGAAAGAAAAAAAAATGCAGCATTACGGGATGCTTTGCTACGAGCTATAAGAGAGACTCCTTAGCTCGCAAACAACGCTGTTCTTTGTCGGAACAAAGTTGTTTCGGCCAATGTCATGCAGCCACTGCTTCCTACGCAAGCCGTCACGCTTTCGTTGTGCTATCATAAAAACAGCATAACCCTCTTCAGGCTTCTTGCTGCAGTTATATGCGCAACAGCCCGGCATAGCGCAAGCACATAGACCAGAAACACTGCGCACAACGGTCGCTATGCCGAGCTAAATCGCCGAGCCAGCCGTGCTCAGGAGGCAAATGGCGCGAACGAAATACGTTACTTCCTAATGCGAAATTTGAGCGCAGCAAATAAGCTGTTTCACCTTTTGGATAGATTGAGGCAAAGAAATCGAGCAACACATGTATGCGCTATCACATAATTTTTTTTTTATTTTTCACACGTATTCCTTTAACAAAGACTCCACTAACAGTTCTTGACAGTCATGAAGGAAGCTTTGTGGTCGGAGAAATAGACTGATATATGTTCGACTTGGTACACCAATGCTTGATTCTCAAAGACGAGATCTATACAAGTGCCTCGCGAGGTTGTCACAGCCGTGGGGGAAGCAGAGGCTAAGCGCCGCCGCCGAGAAGACCCTGCCGTTCGCGCCGCCGAAGCGGAGGCTCATCGCCGCCGTCGAGAGCAACCAGCAGTAAGCGAGGCTGAAGCAGAAGCTCATCGCCGCCGCCGAGAAGACCCTGCAGTTCGCGCCGCCGAAGCGGAGGCTCATCGCCGCCGTCGAGAGCAACCAGCAGTAAGCGGAAGCGGAGGGGGGCGGCGTGTACACCCAGCGGCAAACGATGGGGGCAGAAGCGCGCGCAGCAAGCGGACAACACGATAAAGGGAGGAGGGAAGAGATAGCAGCGACTGACTGATGCCGCTGACGGCGATAGTGAGTCAACCCCAGCTATCCGCCACACAAGAACAGGGGGGGGGGGACCCTTTCCTCCTCTTTCTGCATGGCGGCGACGGTGTTCTATGCAGTCACGTTATCTTGACTCTCTAGCGGCGTCAGCGGCATCCAGCGGTATCAGTCGGTCGCTGCTAGCGCTGGGGGGATGAAAGGGGGGCGGAGCTGGTTACGAGGCCGACGACGACGCCGACGACGACGACGACGCGAAACCCAGGAACGGACGCCAAAGAGCTGCGCTCTAAAAGAAAAACACAAGCAAAACTCAAGATTCGTGCGTTTCCAAGGGCAACGGCAGGGAGACCAATCGTCGTGCAGAAAAACGGGGGCGAAACTGGTTGCCCCGGGGGAACCCGCAAGGGGGCGAGGAGGAGGCGAGGAGGTCGCACGGTGGCGGCAGAGTTCAATGAGTGTCGCTACTTTCAAATTATCAAGGGGTTTTAATCGTGCGGGTTTACGCCGGGTTTCTCACGCGTGGCAGAAAAAAAGTCAAATGGTCTTGTTCACGAAAGGCTCGTCAAAATCGCGACAAAGATGTGCGGCCCTTATTCGAGTCTATACGTTAGTTATATCGGCAATATCGATTGCAGTAAAAATTCGCTTACTAATTAAATTAACAAGTATAGCGTAGTGCACGTGGCAACCTGTATAGCGTGGCAACCTGTAGATATATCACTGGATGACCAAGAGCACTCACTGCCACAACGCTGGCATTAGAATAACGCCGGCAGCACGAGCAAGCGGTTGATAAATCCTCGCGATGCACCGCGACTCCACAAGTTAGATTCATCATCATCTGCCTATATTTATGTCTACCACAGGACGGACTCTTTCAGCGATCTCCAATTACTCCTCTCTCTTAGACTACGCAAACTGCAACACTTAAGCGCGGAAAGCCAGCCCGGGAAGGAAGACAGCGCGCATGAAGTTATCGGTCATTCCTGCTCTCCCTTCATCAGTGCACCCATCGCTGATTACCAACAATTAGATGCCGCCCACAGGCCCCGTAAACGTCATTTGCGCACAGTCATCCACAGCTGAGATGAGAAGATGCGCGCTCTTCTTCATAAGCGCGCGTGCTTGATCACGTCACCTCCAACTAAATCAAATATTGAGCACGTGCGAATTGGGAAGATAATGCCCAACAAGCCGCCATCCTTCTGGGGTCACTGTTTTACGTACTTTTTCTCGCAGCCACGATGTATGGCTTGCTCATTCATATGGCTTTTGGACTTTATACGGAACATTATGGCTATAACGAGAAGTAAAACGATAAATAGAAAACATGCCTCGAGCTCGCTTCTACTGAGGCTGCGGATGTTGCAATGTGCACCGGCTAGAAACGCAGCACGAGTCCAAATGACAAAGCCAACATGCAGTGGGCACGTATCTTATGGATACGTTTAGAAGGAAGCGTATTTTACACCGTTTAAGCACCAGCGGAAAGATAACACTATAGGTGTGTGGGGAGATCGCGAACGCAAAGGGCCCAGCCCGCTGATATTATGAGCCTGAAACCGGCTCAGATTACTTCCAAAATTAAGCGCTTGACCCACCTATACAGTACTCTTCAGGTGCGCGGACAGCCAAGCGCAGTCACTACAAACTAGGATAAAACGCGTGCTTAACCGTCTGATCCGGCGTTACTGACTGACTCGGAAAGTTGTTCGCTGTCTTTCTATAAGGGAGGGGTGCGCGATCAGGAACCTTGCGTGCCGAAAATTGTTGATGCAAGAAAGAAGTTCTGGGCTATCGCACAACTAGTTATGCGTTAGCACGGGTAAGAGCTCTTACCCGTTCTGTATTGAGGCACCAGTTTTACTAAGAGTGCTCCTTATACAATAAAGCATACATGATGTATTCAGTTTAAAAAGTTATAAGGCGATAATACGAGGCGATGAGGCGATGAGGGAAGCTTCAGGAAAGTGATGTAAGCTTCAAGCAAAGCACCTGGCTCACAAAATAACGCCGAAAGTTATACCAAGGACAGAAAATGGGGTACATAATAGTGCAAGCAGGGTGCGGCCTTTTGGTTACGCAAACACGTTTGGCTGCGCTATTTCATAAAACTCCCTATCAATGCTTAGCATTTTCGTTATTAATTTTTATTCACGTGCTTTATTAGCTGCTCAATAACGCAACTCACGCTGTTCTTATTTGCGCTCGTGTTCTTTCGCGGTTTATTGCTGTGCCTTATTATTTAATGAGTTTTTGTAGTTGTTAATTTGTGCTCCTGATAATTTATTACCCTATAATGCTTTATTCTGGCGCCGGCAAATAAATGAAACCATTGACATAAGGCATGCTTTGATAAGTAATTAAACTATTATGGAATCACATTACGAAACTACATTATTTTGTGCTAATAATTCTTGTGATAAGTTGTGCACAGAAATGTTTATATATTAATTTTTATATATTTGATGCCTTATCTTTTCAAACCACATTACGTCACGAAAATATTTCTTGATTGTACCTATGAGTTTTCGGCTTTTTGAAGTGGTTACATGGCTTTTATCTTTGATGAGAATTTGTGCGGCATAATCCAGACAATAGTCATATATCTTCCTAACGTGTTTACCTGCATCCTCTTGCGATATGGCTCATCCAAGACACGCCAGTATCTGGGTTGTGCGAGGAAACTCAGGCTGTAAAACTTAACTGTCATCGACTATGAGGTCTTGTATCTAGTTTTTTAAGGCCGTCACTTCAGTGAACGAAATGTTTCGAGGTCACACAAACTTTCTTCAAGTGCAGCTGTCAATAAAAGCAATATATATATTTATGGGTGCGGTTCAGAAAGCTCGTCGAGCCCGAGCGCCTCCCCCTGCCAGGAAAAATGAAAACTTTCCTTATGTACGCATGCTTGCATGGAGTGAGGCACCTTGGGTGCATGCGTGCCCGCATGCGTGCCTAGGAGTGGGCACCCTGGGTGGCTTACGTCCGTATGGGGGGCACAGCGCATGGACAGAAATGGAGATCGATAGGTAAGAAGGGCAAAGAGTATGGAAGCAGCGTTGACGCAATGGAGCCGCATAGGGGGTGAGCTGGAAAGGGTGCGGTCCCGGCGCCTGGGCACGTGGCCTGCTCTTCTGCGGCTTGTTGGATCTGGAGGACAATCCCAATTGCTGTCCCCCAGATATTGGACGTTGCCGTTGAGTGCGGGAGTTGACCAAGGTTGAGGAGGACTTTGAGATGAAAACTGGAGGTTTATTTACATTATTTACAGTCAGAGGACCAAGAAATTAACAGTCACAGAGTCATTACGGGCCGGCAGCAACTCGGACGCTGCGGCCCATGGCAAGAAGCTCGAAAGAGATGAATGAAGGAATGCTTCCTTGCTGCTCCCGGTCTCTGGCTTTTAACACTTTCGGTGCCTCGAAGTCACGTCATTTTTGGCCAATCGGCGAGCCCGCTCAGTTGACGCCATTTTCGGCCAATCGGCGAGCCCGCTCAGGTGTCGTCATTTTCGGCCAATGGCAGGCGCCCGTGCGATTGTGTCACACCCGGCGCAGAGGGTCGCTCCTTGGGCTACAATTTTCCGAGGGCTTACGTCTCTCTGCGGTATTGCCTTGCTGGCTTGCAAGCGCCATCACAATAGGTGGAAGGGGGCGACGTTTCAGTGCTGCAAAGCAGCTTTGCTCGGGACCTGCGTTACCTGGAACCATGCCAGGCTCCCGCTACACTTTCGGAAAGAGACAAGCAGTGAATAGCTCCACCTGCGGCGCACGAGGTGGGGGACGCCAACTCGTTTGCACGTGCCGCGCCTCGGGAACGGGGTACATGTGCTTCTGCGCTCCTTAATTAGCTGTGGCGCGATTCGATGTGGTCTGGTGAACTCGAAGGAGGCTCAGGAAAAGGTCCCGTATCTAACAGGCTATAAAACTTGGCGCGCGTCGGAGGCGCCAGCATGGCTGCAGCAGTGGTTGCGGCAGATGCATGGGAGGTGCGGTGACCGCGGCGGCGGTTGTGACGGCGCAGTGTGGTACCGCATGAAAAAAAATGGTATGATTTCGTAATATATGCAGCCTATGTAGCAACCCATGCACGCAGCCTAAATACAGCTTCGCTAATAATCCGTCCGCATGTGAATATTACGGCCGAATCGGTTTCTTTACTTCAACCAAGTTGTGCTAAAAAAACAAAGCTGATTTCTTGTCTTACCTCGGATAATCTTTTATTTACTGTCTAAATGCTTCCTTTGTGTGTCTATGTGGCCAAGTCGACACGAATGGGCGGGCTCTCTCACTTATTTTTCTCCAATTGAGCGCCATGAAGTGGCAGCCACCGAGGAACTTCTGGCTTTCTTTAAATCGTCGAGCGGAAGTCCTGAAAGACGCCGTTTGTCAGTCCGTTTATTGTGTAATTACACGGGTATCATTGGTCATTATCGACGGTACTGAGTAGCACCATAGTTGGAATATTGTGGCGCGCCGTGACACCATTGTCTGTTTAGCTGAGACAAAGTTGAAAGCCAGACTTAGAATGACTGCTTATTCAAGGAGAAATCATGCAGGGCAGGCTTGAGGCTGATTATCCTGATTCCATTTAATTTGAGAAAAGCACTTGCTTAACAAAATTTAGAAAACAACCGGACGTATTAAACAGATTTAGAATAATGCTAACATTTAGTTTCGGCTTTAAATCATTGAATTTTTATGCGTCGCTACCACACAAATTTTCAGGAAACAAAGAGTCAGGAAACATTCATTGCTTAACTATTACGCCGCAATGAAACGCGAACATTAGGAAACGGAAGGCCGAAATGCGCAGTTGTGGGATTTATTCACAAGTGTTTAGTTGTATTGCCAGAATGCACTTAGGGCCACATTACACGAAGTTCACACAGCGCAGTCTTAAACAGTTGATCTTATTTTCCTATTACCTGTTTGGTTTTTATTTCCGAGTTGTAGTACAAAGCAAAATCATTGTGCCTTTTGAGCCTGGATAGCGCGCAAGGGACTACAGAGGAACTAAAACGACAAGGGACAAGCGCTAGCTTCCAACTAGCCATGTCCGTCACCTCGCTAAATTGCGTTTTGACCTGTGAACGCGTGAAGCTGCGGGGCGAATGTGCGCTTGGCACACTTGTACAAAGTGAACCATGAACATGGTAGAGAAGCCGATGAGAATGACCCGATGCACGCGTGGCCATGCTTTCGTGCGCGTACGAGCACCTCCGTGCCGTCGCTGGTGAGTAACGATGGCAGAAGACACTCCGAAAGCAGGGCTCCGTGTTTATTTTTGCACTCATTATTCGTCATTCGTCAATACTTACGGTACCCCCTGAAATTCATTGCATTCACCCAATGTAAAGCTTATAAGCACGTGCTGATACGAACGTGTACAGCTATAAGATTGGCTTGCATCCACATTCAGTTAATCAAGGGTGCCATACTGGCTGCTGTAGTTCCGCACACAGGCGAAATATGGGTGGGAAAACGCAGAAAAAAACTATTTTACTGATCTCAGTCGAACTTCACGTGCACATAGCCCTTGAACGCCTGTCTTATATGACCGTTTTCTTTCTCATCTCTTAATCTTTCTATTTTCGCTTGTTTTCGTTATCAAGGCCTGAAATAAGTGACTGCTATGTGTAGTTGTATCGGATGTCGTGAGCAACGGTACCGTGCTTATGTGAAGCCGCTTCGGAAGATTCTAGATTTGAGCGCACGTGTCTCTAGAACAGAGGCAATTAATGTCGAAGTATGAGATCATTTCGTGGCAGTTAAATAGTCTAATACAGCGATACTATCCTAATGAAACTGCCATCGATGCCATGCTTACATATATATATATATATATATATATATATATATATATATATATATATATATATATATATATATATATATATATATATATTGCATCAGAGTGGCCTGCTCCACACACCCATCTGTGGCACATCGCTCATCGAAAAGGCAGGACGTGTGTCGAATGAGCTCCTCTGCAACACTTTGCAATGTGGTGAACGCGATTCAAGTCAAGGATCCGGTACATCAAATACGTGCGACATTACGCTAACGCATTTCTGTGGCATTTACCACTAAATCGCCACTGAAATTTTTGCGCTTCATTGTGTTGCCCACGTATCGACCAACTAGCAATTTTAAATCCAGGCGAGTGAATTTACTGCCGCAAACTACTTGAGGTTGTACTTCCAGCGACCATCAGTGTCAACAAACACTGACGTGCTCTAACACAGATGCATCGATTTCATCCTCACAGAGGAAGGTTAATACGTATGTTACAGGATTTTACTTTCGAGCCAAATTCATTCATCGCAGCTTGAAGAGTGATTTCGAGTACTTATTAAGCAACACTTGGGTATCTGTTTCAAATGATATACCTTAATTGACATCTCTGATTTGCCATCTTCATCTTCCTCGTCGTCATCTGGCCTCAATGAAATCGGAACCAATCTTGGGTCTGACTGCCGGCGCCATGGTTCCATCCGGGTTGGACCTCGCTTGGCCATCGGTGCCTTTTGAATTGGAGCACTGGTCGTCTCAGATTCCGTGCCACCGCTCGTCTCTTGTGACGCTATGGATGCATAAGCGCACGCAATGACTACAGAGTTTGCAAGCTCTAAACCATTGGACGCCGTCCTGTGTATCTACAATTCTGACTTCGCTGTCAATATAAAGAGCGTACACTTGCAAAAAGATGACGTGAACAGTTTCACATTTACACTGCCATCTGCAGCGAGGCACAGTTCGGCGCGGAAAAGTTAGCGGAAATTTGATTTATCGCATTTCTCTTACTACACTGCATCGGATAGGATTGATTGCGCATGCGGAGACCTTATTGTAAATATTTGTGGGCTGGTAAATATCCCTCTCCTGCAAGCGTATGTGGCATGATAAATTTAGACACTTGCGGGTAACTCATTCGCTTCGAAAGGGTACCCATATCTCATGATATCCAGATATCTCGCTGCGCCAGCCATTTCCTGGCAAGCATCAATTTCAAATCAAATCAGATCAGTTTATTAGGACATGAATATGTCTACACAGAACATGTCCATGCAGTCAGGCTAGAAGAAGAAGCTAATAGCATACTTCCTGACAAGGCCTCACCCCGGGTCGCACATCCATGACAGAAGGGTGAACAGATTCATTAAAGAAAAGAAAAATTCGGCAATTTAGTCTTTGGCATGGGTGTAAATTATTCCATACACATGGCTTTATAAAAGAAAGAAAATACATCAATAAGGTTACAATGCATAATACAAACGACAATAGAAAATAAGGCTAACACTACAATCAATACATGCAGCAAGTACTTGGGGCATCAGTATGAGGCGAAAATAGCATGTTAATTTTCTTTTTAAGTTGAAAAATAGTTTTCAAGGTAACAGTGTCATCAATTATTGAAGGATACACACTGCATACTGTAGCAATTTGCTGTCTATGTGTTGGCGCCGTAATTAGACCGGGTGCGAGCAGAAAAGACAGAGTACGTAACTCGCAGACTATAGCTTATGTTTCTGTTAAGGGAAATGTTTCGGAAAGATTTGATGTCCTGCTTAATTTTATTATAAAAAATTGCAGGGCGCTTAAGCTTCGCCTTCAAGAGTGGAACGCGATAGCGCTATCGCACCCCGTTCGCACCGCCCACTTAAACGATCTACACGAGCCAAACGTCGCGATCGGCACTCGACGGGCCGGGCCGCGACGCGCCATGAAGGCGGACGCGATCATGGGGCGAGTGGCGCGCCACGTGTCGGGGCAGCGCCGTACATTGTTTGCCGCAAGGTGGCCCTGCGTGTGCGCAGAGCGCAGAAGAAATGTAGCGGAAACGTACTTCGCTACTCATGAAACTGCGACCTCTGTAATTTACATGGTCATAATTACCGATATACACCGCAGTATAACGTGATACCGCATGTTCTTAAGGCAACACCGCATTCACTAGAGGCGATTTTGTCCAGTTTTGAACGATTGAACTCATGGCTGAGTGGTAGCGTCTCCGTCTCACACCCCGGAGACCCTGATTCGATTCCCACCAGCCGATCTTGCGAGATGAAGTGCCTTCTGGGATTTATCCCTCAGGGACAAAGCCGCTGACGCCGACACTGCGCCGACGACACCAGCTTTACTGCGACACGAGCTCCTTAACGCTGTCGCGTTTACATCAGCAGAATACCTATTGCACTGTGGAAATGGAAGAACACGAAAATAAGCGGTCACCCATGCAAGCATTTGGAGAACAAGCGCGCGAAGCTCTTTTTCTAGTGAAAACAATCGGACTGGATGAGTTTTGTTGCATGTGCCCCAGGTTAAATGGCAGTATATTGTGAATGAATTAGAGCAAAATACAAGTGCTTTTATCGGCACGAGCATCGACTGACACTCTGTTTCTTGCTCAGCACTTCCGGGTCATCTCCTCAGACGCCCAGGCAGGAACTACAAAATCAGAAAAAAATAGAAAAACGGAGTACACTTCAACAGTCATAGGTTTCATTATAGATATCATATAAGAGCCTAAGTTAGCTTACAAATTGAGTTACTCAAGTGTCTGGAATAATAAGAATTAGAAATCACTGAGGCAACCAGATCAGCCATTCTCAAATCGTGAACAGCAGGTTGCCATTATCCCTCAAAAGAAAAGTGTATAAGAGCTGTGTCTTCCCATGCCCTCATGTACGGGGCAGAAACCTGGAGGCTTACTAAAAGGGTTCTACTTAAATTGAGGAGGACGCAATGAGCTATGGAAAGAAGAATTATGGGTGTAACGTTAAGGAATAAGAAAATAGCAGATTGGGTGAGGGAACAAGCGCGAGTTAATGACATCTTAGTTGAAATCAAGAAAACGAAATGGGGGCATGGGCAGGATATGTAATGAGGAGGGAAGATAACCGAGGTCATTCAGGGTTACGAACTGGATTCCAAGGGAAGGGAAGCGTAGCAGGAGGCGGCAGAAAGTTAGGTGGCTGGATGAGATTAAGAAGTTTGCAGGGACAACATGACCAGAATTAGTACGTGACCGGGGTAGTTGGAGAAGTATGGGAGAGGCCTTTGCCCTGCAGTGGGCGTAACCAGGCTGCTGCTGATGATGATCAAACAAGAACCATCCAGACAGTGACCTTCAAAAAGCCTACACCGCTGTAACCAAACTTGATTCAACCGAGGTCCTCAAGCCCCGCCCGAGGATCACAAGAACAACAACGCCTCTTACTACTAAATTTTCAAACGCACTCCCAAAGGTGAATAACACCCTTAGTAAATACTACCCAATTCTAACAAGCAAACAGAAACTTAACAAGATTTTTCCCGACCCGCCCAGAGTAGCCTACAGACGCAACACTAATTCTAAAGATATTCTTGTGCCTGCCAAACGAAGGACAAAGTGGGGAACCGGTCCCTGTGGCCACCCAAGGTGCTCTACATGCAAACATATTCAACCTACTGCAACAGTAAAAAGTACAGCGTGGAATTACGCACACAAGGTAGCTTTGGGTTTCGCCTGCACTCCAAGCAACGTAGTCTACTCTCTAGAATGTGCCGCTTGTAGCAAACAATACATAGGTACGACTGAACAACAAGTTCATACAAGACTCAACGATCCCCACGCGAACACACAAAAAAAAAACAATTCAGCTAAAGGAGTAGCCAGCTACTTTAATGAGCATGGTCATATATTCGACAATGCAAGGCTGTATATATTATAAACAAATCTGGCAGGTGGCAACTTAGAATATTTAAAATCGGTAACTTAAATCTGAAATTCTCATATCATCAACCAAGGCACAAAACACATTATGCCACCAGCTAACCTTAATTCTTAATCTCACCTATTCCTCCATTTCGAAAATTTTTTCCTACCTACTACTCAATTTAATATACTCTTTCATGTTTTTACGTTTATATCAACTGTACGACCTCATTTTCCCATGTACACCGGACCCGCCCGCTTCTGCGCTCGTCACCCTCCTATTTCTTATCCTGGTTTCGGTTACCCCCCCGTTCTTTTCTATTTTTTTTGTCTGTTTTTTATCATATGTATATATTTTAAACACCCTCACCAATACATTCCAAAGTCCCGGACGTCAGTATACCTTTCTCGGCGCCTCAGGCCCACAGGGTATCGCCATTTCTGTATACCGCCGTAACGACACCTAAGTTGAGCCACTGGGGCTAACGTCCCTTGAAAGACCATGCCGCTGCTTTCCAGTTACCCCATACATTGCCCCCAGACTCCTTGTCCCTACCTTAACTACTTCAATATTACTAGACGCATTGCTGCTATTTTACTAAACTCAGTCTTTCAACTCATGCTTTTTTTTTTGGGGGGGGGGGGGGGCGGTATCTTGTGTTACTCGCGCACTGACCGCCTGACCTGCTCTTCTAAAGCCACAAAAACATGCCGCCAACGACACCCCTGAGTGCTCCCTAACCGCTCGCTTCCCCAACGCCCTCTCATGCCCCCCTTCTTTTTACCTCTTGGTGTCCCCCTCCCCGTTTTTCTCTTACCTTTTGTTTCTTTACTTTTCTTCCCACCACTCTCCTGCTCTTGTCATCTCGTCTTGGGAACCACGCTCACAGACGTCAGGCGACAGCGCTCATTATCTGTGAAGTCTCGCTCTTCATATCCAACCGCCACCGACAACAACCGCACGGGACGTCGCTGCACTAATCCTTTAAAACTAACATGCCGATGATGACGAGGCCGCCTTTGACGAAAATAGGTCCTCCTATCGAAACGTTGGCCAGCCTTTCTGAGGCACCTTGTCCCTGTTTATAAATTTTATACCACAGTGTGCTATTCCATCTGTAAGCCCCTTTCTTGTATCTGGTTGTGGGTTATTCCTGCCATGAGCTCTCCACGACTGGTCAGATATTTTCGGGCTAGGACCCCTTCCTCCAATCTCTCAATCGACGTCACGAAACCGCGAAAACGCTCATCCCCATATTATGTGTAGATATTGAATACGCAGGCTGAAGAAACGATAAAAAGTTCTTCCCGATTCTATGCCGTCGTTGCCAATCGCATACTGCACTTAGTTAAAAAGTGTCGGGTCGCGCCTATTTTTCCCGTCTGTCTCCTGCGTGTTAGACATGAAATAGCGAAAAACAGGTCGTCAAAGGGTCGTGTACGCACTGAGGGTTGTTATTCCTCCGCTTGTGTTTCGCGGCGTCGTACGGCAGAAAGCGCAGACGGCCAAAGCAGGTGCGGCAGCACGTGGTGGCTAGCAGTCCGAGAGAACACAAGGCCTCCCGCAAGCATTACCGAGCATGCTGACATCCACACGGTTTCGCATCAGGTGGTATGGCTCTATGTCGTCATCGAACTCTGGCTCGCATGTACAACGCGTAACCGGCATAGTTTTTCTACCCATTACGCTGTAATCAACGAAACTACTAGCTTCAAGTCCACCATGGAACAAGTTGTCTACCGACGTTAATGCGTATCTCCATATCTACATGTATATTCATGTCTGCACTGCTCTGCTAATTCTCATATTGCATTTGCTTTGACAGTACTAGCCCTACTGCAATGGCCCTAATGGCGACATTGAGGTATTATCACGTTTGGTGCAATCTACTGTGTATATACCAGGTGTGCCAGTTAACTTGCACCAAGATTTAAAAAAAACCAAGAACATTAGAGAAATCGTACCAACTGCATATTAGCGGCAGTCGTCTGTATTTTGTTACGTTTCGCCTACGACGCGCGGTACAGCCGGCGCGGATGCAACGGACGCCGGGGCTTCGTTCAAAGCGGCGTACATTTTGGCCCGTTCGGCGCCGCCGCTACGCCTCCCCGCCAAGCGCGTCCAGGCATGTTCCAATGCCACGTGTCTTCGTGTGTGTGTGTGTGTGTGTGTGTGTGTGTGTGTGTGTGTGTGTGTGTGTGTGTGTGTGTGTGCGTGCGTGTGTGCATGTTGGTGCCCACGCTTGTCAAAGCGCGGCAGCCGGGGAGAGGAGCTCCCCCAACTGTGAAGCGAGGAGGTCTGAGCGGCGCCGGCCCGGCGGATGCGTCACCTACTCGTCCCAACGTGCCCGAGCGGCGCCGTCACGTGCGCGTCTATCGAGGCGTTCCTTCTTGCCCTCAACTGCGAGAGTATAAAAGCAGCTGCCCCCGGACGCCTAGAGAGTCTCCGATTTCTTCCGTAGAGTTACGTGCTCTCCCGTCTCTCCACTTCGGTCGACCTGACCGCCCGCTCTTATGCGATGATAGAATAAACAAGTTGTTCTGTTAGCAGTCGACTCATGCTTTGCTCGGACCTTCGGATGCTTCCAGTTGTGCCCCAGGCCGCCAGGCCAACGCTACCCTTGGGGCTTGCGACCCATTTGCAACAACGGGTGTCAGCGCCGAGATTCCAACGACTGTCTGCCAGCGGTGAGATCGCGACAACGGAGGCCAGCAGCGAAGATATGCAGTTGACTGTATGCTGAGCAGCACAACGACCATCCGGGAGCAGTGCAACGAGCCCTGTGTGATGACTGGTTGCCTGCAGCGGAACGACTGCGCTGAATTCTTGGCTACGAGGTTTGGTGAGTGCGGGACTTTCTTCTTCTGAGTTTTGCCGCGCTTTTGTTAGTGTCAGAAACAGAGCTGGTAATTGTGGTTGTCGTTGCTGCCGGGTTAGTTTGCGGCAAGACAATAGTAGACAGTAGAGAAAGCAGCATTTAGAGCAGCCATGGATTTGAAGTCGTTGCGCTAACCGAAATTGCTGGAGCTTGCAAGAGAGTTGGGTCTGGATGTCTCTGACAAACTCAGAAAACCAGAACTGCTAAGGGCTATTCTGGAGTTAGAAGCTGAGGATGACGAGCTGTCGGAATGCCTTGAGACCATTGCGGAGAGGGAGACGGCAAAAAGACAGGAGAGCGAACTTAAAGAACAAAAAGAGCGAGAGCAACAAGAGAAAAAAGAAGAGCGCGACCGTCAACACGCTTTGGAAATGAAGCGTCTCGAGATTGAGATGGAACGCGCTCGTAATGGAAGTCAGGCACACGGTGCAGGAGAACGAGTATTGTTCAAAATGACTGACCTGATGCGGCCGTTTAAGCTTGGAGAGGACATTGGTTTGCTCCTGGTTAACTTCGAGCGAACGTGCGAGAAGCAGGGGTTCTCTCGGGAAACGTGGCCACAGCGCTTGCTCACTTTGTTACCCGGCGAGGCGGCCGACGTAGTCGCTCGCTTGAAGAGAGAGGAGGCAGAGGATTTCGACAAAGTGAAATCGAGTCTGCTAAAAAAGTACAGGCTGTCAGCGAAGGCGTTCCGTCGCAAGTTTCGGGAAAATGAGAAAGGCAGAAGTGAGTCATATACAGAGTTTGCCTACAGGCTTATGTCAAACATGCAGGAGTGGCTCAAAGAAGAGAAAGCGTTTGGTGACCACGAGAAAGTTCTGCAGTGTTTCGGGCTGGAACAGTTTTATAGTCGGTTACCTGAGAACGTGCGGTACTGGGTCTTGGATAGGCCAGACGTTTGTACGGTGGCTAAAGCCGCCGAGCTAGCCGAGGAGTTTGTGACGCGTCGGGCTCGCGGAGCTAAGGACGGTCAAAAGGGTGAATTTGGCTCCAAGTTTGAGAGGCCGAAGTTCACACCCATGAGAGCAAGGGGGGACACACGTAGTGCGGATGCGAGTGAAAGTCCGACCGAACGTAAGGAGACGGCGGCAGCCGAAGCCGAACGCAGAAAGCGGTTCGAGACGAGGCAAGCGCGCGTTTGTTATACGTGCCAGAAGCCGGGTCACTTTTCGACGCAGTGTCCAGAAACAAAAACAAAAGTCATGTTTTTGTCATTATGCAGCACTGACGAGAACATGAAGCTTCTCGAGCCTTACATGCGAGACCTCCTCGTGAACGGGAAAGAGTGCCGAGTGCTTCGCGATTCCGCAGCTACGATGGATGTAGTTCACCCCTCCTACGTAGAACCCGATATGTTCACGGGCGAGTGCGCATGCATCAAGCAAGCCGTAGAAGCTCATAGCGTGTGTCTGCCCGTAGCAAAAGTGCTTATTGAAGGACCTTTCGGAGCACTTGAGACGGAGGCCGCAGTGTCATCTATGCTGCCCCCCCCAGTACCCGTACCTATTTTCGAACAGTTCCGATCACCTCCTGCGCGAGAAGGGGCTTTTGTTTGGTGAGGCTAGCGTTCAGGCCTTAACCAGATCGAAGGTTCGGGAGCTCGCTGCAAAGGCGGTAGTTGCGGGGCCGACGTTGTCAAACAATGAGAAAGGGTCAGAGGCGCAGCAAGCTGATATTCGGAGCACGTCCGAACTGAATAAAATTGAGCCTGTAGCGTTGAAGGCACCAGATACTGGAGAGGAAATGCCCGACACGGGGAAGTTAGAAGAGCTATCTGCAGATTTGCTCATCGCGCCTACGTCAGACGGACTTAATAGGTTGCTAAAAGTCAGCCGGTCGGCTTTGATAGCCGAGCAAAAAAAGGATGGCAGCCTAGAAAACATACGCTGCATTGTCAAGGAAGGTATCGCCAAGAAAAATGCTCATTTTGTGGAAAGAGGTGGGGTCCTGTACCGGAAGTATCTAGACCGCAGGGGAGTGGAGTTCGATCAGCTGATCGTGCCTCAGTGCTACCGTCAGGATCTGTTGCGCTTGTCGCATGGAGGTTCGTGGTCCGGACACCTAGGAGTTAAGAAAACTAAGGACCGTCTCTTGCAAGAGTACTATTGGCCAGGGTGTTTTCGGGACGCAGACCACTTCGTGAGGACATGTGACACTTGTCAGCGGGTGGGCAAACCAGGGGACAAATCGAGGGCGCCGTTGAAGTTGGTACCTATCATTACGGAGCCTTTTAGATGGCTCGTTATTGATACAGTGGGACCTCTGCCGGTAACAGCCACGGGGTACAGACACATTTTGACTGTGATCTGCCCAGCGACAAAGTTCCCTGAAGCAGTGCCGCTTAAAGAACTCAGCTCAGTTGAGATAGTCAATGCACTACTGTCCATATTTGCGCGAGTTGGTTTTCCTGCGGAAATCCAGTCAGATCAGGGCACGGTGTTTACGAGCGCTTTGACGACAGCCTTTCTCGAAAGGTGCGGGGTAAAGCTGTTACACAGCTCTGTGTACCACCCACAGTCGAATTCCGTTGAGAAGCTCCACTCCGTCATGAAGCGCGTGTTGAGAGCATTGTGTTTTGCACAACAAACTGACTGGGAGCTGTGTCTGCCTGGGGTGACGTTGGCATTAAAGACCGCGCCGCATGCGGCTACGGGGTTTTCGCCAGCTGAGCTAGTGTACGGTCGCTCGCTGCGATCTCCGCTTCGCATGCTTCGAGACGGATCACTGCGCTCTCCAATGGCTGCAGAACATTTCTTTCACAAATGGCCGCCTCCTGCGCTGGAGCCTCGCTTTGCAACAATATTCCTTTGAGGTGCGTTACAAAAAGGGGAGTCTCAACGGTAACGCCGATGGCTTAAGTCGAAGCCCCTAACGTAGGAATCAGCCTCAAAGTTATTTGTTACTGATGTTTTTCTTCCTGAGGCAGGATTTTTAACATATTGCTTTTGTGTAGTGTTTCAAAGTGATGACGTGCTTTCTAGTGCAATTTTCCAATTTGTGGACGCGTTCTGAGTGCTGCTAGACTACTGTAAGGAACTAGGCAGTGGTATAAAAGGGGAAAGAGCCTGGCAGGGCTTAGTGAGGGTTGTGCCGTGCTTCCTGACTGAGCGGTTGTGTTTCGGCGTAGTTCTAACGCTTGCGGGGAACGAGAACAAAAATGTCAACTCTCCCGAAGTCACTTTGCAGTGTCCTGTGTGAACCTGAACGAGAGAACGAGGCCTTCTCTGTGCGCTGCGCTCAAGAAACGCCGAAGGACGCCCGACTTCGGTTATGAGCATCATCGAGCGACATCCCTCCGGACAGCGGATGCAGTCCCCTGACCATCGGGATCTCCTTCCCCCGGCGGGGCGGTCTGTTACGTTTCGCCTACGACGCGCGGTACAGCCGGCGCGGATGCAACGGACGCCGGGGCTTCGTTCAAAGCGGCGTACATTTTGGCCCGTTCGGCGCCGCCGCTACGCCTCCCCGCCAAGCGCGTCCAGGCATGTTCCAATGCCACGTGTCTTCGTGTGTGTGTGTGTGTGTGTGTGTGTGTGTGTGTGTGTGTGTGTGTGTGTGTGTGTGTGTGTGTGTGTGTGTGTGTGTGTGTGTGTGTGTGTGTGTGTGTGTGTGTGTGTGTGTGTGTGTGTGTGCATGTTGGTGCCCACGCTTGTCAAAGCGCGGCAGCCGGGGAGAGGAGCTCCCCCAACTGTGAAGCGAGGAGGTCTGAGCGGCGCCGGCCCGGCGGATGCGTCACCTACTCGTCCCAACGTGCCCGAGCGGCGCCGTCACGTGCGCGTCTATCGAGGCGTTCCTTCTTGCCCTCAACTGCGAGAGTATAAAAGCAGCTGCCCCCGGACGCCTAGAGAGTCTCCGATTTCTTCCGTAGAGTTACGTGCTCTCCCGTCTCTCCACTTCGGTCGACCTGACCGCCCGCTCTTATGCGATGATAGAATATAGAATAAACAAGTTGTTCTGTTAGCAGTCGACTCATACTTTGCTCGGACCTTCGGATGCTTCCAGTTGTGCCCCAGGCCGCCAGGCCAACGCTACCCTTGGGGTTTGCGACCCATTTGCAACAACGGGTGTCAGCGCCGAGATTCCAACAATTTACAGACAGTATTTTTTCATCACGAAGTATGAATAAACAATGGGTTTCAGTTAGCGAATTTTTAATTATTCCTTGAATCGCAAACGTGTCAATTACAGAGTTGAAGGGCACCACAAATAACCTCCCAATCAAGCATTTATTTCCTGCGGAAATGTGCTTGGTTGCTTTTATTTAAAAAAAAATAAATTGCCGCGAAATACGAGAAATGTGAAATAGATGCGCGCTCGCGCGCCGCTACTCAAGCGCCTCCAAGCAACTTTTGAAATATACACGGCTGCATTCGTTTATCGCCGCATTCTATAAGGTTTCGTAATCTAGGACAGCTCGGGAGGTTTTGTGACCTAACTAGCGTGGTGCAATAAGCGTCAGCGCCTGCGGACGTAAAAGTGTTGTGCTCGATCATGAAGCGCTTTGGATTGCTTGAACCTTCGCGTATCATGAAAGAAAGCTACAAAAGAAACTACAATGTTTAATAAAGAAGTGCGCAAACGAGCACGAAAAAAGAAAAAAAAACGCAGCTTTCGGAAGAACAGGAAATAGGTACTCAGTTTATTTCAATAAACAATAAACCAGAAGCATGTAAGGCGTCCGAGCCGCCCACAAAGAAAGATTCAAAGATGCAATTGGTTTAGCCACTTACACTTTCTCTCTCTTCAACTCCTTAAAAGAGGCAAAGCAAAGCGGTTTTTTGCAGATTTATATATTTGTCGTAAGCTTTCTTTATGTAAGCGTAGGATGTAATCATGAAGGTGCGTTAAAAAGTCATGTTTTACACCAGTTTTGATCGGTTAGCTTCCACTGCCACTTATAGCACGCGCTCAAACAGGTCACCGTCTGAAGCAATACAGTACTTGCTTCTTTCCAACACATGTGCTGTTGAAGCTTTGACCAATGGCGTTGGAATCTCGCGGCGCACTCTGCTTATATTTGTCTTTAGGGCATCAGGTGTGGTACTTTCGCTCCTATACACGTGATCTTTCACGTAGCCGCACAAGAAGAAGTCTAGGGATGTCATGTACAGTGACCTTGCAGGCCAAGGCAAAGGTCTGTGCCGGCCAATCCACTGTCCGGGAAAAAGCTTGTTGAGCCACGCTCGAGATTGACTGCTCCTATGCTCAGGTGCACCGTCACGTTGAAATCAGATGTTCCGAAGGTGAGCAAGTGGAACGTTGGAACAGACGTCGTTCACGGGGCCCTCGAGGATGTCGCTGATGTAGCGTTGCGTCATTAGTGTGTTGTCAAAAAAGATCGGTCCGATGAGGTTTTCATCAAAAATCCCAAACCACACATGAAGCGACCACTGCTATTCGCATCGTGTTTCTGCCAGCCATTGGGGATTCCTATCACTATAGTAGTGCGGGTTGTGAAGATTAACCTGTGCGTTTCTAGAGAAATTAGCCTCATCTGTCCAAAGCACGCCACTGAGAAAGTCTGGTTATGCTTCTCATTTCTTGAAAATCCAGTTCGCAAAGTCAGATATGTTTTCAAAATCTCGATATTAACGTTTTTGATGAAGATGTACATGATGCGGGTGCATATGACCTTTCTTAAAAAATCCTCCACACTGACGACCTTGAGGTTCCGGCGTTCACACTGGCGTCGGGCACACTACCGTGAGGGTTAGCAGCAAAGAATATCAAAACAAACGTTTCGGCTTATTGGACTACCGTCGCAGTCCTGTGTCGCTCTCTTGTGAAGCTACCCGTCTGGCATAGCACTTCGGATGTTCTATGTATTGTTGATGGACTAGCGCGTCCCCCACAATCTCATGTGCGGAATAGCTTGGCTGCCTCCCTCTTGTCGCTGTGCACCGCCCCACAGAGCCAGGATAATTTTAGCCATCTCATCATTCGTGAAGGGTATGACTGCCTCCTTCAAGAGCAGAAGAAAGGGGCTTAACCGAGGGGCCCGATTTACTAGCGAGGGTAGAGCATTGCACGCGAAATGCGAAGGTTGTGGGATCATTCCCCATCTGCGGCCATTTGTTTTTTCATCCACTTTCATTTCCATTTATTTATTGATATTTTATTTCATTTATTAAGCAGAAGTAACTTCCCCTATGTAGCCCTTGATGTCAGTGTTTGTTGGCTTCTTATGATATGACTAATAAAAATTGGGCCCCTCAGTTAACCCTCTTTGTTCTCGTTTATTACATAACGAGGGTCTTGAATACGGCAACATTGATGCCATCAGGTAGCATGTGTGGGTTTATTGACCGGTTGCCTTCACCCAAAGAGATCACGTTCTCGTGACGCCTGCGGTAGAAAGGATGTTCCATATCCGCCGCACAGGCCTGCGAGTGGTGAAGCTGCCTAACACTCCCAGGGTTCTACTAGGAAACATCAATACCCAAGAAAGTGGACGGGGAAATGGCGCCGAGGTTGCTCAATTGGTAGAGCATCGCACGCTTCCTGCTATTGTAAAATGGAACAAAAGGCGCATGCGTTCCGGCGCGCCTATCTGCTAAACAATTTGTGTGCGCAAAATTACAGTTCCAAGTGCGACGTCAGGGTTTCCCTGCTTCGAAATGCCCCCTCCTGCCCCTATGAATCCGCTACGCTTATGAATGCATCAGTGGGGTGTTTTCGTGATGACACAACCATCACATAGCGTGAAGCCCTGTCTAGAGCTGCCGCCGCTAGTGAAGCCGTGTATCCATGGCTGTTCGCATGCGAGCGCTTTAGCAGCAGCGCACGAGCATGCGAACTATCTATTTAATATTTTTTGGATGTTTTGCGCGCTTTTCTTTTTCTCTCGGAAAAACCAACGAGGCAAAGCTGAACACGAAACAAACGCTTGATTTGGAGGTTATTTGAGGTACCCCCCATCTTCGTAATCGATATGTTTGCGATTCAAGCAATAATTGAAAAGTTCGCCAATTAGAATCAATTAAGTAATTAACACTTCCTAAATAAAAAGTACTATATTGGGATGCAACCTAATTAAACAGCAGTTCGCAACCAGGGCACACGGACCGCGCGGGCTTGTTACTCCGCCAGCCAACCACAGAAGCAAACAAAATAGTCCTTAAGCGACTATCTCAAAATGGCATCGTGCTTAATAACCTCCGGAACGTCTGATATCCTTGAACAGTCTATGCATCGGTGGAAGCGATGAGGTGTGCAGTAGACATGGACAAATTGTACAGAGTCTGAGCATTTCACTCTTCAATATTCCGCGATGCCGTTCATTTCACTGCTGATTTTATTTTATTCATGAAACTTCACTGCTAACGGGAGTGGTACTTGAGCATAAACTGTAGCAGCAAAGAATTTATTTTATTTCAACTAAGGAAAAAATTTCGCTTCCACCGTTCCACTATAATAGACGAGTGAAAACATAATACTACGCGCATATGATTTTATTTGTGTTTTTACCGGCTTATTTACGTAACAAGATTGAAGTACGAACTATTTGCAGCCTCGCGGAGGAACAGTAGCTGGGCGTTATGAGGGCCTGGGCGGCGGGCTTCACTGTAGATTGACTTGTATACGACTATATGTTTAAGTACACACGAATACGGCTATTACCCAGTCGGTAAAATTTGTCTAGTGCGCTTGGTCATTTTTAATTTTTTAAGATCACGTTAACTGGGACACCCGATATATATATATATATATATATATATATATATATATATATATATATATATATATATATATATATATATATATATATATATATATATATATATATATATATATATATATATATATATATAAGGTGAAAGCCTCACACAGCAAGCTGGGCGAGTTGGTGACTTCGCCTAATTCATTATTGCCTAATTAAGCCTAACTTTTTATTGAACTGGTATAAAACGAGAAGCATCATTCACCTCAAGCGTAAAGCGAAAAGATTAAACAAAAAGCATGTTGACCCCAAACTTATCTCCGACACTCTAAATAACGTTGCACATACGGTGCATACCTCGAAAAAATAGTACTTGAATATGTCACTCCCAAACTGCATAAAAAATTATGCAAAACATTTTCGGAAACGAACAAAAAAGTGAAAAAAATACAACTATATCACAGGTTTTTGTCGAAGGTTCAAAAGTATGCGATAAGACCGCCATCGCTCAACGCTTCAGTGACAATTTCCATAGTGTATTCTGTGCCCCTAGTGATTCTCTGGCCACCAAAAACGCGAATCATGCTGCAAATGTAAACTTCATTTCTTATCCTGGCGTCATTGCTATGTTGCTTGACTTGAAGACTAAAACTTGTTGCGGTCCCGACAATGTGCCCAATATATTTCTTCGCCGCTTTGCCGAGTCTGTTGCTAAGTACTTAGTTATTATTTTTCGTGTCTGTTATTAGCAGAATTCCCAGATGACTGGAAGTCAGCCCGAATTGTGCTTATATTTAAGAAAGGCGATCGTCTATATCTGCAAAATTATCGCCCGCGCTTCTTAAGATCTTTGCGTTGTAAACTTATGGAACACATAATAGCTCACTAATTAAACGAATTCTGAACAGAAGATTCAGTTTTAACAAGTCATCAAGATGGCTTTCGAAAAAGATTTTCTACTACAACCCAATTGGTTACTTTAATTCACACCTTTGCAGCTTGTCTAGATACTAACAGTCAAATTGATGTAATATACCTAGATTACAGCAAAGCATTCGATACAGCTCCACACGATAAACTAATTGCAAAGCTTCGGTTGATTGGCACACCAGAATTATTACTTTCCTGGATTTCAGCCTACCTAAACAACCGCAAACAATATGTTGAGTAGAATAACACTCTGGCTGCTTTCCGGTAAGCTTTGGCATTCCACAGGGGAGCGTACTTGACCCTCTACTTTATTGCTATATATTAATGATATTGCCAATATGATTAACACGCCACTTCAAATTCGTCTATTTGCTGACGATTGCGTTTTACTAAGAGAAGTTAGATGCATTAGTGACCAATGTGGCCGTAACTCTGACTTAGGCAATGTGTTAAAATGGTGTGAGCAATTGTTACTGCTTCTTAATGCATCTAAGTGTGTCTATGTCCCCATAACGCACAAAAAGTCCCCTTAGACCACACTTACAATTTGGGTGCGGCACCTTTACAGAAAGTAACCTGCTATAAATAATTAGCTCTAACTGTAACGAGTAGTCACTCGTTACTGGACTTGCATCATGGAACTTGCACACAAATACCATCTGCTCTGCCGCTTTCCCGAAATTATACCTTCTACGCCACAACCTCAACACTGCTCCGCCTAGTGTGAAACGACTCTCTTACTTTTCCTTAATTAGGCCAAAACTACAGTACGCTTCCATTGTTTGGGAATCTCACAAAAGATTAACATATGGATGGTCGAAATAATTAAATAAAAAGCAGTACAATTTATTTAGAGTAAGCTTAAGGCTACTGACTCACTCATTGCATTACTAACCGAAAACAGCATTGAACTATCAGAAATTCGAAGAAAGAAAAGTCAGCTAGAGTTTCTTTCAAAGTGAAATAATCACAGGCTAGCCTTAGACATCCCAAACTTCATATCCTTCTTGATAAGCAGACCCACTCGACACCACCGCCCTCATTCTCGAACAGCAATTTTCGGAAGGAATGACACGTTTCGGTACTCTTTTTTTCTACACAAACATTAGCTTACTGGAATAAAGTAACTGAAGCGTATCTGCAGCGCCCGTTACCTGTATACCATTTGTGTAAATAATGTTGTTATTTTGAATTAATTATTCTAACTGTATTACAATCAAGTGAACAAAATTTTTAATCGCCTACCTTATGACGATAGAAGTTGTGTGAAAAATGTGTTACACACTGGTTTCATCTTGTTATTCGGTGTCAACCATCTGTTGCATTCTGCTCGCCCTACTTGGATTTCTTGTCTGAAGTGTATATATATATATATATATATATATATATATATATATATATATATATATATATATATAACTGGCTGATGTGAGTGCAACGCTTAACAGGCAAGAATTGACTGCGACTGAGCAGATGCAAATGCGCAAAAGTATCATAAAGACATTACACGCAATGTTTTCCTAGTGTCGCCATATAAATGAATGTCGTACCGAGTTTATATTTGGCTAAACTGAGGAAAATATGAGGGGCGATATGCAGCCTATGTTTTACACCTGTGGGTTCATATTGAGCTTCAGATATAACAGCTCAATGCGAGTTTCTTTTCGATTATCAGGCTTTCTATGAAGGGCGTAAAATGTTTTTCCGGTGTATTGGTTGACACAATGTGGCATCTGGAAATTAGGAGACAGTAGGTGACAATGTTGGGATGATTAGCAGGCAATTAATTAGAGTGTGTACGTTAATCACTGCCGGTAAACTGCCTACTGATGTGCTCCAGAAGGTAAGGTTTGGCAAAAATGGTGGGTGGGGTACAACGTGGCATGCAGACATACAAAGTTAAAAGCGCATTGGGGAACGACGACCTTTGAAATAAGAAATATGGAAATGATCGATGGTCTTATACAGCGGGTACCCACATGAAATCACGTGCTCCCTGGGGCAACCAACAGTCACACAAATTTTAAGCTTTCATGAATTGAGGCCAGCATTTTTGCTTATCTGGTGACTAAGGGTAAAGTGCCTTGTATGAACATTGTATTTGCAGTAAACTACTTGTATAAGCGCCTCAGAGTGTGCTGCCATTGTTTTAGGATACGCGTAGAATTCTTACCCAGTATATGAAGGGAACTGAGAGTGACGTTGACTTCACATATGATAGCTTCAGTGAACACGTTATAAGCAGTTTTGCAAGCAAAACGTGCAAAGCAAAATTGGTTTGCTGGTTACGATTTTCGCAGTTACTTATTCTACCGCTAGAAGGCGTCATACAAGCATCATACACGCGCATGTCCTTTCCATCTATGGAGTGTGACAGAGTTTAAATTATCATGGGATGCATGGCACTCATGGGCCACGTGCATATTAAGTTTACAATGTACGCTTTATTTATGCCCACTAAAATTTTGTAAGACAATTATTCGATTGAAACAAATGCGCAGAAAATTAGGCTCTGTTTGTTCTACCTCGCATAAGTTTATTTATTATTTATTATATATTTATTTGATACACACTGCCGGCCTGAGTGTCAGGCCTTGGGCACAAAGACACAAGGTTGTCTTTGTGTGTGTGTGTTTAAGAAATGAGGGCCCAATTTTACTACTTCAATACTTCTACATAATAGGAAAATGAATGGACAAAGTATGCGCCATTGCAAATTACTTTTTATCCAGTACGGCGTATATTTTATGTATCTATGATTACAGCGGTGATGACGAGACAGAGAGAGAGATAAAAGGATGGCAGCAATGTTATCCAGTCAAGAGTCCCGTTGTCTACCCTGCGCTGCGGGAAGAGATTAGGGGAATAAAAATAAGGGAGAAAAAACGAAAGAGGGGGGTAGAGAGACGTCCATGAATAGCACTACAGAGTAAAATGTGCTCGCACAAGCCAGACGTTCTAGAAAGCATAGAAGAGCCTTTAGTGCCTTCTGAGCCGATCATCGATGGGGACGATGTTCTAGCATTGTCTGTTCACTCAGCAGACAAGCATCTAATGATTCAGTAATGTAATGATGTAGAGAATCAAAGTGCACAGCACGACGTCAGTACACTAACTGATATCGTAGCTGCAACAATTATTTTCCATAGGTCGTAAACTTCACACGAAACACGTTACTTGCAGTTACAGTAGGAGGAAGCATTGTTCGCGGTACACTTGTCATGCCATTAAGGTAGTACGCTTGATAACGACGGAGAGATGAATCCGTCAGGTCGTCTCTTTCTTCCAGATAAAACTCACTCACAAAATCTCATCTTTGTGAGTCCGTGTGCCCTAGTAGGCTAAAGAACAATGTGAAAGCCCTACTATTAAGCGAACTGCACTGAACCACTGCATAAATACATTCGCCGCTGTCAACCTGTTCGCGAATCGTCGTGTTTATTATCCGCGCCTGAAACGCCTGTTAATATCTTTGAGCTCTTTACGCTATATCCGTGCATTAAAAAAAGCAGTTAAAGTAAGTACTCTGACACGAAGCTTCACTTATCCACCGGAGTCCTCTTTATGATGCAATATATTGAAAAGACCTAACTTATTCTGGCTGATATTGTTATTGTGACTGTAGAGCCTCGGCCTGTTGTATATCGAGCAAATAAATTTCATAGAAAATTACGACAAAATACAAACGTATAATTTCCCTACACCTACTCTCAGGTCCATCTTTCTTGCTTTGCTTCTTGTTTCTCGGTTTCTTCGCCTTGCATTCCCTCGTCATTCTGACACCTCTGGTTAACGCCTCACGTCGTAGCTGTGGCAGAATCTTCTTCTTCGCGTCTAGTTGCTCGCTTGCTTGCTTGCATGCTGCCTATACCATGACCCGTACACACTACAGGAGATTTGCCAAGAAGCCAGCGATTAAAGGAAAAACGCTTATAGAAAAACGGGTGTTTTTGAAAGGACAGTGAGCAAGAAGGTAACAAATGTTATTCGAGTTAATTGGAATTCTGTAAGTTAACAAAGACAAATCATCAAATTAGCGTAAACTGGTATCTTGTAAAATAAACAATAATAAATCATGAAATTAATTGGGTACTGTTGCGTCACCAAGAAAGTCGCATGCGGCCCTGCATGAGTTCCTGCGGCAAAAACGCAGTGTAGTTGCCACAAATGAAAGAATGTTTGCAGTGTTTATGCCAATGTTCAATTTTCGAAATGGAATATTGAAGTATTTCTTTATCAGAATTGCCAATCGGCAGCACGTCAATAAATAATGATAATTGGTTCCCGCTCTTTGCAGTCTTTTGCAGAAATCACATGGACTGGACAGCGCCAGACCAGGCCTGTGTGTATAAAAATTTATGGGTGGAATACCGTATCGTAGTTTTGTGAGGCCGATTTCCAGTTTACATGTGCGACACCGGTGATTGTCCCAAGGGTAAACACGGTTTATGAGGAACCTTCAGCTCGGGTGCCCCTATCTAAATACATGGGAAAGGGGTATTCGTTTTTTTCGGCAACCACTATACCGAATTTGCCGAGGTTGGCATTTAAAAGAAACTTAAGATCTCGTGACTGCTGGTGCTAAATTGTTGAATTATTTTGTCAGTTTTTATAAAGAATTGGCAGAAATCGAAAATTTTCAGAAAACGAAACTATCAAGTTTACAACTATGTACCTCGGCAAAAATGGTTGTACAATTCTGTGAATTGTAGCTAATAGTACATCTAAAGCGGACAAAATGGATGTACCGCAAATGAATGTCACAAAATTTATTAATATGAAAACACAGTTTTTGCAGAACCCTGGCACACTGCGTAACAAATTCACGGAAGATATGAAATTACATATCTAATTTGTCCGCTTTCAATGATCCAATAGGTGCCATTTGCGGAACCACGACATCTGTTCTTGATGCAGAGCAATTAATTTGTAATAATAATAATAATATTTGGGGTTTCACGTGCGAAAACCACTTGCTCATTATGAGGCACGCCGTAGTGGAGGACTCTGGAAATTTTGACCACCCGGGGTTCTTTAACGTGCACCTAAATCTAAGTACACGGGTGTTTTCGCATTTCGGCCCCATCGAAATGCGGCCGTCGTGGCCGGGATTCGATCCCGCGACCTCGTGCTCAGCAGCCCAACACCATAGCCACTGAGCAACCACGGCGGGTAATTAATTTGTAAACTTTGTGCTTCCATATTTTTCTAACTTGCCAATTTATGAATTTTTAAAAAATATGCAAGCCGCAAATCAAAATTCCGCTTCCAGCGGTCACTAGTATTTAACTTTGCCTTTCAGCTGCAACAAATTTAATTATGATCGGTCCAGGGGTTATCTCAGACAAATGTTGATAGGAAGAAGAAGGAGACCACAGTGCTAACACCGGCTCGCGTCGGGCTCCGTAGTTTCGTGAGTTTTTGATGGTGTTTTCAACAGAAAACATCCTGAAATGCTTCCACCAGCTTCCTAACGTTATAAGGACCACACCTACACCACCCCCGTGGAAATCCGACCACCGAGGGCCCCAGGAGGATTCCTGAAAGTTTCGTCACCACGGGTGAGCCGCTAACCCTAACCAGCGGCGGCAGCCGCTTGCTTCACCGACGGGGATACCCGCGACGCCACTTGGCCTAACCATGGTGAACGAAGCGACTACGATCGTTGACCCCCTCCATACAACTTCCGATGGACTCGCAGAAGAACGCATGGACCAGACTACCGAACCGGTGCGCCAAGAAACTCTATACCATTATACCATAACACCGTGAGAGAAGATCTCAATTGGCAATCAGTACGAACACAAAAGCAACGCCAGCAAGAAGCCTTGGAGAGGCGACGCGGTAGTGTAAAGCCCCAAGACCCCGCAACTACCACTAAGACATCAACAACGCGGAGAGTCGCTAGTCCTCCACCGCTTCCGAAAAATGACTGCAAAACAATCATTCGTCCAAATCAAGGACTACCATTAAGAAACGTGCTCACTCATACACTTGCACGAGCGATCACCGACGCGTACCGCAACGAGTTCACGGATGACAAATTCATTCTGAGAATCAACCCGGGATCCAACATAGCCAGCCTATCGACCCAGTATGAAGAGGTCGCCGAAAAAGCAAGACACATCCACACCTTAACACTTAGCGGCAGAAGTCACGCAGTGCGCGCATACACCGCCCAAGGAGAAGGCACCCTCAGAGGAGTGGTACATGGTATACCGTTGCACACAACTACCGAAACCCCCATGGCCCACCTCAGAGTGAGAACACAAGGCGCGGAACTCCTTACAGCCAGGATGATCGGTACCACTCAAAGTGCAGCGCTGACCTTTATTGGTCCCCATCTACCCCGATTTGTGTACTACTACGGAGGTGAACTCCGTTACTATCCATTTAGACCGACGCTCCAAGTCTGCAAGATCTGCAGGGAAAAGGCCCACCTACCGACGTGTGCCCGAACCCAGACAGACCCGTCTGTAGATTGTGTGGACTGCTTACTCCAACCGACGGACACAAATGCGAGATAAACTGCGCCTCGTGCGGGGAGGCCCACCCAACCGGTGACCACTCATGCAGACAGCGACTCAAACCGGTTCGACCCCGACCCACAACATCGTCAGCACCGATGAAGTCGAAAGCCCCACGATGGTTCGCCTCGGAAGACGAAGAAGAGACCTACAGTGCGGACACTCACGGCCGGCCGGTCAATACAGAGCAACGCTCCCAATCCCGCTCCCGGTCAGCGAGCCGCGAGCATCGGGCACCACCGACACCCAAAAGGAACCCGTCGCCTCCGGCAAGGAAGCAGAAGTCTTCACACGAGGTAAGTTGGGCGGAAGTCGTCTCTTCCAAGCCACGACACACATCCACACCAATCACACAAAATCCAGAATACCAGAGAGCCATTGAGAAAAATAGACAGCAAAAACAACGTCTAACCGACTACGAGCACAAAATCGAAACTTTAATGAAAAGAGTGGCCATGCTTGAATCGGCACCTGCTGCGACCTGTGAGCGATCGACATAATCTCAATTACCACAGCTAAACACACTCACCGGACATCCGCTACTACAAACGCAACTGCCCCCTCCCCCCAAACAACACAGCCAAAGCAGGCTCAGGCGCACTCCCCATCTGAGAGCAACCTGGTAACCCAGGACCAATTGCAACAAGCACTGCAACAATCACAACAAATAATACAACAAATACAGCAACAATTTCAACAGTTTTTTGCGGAATTCCAAGAATTAAAGAAATACGTTAACGAATCCCTAACCAAGGAACCCAAGCGAAAACGAAAAAGTAGTAAAATGAGCTCTCAGACAGATGACGGTATCATTCTAACTTCCGACACAGACAGCACAATACCTTCAAAGTCCCATCATGGCCCGTAAACCTCAAATGGAAAGCGAAAGCATCATGATCTGGTCTTGGAACTGTAGGTACATTAAAAGCAAGCACGCATCCCTCTCGCTATATGTGCAGGCGGCGCTAGTACCCCGTATATTATCTGCCTGCAAGAGGCGGGAGAGCAACCGAAGCCAATTATGGGGTATTAGATACAGTACGACCCCAACTACCGTAGGGTGGCCACGCTCGTCCGCAAAGATTTGGCAACAACCGTGACAGTGCTCCCCGGTGAGGAAATCCCACATCTCATGGCCACGATATGGCCTGTCAAGAAGGGGAGACCTAAACAAGTCGTATGCAACGTATACAGTCCCCCCCGCGACAGAAAGGCTGACTTCGCGTCATTGTTCAGGCACCTACGGGGAAGGCTGGAGCACCACGATCACCTAATTGTAACCGGAGATTTCAATGCAAAGCACAACACGTGGGGCTACTCGAAAGCAGACACCAAGGGCGCCAAGCTCCTAGAAGCCATAGAGCGCCACGAATACACACTAATTACAGTAGCAGGTACGCCTACTCGAATAGGAAACAGTGCCAGCAGGGACACGACTCCTGATCTCACCATCACCAACGATACCGTGGGAACAAGCTGGAGGGTCCTAGACGACTCGCTGGGTAGTGATCACTACATTATCGAAATCACCAGCGCCTCGGCCAAACTACGCCGACCCCTAGGGAAGGCCAAAATTACAAATTGGCCTAAGTTTAGGGAGAGGCAACAGCTCGATTTAGATACGTTTGCCCTTCCCGGAACATCAAGGCCGCTTAACGACGATCAAGGAGTGGGCCCAACGCATCAAAGAACTATATGACGCCAACACTAAAGTGTACTAAACACATACCGACACGCCGGCCATCGACAACTTATGGGAAGCATGCAGAGGCCTCACAAGAAGATGGCGCAAACAGAAGGTAAATCGCAAACTTAGACTTAGGATTTCAAACGTCACTAAACAGGCCAGCGATTATGCCCTGAAGGTTCACAGGGACAATTGGCGCACGTTCTGCGATTCGCTCAAAGGCATGCTAAGCACCAAAAAGACGTGGAACATACTCCACAGCATCATCGATCCTTCAAATACTAAAACAGAAACAAACACAACCCTACAAAAACTCGTTGCCGAATATCCGGGAACCCAGGATGAACTCATACGGGAACTCCAGCAAACGTACACGGGAATCCGGACCGGGCATCCGAAACCATACCCTCAATATCCGGGAGCTCCGAACGAGATACTTGATGAACCCATCACGTATGCGGAGGTATACCCGGCAGCACAGAGCTTCAAGAATAATACGGCGGCGGGTGCCGACGGGATCACCAACGCCATCTTGAGAAACCTAAGCGATGAAACCCTGCAAGGCTTTACAAAGCAGCTGAACGAAGAAATATGGGCACTGGGCGGAACATTACCCTAGGAATGGACTACAGCTCACATAGTCATACCCAAGCCAGGAAAACCGCGCAGGCTAGATCAATTACGACCGATCTCGCTTACGTCTTGCCTAGGCAAGCTTGTTGAACGAATTGTACTCACTCGAATAGAACAACACATGGAAGAACATGGACTACACCCCAATTGCATGTACGGATTTTGGAAAGGCATGTGAGCACAGGATGTCTTCCTCCTCCTCAAGGAAGAGGTCCTCAACCCACAAACGGGCAGCAACAACAACATACTCCTAGCCCTCGACGTAGAAAAAGCATTTGATAATATTGCACACGAAACCATCCTAGATGGCCTCGCCGCCATAGGATGCGGAGAGCGAGTACACCATTATGTCGTGGCTTTTCTCAGCCACCTCAAAGCTCGCATCGGCATAGCAGGACTACAATCAGAGAGATATGATCTACCGCAGAAGGGTTCTCCGCAAGGATCAATAATATCTCCTTTCCTTTTCAGCATCGGACTTAGAAAACTTGCTTTACAACTGGAAAACATCCCAAAACTCGCATGTGCCTTCTATGCCGACGATATCACTCTATGGGCAACCAAGGGTTCATACGGCGACAGAGAAAGCACAATACTCTCAGCTATCGGATACATCGAGTCATACCTAACCACAGCAGGAATGAGGTGTGCCCCACACAAGTCGGAGTACCTTCAAGTCCGGCCTAAGCAAACTAAGGAACATCGAGCCCCGCCAATACATCTCGAGATTGCCAGGCAACCTATAAAGCGCGTCCCGACCGCACGCATACTAGGTATGCACGTCCAGGAGAACAGCGGCATAAAGCTAGCCTCAGAGAAATTAAATCACGTTATAAGAAGCACCGCATCACTCATCGCCAGAGTAGAGCGCAGCAAAGATGGTTTCACAGAGGACGAAACCTTAAGACTGGTACAAGCCCTCGTCATCAGCCGTGTCACGTGCGCGCTACCGTATCAAGTCAAGCGCAAAAACGAGACTGAGCGCATGGACACTCTTATAAGAACGGCGTACAAAACGGCCTTACAGCTACCGTCTAGCACAAGCACAAAGAAATTACTAGCGCTAGGCGTATACAACACCTTTGAGGAGCTAGCAAGTGCCACGCTCATAGCGCAGAGGGAGCGCCTCAACAAGACTCAACAGGGAAGACACCTTCTTCAATGGCTAGGGTGACCGCTGACACCTCAGTACTGCAAAGAAGAAACACAACTCTCGCCTAACCACATTAGAGATAACATTGTAGTAGACCCTATCCCCAAGAACATGCACCCCATCCACAATCAAGAGAGAAGAGCAGCGCGTGCCCGCATGTTGCACAAACGCTGTTTCAGAGACCCGGATGCGTACTACACGGACGCTAGCCCGTATCCCTCGTCGCCACGTTGCGGGCCAAAATACACACTCGCCGTTGTCAATCAGGGGAACCTGGTAGCCTCAGCCTCCATCCGCGCCGCATGCAGCGCAGCAGCAGAAGCAGCAGCAATCGCTCACGCACTTCGCGACGCCGAGAGCGTGGGAAGGTCCGCCCGCGTCCATACTGACTCACAAGCGGCGTGTCGTTTATACAGGAATGGAACACTCCCTATACAATCCATTCGAATCCTGGGTCGCACACTAGAATGGACCCACGGTATCGTCTGGTGCCCCGGGCACGAAGGCGTGCGGGGCAACGAAGAGGCGGACTGCGCAGCTCGAGGTCTGACTAGCCGAGCGGCAGACCACACCGTTCTTCAGCCCCCGACAGACCGACGAGCGACCCACCACGAGTTATTAACGACAGGTCAACAAATACTACAGGACCAACAGCTCGGAAGAACGCAATACGCTCCCCCACACAAAGCTCTCAATAAACTCTGGCAATAAACTGGCGCCGCCTGCAAACTAACACATACCCACACTTGTCTCGTCTACACGTAATCTACCCAGACAGTTATACGTCGCGAACATGTCCCTGGTTAAGCAACTACACAGCGACACTCGCGCACATAACACACGAATGTACCGACCGTGCGGGCGACTCAATTTCGCCACGAGTCACAACACACACACTCACTACGTGGTCTTGGGAGGCGAGACTCTCCGAATTGGACCTGGGAAGCCAACTGGCGACCCTCGACCAGGCCCAGCGAGCCGCGATTGCCAGTGGAGCCCTGCCAGAGGGAACCACCCAGGAATGAACCGCGCAACGATTTCTGCAATAATAAAGTTCCGCCTCCTCCTCCTCCTCGTCCTCCTCAGAAAAATGTTTTTGCATTTTACATGCATTTCAATAGGCCGAGTCAGAGTTGGGCCAGAGCTAAAGCTTCCGCTTAAGTCTGTTGTTTGGAATGTTTGTTTTGCAGAATATATTGAAAGAGATAGCCTTATAAATAAATCTAGCCATGGCGATTTAAGCAGAAGTAGGCAGAACATACATGACTAGTGCATGTAGTGATATGCGTGCTAGTTCAAATCCAAATTATTTATTTCCAAAACAATTGTAGATGACAGAGCTAAAAGCTGCGGTCTTCAGCTTGAAAGGAGCCAGGACACCATATTCAAGGCATGGTTTGAACTTGACGTGCTTGTCGAACCGTTAAACAAGAACATAACAGTTCATCAGAACAAGAATACACTATAAGAAGAAGAATACACAAGGCTAGATATATTGCTATATATGAATAAGAAAAAAATGCTTTATATACAGAAGAACAAATATATAAAAAAGACGTATATAATGAAGGAAAGGGGGAAAATAGCATGTGTATATATATATATATATATATATATATATATATATATATATATATATATATATATATATAGTTATTTTATGTATTTACAAATACTGCCAGGCCTTACACAGGGCTATAGCAGGAGAGGAATTCGAACAATTACAAAATTACAAATCACATACTTTGTACATGGCAAGTTGTACATTGTTCATATTACGAGCATTCATATTGAATTCACACACACACACACACATTATATATATATATATAGTTATTTTATGTATTTACAAATACTGCCAGGCCTTACACAGGGCTATAGCAGGAGAGGAATTCGAACAATTACAAATCACATACTTTGTACATGGCAAGTTGTACATTGTTCATATTACGAGCATTCATATTGAATTCACACACACACACACACACACACACACATTATATAAATATATATATATATATATATATATATATATATATATATATATATATATATATAAACAAGAAGAAAAGGGGTTAACCGAGGGGCCCAATTTTTATTAGTCATATCGTAAGAAGCCAGCAAACACTGACACCAAGGACAACATAGGGGAAATTACTTGTACTTAATCAATGAAATGAAGAAACGATAAATTAATGGAAATTAAAGTGGATAAATAACAACTGCTCAGTGGGTTCGGTTCCCACCTGCGGCAAGTTATTTTTTCATCCACTTTAATTTCCATTAATGTATCGTTTCTTCATTTCATTGATTAAGCACATGTAATTTCCCCTATGTTGTCCTTGGTGTCAGTGTTTGTTGGCTTCTCATGATGGGACTATATATATATATATATATATATATATATATATATATATATATATATATCAATTCACGTATGCATACACACAAACACGTATTATACATCAGGAAAAGATATTACATTCTAAACCACTACAATGTGAAATACAAGCAGACACAGGGTGATTTAGCTTCGGTTAAAAAAAGAATTATTAATGTATGTAGCTTCACGACAATAGTTGTAGGTATGATATTTTTCCCTTTTAGAAAAAAGAGCTGATGAAGTAATGCTAGTGTGGGGTTCACTGTGTCTTTGTATTTATTGAGGATTAATGGAAGATTACATTTCAAAGACTGCAGTTTGGAAAAAGTGCAGAAGCGTGGTATTATCCAAAAGTCAAGGCAACGTCTACGAACACTGGTATATTGCTGAAGCAGTGCTATTTTGTCAATAAAGTTTTAAATGCTGGTGAAGACACATAGAATGAACGCAGAACACAAAAGTTATACATAGGTTGTATTTTCATAATCTTGTACAACCTAAAATAATACTCTATGGAAGCTAAGTAATCAATATTTGCGACAATGCGAACAACTTTCTTTTGGAATAAACAAATTCTCGTAATATTCCTTTGTGTAGTTGTCAAGCAAGTAATTATTGTGGGAAGCAAACAATGCAAAATAAATTTCATTTTTTGCTTCCACTAGGAGAATTACACGGCAACGCGATAGAGCTCCTGTGGTCATTGAAAGTTTTTTGCATAATTTGTCAACATGCGAATCCCGTGCGAGATTTGAGCTAATGTTGTTCTGAGAAATTTATACTCATTGACGATTTCAATCCTGTGCCTGCCGCAGTATATATCCTGTTCTAAATTAATTACTTTATTTTTTGCATGGTAGAAAAGTACCTTGATTTTAGTTGGGTTAATTTTGAGGCAGTTAGAATGTGACGAAAATACGAGCATCTCAATGACGCGATTGCGTCTTCATGCTAGATCGGCTTCATCAGTTCCGGAGAGTAGCATAGTGCTATCATCGGCATATATGATAAATTTTGAGCTTGTGTCAATACGGACTATATCCTTTAAGTATACATTAAACAAAAGAGGACCTATAATACTGCCTTGAGGTACGCCACATTTTATATCGAGGGGAGATGAATGGTAATTGACAATGTATACACACTGAGTCCTCTTGGCTAAATACGAACGGAATCGTTCGAGCTGCTTACCACGATCCCCGAGGTCCGAGAGTTTATGGTTAAGTAAATCGAATTCCCTACTGCAATCTACGAAAAGACCGAGAGTTATATTTTTATTTTCAATGTTTTGTGAACACTTTCTTTAAGAGTTAATAAAGCTGTTTCAATAGAGCATCCTTTTCTAAAACCAAACTGCGCATCGGAAAGAATATTTATTTTGTCAATGAAGTTAGTCAGTCGGGAAGACAGTATCTTTTCTAAGCCTTTAGAAAATATTGGTATCACAGATATTGGCCTATAATATTTTGTCTCATTTTTATTGCCCCTTTTGTAGATTACTGTTACCTTGGATCATTTTAGTGCGTCAGAAATTTGACCTGATTGGATAGCGAGATTAAATGCGTGAGTGAGCGCAGGTATAATGCATTCCATAACATATTTCATGGCCTTTATTTGTAGGTTGTCTATATCTAAAGCCTTGCTGTTCTTTAGACCTAGAAATGTTCGATAAAGTTCAGCTTCACTTATATCATGCAGAGCAAAGCTGTCAGCAGGGCAATTGCTTGACGGTCTGATAACCTGTAGGTTGCTATCTGGAAGAGCGCGTTTTAGAGACGCTTGGTTAAAATGATCAACAAACACCTGACCGACTATTTCACGGTTATTGTGCGTTAACTTTGAGGGCGTTTTCGTTTTACTTTCGCGACCGAGAACCCTATTTGGCGCTTTACATGCGGCGTCAGGTTGCTGTTTCTTTATATCAGAAAGCAACCGCTGATAATATCCTAACTTTGCCGACCTAAGCTCGGCGTTCAGTTTATTTCTGTAAGTTTTAAAATCAAGTGAGACGGTGCTCTTGTATGTCAAAAGGTGTGAAATAATCGATGTTCCTTATTAATAGCTTTCCTTTCGGCAAGAGACCCCTAAGGTTTCCCTATTCTTTTGGGTGGTTTGAAAGTTGTAAAAGGAAAATGTATAGCGAATATTCGATGAGAAATTTCACTGAAGTTAGAATAGGCATCATTCACGTTTTTTATTCCGAATATAAAAGACCAATCCTAAGCACTGATGTGACGCTTAAATAAAAGTAAAGCATCGTCTGATACATACTGCACTGTAATTGCGTGCCTTCAACTATATTGATTAACTTTGGGGGGGGGGAATCATGGAGACTGTGTAGTGGTCACTTATGTCACAGACTATGGTTCCTGCATCAGAGACTCTAGTTTCCGTGGTGGTAATAAACAAATGAAGTGTTGATTAAGGTAATACAGTGATGCGTGTCGGCATAGTGATTATATTCACAAAGCCTGTGGAAGAAATGGTGTTGTTTAACTCTTGAACGCAGGTGCTAGCTTCAAAGGTATTTATACTAAAGTCTCCCCCGCAAACGTGTTTCAGACTATTTGTGGAAACAAATTGCAAGAAGGTTTCAGAAAAGTTCATAAAGTGCCCGAAATTCCCATTTGTTGGGCGATAAACGACAGTAATGAGGTCAGCGTTTCATTTCAGTGTTAGTACCTCGTAAACGCTTGTAATGCATGTATAACCTGATATTACCTCACATTATTTAGAGGCTTTAACATAAATGGCGACGCCACCAGCCCTACGACTACTGCGATTGATAAAAAAGTTTTTGTATCCATTAAGATTGAGAATTGCACACCCGTCGTAATACCATGTTTCAGTAAGCATTAAAATACTATACTGAAAAGAGGATTTGTCTAGGAAATAGGCAATCTGGTCACGCTTAGCGAGAGCAGAGCGTGTGTTTATATGCGAAACAGAGCCGTACATGGTAGTACCTGGAAGAATTTCATGGGGCAATGCAAAATTGTGGTAGCGCATTTTAAAAGGTTCAGGAGGAGGAGACAAAGGAGAGGAAAGACAGGGAGGTTAGCCAGTGTAAGTACCGGCTGGCTACCCGGTGCTGGGGAAAGGGGTAAAGGGAATAAAAGGAGAAAGAAGAAGAGGGAAAAAATGTAAAAAAAGAGAAAATTCACACAGTAACGCGAAACTACGCGCTACAACGTTCAAAGGCGGTCGCACAATTCGCATGTCCTTAAAAACTTCAACAAAGCCCTTAAGGCCTTGAGTGCCGAAGCCCGTCTGGACCAATGTCCTAGAGCTTTTTCCTCTGTAAAGGGGCGATTGTCCACTTTTGCGAGAGTGGTCACGAGCACTTTTCTTCGCACTGCGTAACGGGGACAGTCACATAGGAGGTGTTGAATCGTCTCCTCGTAGCCGCAGGTGTCACAAGTAGGGCTGTCGGCCATTCCAATGCGGAATGAATAGGAGTTCGTGAATGCCACGCCGAGCCACAGGCGGCACAGAAGTGTTGCTTCCGCTCGTGGCAACCCTGGTGGTAGGCGGAGTTGCAGACGTGGATCCAATTTGTGGAGACGTGCGTTCGTGAAATCACTGGTGTTCCACAGATTCTGCGTAAGCTCGCGGGCGAGGGCGCGAAGACTTGTGGTTTCATCTGTTCTTGACAGCGGTATGGGTATAATCTGGGCACCATCATGAGCCGACCGGGCAGCGTCATCCGCACTGTCATTTCCTGAAATTCCACAGTGACCCGGTATCCACTGGTAGATGATATTGTGTCCCTTGTTGATTGCGTGATGGTGGAGCAGTCGGATGTCTGCGACTAGTTGCTCATTTGGTCCATGGTTGAAAGGGGACATCAGACACTGAAGAGCTGCCTTTGAGTCACATAAGATGGAGAAAGAGGGGGCTAATTACACCAATGTAATTTTATTGAGATCGTCTTCACAAGTTATGGATATGACGCTAGAAGTGTCCGACTGCCTCGAAAAAATCCTTCCATTATGGGTCCACACGGATCTCCACTGGCAGTCCTTCTTACGGCTGACAGCCATACTGAGAAGTCTCTTCAGTGTAGGACAAAGATATCCATTTACATAGATAGGACTTGAGCTGCCAAGTCCTAGGCTGTGATTAGTAAGCCCGGCTTTTCTCGCTCTCGTTAATGTCATGTCGCGCTTCGATCGGGACTTCAATTGCAGGACAATGTTAGTTTTATCCAGGTTACGCGTGGGGACGTGATGGCAAATCTCAATATCGCACTGACTCATTGGTTCTTTAATAGCATATCCGATTGTGGACAATAGGGCAACGACACTTTCATTTTCTGTCTTAACAACTCCCTGCATTCCAAGAATGGCATTCCTAGAATACTGTTGAAGATGAACTATCTGGTTCTCAAGTTCGCAGTTCTTTCTTTCCAAGGAAACGTACTTTCCATTGATTGCCTGGTTCTATTTGAAAAGCTGACTGTTTTTTGCTACTTCAGCTTCAAATCTCCTCTTTAAGTAGTCTATTTCTCTATGTGCGAATTCGGTGCTCTGTGTCGTGTTTTGCTGCTTATTCTTCAGGTCACACATTTCATTGCGCAGGTGTCTCTCGTACGCTTCGCGAGACGACTTCAATTCTATCTTCAGTTCATCTTTTGGTGTCTGAAGGATTTCGTGTTTCGCTTTCTCAAACTCTTTTGACATCGTCACACAAGCAAGGCACGGCACACAGTTGGCAGCACCGACGAAAAGAAAAAAATGAAAAAAAGAGATGAAAACTGACTAACCTGCACCAAAGGAAATAGCAGGCGTAAGGCGATGCACACCAGAGACGTCGCCACTGCCATGTGAATGCAGTAAGCGCAAGAAGGCTCCTTTTGTAGCTCTGAAATGGGTGACGTCATGCCTTTGTTGCCGATATCAGCGCCGCCGAAGAGTGCCGCGCCTCCTGTTGTCGATGCGTGCCGAGTAGCGTGTCAGGTCACGTGGTCCCGGCTGATGGTGACGTGGCGAACAATTGCGGTTGCGCAGGGACAATCTGCACCAAAGGAAATAGCAGGTGTAAAGCGATCCACACCGGGATAGTCGCCACTGCCAAGTCGGCCATTCACACGTTCATTCAATCGGCCTTTCAATTAGTTTGTCGGCTATTTCATTTAAAAACAAGCCACGGCGACCTGTTAACCACACAGAGCGCCCCAGAAGCAAGGTCGAAGGAATTATTGCTTCTAGTTCCTTGAATACACTAATGTCTGAGGTTGTTGAGGTGAGTGCTGTGCACACTGATAACAAATGGGTCCCTATTACAGCTGTTGTAGAAATGACAGGAAGCTTTCGAAGACCTAAAGAATTGCTAATAATTCTGCTTGAAATATAGATGTAAAATCAAGAAGTCGCATTGAATGCGACCAGTACAGCGCCTCAGTAAAAATGCCTACACGCGCTTTCTCTTCACACATTGATGCATGCGTAGCTATTAAATTATTGTTTTTTCATTGCCCTGAATCACCTTGTGATGATTCGTTTACATGTATAGTTGGCAGGAGTTTAGCATTGGAAGGAAATATATCGTCAAATTCAGTTCTAATTGTATTTACAGGTTATTAGGCAAATAATCTCGCCTATCGTAACATTAACAGACAGACAGACAGACAGACACACAGACACACACACAGACAGACAGACAGACAGACAGACCGACAGACAGAGAACTTTACTTACAAGGGCCTGAGAAGCTTTGCCCTAGGGCAGAGCTGCGGGCCGCTCTCACGTGGGGACTGGTAGGCCGAGCCTAACCGCCGCATCGTGGGCTTTCTGGACAGCCCAGGTTCGCCGTGAAAGTTCTGAGCTATGAATGGCAGAGCTCCATTCTTCTTCTGTGATGCGATTGGGTCCCTGTAACGAGGATCATCGCCAGAGCATTTGTGCGAGATTGCTAACAGCCCCACAATCGGGGCAAGTAGAGCTAAAAGCCTCTGGAGTGATCGCGTGGAAAAAGGCCACGTTTGGATAGCACTTAGTCTGAAGCATGCGTAAAGTGGACGCCAGAGGTATAGCCAGTTTGCTGTGAGAGGGAGGATAAGTCCTCCTACCCAGGTAAGAGTGCGTAGTAATTTCGCTGAAAGTAGTGAGAGTATCCCGAAACTCGAGAACCCCGAAGTCTGAGCTCGATCCTGCTCCCGCGCGGTGGGTTAGTGCGCACGCTTGGGAACGGGCAATGTCATTGAGATTGGGAAACGAGTCAAGCTGAGGATCGAGGTGAGCTGGAAACCACGTGATGGTGTGCGGAGAGATTATCTTTTTCTTGAGAATCTTGTGAGCCTCCTCAGCGATGGATCCTGAAGCGAAAGCCCTGACAGCCGATCTCGAATCAGTGAAGATTTGTGATCTGCTGTTGTCTAGGAGTGCTATAGCAACTGCGACCTGCTCCGCTCTTGTTTGTGTTTTGCACTACAGAGAAGCCGCATTCACTATCTGTCCGTTGTGATCAACGAGGGCAATGGCGAAGTTAGACGAATGTCCATATTGGGCTGCGTCGACAAAACCTGCCGAGTAGGGATCGTCCTTGGAACGCTTGAGGAAGACGAGGGCTCTTGCCCTGCGTCTGCCGACGTTGTGGTGAGGAATAACATTACGGGGAAATGGTGCAACTCGTATGTTGTTCCTTTGATCTTCTGAAATTTCATATTTCCGCTCTTCCATGAGGATAGGATTGATCCCAAGAACCGCCAGGATCTTCTTTCCAGCTGGGGTACAGGATAGACGGGACAGTTGGGCTGACTCCTGGGCCTCGATTATCTCGTCCAATGTCTTGTGCACTCCTAGTTTCATAAGGACATCCGTGCTCGCCCGTAGTGGAATGCCTAGTACTCTTTTGCAGTTTTTCAGATGAGCGTGTTTAATCGTTTCTTCTCGGAGTTATGCCATTTGTGCATGACTGCCACATAAACTATATGACTCATGATAAAAACGTGGAACAACCTGAAGAGGTTTTCTTCCTTTAAGCCTCCACGTCTATTCGAGACTCTGTTGAAAAGTCTGATCATGTTCTCAGTCTTGGCTGTGAGCTTGTTGAGCGTCGTATTGTTACTGCCATTGGATTCGATTAACGTGCCAAGCACTCGAATGGTGTCTACTCTGGGGGTTGTACAGCCGATTTAGTGTGGAGTTTGATATTTATTTCTGACAACGGTTTCCAGCCTCTAGGTTTGGGACCTCTCCTGACCAGCCTGTAGAGGAGGAGGTCAGACTTGCTCGGGGAGCATCTAAGCTCCGTATTTTCCAGGTACATCTCAGTTTGATCTACAGTCTCTTGTAAGCCTAATTCAACAGCTCCTTCGCTTCATCTGGTGCACCAGATTGTGATGTCATCAGAGTAGAGCGTATGATTGATCCCTTCTATGTTGGAGAGCCTTTGCGATAGTTTCTTCATGGCGATGTTAAAAAGCAGTGGTGAGACTACAGCTCCGTGTGGCGTGCCTCTGGGGCCCAAACTTAAATTTTCCGACTTTAGGTCAGCGATTTTGAGCATGGCCTTGCGATCCCGAGGGAACGAGCTTATGTATCTATGGAAGGCATCTCCCAAGTTGAGCTCCGAGATGGAGTTCAGAATGTGAGCATGGCATACATTGTCAAAGGCCTTCTCCAGGTCTAAGCCTAGAATGCCTCTTATATCTCTTGTGGTGTCGTCAATGATTTGACAATTGATGAGCTTCATTACGTCTTGCGTTGACAGGGTCGGACGAAAGCCGATCATGTTGTACGGAAACAATCCTTGTCTCTCGATGTGCTTGGAAATTCGAATGTGTATAACATGTTCCGCTCCTTTCCCCACGCAGGACGTGAGGCAAATGGGTCTGAGGTGTGAGAGACTCGAAGGCCTTTCAGGCTTTGGAATGAGGATGAGCGAGGTCATTTTACAGGACTCCGGGACAACCCCTCGTTCCAATATTCGATTAAGGTTCTTTGTCAACCATTCTATAGAGCAGTCGTCCAGGTTTCTGAGGGCCCGATTGGGGTTGCCATCAAGACCAGGAGCCAACCTGCCATTTAGATTCTGGAGAGCTTCCCTTACTTCGCCTGCCTTGAAGGGGTTATCTAGCTTGGGGCAAGATGAGCCTTTGTAGGGGGAATAGTCTTCGTCACTCGAGTTGCCCAGTGGCAAATACTTGCGAGCGAGTCTGTCGAGTATGGTCTGCAATGTCTCTGATTGTGAGGCCAGGTGTAGAACCTTCCCTATCACTTGTCTTTGGTTTGACTTGGTGTTCGTATCATCGAGCAGATGCTTGAGTAGGTTCCATTTAGCTCGAACTCTCATGTGGCCATCCACGGAATTGTAGACGTCATCCCACTGTTGTCTGCTCAAGGTTTGACAGTGATCTTCCATAGTTTTGTTGAGCTCCGCGATCTTTTTTCAGAGCCTTCGGTTGAGTTTCTGCCCTTTCCAGCTGTTGAACAGTGATGTTTTAGCTTCTAGAAGATGAGCGAGGCGGCTATCCATCCTGCCCACACCCACTTCAGTCTGGGTTTTCTTTCTCGCCGCGCTGATATCCTCCTTTAACTGTTCAGCCCACTGCTCTAGGAAAAGTGCTGAGTCATGTGCTTGTGCCCGCTCTTCCCTAGTCTTGCGAAAACAATCCCAATCTGTAATTGTGAACTATTTGTGGTCCCCGCTCCTCACGTTGACGGAGGTGGCCAGGATGTTGTGATGACTGCCAAGGTACACTTGGAGGTTGGACCAAGATGTGGTTTCCACATTCCATATGAAAAAGGGGCCAGGTGTGGTATCCCTAGAGCAGGAGTTGCCGATCCTGGTCGTAAAAGCCGGATCTGTTATAAGCGTGAGGTTATTATTGACTGTAGTTTGCCATAGGTCAACGTCCTTGCGGTTAGCTTGTTGCCTGAGGTCTTTGGGTGTACTGTATATGTTAAGTATAAACATACTTGTCTTGAACAGTCCGCTGGGGATAATTTCAGCGAGCGAGTGTTCAACTTTATTGGATTCAAGATTCAGATCATGGGCTATGAACGCACAGTTGTTAGTGACTAATGTGCTGATTTCCTTCTTCCCATCACCATATTGGGTATGCGTTTGATAGCCTGGTAGGGTGACCATATTTGTGAGCGTTTCTTGTAATAGGATTACATGTGGCTTTTCCGGGTGGGTGCGAATGAACTGTTGGAGGACATTTTTTTACGATGAAATCCCCTACAGTTCCACTGCCAGATATTATTTACCCTGTGATGTGCCGCCATGGGGGGACGCAGCAGTTAGCATGTAGTATAAAATGCTGCGGAGCGCAGCCGCTGCTGACCTTTCAGTGTCGGTGTTATTCACTTTGTCCAACGATGTAATTGTAGCCATTGGAGAAACGTGGCACTCCAGATTGTCGCATCTGATTCCTAATGCTCTGACCGCCTCCGCGAGTTTGTCAATAACAATTTGAACTTTTCAGAGGGATTCATCAATTTTATCTATCATTCTTTTTTTTCTGATTTGCGAACACTGGTGCTCTTGTCTGCGGCATGAACTGCCAGCGCCCTCTTTTTGTGTAGACCATTGGCAGTCGGTTCCCCTATGGGGATCTCCATGGGCGTTTCTACTGCAGGGGCCTGAGTTGGTTGAACTGTATCTGGCTTGCTGGCTTTTTGGAGTTCTGCAATTTCTGCAGTGAGCTGCTCCACTGCGTATTTTAAGGAAGCGTTTTCTCTTTCCAATTGTGCAATCCTGTTTTGCTCGGGCGATTGACCTCCCGTTACCCTTTTCGGTGATTCTTTGACCCGGTCAGCCCATGTGGTACCACGCTCAGCAGGCTCGTGGATCTGAACTGCAGGTCCCCTGGAACGAGAGCGCCCCCTGGAGTGGGAGCGGGTCCTGGTGGCCTTGCGGTCCCTGGAAGATGAGCGTTCCGTCGAGCGACCCCTAGAAGGGGCACGGCCCTGGTACCCGCCATCCTCGCCGCCGGGGTCTCGGGATCGGCTCCTGGATCTGTGCGAGCTGCTGAGAGCCGGCTGGAGAGTGGTTGGCGACATAGTTGGCTGTTTGGGTTGTTCGCGGTGGCACCGTTCTCTTTTCCGTTGTCCAACTACAAACGGAATTTGGAACATTTGCTTGCAGGTTCTGTCAGCCGTGGGAGGAGGGCCACCGCAGAAGGTGCACTTCGGTGTACATTCGTGCTTATCGTCCGGGTTGCTCGCACCACAGCCGCGGCAGATTGCATTTTCAGGGGCTGGGAAAACGTCAGCTCTGTGGCGAAGCTTTGCACATGCATAGTAAACGTGAGGTTGCCTGCGATAGAGAGAGTATTTTACCAAACTGGGACCACATTTTACGTAGTCCGGGACTTTGAGTCCATCAAACATGATGACTACCATGCTTGTCATCTTGATTGGTCTCACCTCGAGGGCGCTTGGATTCTTGAGTTGAATGATGAGGCGTTTGAGCTCCTCTCGATCGATGGTGGGATCAATGTCACGAATAACTCCCTTGCATGAGTTTTCGGGGGCTGCGATATATGCACTAACTTCGTAGCTTGCTTGTACAATATGTATAGCTTTCACATCGGTATAGGCCATGGCGTTGCGCTTTGATGGTGTGCTTGCTACCAATATGTTTTGCACCATGTTCGGACATATGATATCCTTCGCCGTATCCGGCTCCGTAAGTCTAGCAGCGGTAGTGAGGGCTTGAGCAACTCCGAAGCGGCCCATCTTCTTGATGTCCAGTCCTCCACGGGGACAGATTATGACTCAAACATACTCCTTCAGTAGTCGAGGCACTCTCGAAGCAGTCGTTAGCCGTGTCTTGACACTCGCAGGAGTCTCGCTTTTATTCCCGCCACGTCGCGTGTCGGTGACTCGGCCGCCCTGCCCAAGCGGGTCCTGGATGATGGGTTTTCGCTTATTGTGTAATGCTGTGGTCCACCCAGCGCTTTCACTGACTTCGTCGGGAGAGATATCCTCACCATCAACGGTGATTTTCATAGCCGTAGACATCGTGGCTTGAGCGTGCGGAACCGCGCTGAGCTCGCCCGCTGAGCCTCTGCCGGGCAGAGGTCCCACAGAAAAGTTCTCGAACGATTGCGAAAATGTCCACCCATGGTTGAAAACTTGGTATCGGCGAAATTCTTGCAACTTTAGCAGTCGATCCTAACATTAAGCGTTCTAGTTATTCTTGCGCAAAAACAACCGGCGGATTGAGTGCACGGAACCATGTTTCTTTAAAATACGAAGATCTTTCCCTAATAAATACATACTGCGATCGCCTCAATGAAGGTGCGTAAGTTCAAGTAGGTTTTACTGTGCGAATGCGGAATGTGCAAAAAATAGTTAAGGTGATCGAGTTTCTTGATATAATACTTCATTTGCAACAAATTTTTGCAAACCAAGACAAATCTGGAGAGTCTCTCCTTCTAGAAGAAGGAGGAGGTTAATCTTGTGTGCTGGCCCACTAGATAATGACACGCACACATATTTTATTATGGGTCAAATATCCATGCGATAACTCATAACCAGAGGGTCCCTGCGTAGGCCAGAGCGGCGGTGACCAAGTTTGCGAATCGTGCCAACAGCGCGCGCTTCCTTAGACGTTACATGTTCGATGTGATTTCGCCAGCTAAGTTTTGGACCGTATATAACACCTAGATACTTAGTGCAGTCACGCTGCGTGATTATTTCTTGATGGTATTGGAGTGAGACATTACCAGGTAAAGTTAATGGAAATGCAAGCAAGGTACTATTGCTAGTATTTAATTACATGCGATGATCCTGAAGCAAATATTGAAGTATTAATAAATAGGATTGTAATATTATCTCCAGTGAGTAAATATCACTCGCTGAGGCGAAGAGTGCAACATCGTCTGCGTAAACAAGCAGTTCTGTAACATCACACACTAGAATTGGGCTAATTAGAATAATAAACAAAATCGGAGAAATAACGAAACCCTGTGGAACTACTATGGACTGATTAGGTTTCGGCGTGAAAATGCCGTCTTACGAGCAATAGAATTTTCCATCTCTTATGAATTCATAAATCCTGTCTGTAATATATGGAGGAAAATTCTTGCTGTTTAGGATATTCAGGAGAGTGACATGCTCTGCACTGTCGTGTGCCTTGGCTACACCAAGAGACACCAACACTACATACTGGCACCTGAGTCGAGCAAGCTTATGTGTCCCTCCAAATCAATGTTCGGGCATGAAATCGGGCATCCCCATCGAAATCCGATCTGACATGAGCTCAGTAACATGCCATTAGTTAAAGACCTAAATAAAAGGGAATATAATATTCCTTCTCTTAGTTTAATAGTATTATTTGTTAACGCAATGGTCCTTATAATGTCGATATGCAATCCCGCTCTTCGTTTGTTAAGCAGGGGGGGGGGCAGAATTTTAACAAGCCCCCATCTGGAGGAATCCAACTGCTCTTAAAGGAGTAGTCAAAATATTAAGTTGGCCTTGTGGAGACACGAGAAATATTTTTAGTATGCTCGTTGTGATACCATCCGGATCTGGAGCTGAGGCAGGTAGCTGTCTCACAACGTGCTCATGTTCCTCAATCGCCACATTTATAATATTGTCCCCGGAGGCATGTCTAACAAAATTCAGTTGTAACTGAGCTGTAAGAGAGTTTTATAGTCCTCTGGCAATTTTTTCCAATGAGTCTCATAATTCATTGAATAAATCACTGAATAAATATTAACGGGCTTGGCATACCCTTGAAAAAACGAAGAAACCTACAAAGCGCTTTTTCATTGCCGCTCGTCCATAAAAAATTATACAATTCTTCATCGTAGTTATTGTTTGCTAATGAAAATATTCGTTTAAACATAGCTGCAGCATACGCATAATTACTCCCATTTGTAGGGCTTTGATAAAGAAGTTTTTCCATGCAGCCTTTCGGCGTCTGTAATCTGGTGCACAGGCAGAGTTACACCAAAGACAGCCAAAATTACCCTTTGCTTTCGGTACTGCAAATTTAGATTTCTTTATGGCCTCCTTGAAAACCGAGCAAAAGCTAGTAGGCTTTATGTTTATCTCCATACCTATCAAAGACAACGTGGGCTGCTTGAGTTTTCATGGTCTTTGAATAGGCCTCGAATATACGCGTATGCACATCACTATCTAAAAAATTAAACGACAGACAGTATCCATCAATACAGGACGGTGATCAGTACTCGTGGCATCTTCAACGACAGCCCAAGACGAGATTGATATGCTTGAGCTAGGAAATGATAGGCCTAAGACGGAGCGCAACTGACATCGAGTGAAATTTGCAACTTTAGAATTTGAAGACATAAAATTGTGCGTTGAAGCCCAATCCTATAAACGTTTTCTAGATGCATCAATGCGAAAACCTGATGCCACATGATGTGAATTAAAGTCATCCGCGAACAACGCGTTCTTTTGACAGTAATCCACGGTTACGTCAAGTGTACGAATATCTTGTATCCCAGCAGCGACGTAGTAATTCATTGTAGAGAGTGGTGTGCCGCCTGGAAGTGTTATTTCTAATACTAAAATTTCACATTCAGGAGCTATATTCTGATATGAAATTTTCGCTCTATGAAAAATTTTAGATGACATGAACGAAGTAAATCTTCCACCTCAAGAAGCTCTATGTAATCAAAAACAACGATACTTTTTCAATGAAAATCTTGACCAGCTGTCAACCAAGTCTCTTGTAACAGTATTTTATCGGGATTATGTTTGGATATGGGATCTAAGAAATCTGTAGTAGCAGAGAGTATTGACCGGCCATTCCATTGGTATACCCTAAGGTACCCTATGTTTCTGAAAGCGGAGCAACTGCAACACATCGCTTCAAAATACTTTCTTTAAATATGTCTGTTCCATTAAGGGAATACTTTGCACACTTTTTAGCATGGGAGTTAGTAGATGGACCAGGCAATTTCTTGTTAGGAGATCTGGTGCGTCTGTGGGTCCAAGGGTTCTTGTCTACATCCTGATTGCCTCGAGACTGATTCCGAGTGAACCTTTTGATCAAATTGTTGTAAAGTTGAAGCTTGCGCTAAATCTGCACTCGCAGAAGGGAACGATTTCGAAAAATGTGATTTAGCAGAGCTAGCAAGAGAGGAGCTCCGATTTTGAACACTACAGTTTGTTATAACCTGAAATATCTCAGCGAATTGCGTAAACTGTACTTGAGCCAAAGTGTCTGTATGATTTGCCAGAAGCTTTTCTATTTCTTTTTCAGCAGCTTTCTCTATCGCGTTTGTCGTCTTCTGTGAAAAATATGAATCCATGCTGAGCGACTGGCAGGCTTTAACTCCAACGTAATTGTTTGTTCTGCTCTAAATTCATTCAGGAGGTTCACGACTAGAGCCACGTCTCCTTTCAATTATTTCGACCACTCGAAGCTCCTTTGTTCTTGCAGCGCAGTCAGAATCATCAGTGGGACAATTTTCATTACACAAGCAGTATGATTAATCTTGAGATGTGCAATTATTATCACCATCTTCATCCCCACATCGAATGGCTTACCGGCAACCGTTAATGCTGTGTCCGAAAAGCCAACACTTGGGATGCGGTAGTGTTCGAAGTTCAACTCTGTAAGTTCAGCTCTGTAAATGAATGGCCAGGCCTTAATCTCTAATTGCCGAGCCCTCCCTGCAAACGTTGGAACAACAGTATGAGTACCCTTGTGCTGCGGTACACAGATAGTACACCTGCAGTAGAAAAAAGGTCTAAAATTTCTGCTGGACGTAAGCTTACATTTTCACTGCGTACTAAGCCTTTGCAGCAAGCTAAGTGTAATAATAATATTTGGGGTTTTACGTGCCAAAACCACTTTCTGATTATGAGGCACGCCGTAGTGGAGGACTCCGGAAATTTTGACCACCTGGCGTTCTTTAACGTGCACCTAAATCTAAGCACACGGGTGCTTTCGCATTTCGCCCCCATCGAAATGCGGCCGCCGTGGCCGGGATTCGATCCCGCGACCTCGTGCTCAGCAGCCCAACACCATAGCCACTGAGCAACCACGGCGGGTAGCAAGCTAAGTGAGGTGGGATGAAACAGTTTACCGGGTGCGTGACAAAATTAGTACAGCTTAGCAGTTCTTGTGCACAAGCCTGGCCCGGTGAAGAGCACAAGACCCCCCTCGTCTAACTTCTGAACCTCGGTGATTTACTGAAAGTGAGGGGAGACTGCCCAAAGTTCATTTTCCATTCCTTCAGGATGCTTCATGCCCCCGTTTGCGGGTGCCAAAGGCACAGGAACGCTGTCGGTTGCGCTTCGAAAGAATAGTTCCGTTGATATGTAATGAAGAGGAATGGAAGACGAGATTGTCCTCCAGATCAGATAATCACTCTAGTCTGGAGATGAAACAGATATCAGTTCAAAAAGTACCACGGCTTCCAATCAAAAAAGGTGTGAAGTTATAAATGTGAGAGCGTAACCGCCCGCTACTTGGCAGCAAACCCGGAAGTAGATTGGATCAGGGCTAGGCGATCTCCGGCAAGCACACTTTCTCGAACGTCAGGATCTTCGAACACCGCACCTAGGTTGACGAGCCTAGTTCTTCTTGTGGATATTCTCGTGTTGTGGTGGATATCTCCGCTTCTGTTATCTTTTTTTGCAATCTCAATAAAAGAAAAATCATGTGACCGAGCGCGACTAGATCCTCCATCCTCTCCTTGCGCTCCACCACACGCTTCTTTTCTTGACCCGCACGGCGCTTGCAATAAAGCCAACACCCAAGTAATTCTGCGCCGCAAAGGTTCGTCGACGAACGCGACATACCCATTAGCTCCAGGGGCACAAATAGCGGTTTAGGGCGATCCACATTTATGCACTTAACTATTTTCGGGATGAGCCCAGGTAAATGGCCAAATACCAGTCAGATAGCCGAATAAAAATCTCGGTTGAAGTGAAGGAACATGCAAGCAAGCATGAACGGGCGCTGTTGACTACTAGCAGGGTTTTGTCTCCCGAGTCAGTGTCATTAAAATGCCTTTTGTTTAACCCATCGACGTTATAGAGCTTATCTGCGACTATTTATACGCCGTATTCCACAATTTTGGGGCTGATCAACTCGAGAAGGACCGACGGACGGCTACGATTTGCCTGATTGACGATAGACAAACTCAAGGCGAAGCCGAATGCATGACGAGCTCTGAAAAGTCAAAATCACCAACGAGGCAAGTTCCCTGCTTCATAACGATCCCGCAACGCATGATCAGCTCAACTTCTACTACGGAAGGCTTACGGTAAATAATGATGAGCTCAAAAAGATAAATGCGCAACTAGACACTCTCATTACCTGCGAAGATTTTCAAACCGAGGATGGAAGAGCCTAGAATATGAAGACAGCGCAAGGTATGTGCTTGGTGGGCTTATTAGCAGGCCAGTCCGCAATTAAAATACGATGGCCTTCGCAGCTGAGGGCTCAACTAACCAGACGCTCGCTACACCGTAGGAAAGAATGGGAGCTAACTACCGCATTTCACGATTGCTCCACTCTCTGAAGATATGTGCAAACGGACTGAGTCCTGGGAGGTATTCGCGCAGATTGCTCGTAACAATGAATGTCTTATCGCCAAGGGAAAATTTCCTTATTTGGGACTGTTTCTGAGAGGAGACGCGGCTTCAGCAGTTGTTGGGCTTTCGACGAAATAATTACGTTACCAGGACGGCACAGCTATGTTGCAGGAACACTTCGGCGACAAGAGATGCCGGGGCAGGAATACTTCGCAAGGTTATGGCTGCTGAATCCAGTTTGTTCATGTGGTGGTACAAGAGCCCCCAGGCAACTATATGAATACATACTCATAGGCATCCGAAGCCTGGAGTCCCTTCAGGTGAGGGAACACACTTTTCACCGTTGGTCTGCGTAGTCATTCTGCGGCCATTACAATGAGACGCCTTAGTCACTCTCTAAGAAGAACAGGTGCTCCGACGAAACGGGGGCCGCTGGTGAGAAACGCCTCTCACTGTTGGTGGTGTTTCACGTCTGCACCGCTGCACGGTAGCACACGTTAAGATGCTGAAAAAGCGGGAAATTTCAACATCTAAGCAAGTGTAACTGTACCCGAAGTGCTTTGAAAGAAATTAAAACCAATTTCTTCAGTGCCCCTGCCCTTCACTATAATCATTAAAATACCTCGGGCGCCGTAACAGACGATAATGACTCCGACAGTTCCGTCGCGCCGCGTGCTCCAGCAGACGGCGTTTGTCGATCCTTCGAAGCCATCGCAGACAAGCGCCGCGGGAAGACGATAAGCTCGATAAGACCGTAAGACAATGTTCTTTCCACAATTGAGGAATCTATTCTTGTGAAGTACTTAAAAATTCAGACGAACAGTCTGAATCGCAAGAGAGGGAAGGGAGGTCTACTTCTGTAGCTACAACGTTGCCTAGTGGAGAAGGATTGTAGGCGCGTTGTGATTCGCACCAAACTGTAAGAACAAGCCTTGCATCTGGAGAGAGAGAATTTCCATGATCTGTCAAAACAGTCGACTACATGGTTCGTAGGATGCTCTCGAACATGGACACCAAGGCCTGTAACCATGAGTGTGCGGGTGCGAGAAACACTTCGACCCGGCGTACGACACAAGTTCGTGGACAGCGGCACACAATAAAATTTAAAAGGGTCTGAACAGTCTGAACTTGAGGTTGTTGGTATGGCGTCATTACGCTGAAACAGGACAAAAGAATAAGACAAGAAAGAGGGCAGGACAGGCGCTTCCCTGTTTGTCTTTGTTGTCTCCCTTTTATGTGCTGTTACCCCGTAATGAAGCCGTGCACAATAAATTTGTAACCGTCAGCACGTTCGTAAAAGCAAACTTGAGAAACATGGCTGAGACGCACGTCAAATGCGCCCAGGCGGGCATAAATAATACCGGAGTCACCCCCTACGGTGTAGATCTTCATCAGAGTGTGGTGTTGGCAACAAAAAACCCTGAATTTATTTTTTCAGTGTTTCGACTAATTCATTCAATAGTAGGCATGTTGGTACCAGGTATTCCATGGCAGCGTGGTTTTTAAAGAATTAGCTGTCTCTCAATTCGTGGCTTCTAGAATTCGGACCTTCTGCATATAATCTCAATGCGAAACGCCCTAGGTATAATTTTTCTTTGAGCCTAAACAGTGAAATATATGAATCATAACTTACTGTATTAGGTGAAGGCGATTCCATTTACTCAGGGACTAATCCTATGCCGCACTCCTAAGATCCCTGCTTGGCATGAAATGAGGGCGGGAACGCTGCGTATTTTGACAAATAGTAGTGACGGTTTCTTTAAGCAGAAGTGGCGAAGGTAAATTAGGTTACAACTCAATTTATCAAAAGAGCAACGCTGACTACTGCATTGAGAGAAGTACTACACGCTTTTGTTTAGAATAGTTTAAAAAACGCCTCGGCAATTAGAAATCGCATTTTAAGATTTTGTAACATAAAGACAGTGGCTTAAGATTTGGCGCTCTAAAAAATGCACTCTAAAAAAATGCGCTGCAAAGCGCGCTCCCAGCGCGATCAGCAGGGAATGTCCAGGCACCGGCGCGCCAGCCCCCGCCAGCCCCTACGGGTGAACGGATGAACGGATGGATGCATGTTAGGAGCGTCCCCTTTGGAACGGGGCGGTTGGATGCGCCACCAAGCTCTTGCTATCATGCTGCCTAATGTCCTACCTAGGTTAAACAATAAAAAAGAAAATGCGCTATGAACTCCCACAACCAAATTTTCTGATCTCTATTGCGAACTGTGCCTTTGTAAGTCTCAATTTTTGTCCTTTTTCTACTTTCACCAATCCTCCAATCGCCTCTTACTAATCCCTATTGCGGACATTTTTACTTTTTCACAGCTCTCGCTGAACCAAAAGGCTTCAAGGAGGCCAGTGGTGCCTAAATCGACCGCTGGGTAGACGTCTTCACACTAATAAACATGCTCCATAGTTTCCCTAGCTTCACCGCAGCAAGCACATGCTTTCGCTTCCTTCTTATATCTCGCTTTATAGGTGCATGTTCTAAGGCATCCCGATCTCCCTTCGGAAAGTACTGAGCTTTCCTTTGAGCTATCATAAATTGTTTCTTTCCTGATTTCGTTTTTTCCTCTTAAATAGTTACTCATGGCAGGTTTCTTTTCCATTGCCGCCACCCATGAGACTATTTCAGCCTCTCTGATTTCCTGCTTGACGTTCTTTGTAGCTCTGTTGCCCACCCTACAGGCCGCATACTTGCTCGTAAGCTGCCTAGTTCTTTTCCTCCGCTGTGAATCAATGTTTTTCCTGTACAGATACCTCAGCGCTCTCCACGCCCATTTATTTTCTTCCACATTCCTCAGTCGTTCTTCGTACTCAATTTTACTGCGAGCTTCCCTCACTACAAGACTAGTCCAGCCCATATCACCCTACACAGCTTAATTTGTGGTCTTCCCGTGATCGCCCAATGCGAGGCGACCCACTGACATTTGTTTCACATCGAGTCCTTATAGTACCCCTGATTTAAAGCAAACAACCACATTTCCAAAAGTATGTCCTGGAACTATTACACCTTTCCGCATACCTCGGAGCACCTTGTACCTATTGTATCCCCATAGCACTCTGTGCTTCATTATTGCTGCATTTCTCGTCCCCTTCATTGTTATTTTTTCCTGTGTTTGTATATGTCTATTCCCTTCGTTTATCCATATACCAAGCTATTTATATTCTGTTACCTGAGGTATTTCCTGGCCCTGTATGGCCAATGTCTGTTCACTGTTTTCGTTGTTAGAAAATCAGTAACATCTGACTTTCTAACACAAAATTTGAAACCTGATTTGTTGCCTTCCTGTCCCCTGATATTAGCCAGACTTGCAAATTGCTTTGCTTGTTAGCTAGCAACACAATGCCGGCCGCACGAAATAAACCTGGAAGCTGCTGCTCAACTACTGTACCCACCTGTTTGTATGAGAGATTAAAGCAGATATTACTTCCTTCTAGTGCCATCTCCAACATCACCATGTACATCATTAACAGCAGTGGGGATTAAGGGCACCCCTGCCTCAGTCCCTTCTTGATTTTAACTTTCTCATTGCTGCTCATCCTTTCCCGTTCAATGCAAACGGTATTTTGTAGGTAAATATCTCTCAAAAGCTGTAGACAATCGTCACCTAAGCCTTCCCCTTCCAGACATTTTCATTTCATTTATTTCATTTATTAATACTGTCAGCCTCATTCAGGGGCTGTAACAGGAGTGGAAAAAAGAAAGCGAAACTGAACAGTAAAATAAGTAGTACAGACCATATTGAAATCCATAGTTATTCATTAGTTAAAGAAAATAAAGATCATCTCGTGAAATGCACACATAAACAAAAACAAAAATGCATCACTCAGAAATCAGAACAGCAATCTTATACAGCAGCAATCTGACCTCATCGCCCTATGCTAGTGCCATAGATGAAGTTATCTAAGTGGCGTAGTAATTCAGCTAATGATGTCGACCGAATAGCAGAATCTGGAAGAGAGTTACTGTCCCTGCAAGTCCAGGGAAAATAACTAAACTTGAAACAATTACTTTTTATAGTCGGTAATGGGATAAACTTATTATGACGATGCCTTGATTTTTCATTAGTTTTGATCTCAAAGTAATCTGATTTGTTTGTTTTAATATAATTATTGATAATGAGGTAAAGAGTTATTAGTCTTTCATATCTGGTTCTGGTTTCTAGCATAGGTAGTTGGGCTTGTTGGCGAGTTCTGTTGAAGAATGGTTCCGGCGGTATTTATTAAAGAACCTTACAGCGAGTCGCTGAATCCTATCAAGCTTGTGACGATTAGTTGCTGTGTGAGGATCCCATATTACTTTAGCATATTTGATTATCGGTCTGACTAGGGTTTTGTAAACGAGGCACTTTACATCAGGAGTAGCACTGTGCACAGTGCGTCGCACGTACCCAGGGATAAGGGGCCTCAGAAAGGCTGGCCAACGTTTAGATAGGAGGACCTATCTTCGTCAAAGGCGCCTTTGACGAAGATAGGTCCTCCTATCGAAACGTGGGCCAGCCTTTCTGAGGCCCCTTATCCCTGTTTACGAACTTTATACTACAGTGTGCTATTCCATCTGTCAGCCCCTTTCTTGTTTTCGCACGTACCATAGTGTTTTAAAAGCTTTAGAAATGACAATTTCAATGTGGGTATTCCATCGTAGATCTGATGTAAATGTTAGGCCTAGGTATTTATACTGATCGACTCTTTCAAGCATATAACCGTTGATTTGATAATTGTAATCAAGAACATTTTTCTTTCTAGTTACTGACATGAACACAGACTTTTTAAAGTTTAACTCCATCTGCCAGTCGTTACACCATTTCACTATTCTTTGCAGGTTTAAATTTAATTTAATCTGATCATCAACTGTATTTACGGTACTGTACATGACACAGTCGTCTGCAAAAATTCTTAATGGAATGTCAATGTTACTTTGTAAATCATTAATAAAGATAAAAAATAGCAGTGGGCCTAAGACGCTACCTTGCGGTACACCAGAAGCAACGGGAAGTATGTTGGATTGACAACCTCTAACAGTTACACACTGTTCATGGGAGGATATATACGCAGAAAACCATTGTGTGAGTGTTTGATTTTTAAAGACCGCATTAATCTTATATAACAATTTTTGGTACGAAATTTTATCAAATGCTTTTGCGAAGTCAAGGTAGATAATGTCTGTTTGACCACGTGAATTTATTGTTTCTGCGAGGTCATGAACTATTTCTATCAGTTGGGTAATTGTGGACAGTCCCTTTCGAAAGCCATGCTGACTAAAATACAGGATATCATGCTGGTCGAGATAGCCGAGCAGGTGTTTGGATATGATGTGTTCAAGTAACTTCGAAACTGTACTAGTGAGCGAGATCGGGCGATAATTACTAACAGAATTATTTCCGCTTTTATGAACCGGTATAACTTTTGCTCGCTTCCAATCAGTTGGAAAGCATCCGCTACTAAAAGAAGACTGAAAAATTTTGGACAAGTACTTAGATACCCATTCAGCGTATCTATATAAAAACTCATTAGGGATACGATCTGGACATTGGCTTTTCTTAATGTCAATATGTAATAGCAGATTTACAACACCTTGCTCGTCAATCTGTAAATCAGTAATAGGAGGTCTTTCAGTTTCAACATTAAAAGGAGGCAGTATACCATTATCACGTATGTAAACAGATGAAAAATATAGATTAAAATCTTCGCCACGCTTATGGGCGTTCTCCTCGGTCTGAGCAGGGTGCAGAACTTTATACGAATTTATATAGCGCCAGAATTTGCCAGGTGACTCGCGAAGAAATTTTGTGAGTGTCACATCATAGAATCTCGCTTTTGATTCCTTAAGAAGTCTCTTTAAATCCTGACTGATGCGGCGAATACATAGTTTATTTTCGGGGTTTGGGTTGGGTGAGTAAGCCTTACGTTTGCGTTTAAGTTTTCGTTTGAGATGAAGTATATCTCTAGTTATCCAGGGATTCTTTTTATTCGTGCGCTTAGTTTTCTTAGGAATAAAGTGATTAAGGCACCGTTCTGCTAATTCAGAAAAGAATTCCCATAGTTGGTCCGTGCTAGCACCTAAGTGATACAGCTGCATAAAATCTGAATATGAGTAATCAAGACAATCAATCACAGCAGCGTCATCAGCGTCATGAAAATTAAAGAAACTTTTTTTGGGCAAAGTACTTATGACATCTGGTGATGCCTTTAATGACATCAAAACCATCCTGCGACCTGACAAGCCCTCCAGCGTTTCACATTCGCAGACAGAACTTCGTATTCGTTCGGAAACAAAAATTAAATCAAGTATGGATGATGTTGTAGCACATATCCTTGTGTAATCAAACACAACTTGACTTAAATTATGACAAAAAGCCAGTTCTAGTAACTGCTCACAACTAGGCACTTCTCGTGTTCCAGGTAATTGCGAACACCAGTCAATGCCGGGTAGGTTGAAATCTCCAAGTAACAATGTCCTATAATCCTGAGGCAGGTAAGTGTCCATAAATGTTCGTAGATTTACCAGGACGTCCAACGGAGCATTTGGAGCCCTGTAAACATCGCCAATGAAGACTGTTTGTGTATCTAATTTTACCTTGACCCATAGCGCTTCTACGCCATTCACATCTGGAAGTACAGAAAATGCTATGTTGTCTTTGATAATTAACGCGACTCCCCCCCCTCTGTCTTCTCGATCCCTTCATACTATTTTATAGCTAGGAGGGGTGACTTCAGTGTCGAGTACATCCTTGTGCAGCCAAGTTTCGGTGAATACTATTAGGTGAGGTTCATGTTCTATGATTAGGCTTTCTAATTCGACAAGCTTATTTAATATGCTTCTGGCATTCACATTTATCACTTTGAACGGTTTTGGCCCTTTGTTTCTACGTCAATTGCCACTCCCAGAAGGGGTGTGGCATTTGTGCCTTTCTTTCGTAGTTTCGTCCCAGGCGTAAAGGATTTTGTTCACCTTCATCTTATCGAATACCATCTTTGCCTTGGCCCCGTTTTTGCTTTCGTCAACAGTGGTATTCCAGAGTTTTTTCCGAATATCATGCACTCTTTTAGAACAGTCCTCTGAAGTACTTATTTTCCCTCCTTTAAGCTTGTAGCAATGGTTCATAATCTTCGTTTTTTCCCTAAAATCACCAATCCTAAGGATAACTGGACGATGCTTACCCGGATTAACCTTACCAAGACGGTGTATTCTCTCAATAGTACTTAGCTTCTCTCCGAGTTTTGCCTCAAAAACATCGTCGTTTACTTTTCTCAGCAATGTTTCTTCGTTTTCATTCTCTTCTTCCAGCATACCTCTTACAATCAGGTTGCTACGCCGGGATTGATTTTCCAAACCATGTACTTGTTTAGCTAGTGCAGCGATTTCCGCCTGACAATCACTCATAGTAGCCTCAATATCTGATAGCCTTATTTGGGATTTCTCTAGGACCACGAGTTTTGCTTCGATGGAATGGAGTCGTGTTTGCATGTTCACTATACCTGCCTCAGACGAAGTTTGTTTTTCTTGAATTTGAGTAACTTTGGCCCAAATATCTTTTTGGGTTTGTAGAATTTCATTTAGGGTGGCTTCAGAAAGAGGCCCCGGGTTTTCCTCTACATCCCCTGAAAGCTTAAGCAGTATGCATGCCATTGAAAAACAGTCGCAGACACAATCAAGTAGCACTTGTGGACATGGCAGCACAACTAGACAAAGGTAATCACCACGAAAACCGTATCTTTTTGCACTAACCTGCACATACAAAGGTACTTCAGGTGACATCGTCACGGCAGGGCTGCCGTGTCCACTGATGACCGTAGGTCTCGGTAGCAGATTTATAGCTGGCAGGCTTGGTGACGTATCACGATGGTGTGACGTCACTGTGCTCATCGATGGTGCGCAGAGGTCGTTTTCTACGAGACAATGATCAGTCATATTTGGTGCATGGCGATGGGCGTCGGTGATTAATCCAGGAAGCTGCCACAGCATTTCGATGATCGGAGCCAGGGAATCGGAGCGCTGCCGTCCAATGTCCCCCATAACCGGCGATGTGGCGGAGGCAAGGATCAGGATCGACGCGCAAACCTGCACATACAAAGGTACTTCAGGTGACATCGTCAGGGCAGGGCTGCCGTGTCCACTGACTGATCCACTGACATATCCCACAATATGTTGCGGTCTACGTTGTCCAAGGCTCCTGTAATGTCTAAAAAGGCTACATATCATCCTCATCATCATCATCAGCCTGGTTACGCCGACTGCAGGGCAAAGGCCTCTCCCATACTTCTCCAACAACCCCGGTCATGTACTAATTGTGGCCATGCCATGCCTGCAAACTTCTTAATCTCATCCGCCCATCTAACTTTCTGCCGCCCCCTGCTACGCTTCCCTTCCCTTGGGATCCAGTCCGTAACCCTTAATGACCATCGGTTATCTTCCCTCCTCATTACATGTCTTGCCCATGCCCATTTCTTTTTCTTGATTTCAACTAAGATGTCATTAACTCGCGTTTGTTCCGTCACCCAATCTGCTCTTTTCTTATCCCTTAACGTTACACCTATCATTCTTCTTTCCATAGCTCGTTGCGTCGTCCTCAATTTGAGTAGAACCCTTTTCGTAAGACCCAGGTTTCTGACCCGTAGGTGAGTACTGGTACGACACAGCTATTACATACTTTTCTCTTGAGGGATAATGGCAACCTGCTGTTCATGATCTGAGAATGCCTGCCAAACGCACCCCAGCCCATTCTTATTCTTGATTATTTCCGTCCCATGATCCGGATCAGCAGCCACTACCTGCCCTAAGTAGATGTATTCCTTTACGACTTCCAGTGCCTCGCTGCCTATTGTAAATTGCTGTTCTCTTCCGAGACTGTTAAGCATTGCTTTAGTTTCCTGGAGATTAATTTTTAGACCCACTCTTCTGCTTTGCCTCTCCAGGTCAGTGAGCATGCGTTGCAATTGGTCCCCTGAGTTACTAAGCAAGGCAATATCATCAGCGAATCGCAAGTTACTAAGGTATTCTCCATTAACTTTTATTCCCAATTCTTCCCAATCCAGGTCTCTGAATACCTCCTGTAAACACGCTGTGAATAGCATTGGAGATATCGTATCTCCCTGCCTGACGCCTTTCTTTATTGGGATTTTGTTGCTTGCTTTATGGAGAACTACGGTGGCTGGGGAGCCGCTATAGATATCTTTCAGTATTTTTACATACGGCTCGTCTACACCCTGATTCTGTAATGCCTCTAAGACTCCTGAGGTTTCGACAGAATCAAACGCTTTCTCGTAATCAATGAAAGCTATATATAAGGGTTGGTTATATTCCGCACATTTCTCTATCACCTGATTGATAGTGTGAATATGATCAATTGTTAAGTAGCCTTTACGGAATCGTGCCTGGTCCTTTGCTTGACAGAAGTCTAAGGTGTTCCTGATTTTATTTGCGATTACCTTAGTAAATAGTTTGTAGGCAACGGACACTAAGCTGATCGGTCTATAATTTTTCAAGTCTTTGGCGTCCCCTGTCTTATGGATTAGGATTATGTTAGCGTTCTTCCAAGATTTCGGTACGGTCGAGGTCATGAGGCATTGCGTATACAGGGTGGCCAGTTTCTCTAGAACAATCTGTCCACCATCCTTCAACAAATCTGTTGTTACCTGATCCTGCCCAGTTGCCTTCCCCGTTTGCATATCTCCCAAGGCTTTCTTTGCTTCTTCCGGCGTTACCTTTGGGATTTTGAATTCCTCTGGACTAATTTCTCTTCCATTATCGTCGTGGGTGCCACTGGTACTGTATAAATCTCTATAGAACTCCTGAGCCACTTGAACTATCTCATCCATATTAATAATGATATTGCCGGCTTTGTCTCTTAATGCATACTTCTGATTCTTGCCAATTCCTAGTTTCTTCTTCACTGTTTTTAGGCTTCCTCCGTTCCTGAGAGCATGTTCAATTCTATCCATATTATACTTCCTTATGTCTGCTGTCTTACGCTTGTTATATATAATGCTACATTATATATATATAATAATATATAATATTAATATATAATATTAACAAAGATATATAATAATATATATATATATATATATATATATATATATAATTATATATGATAGCATTATATATAATGTTATATATAATGCTGCATATAATGGTCTGCTTTCTGCTTTCGATATTTGAATACAATGCGTAAGAACAAATAAGCAAAGTAAGTAAGCAAATAAACGGATAAAAACAAATAGGCCATTCTGAAGTTCTCCCAAAATGCCATTATTCTCTGCCCATGCTTGAAGTTTTATTTTATTGCTTGCATTGCTAGCCTGTATATTACCGATGTAACGGTCAACGGTCTATACGAGTGAATTTCATCTTTCTCCCCGTTACCTTTAAAAATTAAATTCATTCTTCTTTGTCGCCAAACGTCTGGTATTCGTCTATCTTTTGAAGTTTTTACACTGGTTTCACCAGAGCTTCCTTACTTTTTTGTCCTAGTTCTTTAATCAGCCTAACGGGAACTTCGTCTAGCGCTGTGGCTGTGCGCTTAGGAATTTTCTCGTCGGCTTTCTTCCAGTTGAAATTTGTCAGTACCAGCTCCTTTTTCGCCTGGGTCTCTTTCATGCTCTTTTTTCCTCAAATACAACCTTGTCATTGCCTTGGAAAAATTCGGCTGCGATTTTTCGGATGTTTTTATTGTCGCTTATCCTTCCAGCCTGTTTCCATCTTCGTCTAGGATATGGTATTGTCTTGTTGTTGACTTCCTGCCTAATAATTTGATGTGGTTCCAAATATTCGAGGTGAGGCCTTCTTTTTCTCACCTAATTCTGACAACCAACGTTCACTTTCACCTTTTGTCTTTGCTTCCACCAGCATTTCAATCATAGACTTTTTCTCTCGGTATATTTCCCGTTTACTGGCTACTTCACCCTGCAGAAATTGCGCCTTCTTTGCCTGCCTGTGCTCTCGGGATGCTTTCTGTCGTTCGGTGATCGCTTCTCGTATCTCCCTGTTCCACCAGCTTGTCGGTTACTTTGTTCTTTTCTAAAGAACATGCTGTTTCTTTTTCCGTATTTCTGTCGATATTACACTTAGAATCTCACTATATTCACACTTTTTCTCGGCCATTTGCCAAATTCTTCCTCGAATCTTGTGTTTATATTTGTTATTCAGCGTTCAAATATGTACTGGCAATTTTCCCCTCCTTGCTGTCTTTCCCAACTACGCATCCCACTTTCAAAATGATGCGTCTATGGTCACTCCCTATGGTGCTATACCTTTCCTCGTCAATGATCATTTCTCTCAAGTTATCATGAATTCCTTCTGTCATAATACAGCAATTAATGGTTTATTGCAAGTTTCCCACTTCCCACGTGATCTGCCCTTCACACTTAGCCCCTGTATTCATGATAACGAGGTTATGTGACTCACGAAGGTCTAGCATTGACTTCCCGTTGTTGTCCGTATGGCCACCTAAATCCTGTATGTGCGCATTCATGTCACCTAATAGGATAATTTCTGTACCATTCTCGAAACCCTTAGTATAAGAGCTTATACATTCCGCTAACTCCTGATTTTTCTCTGTGGAAATATTTCCGGTCCACAAATACGTAACGCCCAGTCAAGTTTTTTTCCAACTCACTGTACCTGATAACCTGATGGACGAGCATTCCGACTCCCCCTCCCCTTCTTTCCGACTGAGTTCTGTTGCACCCCCCTTCCCAAACATAATTCTCAATAACTGCCGACTCTTCAGAGTCTCTAAGGTGCGTTTCTGTAACCGCAAACACCCCTATTTGTTCTCTTTTTAACTACTCTGCAATCTCTGCCAATTTTTCTTTTCTTCTGCCGCCCTGCATGTTTTGTAGCCCATTGTATGGCGAGCTCTCTTTCTTGCTTTCCTACTTTTTCTGTTATCGACGGCGAATCTCTTCTGAGTTTCCCCTAGGGGACCTTCTTCATTACTAGCTACTCCGGCCTCCTGAGCGCCCGTGGGCCCCCTAAAAAATTAACAGCGCGACCACCAAGTCGCCAGCCCACTTCTTGTGCAAGCCTTTAATTGAAGTAGATCCCCTCTCGTTTAAAACCACCACACCTCCTCACTTCCCTCTTTACTTCCATAACCTCAAAGCCTTTCTCTCGGCTCATTTTCCACATCGCCTCTTTAGCAGCCACTGCGTCTCTTTGTACGTGACTGCCACGTACGGCACCTCCGGCTCCGTGCACACCACGATCTGCACCTGAGGGGATAGCCCGCGCAAGTCGCCCACCCCCTTCGCGAAGCGCTGCGCTAGTCCTACCCCTTTCCAGTTTAAGACGTAATTTAGCCCACCTGCTACTATGACAAGGTTGCGCACGTGGGCATTTTCCGTGTGCTTTTCTTTTGCTCGTTCCATGACAGAACCCAGTGTCCGCCCTGGAAATGTCCCTATCACCATACTTTTATCACCTTTCACCCTCTCCACAAATGTTTCTGAGCACCTAGCCAGGTTCGAGTCGCGGGCGATAATCACCGCTTCACTCTCTCCTACCTCTCCCTGCTTCCCTTTATCCTTTCGCGCGTAATTCGGACTCGACAAGGGGCATTGTCCCCTGTCATCCTGACTTTTCCGTGTGGCGGCCTCAAGGTACCTGCCGCTCTTTCCGTCTAACCCTCCACCACGTTGCACGCATTCCACGTGCTTTGCAAGCACTCACTCTCTGTCACGTCGGCGGACTGCGTTCCATTGTCACGCGCGTTCTCGTTGAGAATGGTGGCCCTGTTCAGCCTTTCCTCGGTTGCTTCAAGTCTTTTTTCAACTACCTTCCGCGCATGACGATGCCTATTTAGCTCATTCTTGAGCTCTTCCACCTGTTTGACAAGCTCTTCTTGGAAATCCTCCATTTTCTGCAGCCTTGTATCGATATAACAGTGTGTGCGGGTTGACTCGATTCCCTCTCCATTCTCATCCGTCCCCTCATCTGCCTTGAGGGACTCCCTGCGCTCTGCCTGCTTTCCAGGCTTTCTTGCCATGCATTGCGTGGCTTTTCTGATGCAAATACTATAATAATATAATATTGCAGAGCACGTGCCTTTTAGTAAAAACCGATACACACCGGATCCAAATCCTCAAAATGTTTCAAAGCATCTCTTACAATTTTTCAAAACCAATCAATGCCGCGGAGACCCAAGGTATGACACGCTCTCGCATGCGATCAACCACGCGGCCACGCTCTCACTTTCCTACCAAAACAAGCACAGTAAAACCACTAATAGCTCTGAGTATTACCACCTCCAAGCTACCATTTAAAGGCTACAAACACTCAACGTCCCACCCGGCTAAACGTGTTGAAGCACGTGGCGAGAAAGGACGCTCTAACCATTCTGTAAAACCAAATGTACACGAAACACACCCGCGCACACGAAATACGAGAGAAAGAAGAGAAAGAAAAAAAAACCACCCAATTACTGTCTAAAGGCAAAAAAAAATCTGCAAATCAAAAACAGAAGCAAGCTCAGAAAATGCACAAGAACGTATGATTTCGTCGCCGCCACGGAGCCCCGAAAAGCACGTCCATTCGCCGCAAAACCTCAACACCGTCCTCCTTCTCGCGTGCGCCACCTACCGGCCGCCCAACATTAGCGAGACGTGCCACGCGCTTCCGTCGGAGCACCTGTTCTTCTTTCACCGTGGCCTGAGTTCACTATCATCGTAGTTTCGTCACACGAGCTGCGACAGACACAGCAGACGACGCTGTCTCTAGGTGATCAGATCGTCAACTCAATTTTCTTTTTCCTCAAACAGAGGAGCCAGGAGAAGAGTGATTACAGGGACAACAGCGCACGATACAGCGGAGCTAGGCTTGCGTCAAGTCAGCCATCTCGTGGTCGCAACTGGCAGCCTACTTCATCTCTTCACACGAACTCGGCTCACATTTCTCAAAGGTGCAAAGAGTCGTGTGTGTTCTGCACCTCAGGCCAGCACATGACAAGCGTGCCGTACTGCTATTTCGCCTGGCGCTTATGAAGCAAGTGCTATCCAACAATAAGCGATGCTTCCGGTGTACAATCAGAGGCCACCAGCTACGCGGTTCCATACGAATGATCCCTTGCTCGACGTGCAAAGGCCATGACACCTCAAGCACTTGAGACATGCAAAGGATTGTTCACAACTCGTTCCAAGGCGTCAAGAACGACAGCGCAATACAACTGCTTGCACGTCTCTAGGAGGATGGCGATGCAGTAACGCTTAATCCGGCACTTGCGTATTCCTACAGGCATTCTGCGCCTGGGAAGTGAATGACAGCGCCTTTCTCACGTACGAGGCATCTTGGACGGCGGTAGCCAACGTGCCTTTGTTACCAATGATTTGTCAAGACACCTGGGCCTCAAATGCGTTGTATCCACACAAATAGCCCTAAGCCCATTCGCCAGTACTTCAGACCAGACGGCCGAAAAACGACAAATGGTCGAGCGGCACTTACGAAGCCCCCTTTACGACGTGGAAGTTGTGCTGAGCGCCATCTAGAGTCCGCCTATGTGCACGCACATCAAGGAAAGTGAAAAGAAATGATCCTTTGTTCTCTGCTTCATGAAATTAGGAACAGACGGTGCCGATGAACTGGTACACACATCTGTCATCTCACGAAGCGGTGTCAGCATGCTCATTGGCTTTGACCAAATATGGAGAGTATTGACAGGCTAGGTTTCGTGGTATGAGGATAACAAATCGCTGTGATTGCAGGCTTTTGAGCTAGTGGATTTGATATAGTTATTGGGACCATACCGTCTAGGTGATACGGATAAGGAAGACCAGACAGAGTTGAAACTTATCGCCAGTCGTTGTCGCGTCACCTAAGTGCTATGATCCAAATAACAAATTGCTAATTACGATTAAGTTTAGCAGGATTGGACCTTCAAGGACAAGCTGTCTGCTTAACATCACATCCAGCAACAACGCGGATGATGATTTGTGTCCAGGAAACCCAGGGAATAGAGTCGGACGAGTTCCTGCGATCATTCTGGGGATTGAGCACCTTGAAACATCAGATATGGGCGAGAAAATGAACGAACTAAGCAGTTATGAAAGATTTTGAGAGCAACATCACCCATCGCAACGGCGTTGTATTGGGGGCATGGCTTTGTGATTTCCTTCAACAGAGGCGTTGCTATCACAAGGCTTCAGAAATGATAAACCATCTAGCAAAACAGAAAGGACTGTTGGCGATATAAGACGACACCATGGGGGAATACCTACAACCTAGACAGACGAAAATTGTCGATGAAGTTCCTCCAGACAAAACGAGCTATATATTACGCCACATAAAAAGTCATCCAAAAACAAGCATTGATCGCGAAAATTTGGGTGCTTTTCGAGGTGTTCTCGCATGCGACGGGATGCAAGTCTCTCAACGAGCGCCTTGAAAAGGTAGACAATTTATATCAAGACCTATGAGTAATAATCCTGCGCTTCAGGACACGACCCATTGAAGTAATCACCGATAGAGAAAAGACGTGCTTCCAGATATCTATACCGGAGCAAGACAAAGATCCCTGTCGCTTCTCGTCGTTTGTCGAAGACAACCTATAGACACTCAGCTTCAAGAATGAAGAATGGCGAATGTCGTTATTGGATCTACGTCCAGCCCATTCCTGCTCACAGGGACCATCCTTTACCATGTTAATCGAATACCTAGTCCTATGGCAAAAGGAAAACACACTGGCTTTGTCATTTTACGTATGTGATCTAGTTACCGGTGCCAACACGGAAGAAGCGGCCAAAAACTTTCTCATGAAGAGCAAGAAATTATGAAGGCGGCAGGAACGATGTACCGAAATTAGAGGACAAATTTCATCAATATGATGTGTGCGTTTGAAGACCAGAATAAATCTGTTAATCTAGAAATAAATTACTACATGAGAAATCCGTATGTTCTTGGCGTAGCTTGGAATCCGGCAACAGACTAATTCAGTTTTTCTGGGGAAAGTTTCTTGACATCGTCGGGGGCAAGCTAGATACTAAATGGCTGGCCTTGCAGGTGGTGTCGAGAATATTGGATCTACTGGAACCCGTTCCAGCATATACATTCGCGATAAAGATAATATCCCAATTGCGGACGCGAGGAGTAAGCTGGGACGAGACATTACCCGGCGACCTTAGCTAAGAACGATAAGGCTGGGTCCGACAGCTTCCGCAACTTCAGGAAATAGCAGCTTCTCGCTTTCTTGACGGACGAGAGAGTTTACACAGCGAGTTACACTTGCACGTCTTCGGCCACTCCAGCCCCGCCGCATAGGGAGCCGCGATTTCTTCCATGACGGATCTGGCCTAACTACTCATGTTGCTCATCGCCAGGTCACATGTGGCTCCCATTAGGAGAACGACTCCACCACGTTTGCAACTTTTGGGTGCATTGCATGGTGCAAGACAGCTGACTTACGTGAACAGTGCACTTACTAGTTTTATTTTGAGTACACCATGTAGACCTAATATATTTTTGTATTGTCGTGGAATAAAGGCGGCTCTACAAAATGAAAACCGTCCGTGGCAAATCACGTTATGGAGATTGTGTGCAGAACAGAACCATCTCGTCAGAGATATTGCCACGGATCAGAAAATTTATCTCAGTTGCTGACACATGGTGTTTTACTTAAGTGATTTGCACCTCCAAATAGTGGCATCATCCTGATTCGCTACACTTTTACGCAGCTGAGCGAGTCTTACTGGATTTGCCGTGCGCGTAGCCTAGTGAAAAAGCTAGGAGTGCGAGCACTTCGCAGCCTTCGCAGGAAGTGCTCTATGCGCAACATTACGAAGTCGCCGGATACGCCGATAAATACTTTCAAAATTTTTGGTGTGCAGTTAGCCGAACCGCTCCTTGCCTGGACAAGAGACAAAGACGTCAAGTCTTATGTTGCAATCTTCACTTGTACTGTTTCGCGAGCAGTTCACCTGGAGCTGCTTTCCAGGATGACGCCTGAGGCATTTTTATTGGGCCTGGGGCGTTTTGTCAGCCGAAGAGAGTTACCTAGGGTTATCTGTTCGGACTATACAAAGACTTTTCGAAACCATCAGCAGATCTAAATCGACACTTTCATGTGTTCGGAGAAAAGGCCATCGCAAGACATTTTTTATTGCTATAAAGACATGCCCTTGAAGCATAATTCTTTGTGTACACGTGTATTATATGTATGCTGTGAGGCCTGTGTTGTGTATGAATTGAAGCAGCCTATTGTGGAATCTGTTATTATATATCGAGTGGCCATAGCTTGTTTTCACATTGTAGCGGAGACCGGCTTGCAGAAAGAGACGCGAGCGTTCCGATTGTAAGCCTGGACATGTCCACAGTAGGCGGTTAGCGTGTGCCTCCATCAGTGGCACGGAGCAGCATCAGTAAGTGGCAACCAGTGGTAAATGCGACCAGTTACATGTTAAATGCACAGCCAATGTGAGGGTCACCCATCCCGAACCTTCTATGCACAACTTCCTGCGCCCTATTAACGTGAAGACGGAGGGAGCAGACGCACGGGAAGAGAGGAGTACGTGTCCTGCCGGAGAAAATTTTACGTGCTTGGAGTCAGTTAAAGGGTTGAGGTGGGAGGGGAATAAACGAAGATTTGAACTAGGAACGCAGTGTGCCTGCTGTTCAGCAGCTATGTTGAGAGGGTTTTCAGCATGGCCTTGAATCTAGTGTGCCTTGACGTAAGTAGCTGTTTTAATATTCATAACGCGCATTGTCTTGCAGATTTCCACGCCTTGTAAACCATCTTGAGTTCTTCATCATTATCATCATCATCATCACCATCATCAGCCTGGCTGCGCCCACTGCAGGCCAAAGGCCTGTCGCATACTTCTCCAACTACCCCGGTCGTGTACTAATTCTGGTCATCTTGTCCCTGCAAACGCCTTAATCTCCTCCGTCCGCCTAACTTTCTGTCGCACTTGCTACGCTTCCCTTCCCTTGGAATTTAGTCCGTAACCATTGATAGGTTATCTTCCCTCCTCATTACATGTCCTGCCAATGCCCATTTCTTTTTCTTGATTTCAACTAAGATGTCGAACACTCGCGTTTGTTCCCTCACCCAATATCTCCCCTTTTCTTATCTCTTAACGTTACAGCCATCATTCTTTATTCCATAGCTCGTTGCGTCGCCCCCAATTTAACTGGAACGCTTTCTGTAAGCCTCTAGGTTTCTGCCCTGTGCGTGAGTATTGGTAAGACACAGCTGTTATACACTTTTCTCATGAGGGACAATGGCAACCTGCTGTTCATGATCTGCGAATGCCTGCCAAACGCACCCCAGCCCATTCTTATTCTTCTGATTATTTCAGTATCATGATCCGGATCCGCGGTCACTACCTGCCCTAAGTAGATGTATTCGCTTACCACTTCCAGTGCCTCGCTTCCTATCGTAAACTGCTGTCCTCTTCCCAGACTGGTAAACATTATTTTAGTTTTCTGCAGATTAACTTTTAGACCCACCCTTCTGCTTTGCCTCTCCAGCTCCGTGAGCATGCATTGCAATTGGCCCCCTGAGTTACTAAGCAAGGAAATATCAGCGAATTGCAAGTTACTAAGGTATTCTCCATTAATTCTTATCCCCAATTTTTCCCAATCCAGGTCTCTGAATTCCTCCTGTAAACACGCTGTGAATAGCACTGGAGATATCGTATCTCCCTGCCTGACGCCTTTCTTTATTGGGATTTTCTTGCTTTCTGTATGCAGAACTACGGTGGCTGTGGAGCCGCTATAGATATTTTTCAGTATTTTTACATACTGCTCGTCTACACCTTGATTCCGTAATGCCTCCATGACTGCTGAGGTTTCGACTGAATCAAACGCTTCCTGGTAATCAATGAAGGCTATATATAAGGGTTCGTTATATTCTGCACATTTCTCTATCACCTGATTGATAGCGTGAATATGGTCTATTGTTGAGTAGCCTTTACGGAATTCTGCCTGGTTCTTTGGTTGACAGAAGTCTAATGTGTTCCTGATTCTATTTGCGATTACCTTAGTAAATACTTTGTAGGCTTTGTAGTCAAAAATTTTTCAAGTCTTTGGCGTCCCCTTTCTTAAGGATTAGGATTATGTTAGCGTTCTTTCAAGATTCTGGTACGCTCGAGGTCATAAGCATTGCGCATACAGGGTGGCCAGTCATTGTACAACAATCTGCCCACCATCCTTCAACAAATCTGCTGTTACCTGATCGTCCTCAGCTGCCTTCCCTCTTTGCATTGCTGCCTAGGCTTTCTTTACTTTTTCCAGCGTTACTTGTGGGATTTCAAATTACTCTAGACTATTCTCTCTTCAATTATCGTCGTGGGTGCCACTGGTACTGTATCAATCTCTATAGAACTCCTCAGACACTTGAACTATCTCATTCATATCAGTAATAATAGTGCCGGCTCTGTCTCTGAACGCATACATCTGATTCTTGCCTATTCCTAGTTTCTTGTTCACTGGTTTTAGGCTTCCTCTGTTCCTAAGGTTCTCTTCCTAAAGTCCTCTTCCTTCTTGAGTTCTTCAATGGCCGCTATAGAAGCAGTCAATACATCTAGTAGCTGCATTGTTGCAATGCATTGTATTACAATGTTGCATTGATATCTAGGGATGCATTGAAGAGGGATGGTTGTCAATCTGACAGCCGCGTATAAAATGATACTGCAACGCACTCACAGCTGAAACAATTTGCTTTTTCATTTCACGTGCTTTTTCACTTTTCAAAATTATTTCTTCAATTGTGTTGAGCTGGGCATGCTTCTGCAAGGTTGGTATCGGAGTGATGTAACGCAGTGCTCTAACATTGCGCATAGCATCGCGGTTAATTGTCTCCAACTGTGCTAACTGTGCCAAAGTAGGCCGCTGAAATTGTCCCTGATATAAAATTCGTGGCTGCAAGGCTGGTCGTACCATCCGCTCCAGCTACGCCAGTACCAGCTGGAGCTGCTTTTGCTGCAATGCGACGAATCAAGTGAATTGCTTTTGTCGAACTGTACCTGTTTTTATGGAGCCAGTGTGCAGCACTGCCACAGTGGTCTATATCAAGACCCAGTATGCTAACCTCGGAAGCCTAAGATATTGTCACTGCACCATGTCTACATGTAAAAGAGTGCTGCGCGACCTTTGTGTGTCCTATCTTGTTGGCGTCTGCAAAATAGCTTAATTATTGGTGCAAATATCCTACCCTGCTGGACGAATGTAGTTGTGGAGAAAATCAAGGGCTTGTTGAAGCTGTTGAGTTTGCCTTGAGACATCTTTATTGCCGGACCACCAAGTGACATGACATGCATAGAGTAATAACCTCAAGTCTTGAATCCGATGTACTTGCCAGGCTAGACCAAAAACAAGAAAGGGGCTGACAGATGGAAGAGCACACTGTGGTATAAAGTTTGTAAACAGGGATGAAGTGCCTCAGACAGGCTGGCCAACGTTTCGATAGGAGGACCTATCTTCGTCAAAGGCGGCCTCGTCATCCTCGGCGTGTTAGTTTTAAAGGGTTAGTGCAGTGACGTCACGTGCGGGTGTTGTCGCTGGCGGCTGGTTTTAAAGAGAGGGATTACAAGAGGAAGCAAGCGGTGTCGTCCGACGTCTGTGAGCTTCATTCTCAAGACGGGGGGACAAGAGCGTGAGAGTGGGCACGCGGGGAGAAAAGAAAAGAAACAGAAGCAGAAAAAAAAGGAAAAAAACAGGAAAAAAAATGGGGGGGGGAGACCAGGGCGGCACCAAGACAGACAAAAAAGGGGGGAGTGAAAGAAAAAGAAAGAGAAAAGTGAAATCTTTAAGAAATACGGGGGCTTTGGAGCGTGTTGGGGATGCGAAAGGTTAGGAGGTATTCAGGGGGAGTCGTTGGCGGCATGTTTTTGAAGCATTAAAACGGTCGGTCAAGCGGTCAGCGCGCGAGTAACACAAAAGACAAAAAAAAAGAGAAAGGAGAAAAACCCAGACACACACACACACAAAAAAAAAACATGAGTTGAAAGTGACTTGAGTAGCATAGTATTAATACGTCGAGTAACTTTGAAATAGTTAAGGTGGCGACGAGGAGTCTGCGGTGCAATGTATGGGGTGACTGAAAGGCAGCGGCATCGTCTTTCAAGGGGCACTGCCCCACGCGCTTAACGTAGGTGTCGTTACGGCGGCATCCAGAGATGGCGATACTCTGTGTTGAGGCGCCGAAAAAGGCATATTGACTTCGGAATGTGTTGTCGAGGGGATTTCAAGAAAAAAAAAGATTAAAAAAAAAAGCCCCCGTATTTCTTAAAGATTTCACTTTTCTCTTTCTTTTTCTTTCACTCCCCCCTTTTTTGTCTGTCTTGGTGCCGCCCTGGTCTCCCCCCCCCCCATTTTTTTTTCCTGTTTTTTTCCTTTTTTTTCTGCTTCTGTTTCTTTTCTTTTCTCCCCGCGTGCCCACTCTCACGCTCTTGTCCCCCCGTCTTGAGAATGAAGCTCACAGACGTCGGACGACACCGCTTGTTTCCTCTTGTAATCCCTCTCTTTAAAACCAGCCGCCAGCGACAACACCCGCACGTGACGTCACTGCACTAACCCTTTAAAACTAACACGCCGAGGATGACGAGGCCGCCTTTGACGAAGATAGGTCCTCCTATCGAAACGTTGGCCAGCCTGTCTGAGGCACTTCATCCCTGTTTACAAACTTTTTGCCAGGCTAGAGGAATTAGAGCAACGTTGAAGAGAAGAGCAGCCGAACCTTGCGGGACTCTCCTGTTCGATGTGAATCCCTTTCTTGCCCTTCATCTACTCTAACCACAAAGGTGCGATTCTAAAGAAATAAGTAGATAAATCTTATGACCAGTGGTGGAAATCACAGTTTGATGGGGTTACAAATCATGATTTCATGGTCTGCATAATTTTAAGCTTTCGTTGTCTGTTGCTAGTACCCTGCGTACAGCGTGACTGTGTGGTGAAACCTGTACAACATCGTCTGACAAGATAGATAGTCCATCTTCAGTTCAGAAGTAAGAACGGAGTCCAGTTTGAGCAGGATGATAGTTATGATGATGCTCAAGCCACCAGGAAACCCTTGTGACCAGCATCTTTTCGCCCACCTTGCATAAGGTTGAAGATTGTGATGTACTGAAGGCACTGGGCAGTGGGCATGGTGCTGGTGTGCTGGTGCAAGAGAAGAAGACGACGAGGAGTGCTTGCTTCCAGTTACAATATAGCGACGACCTGTTTAGGCCTAGCGCTACAACCAATAACTAGTGCTGCTAGGCGAACACCCCCGTCGCATTTCGTGGAGGTGCTGGGTATCTCTTCGACATCCTGGAACTTCGCAGTCGAACGCTACCAACAGCTGGTGCAATGGATGAACCGGGACCGTCCCAGGCTGCTGCCCCCGTGCCCTCCGCCATCGGCTGTTCTGGCGTCAATCGGCAGCGCGACCCGGCTATATTTAGCGGCACAGACGACCACGTGGAAGACTGGCTCGCCGAATATGACCGCGTAAGCGCCTATAACAAGTGGGACGACCGGGCCAAGCTCAGAAATGTCATCTTTTACTTGACCGACGTGGCAAACCTATGGTTCCGCAATCATGAAGCCGATTTTACCACCTGGTCGGCTTTCACGACAACTTTGGCAGAGGTCTTCGGCCGTCCCGCCGTTCGCCGGCTACGCGCTGAGCAGCGCTTGCGTGGTCGAGTTCAACGCCAGGAGGAGACCTTCACCAGTTGCATTGAAGACGTGCTCTCGCTATGCAAGCGCGTCAACTCATCTATGGACGAAGCTGACAAGATCAAGCACGTCATGAAAGGCATCGATGACCATGCCTTCCAGATACTCGTCGCGAAGAGTCCGCGGACGATTGCCGAGGTCGTACAGCTTTGTCAGCAGTATGACGAGCTGCGCAAGCAGCGTGCATAAACACTCGCTGCTCAGCAGGACACCACGGATCTATCTCCGTGAGATTTCGGCCACGACGCTGCCGACATCTCTGCTTTAATGCCGGAGATAAAGCAGTTCATCCGTCAGGAAGTCGCACGCCAACTCCCTCTGGCGAACAGCACACCCGAGCCGTCGACAACCTTGGCTCTTTCGCTTCGCCACGTCATTCAGAGGCAAGTTGCCGCGGCGCTGCCATCTGCCCCTCCTCCGCAGCCTGCAGCTGGACCGCTAACATGCGCTGACGTTGTTGCCCGGCCTTACGCTCCTCCGGCTCCTGATGCCTACTGGGCCACTGGCACCTTCCATGTGCCGCCGCCACCTTCACGCCCAACTGTCGTCCCTTACTCGGCCGCTGGAACCCCTGTCGTCAACCCGTGGCGTGCACCTGACAACCGACGAATATGCTACTTCTGCCATATTCCGAGCCACGTAGCGCGATTCTGCCGCCGTCGCAGCCCCCGTTTACCTGAGAGTGGGGCGCCTCAAGCTACAGGCCTACTCGTCTTCCGCGTCAGGACCCATCTAACCGTCCTCCGTACTCACCTTACAGTCGCCTCCCTTTCCATGCACGCCGGTCACCTTCCCCATGTTGCCGATCCATTTCCCTGATGGTTTCCCTGAGCCCAGCCTGAGAGGAAAACTAACAGTCGCAGTTCCAGTGGCCAGAACTGCGTTTACGTCGAACATTTCAATGCCTCATTCTGCCCCGGCGAACGAAATTGAACTGTCCGTAGACGGCGTCGCCGTACACGCACTTATCGACACCGGAGCCGCCATTTCTATTATTAGTGAGAAGCTTTGCCGCAATTTCAACAAAGTGACCATTCCCCTTACCTCTCTTTGTCTGCGTACGGCAACCTCGCATCGCATTCAGCCTTCAGCGTCGTGCACCGCCCGGGTTGTCATTCAAAGCGTTACGTATGTTTTAGAATTTGTCGTCCTATCTCGTTCCTGACACGACGTTATTCTTGGATGGAATTTCCTATCTGTCAATCAAGCTCTTATCTACTGCGCTCGTGCCGAACTTACGTTATCAGTGCCGTCCTTCGACCCTGACGACCATTCTTCTCCTAAAGTTGTTGCCGCCTCTGAAATCGATATCGGACCTTTCTCCGCCGCTCTCGTTCCTTTGTAAAGTAACTCTGCTGCGAACTCATCTGTACTGTTTACACCGTCGGCTACTTGTGCGCGCCGTCGGAACTTTCTGCTTCCGTTTGCTGTCGTCACTTTTTGCGACGGTTCTGCTGCCCTTTACGTGTGCAATCCGTCCGCCTGCCCATCATCCCTACTCCGCGGCGAGTGCCTGGGTATCGCTGAAGCTTTCGATAACGTTCTCCCGGCCACCATGTTTGGTGATACGGCATCACTTTCGATTTGTTCCGTCACTCCTCCCGCCGCGACTGATGCCCCTGTAGACGTCTTCGTTCGTGCAGTCGACGCAGAACTCACACCTGCGCAGCACACAGAAATGATCAAGCTCATCCAACGTTTTCGTTCCTCATTTGACATTGACCAACCGTCCTTGGGCCGAGCGTCCGCAGTCGTTCACCGTATCGACACCGGTCAACAAACACCATTGCGCCAGCGTCCGTATCGTGTTTCGGCTGCTGAACGCCGTGTCATCGACCAGCACGTTGACGACATGCTGGAGCGAGGCATCATCCAGCCCTCTAACAGTTCCTGGGAACGTCCGGTGTCCTCGTTAAAAAAAGATGGCTCCATTCGGTTCTGCGTCGATTATCGCCGCCTTAAACGAATAACGCGCAAAGATGTATATCCTCTTCCACGCATCGACGATGCCTTGGACTGTATGCAGGGAGCTAAATTCTTTTCCTCGCTGAATTTGCGTTCCGGGTACTGGCAAATGCCAATGGCAGAGGCCGATCGCCAAAAGACAGCCTTCGTAACGCCTGATGGGCTATATGAATCTACTGTCATGCCGTTCGGCCTCTGCAACGCGCCTGCCACTTTCGAGCGAATGTTGGACACCATTCTTAGAGGGCTGAAGTGGAAAACGTGCCTCTGTTATTTAGATGACAATGTGGTTTTTTCCACCGACTTTGCGTCGCACCTCAGCCGCCTCGAACAAGTACTTGCGTGCCTCTCCACTGCAGGACTGCAACTAAATTTGAAGGAATGCCACTTCGGCGCTCACACGCTTACTATTCTCGACTATGTAGTTTCAAAAGACGGTATCCTCCCGGAACCCACAAAACTTAGCGCCGTATCCGAGTTCCCCAAACTAACCACCATGAAAGAGTTTCGCAGCTTCATCAGCTTGTGCTCATATTTCCGATGCTTCGTCCGCAACTTTGCCTCTATCATCGCCCCCTTGACGCAGCTTCTCACCGGCAGTTCTGACCTCTCAGCCTGGTCCCCGGCGTGCGACGACGCATTCCAAGAACTGCGACGCGTTCTCACCTGGCCTCCAGTACTGCGACACTTCGATCCCTCTGCTCCAATTGAGATCCATACGGACGCTAGTGGTGTCGGGCTCGGTGCTGTACTTGCACAAGGCAAGGATGGCTTCGTAGAGTACGTCGTCGCGTATGCCAGCCGCACCCTTACCAAAGCTGAGGCGAACTACTTGGTTACTGAGAAAGAATGTCTGGCCATCATTTGGGCTATCGGCAAATTTCATCCCCGTTGCAGGAAATGGTGCGTAAAGTCTGAAGGTTATTTGTAGAATTTCCTTGTGTCAGAATTGGGACAAAAACTTATTGGTTTCAATCAGTTGGGACGTTACCAGTCTCCCATGCTTTATTGATAGCCTCAAGAAAAGCGTCAAGAACTGCTCCTTCTTTGTTCTGTAAAACCTCATAAGGAATACCGTAGGAACCAGGGGTTGTTCGTTTTTTAGAAATTTCAATCGCCGCTATTAGTTAGGCCATTGTGAAAGGGCTGCATACTCCGGATTTGCCATATCGGTCAGACTCGTCAATTTCAGGCAGTTTATAGACTACACGTGATCACACTTAGGAAGAGAGTTCTAGCAGCGTGTTCTGCAAATTCATGTGGCATACTCTGCATCGCTAACCTAACGCTCGCTGCAGGGTCAGGTTCCTTATGACCGCGTTACATTGACCGGAACGTACGCAAAAGTGCTGTTCCCAATGCCAGATCCAATATTTCTCCTCCACCCCCCACTCATCCCACCGTCGTCGAGAAAGTTGTTCTTCGTGCCGACGTGCCTTCGCCGCTATATGATTGGCGCGTGCATGGCTACCAGGTACATCGGGATTCCTCGAAGCATACATTTCTGCTTGACGTCGCTTTGCCCAAAGTTCCAAAGGAGCGAGGTCCGGTTGAGGTTATTCCTTGTCAACTGTAGTTATAGTGGTGCTACTCCGGGGCAGTTCTTGTAGAGCGGGAATAATTTCTGAGAGCTGTGAGGGCGCTTATCAATCGATAATTCCCCAAACGTTGCCTAACTGTTACTCCTCGTAGAATTTTCATCACGCACGTTCTGCGTAAAAATCATTATTGGCATGTAATCGCTGCCCAACGTATTGGGTTTCAGCCGCCACTGCAGCATACTGGGACCCAAACACTACGCGAGGTCTGGAGCACGTGTTCTAGATAATGCGGGTGCACCATAGGTAGCCACAACACGATGATTCAACAGTATAAAAGTGGCATCGACCATGATGTTTCTAACCTGACATCCTCTTCTGAAGTTGCATTTGTATCCCCATTCGGTATGTACAGCACTGAATTCTGCGCCTAGGAGAATAGGAATTCCTGGGTACGTATGCCATAGATGGGCTATCTACACCGAGTTCAAACGTGTGCACTGTGGTCTAACGTTTAATGACACTAGAATGACGGGAGTCTTCACGGGTCGTGTCAGGACACTGACAACTTCTTGATTATCACACCATGGCTGCCGACAAATCACTGTGTGAGCAATATTTGATGATACATATACTCCACTGGATTTGAGGATTGGGTGGGTTGGTATTGCATTCTAAAGCTGGTACAGCGCCAGATAGAAAGGAAGAAACAAGCCGAGCTGGCCAGATGAAGGAAAAGAGGGCTGACTTCCAGCTGGCTTATTGGCAAGTTCACGAAATATATAGCTACAAGAAAGCATCAGGACATGTCGCTACAACATTTCAAAGATTGTGAAACCGATAGAACACTACACCATCATGAGTCACAGTACGCGCAATTCTGTCGTGCGCGGTTAAACTGATAAATAAATCTTACTTCCTATGAAGATAGGCACAAAGGTGAGCGGTAACACACGTGGAGCCAGCCCTTACTACGAGATCAGCTTCAATAATGCCCCGCGTAAGTTGTGATCGGTGCTTTTTTAGCACGTCACACCGATAGAAATTCGGCTTACATCCACAGTCGCCACAGTGAATTCATAAGTGTACCTGTATAAAGGCCAGAATACATGGAGCGAATATGCGACGAATAGTCGGCGTTTGACGCCCGGCGGCGTACGCGCGACGCGCGGCGGCGAAGAAAACGTCGTTCGCCGCCGATCCAGCTGGCGCAGAAAAGTTCGTCGGGCGGCGACGATACCGGAAGCGGCAAACGAGCGGCGCCCCAAAGCGAGCCAATCAGGTCGCACTATCCGCCCCGACTTCCGGCTAGGCTTCCCCGCTTGTCCGTGTATCCCGATCCCGCTCTATCGTTCACGCCGGTCTCCCGCTTTTCGTATTCATGGCATCCAAAGCGGTTACTAAGTTAATAACAGCCATGGTTAGACAAGCTCACGTGCGCTACTTTCGGGTCTGCTTGCTTCGCCCGCGCGCGCGTTGAGCCACAGAACAGAGCCGCGGAGTTAGAAAGGCGAAAGTTATTTACCCGCCCAGTGTTGACACAACGCATAGCATCGCCGCTTTCTTTAAACTACATTGGCACATGAATGTCTCAAACACATAAAAAACATTAGAAATCATTTCTAAACAAAATTTTACGCGTTTTTGGGGTGTTCCGAAATTCATAAGCGATAATAGTTGTCGTTAAAGTTCTTTTTTTTGTTTTATGTGTTTCACTACAGCGCATTTGCCTCGTCTATATTTGAAGTAGTGGCTTAGTGCGAATTAAACTGCCTAGCCACGCCGATAACAACGCAGCGACTCACCGGCGGCGGCCGCCGTGTCTCGCTCCATGTAGCGCAGCCCGACGAACATAGAGCGTCGCGGCGTGGCAGATTTTCTGCCGCCCGAACTTCGTCGTGAAAGTTCGCTCCATGTATTCTGGCCTTAACACGATGCACATTCTTGTCACGTTATTTTATCGTTTCATGAAGGAAGCGACAAGTTTGGTCTATGTATCTCTTCCCGCATGATAGTGGAATGGAATAAATAACCTCAACAACGCAAGACCCAAAACGCTTCTTTTGCATGGTCGAACAGACAGTACTGCGCGGATGGAGTGGATTTACGACCGTGCAGAGCCTGCGTAGCGTATCTGGCGCGCAAAGCACTACTTCCACGTTACCCTTGCGGCCAATTTTTTTATGTGAGAGACGTTGTGCAAATATGGCATGAATACCGGCCTTTTTCGTTGATTATTTCTTTGTTGGGATTCCGTGTCACTGTCCTTCTTTAGCTTCTTTAATAGCTTTTCAGCTATGGCCGACAGTAGTGCGACAGGGTATCTGGCACACAAACGTCGATCAACTTGACCGGGAAAACTGCGCTGCATGGCATGATGACAGGATTTCCTGAGAGTATTAGTAAGATAAAATTTAGTGAGATGCTTCGCTAAACCGGCTCAGAGTGGCTGAGTCAAATGATAAAAGAAGTTTCCCGATTCTTGTTTTGTACATCAGGCATACATCGTCACGTGAAAGAAGTAAATTGAGGTCTAAAAATCGACAGCTATTCTCAGTAGGCCTCTCACGGGGGAACACAAGCGGATGAAAGCAATTGTTAAAGTTTGTTTGGCCCCTCTCCTAAGTGACGTCTACCTTGCCCATCATGACCGGCTGTTGTTGAGCATGCTAGATAAACGAAGTGTCGTAAAAGTATGCCATTTCGTAGATGATTTTTGGGTCCTTTTGTATTGCAACAACGCTGTTTTGAGGCCCGCATCAGAAGAAATATTGCAAACTTTAACAATTGCTTTCATCCGGATTTTGTCCTACTGGACAGAATCAGACTGATACCCACTTCTGTGTAAACTATGATAGGTGGTTTATTGTAAACTTTATTGTAAACTACTGTAAAAAAAAATATTGCGTACTTCTATCTCATTTGGATTTCTCCAACTGTTGATACGCGAAATATTACCTCCGTACCTTTTAAATTGACAATGAAAATAATATTTAAGAAATAATTAGCGCGCAATGTTGATTTTCACAAATTGAAATTTTCGAAATTGCTTTGTTTGTTCGACTCTGTCCATACGAAATGTTATCTCCTGATGTTGTCTAGGATTTCCATAGCGAGGCTATAGCGTGTGCACTGTGCGTGGCGCTTGGACCGTTCAAACTCTGTAGCTTGCTGTGTTACTCTATTGCGCACTGAAATAAAAGCACCAGATTCTAGCAATTCCTGTTGCTCTAATATATTTCACCACGACAGCAGCAGGCTGTCGCAACGGTAGTGTAAAATAATGCGCGTCCGAAGAAGGAAAAACAAACGTCAGCCATTCCACTCTGTGAATGTCGTTGACCAGCAAAGCTGTTTATTACACGACACAGAGTTGACACGTAATATTGAACGAAGTTACGAACTCATTTATTGTCTGAAGTGTGGCATCGCAAGGGATATGTCTGCAACAGGGAACGCTTATACCGCTCCCTTTTCGGTACCGACAGATTCACAGTGAAATCACCGACAACGAAGACAGGAGTAGTGCCATCGCAGCTAATTCACGCAAAGTGAATAGCCATAAGTCTTGCGGGACTGTGAGTCATTGCAATTCGTGCTTGCTTACGGGGGTATGAGCCATTTCCCACGGGGATACGAGCCATTCATGATGACAGCTTTCGAAACGCTCTTGTGTATGTTGTATGCGTGATTAAGAAGAATTTAGGCCCTCTTCGCTTTACCTTTTTGAGTGCTTGTAGCCTCTGCCTTACTGGGCAATGAGCCATTGCAGTTTTGCTTGCTTACGGGAGCATGAATGCTTACGGAAGTATGAGCCATTGATGATGATAGTTTTTGTTCACGGAGAACAAGAATGCATGGAACCCTAGCTATATGCAGCTTCGATGTTAAAACATAAACGATAAACCGGTTTTATTATCTCCTCATTCGCCGGCCTTCGAGTAAGCTAAGCATTACTTGCTGTCTTAAATTGTAAAAGAACAAACATATTTTTTTCATCCTCATACAAGCCAGTGTCCAGCTTTGAGATTTTGTTCCTTCCAGCACTCTAGATTATTCGACCTTAACAATGTTCAAAAGCGACGTAAAAAAAAAAAAAAGAGAACTGCCCGGTTTTTTTCTGTTTTTAATGCAGTCATGTCGGAACGTTAGGCCACTCTGATCGATGCGTTCACGGCACATCGCATAGAAGACGAAGCAGAAGAAGCAATGGCTGAAAAGGTCAGCACACCTCCTAAGTAAGCGATGATTTTTTTCAACTTATCCCGTAGCGGTTCTAAATTTGTAACCACAAAGAAGCCAAGTTACCGGCCCTTTTCGTAGTAGAGGAAGGTAGTATTTCTAAACGCCGCGCCCCTAACGCAACAGAGCATTTGTATTGGTGAACGCAAGCCGCAACCATGCCTTGGGGAACGCAAACTGCACTGTGGGCCTTTCGCGCGCTTTTGTGCTCGCTTTGAGTTCTTTTGCACATCCAGTGGTTGGCTTGCCTCAACACTTGGGCGTGATTTGCGTCTTCTAATCTAAAGCTGTGTAATAATTGGCATATTTGCATACCTTGAACAGTGTTACTGAATTAGCGACACCAATGCCGCTCACGGTAACCTTTATGAGACACAGAACACACCTGACGATGACTGTTGATATCAATGTGGTTATCATTGAGCCCTCTTAGCTCTTCCACGCCCTAACACTGTTGCTGGTGCGTCCGAAACGAATTTGTCTATGTTGCACAAACAGGTCTGTGGTGTTCCCACAGACTACGCAGAAAGTTGTCAAATACATCGTCAAAAATATAACCACAAATCGCGAATAAAGATCAATACAAAGTTATTTAAACACCCTTTGCATAAATATTAATGGGGGCAAACTACATGGCATGGATCAATGGAACAAATGAATAGATGTGTCTGCTAGCGCACACAATGTATTTTGTTGTAGCTTATATTTTTCTCGCCTTTCATATTACTTCGACGTCAACTGATCCAGTTCTTACTCTTAATTGTTAAGCCTCTGAAGACGAGCGGCACTATTCTTCTGTCATAGTACTATCAAAGTAAACCAGAGTTTGACGAAGCCTCTGCTGGCGAGGAAACATCGTCGTTGAAGAAAATGTACACTTGCTAACCGAAAAAGAAAAATGCAAATATTTTTGGCGTTTCAGCACCCAATACCTCGTTCACGATTAAAAAGGAGCATGGTAGTCTTATTTATATAGGTGCCGAATTACGTAACGCGTTTGTACGTAGCTCAGCGAGGGTCTCTCTGGGCGGTTTGTCGTGTGTGCAGTAGATTTTATGCAAAATGATACAAGGAGCATGTTGGATATAATCCTCTTTTTCGATGACGGACTCTGACTGTCAATCAGTACTGTGATCTGCTTTTCTGTGATGCTCCCTCAGTGCGTTAGGGACCGTGTGCCCTTTGGCTACATCCCCATTGCGCTTATATCGTAGCCTTTTTAAGTTCCCCGTTTCCAGTTAAAATATATGATGACCCCTCCCTGTGCTACTCGAAAACGTATTACGTCATTGAGCATGTATTTAATAAAGACTGCCACACACATTTTTGATTGTGAACAGCGTACCTGTATTGGGTGCCAAAACGTCAAAAACACTTTTGTTTTTCCTTTGGTTTTAAGGTTGACGAGTGTACGTTTTCTTGAACCGGTACTTCAAAAGTCGCTAGACTTGCCGCCCTCAATCCGCAAATAAGGGAAAGGAATCGCTCTAATGTTTCGCATTTTCGGGTGCTGTGATACGAAAGCGTCGCCCATGGATCTAGCACCTGCTGCAGGGAGAGTGACATTTCTTGCATAAATACGTGTTGTGGAGCTAGCTGTTACAAGCATAACCTTTATAACAAGTGCCAAAATTCAGGTAAAACATGAGGAAGGCGGGAGGTAGAAATTCAAGACGATGGGCGAAACGTTAACAAGGTGAAACCAGAAGCCAATGATTCGACAAGTGGACTTGTCATCTTCAAGACTTCAAGAAGACAAGTCCACTTGTCGAAACGTTGGCTTCTGCTTTCACCTTAGTCTCGTACTGCGCAAATGCAAAGGCTGACAGATAGGCAGGAAATGATAGACGAGTCGAGCGCTCGTCTTGTCTGACTTTCTGTGTGTGTGTGTTTGCCGATACGCGCCGCTCTTTTAACAACAATCGTATCTATGTTCGCAGAAAGTATTTAGTCCCGGTCAGCAATCACTACAATCTCGAAAGAGCACAAGATGCCGACCCCACGTTATCATAAAAAGAACTTGATAGCCAAAGGGCAACTTCTTACCAACGTCTTATTCAAATTGTCCATAGTGGGTGAGCAGGAGACCACTGTAGAGGATTTGCCAAGTGGAGGTCATTTTGGAAGCGTCAACTCGGTTCTTCTAATGAGCATTATTAAGCAATCTTTAGAATAATAATTATCAACTTTAATTTTCCTCGGGAGAGTGGGGGTCCGAAAGACAAACTGGACAAATTACATGGTTTTAACCGGAAGGGCAATCATTATTAGGAATAGCACGTTATTCGGAAGTGCACTAAGTAAGTTTGGTTGTTTTATTGGCTGTGTAAATTATCAGTAAACATGGAAGCTTACCATTATCATTGAAAAGGAAGGTGTACAATCAGTGCATTTTAGCAGTGGTGACATATGGGGCAGAGACTTTGAGACTGACAAAGAAACTTTAGAACCAGTTAGGAACCGCGCAAAGAGCGATGGAACGAAGATTGCTAGGCATAACGTTAAGAGACAGAAAGAGAGCGATTTGGATCAGAAAGCAAACGCGTATAGACGATATTCTAATTGACATCAAAAGGAAAAAAATGGAGCTCGCAAGTTCATGTAATGCGCCGGTTTGATAACCGTTGGACCATTGGACAGAATGGGTACCAAGAGAAGGAAAACGCAATCGAGGACTACCAAAGACTAGGTGTAGCGATGAAATTAGGACATTCGCGGGCGCTGGAAGGGACAGGCCTTCGTCCTGCAGTGGACATAAAACAGGCTGAGGATGACGATGATGATTCAAATACTAACAATACAAGCCTGGTGTCACGTGCGCACAAACAAACATGAACAGATTCCACACTGTAACCTCGAGAACTCGCTGTCACAACGCTGTCCTGAGGAGCGACGGTCGCGGTGAAGGAACGCTTCGTGTTGCCGCTCGCTCCACCGCGTCTCCAAAACCTGTATCACGCGACCTCCCACACTGCGCGCAGGCCGCTTATAGTGCACATGTAGCCGGTGTCCCAAGGGCAGAGGGGAAGCATAGAAAAAGAAATTCAACAGGAGTGGACACTCGGCAAAAACGGGCAACAGGAGATACGTAACGCTTAGTATCCGCATCAGCCCTTAGCTGGCGCGAGTATCACAGAGAAAGCATTCAGCAGGAGCGGACACTCCCATAGAGCTCAGCGGCCGAATTGACTGCAGCGTCGGCGTTAATACCTGAAGCACACTTCCGGTTTCGGTTTTGGGCGCGCGCGTTTTGAACGGTAGCTGGTACGCGTTATGCCTGCTGCGTTGATCGCTTTTTTTAATTCTACAGATCAATTGCGTGCGGTCTTCGTGCGAAACCGTTTTATTATTAAAGTTGATTGCGAAGGATCTTTACAAGCCTCTATCGAATATGTGCCTCATGCTATTTCATAAAGACGCAAGACGCCCTGTGTAATTAGGAAATGTTTATTTTATTCTATGTTAATGCTCGCTGCGGGCTTTTTCTGCATTCATCCCACGTTGTGGCACCAGGTAAGAATCAATAGTTCCCGTACAAAGCTCCACCGGGCGACGTCAGATGAAGAAAGTATATTACAAGCAAGTGTCATTTTAATATTAACATATACGAATAATGCGTGTAGAGGGGAAACGTGCTAAAGTGGTGAATCGGAGGCATTACAAACAGAAGCCGTTCGCGTTTACATACACGGCATAGCGAAATACCCAGCCTCTGCTCGTCAAACTCTTTCATCGTGTGGCGTTGGCGTTTGGCTTCTGCTTGTCTAACTCCTCCGTCGGCCCGCCGTTGTCGTTACGCTTCTGCTTTTCGAACTCCTCCATCGACCTGGGGTCGGCGTTTCGCTTCTGCTTGTCGAACTCATTCATCGGTGGTGCGTTGGCGTTTGGTATCTGCTCTTCGAATTCCTTCCTCAGCATGCCGCTTTCGCTCCACTTCTGTTTCTCGAACTCCTTAGGAGGAAGCTTTAGCTCGGGCCCAACTATGACGCGGCCTATTCAAATACATGTAAAACGCAGAAACATTTTTTTTAGATAATGCCTGGATCGATTTTAATGAAATTTGTTGCATTTCAGAGGAAAAGTTGAATTGTAGTGACTGATGGAATCGCAATTTCGATTTATGGCCTGAAAGTTGTTAAAAATTTTCAGAAATTCGAAAGATTGAAAGAACAGAAGCACGAAGTTTACAAATCAACAGCTCTGCATCAAGAACAAATGTTGCGGTTCTGTAAACGGCACCCATTAGTTCACTGAAAGCGCACAAATTCAATACGTCATTTTGTATATTACGTGAATTGGTAACGTTTTTACAAGGGTTCTGCAAAAGCTGTATTTCCATATTACTACGTTTCTTCAGAATAATGTGTAACACAAATCAATTTTGTCCGCTTTAGGTGTATTATCAGATACGATTCACATAATTGTGTTGTCATTCGTTTTCTGAAAATTTGTGCTTTTTGCAAACTTTTAATAAAAAATTGACGACATAAACCAAAGAGTCGAAACCAACAGTCTCTAGAGTTTTTTCTGCTTTTAAATGCAAGAAATCTCGCCAAATTTGGTACAGTGTTTGCCGAGAAAACGTATTCTCCTTTCAGATGTATTTAGACAGGAGCACCCGAGATATAGTTTCCTCTTAATCGGTCTGGCATTCGCGTTTCGCTTCTGCTTGCCGAATTATTTCACCGGCCCACTGTTCTCGTTCCACTTCTGCTTGTCGAACTCCTTCATCGGGGCGGCGTTGGTGTTTGACTTCCGCTTCGATTTGGCCAAACTTAGGATAACTTCGGCGAGCTCGTGCCCGTTCCCGAGCCCGCTCCCGTTGTCTTTTTTTAAAGGATGTCTCCTCTTTGGCGGACAGGACAAAGCGCGGCCTACCGACAACGCGGCTTGCTCTGAACTGGCGAGAAACGGCCCGCGCGGAGCGGGTGAGGAGGGTTTCTGGCCTCCAGCTGAGGGTGAGGAGGACTTGTTTTCTCCCGTACGACGACAGCTACCCCGACGGCGCGAGTCAGGCAATACAAGCGCCTCGCCCTGGCCACTCTTTTCGTTCATGTCTTTGTGCGCTTTTACAGGTTCAAGATGCAAGTAAATCAGCTAGCCCAATTGCCCATTCTGTTCGAATACAAGCTTCGCTTGAAAAAACGATTCCGCACCAAGACGACACGCCATTGGCCAATAGAAGCGAAAACAGCTGCCGAGGCTATCCGCGCAGCCGGCCTAACACGAACCAGCCAGCGTTCAAAACGCGAGCGCCCAAAACCGAAATCGTAAGTGTGGTTCAGGTATTCACATCACCCGCTTGGTGCGCTGCAGTCGATTCGGCTGCTGGGCTCTATGGTAGTGTACGCTCTTGGTTATTGTCTTTCTCTATTTGCCATTCCACCTTCACAGAGTGGAATGGCTCATTATTTTTTAAATCATCAATGCTTTTAGCTCCCATTTTCGGTGACCTTCAAATGACCTTTATCCAAAAGCCTGAGCCGTTCTCCGGGAATCGTTGCGAGAACAAAGCGAGATCACCCGGCCACCCAGTCTAAATTAAGAAAATGCAGTCACTGGCCCCCAACACTTTGTACAGGACAGCATTACATGCGCTAGTTACTGCACATACAACATAGAGAAAATATTGATTCGGAGTTCTTCCTAATGTTTGTTCACAATATCCCTCAAGACATTCTAGTACACTGAAGCTTTGTTTAACGTTGCCAATAGCGTCGTTCGAAATGTAGATACTGTGAATCATGCATTCAATGTCCTCTTTTGGTGCTGAGAAAGGGTTGCCTGTGCTCCTTTCAACGCCAGCAGTCCGTGATTTTCGTGGCGTGGGTTTGCGTCGCCTCCTTTGAGAGATGGCGCCATGCTGCGTGACCAGGCCAGCACATCTGGTGCGCTGGGGATGATTGTGAGATGGTTGTGGGCAATCTTCGTGGTTACTCCAACTAATCTGCTTTGCTGGTAGCCATTTCACGCTTACCTATACTCTTGGTTATGGGAAAACCAGCATTTTTTGCCGCATGGAGGAATTCCTCTGGCGGTATTGCGCGTTCTGCATTGGACAATTGACCGAAGTCACGCTCCAAAAGCGGCCCCGTTGCGGGTAGTGCGTCTGACTTAGACGCGTTGATGCGTGTGACGTCGAATTTTCAGTAGGAAGCATGGCTCCACCGAGAGCAAGAGACCAGGGGCTTTCGTGCGAAATTTCAGGTCTTTTCGCTGCGTATTGTAGTCTGGTACTGCATAGTGAACATGTGATCTACGCGCCGCTCTTTTCAGTGTGGAACAATGACCAAACAGATGTGTATGAAGGAAGTAAGTGCAGGGAGCCTTCTCTGCCTTAGTTTTTCCATGCACGAAGTACCGAAAAAGTTCACATTCCCGGCACTGTGTGCCAATGGATGTTCGAGATATACGAAGGTGCGTTCTGTCTGGACTTGAATTCTTTCTCAGTAAGATATTTCACTGTTTTTCGTCCTGGCTGTAGCGTACAACACGAATAGCGTCATCACCCTAAGGCCATCGCGTTAATTTTTTTTATCGCAGAACAACATCTCCGCCTCCCTCCGGTGTTCCGGCTGGAGCTGAGAGTGACAAAGCTGGGCCATCGCCTGGCGAAAAGCCGCAGCCTGACGGATTAAAGTCTGCTGCGACAAAAGGCGACCCTCCGAATACCGGTGCACCAGGTCCCGACTCAGCGAAGGCATCACCACCACGCAGCGATGCAAAAAAACCGGATGCCAGTGCCGCGAAGCCTGATCCACAGCAGTTGGGGCCACGTTCCGATGAAAACAAGGCGGGCGCCAGTCCTCCAAAGTCTGGCTCTCAGCAGCCCGCACCGTCAAAGAGCGATTCTAAACAACCCCCACCCGCAAAGCCTGATGCCAAGCAGGCCTCACCGCCGAAGAGTGAAGCTGCGAATATCAAGGCAGATGCGCAGACAAACGTCGCGCCGCAACCCGTTTCTGCAAAGCCTTCACCACCACGCCTTAATCAGCCCATTCCGCCGACCGATGCAGCGAAGCCTGCAGTTGGAGTCCCCGAGTGCCCAGGCGCGGCCACAGCTATTGCTGAGCCTTCACCGGGTAGTTTCCAGCAAATGCAGCAAGGTCCGGACTTCCATAGTAGCAATCCAGCTGAAGATGGTGTAATAGGAGACAGGTTCTGCTTTTTTGTTGTCATGGGCATCATCTTGGCCATCCCGATCATCGCCATTCCACTGTTGCTTTCCAGCAAGGGCAGCGACTGGAACGTGAGCAACACTTCGCTTCATTACAAGTATTTCAGAAACAGAGTTTCTCATTGAGGCAAGCGTAAACAAGTATAGCTGTGTAACAGTGCTGTCGGATTCTTAACATATTTAGCATTTTAAACATCAGCAGGAATGAATGCGCCTTGCATAAGTGTTTAGTGCTTTATCTTTAGCACCATCTTTTAAAGGACATTTACGCACTCGTGAAACATTAAAAGTTTCTAAGCATTCTACCTCATGCATATATTTATCTGTACAAGTAGCTCTTATGCATTTAGGACGACGCATGTCCTATAAGTCTCAAAAGTTCCGAAAGTTGCGTAAAAATCTTGCATTGAGGTATTCAGCACCTTTGCATCGCCAACGCGAACTACCTCGTTTAGATTATCATTTGCTTATTTATTGCCATTATTTATATGTCTGACCAATCACATCCTATCAAGACACTCAAGTTGCCCGATCACGTCTTGCCCGCCGCCATAGTTCGCCGTGCAAGCCTATTCTTTCATGGGCGTCGCCATATTGCGTAGACAGTCTATGGGCATTTGACAAGCAGGCTTGTGTGAGTGCTCCATGTGCTATGCGAAGTACACGCTCAGCGGCAAATTCTGGTGATCGTTCTCGCGCTCGCCGGGTCTATTGTATGACTTGGCGTCTCCTACGTGGGAAACGGTTCTACGAGACGTACTCAAGTGATTTAATTCATCGTGGCCAGAGTTCCTGTGGCGTTGAGATCAACGGAGCACCCAGCGAGATGAGTGCGTGTGTTTGAGCCTACAATCACCCTCGGAGAATAGTTGGATATTCGTTAAAATTTGTTTCACTAAAGTGACCTTACTGCAGCATTCTCACTGTAGCTCTAAGCTATGGTTTAGCAGCAATGAACAGATGCGAAACATATGCTGATCCTAACAACGTGCTTAGCGTTCTCTTATGGGATAAGCTGTGCTTTTTACTATGAGAAGCTTTCAAATTGTTATTAATAGACAAATTGGACATGGTTTTCATCAACTAAAGATATTGTTTTGGTTATTAATAGGAGCATACCCTACAGTGCGAATAATAATTGTCCAGTGGCCGAGCAACCGGCTAAGGACTACACGAGTGGCCGAAGCAGTGGTAGATTCAGGGTTATAGAGGTTTGTTCTATGTGACGCATAATACAAGCATGCAGCATGACCGCGCGATGCCTTATTGTGGCGTTAGCCCGTGTTTTTAAGCATGAAGTGCTTTATCTCCCGTTGTCGGCGACCTTCAAGTGACCTTGAGCCAAAAACCAAAGCCGTTATGCGGGCGCTCAAGACGAGAACGGAGCCAGAACATCCGGGGGTCATTGCGACAACAAGGCGAGATCATCCGGCAACCAGTCGAAACTCAAGAAAATGTGGTCCCTGTCCCCAGCCCTTCGTGCAGGACCGCATTACATAAGCTAGTTACTGCCCAAACTAGTCACAAAATATATTGCTTCCGAGTTCCTCCTAATGTTCTTTACTTTCACAATATCATTCAAGCTGTAACTTCTGGTGCACTGAAATTTCATTTGTCGTTTTGAATAGCGACGCTCAAAAGGCAGATGCAGTGCACCGTGCATTCTCTTGATTGTCATCTTGGTGTTGGGATATGGTTGCCTGGGCTCTTTTTAACGCCAGCGGTCCGTGAGCTGCGCGGTGCAGGCTTTGTGCCACCTCCTCCGGAGATGGCGCCACGCTGCGGAACCAGGCATGAAATGCTTGAAATGCTTAAAGTCAGAGAGGCCGAAATAATATCATGGGTGGCGGCAATGGAAAAGAAGCCTGCCTTGAATAACTACTTAAGATGAAAAACAAAATCACGAAGGAAACAATTTATGAGAACTCAAAGGGAAGCTCATTACTTTTCGAAGCGAGATCGGGATGCCTCAGAACAGGCACCTATAAAGCGAGATATGAGAAGGAAGAGGAAGCATGTGCTTGCTGCGGTAAAACTAGGGAAACTATGGAGCATGTTTTATTATAATATGAAGACGTCTACCCAGCTGTCGATTTAGGCACCACTGGCCTCCTTGAAGCCTTTGGGTTCAGCGAGTGGGGTGGAAAAGTACACATGCCCGCGATGGTGATTATTAAGAGGTGATTGGAGGATTGGTGGAATAAATTAGGGAAACGACAAAAAAAAACGGAGACGTACAAAAGCGCAGTTCGCCATACGGGATCAGGAAATTTGGTTGTGGAAGTTCATAGTGTTTTTTCTTCTTTTTTATTGTTTAAACTAAGTAGGGCATTAGGCAGTATAATAGCAAGAGCTTGGTGGCGACACCCACCGCCCCGTTCCAAAAGGGACGCTCATAACATCCATCCATCCATGCATCCATCGAGGCCGGCAGCGTCGGGCGCGCCGCGGATGGTTGTGAGGTGGTTGCGAGTAATCATCGTAATTACTCCAACAAATTTGTTTTGCTGGTAGCTATTTCACGTTTACATCTACTTTCGATTGTGGGAGAGCCATCATTTATTTATATTTTTTACATGGAGAATAGGATAAAATTTTTTTTTTAATAGGACGGTCCCGTTGGGGTGCACGACGCATTCACCCGTCTCACAGAAACTGCGTCCCCTCAAATAGCCGTCAGACCCTTTTTATGCGATTCCCTATGGATTAGTACTGCTTTACAGGGTTTTGCGTACTCCAGGGTAGCGTATTCTACTGCTCCCGAGTTGTAGCGACGCCTGCCTATTGAAGCTCGACCGACGTTACTTATTGGGAAGCGTGGCGTTGTCGGCGGGCTGCAGGCATCCAGTAGACCACAGCGACCAAGAAAGGGCGAGACGATTTCTAGTGCGAAACTTGCACGGTTTATTCAAAGGCAGATGAAAGTAAATGGGAAGAGGATAAAGTTAACAAAAGTACATTTCGAAGCCCCTTAAATAGGCTCTCTACAATCGTGGGCGGCATCTTGCTTCCGCCGAAGTCACGTGACCGGCACAGAAAGAGGGCCCCTCCTCCTCTGGTTATACCGAGCTTGCTGAAAGGAAGAGGTGGTCCCGCCTCCTGGTATTGTAGACGCCTGTCCGCCTCTTTTGCGCGTTGCGGGTTCGTGGAAGTTCTCCTCTAGGTCCAATTCGGGAAAAGGGTCTCTCTAAACTCGCACTCCCACACACATATAGACACACAAAAGAGGCCTGTACACTGCGGAGCTTCGGGCAGACAGGCAGACACTCCAAACGGTCATGGCGAATTACAAAGTCACGCTTCATATTTCAGTTCGACGAGGCCTGGTGGAAGAAGGTCGGGTGAGAGAAAGTTCTTTGGGTACGTGGAGCGGGACGCCAACAATAGCAGGTGAAGTCGCGCCTCATTTCGACGAGGCAGGGTGAGATGGTCGGTTCAAATTCTTTTCAACACGTGGTGCCAGATGCCAACCCTAACAAGGGAAAAAAGGCAATGCTGAAGCACAAAGCGTATGTGTATCATGGTGGTTTAGCAACCGCATTGATCTCCTTGTTGAGCAACGCCTCCGGCCTCATGCAGGAGGCTAACGTAGGCACACCATAATGATTTCAATTTTGCTAGACTTGAAATGCATGAGAATGATGCCGGTAGGTCGTGCAAACGCTTTATTACGATTGTCGCTTAGTTGCTTTAGGCTTCCATTGAGTTCACCGTGCACAAGTACTCTTATGTATTAATTCCCAGACCAAGGTAAAAGATATTGTGAGAAAGTTGTTTTTCTAATTCGTGCCGGCAATCACAGACACATATTCTTTGTAAATTAAAAACCCGAGTCAGCCAAACTATTTCACGTGCAACACATACACACACTGCGGCTGACGACGCACGTCGAATGTTTACGCTGCCATAGTTTCATAACGTCAATTTCACGAGATAAAACAACTCCAAATCGTTCCGCGGTATGCTACGGCAACCCATTCACGCAGCGCCACGCCGTGTCGTACAGACCAGAGAGGAGGAAATGCCCGCCTCGAGCCCTTTCCTGCTCGCCTGATGAGAACCTGTACAGGCACAGCGGCGGATGCTGGTGGTTGTTTTTGGGCTGTTGCGGTCTATTTGGTATGAAATGTCGTCTTGTACGTTGAAAACAGTTATACGAGACGTTGTGAAGTGATCTAACTTTGCATGGACGGAGTTTATGCCGACGGTGAGGCGGTCGGTGCACGAAGCGCGATGCGTGCCCGCTTGTTTGAGCCTACAATCAGCCTCGGAGATTAGTTGCTCATCTACAAATACTAATTTCAAGAACGTGCCCTTACTGCAGCATTGTGCCTGTAATTATATGCAGTCGTTCAGCACGAGAGCGCAGTTAACAGACATGCCCGATGATCGTAACAGCGTGGGTACCGCTCTGCTACGAAATAAGTTCTGCTGTTCATTAAAAACATCAAGGAGCTTTACGTACCTAAACAACAAGGTAATTATCAGCCACGCCGTAGTGAAGGAATCCGCATCAAATTTGACCACTTGGATTTCATTAACGTGAATCTAATGCATGGTAAGCGGCCGTTTTTGCATTTGGCCCTTTCAAAATACAGCCACCGCAATTTTGATTTAGTCCCGCGTCCTCGGGCTTAGCACTGCAGCGCCCAAGCTGCCACCAAGGCGGTTCGTTATTGATTCGTTGAAGCTGTTGTCTGCACATACGAGTATATTGCGCGACAACCTCGTTTGTTGGGCGAAGTTTCGGCCCGCGAATAAAAGTTTTGTTTAGTAATCCAGTTAAACCTGCATATAACGAAATCGACAAAATCCATAATTTTTTCGCTAAATTATTTTTTTAATCAAATAAGGATAAGTAGATACGCCGAAGGATTTTTCTTATGCAGAAGGGGCGCAATATTTTCCGAATTAATGGGCAATCGGAAAAAGCAAATATTCAATGAGAAAACGTATAATTTTGCTGAGCTTGAGCGTCGCGGTGACGAAACATACGGTTTGATGCCGTGTCAACGGTATCCTCTCTTCGGCGGTACGAATCCAAGACAATCTGGTTTTTCCATCCACTCCGCACTCGCGGCTGACAGCGTCGCCCGCAGGTGGACGACGCTATCGTGAGAAAGCGCCAGCAGCTCAGAGCGAATGCTTCGTCTGCCTCTCGCTTCAACGGGTCTGCGAAACTCGAGATTCTGCATCCTTCAGAACTAAACGCGCCGGAGGCAGCGCGCGGTGCAACGCATCTCAGCTCGCGCAGTGTTTGCACAGGCTGCACAAACATTAATTCTAGAACGGGGAGTTCAGGCTGCATCTGTTCTCCGCTCCGCCATGCTGACAAGGACGCGCAGCCTCTACCGCCGTAGAAACATACTTACACTTCGCTTGCACTTCGCTGCTCGAAGGGGCATGACGTCTGTCGAGTGAGCTCCTCAACAAAAATTTCCAATGTGTTGAACGAGGTTTAAAACATGGAACCGGGGCCTCAAGGATTTGCTATGTAATGTTAACGAATTTTTCTCGCATTTACCGCTAAATCGCCACTAAACGTTTTTGCGAAGGATGGTGACCAAGCAGGCCGACTCACCACTATAGAAAAGCTTAATTAAACTTTTCCCAGCCGCAAGGTGATGAAAACCTTCTTTTTGTCTTGCTCTGCTCGGCATCTACGGCGCACTCGGTAGCTTTACGGAAACTGCGTCCTCACTAATGTGCACCGCATCTTTTTTATATTTTCCCCTTTGAGTATTATTGCATTACAGGGCACGGATGCAATGGGCAAGCAAAAAACTTATGAAATGTAGATCCAAATCGGTCGCGGAAAATCGGGCTGGAAGTGGTCCAGAACCAGTCGTCATCGACATCAACAAGTGGGGTCAAGATAGCAGCGATTGAAGCGCGACCGTGTGAGGAGGAAACAAATAATGAGAAAGAAAAAACGTTTGTTGATTTAAACAGGACACAGTTTGATATCAATAAAAAAAGTATTCCTAATCAATGTTGCATACGCTTGGGAAGGGAAGATGGCTCTCATTTTATTGTATTGCTAACACTAAACACCTCTTCTTCAGCGTCCGCTTTAGAAGGTCGAGTTTACGCCGTTGTCAGTTGCAAAAAAATGTAGGGGCGCTATAACGTAAAGCTATTCCAAACTTTTCCATTCGAATTCTGCCATCAGCCCTCCACGATTGGTCAAAAACGTTTTTGGACGAACCCCACTTCGCCTGACTGTCACGCGACGTCACGAAAACTGCGATAGCTCCCCAACTGACATGACAAGTGCACTGATTATGCATGCCTGGACCGAAGAAAAGAAATATAATTATTTGTGATTCGATACCTTTTCGCCATTAGACCTCGTATAGTGGTCAAATGTTTTAGGACTGCACCCATTTCAACTGCCTGTCACGCGACGTCCCAAAACCGCGGAAACTCCCCGCGTCAAAGTGACGTGTACGCGTTAAAGATGGAATAATGTGCCGAACAAAATTTATTTTCTTTTCTGAATAGCCGCAAGCTGCCCCGCTAGATGCTCTCCGGCACATGCCGGAGAGCATCGGTTTATTTCCGTACAACAAAGCTTTACGCGTGGCCGTGCAAAGTTTTCGAGCACTTTCGGCACGTTTACGACCTGGCGCTGCCAACCCGTTTTTTGCTGAGGATTCGTTTTAGCAGCATTTTTAACCTTCCGTTGAATGCCGCCGCTACTTTCGACCAGCCACGGCAAGTTAAGTAAGGGAAAGCCGGCCAAGAGCAGACGCCAGCTCTACGCTCTTCATTCGATTATCGATTTTAAGTGCACAGGCTCGGCCCCATCAAATCCCTCTGCACTGGAACCTGCTCCTCGCTTCTTGTCAGCCAATTAGATAAGACAAGCCACTCAGTGTATGCAATGTTATTTGTTTTTATAGCAGACAAAATTGACTTCCTATAAACGAGGAGAGGGTTTGATTGGTGGGCTTAGAGAACGCTTCCAATCACCGACCTATCCTTGCGTCGGCGGTTACGCAAATTTGACGTCAGGAGACTGGAACAGGGCCCCACAATTTAAAACCCAAAGCTTCCTTTGGTCGAAAAAAAAAACATGTCCTGTGCATGAGCGCAATTTCGACACTCGCATGGCTGACGTTTTTCTCTATCGCTTTTTTCGCGAAAAGCTTGAAACGCCCGTCGAGTCTCAATACGGGACACTTGAACAGACAGCTGCAATGACTGGCGACGGAAAGAAAGTGTATCGAAAAGTGACAGATTTGACACCTAAAATAATGTGACTTCTGTTTTTGACGCTGTCGGAGTTGTCGGACGATCTCGCCGCTGCCACCAGTTGTAAGGGTTGCAGGTCGTAGAAAGGAATTAGGGAGGAATTAGGGGTACAGGGCTTATTTACAGTATTTGCATTTTAAACGAGAGATACATTCGACAGTCGAGCGTGGCTCCCAAATGGAGCACGCAAGACGAGCATACAGTACAAAGCTTACAAGCATGCTCACGAGCACACAGCTCACGACGACGAGCACCCAGACGAGCACACACTAGCAGCCCACAACAGCTGCTTATAAACACTCCATTGGTCCCTAGTTCCCTAGGTGAGGGAAAAGCGTCAGTTCACCGCCGATTCGCTGCGTCAAACGTCAACGCAGTCGACCCGCCAGTTGTCCATTATCTTTTGTCTTGAAAGGCGCGTCGGTTCCCCGAACCGACCGCCGCAGCGCGGCCGCCGGTTGCCCATTGTCTTGCGACTATATATTCCAGAGCTACCTTTCCCCTGTAGCCGCCACGAGTACCAGCATACTGTGACGAATCCTGGGGCCCAGGTACCGCAAAGCACCCTTTTGTTAGGGAAACTCTTTTTGCTGCCGAGAGAGACCATGAAGAGCCGGCAAATCAACCAACAATACGTTGGGCGCCAAACGTGGCCCGCCCTGGTGCCGTCACCGATTCTCCGAACGAGGCGCATAGTGGATTAACGCCGCCGTAGTCCGCAGTTCTCTGAAGGAAGTTCATGGTCGGTTAGCGCTGTCGTCCTCGCTGGTTCTCCGAAGGGCACCACCACCGCGGGTCGATCGAAGCACGTGCAGCGGGCTGAAATAGCTTTGCAGAGCAGTACCCCTGCAGGCCGATCCTAACAGCTCCTCCATGGCCCGGAAAATCTCGCCTGGCCAGTGCTGACAACCGCTGGGCAGGAAGAGAATGGCTGGCGAGCAAGAAGATGGCTTTCCTCTCTGCAACCCCTGTGCACTTGGAATGCCTTCAACCATCTCACAACAACCGGCACAGAAGAGTCGATCCCGGCAAATATTACCACTCAGCGTGCAAACACCCGGAATCGGCTGTTAACCCACCAGGCTTCCTATCAAAATTTCCATGCATGCCGCTAACCTGGGAACCCCAAATTTTGCCCCATAATTTTGTGCCGCCAAAGCGAGCGTTCACGTTCCCCTTCTGTTCGACGAAACCTGAGCGTCGCGCTGCGTAAGAGTAAAGGTTTACGCAAAACTAAACCGAAGGCTCTCAACCACCAATACCCGAACATAAGCAGCCTAACTTCACGAACAGCCTGTTCTTACCCTATCGCAGGGGGGGTATTTATCGCACGTGCTGGCGCCACTGAACAGTCTGGTGAACTCCACAGGTACCTAATTACAATCGCGCTAGCTTTTGTGGTCCCTGTTCAGAACGTGTACTTGCCTCTTACGTAAGCATATCACGCTTGCTCACGTGTCTTTCCCTAGTCCATACAGGACACGCACCTTAAACGAACAACTAAACTTGCGTAACTTACGCACTCTGCAGAACCCTTTAGAAAATTGCGTCTTCTAACAACTAGTTCCACGCACGCTCTTTAGAGAAGTCAGAACACGGCCGCCCTCAACGCACACGAGCAACCCAGTCACAAACCTTCTGCTTCCTTCCGTCCTCACAGGACAGGCGCTAATGGAACTAAGAACGCTCTTCGGTGCAAATTACGCCCTTACTGAAAACCTACGCGCTTAGCCTTAGAAAAGTCAAAAATACTTATAAAAGAAGAAGGTTAACAATACACACACGCGCTACTTCTCAACGATAACCTTGACCTTCAGGTTACTCACACACACAAAGAAAAAGAAAGCCTATCTACTCATTAATTAACTCCTCGCGAAATTAAAGGTTTACACAAAACGCCTCTTTCAAATCTCCGAGCTTCTCAAACGAAATCACAAACAAAGCTCATACCTTACATATTGAAAGAAATTCTAGCCTCAAATCGCGAAAATTTTCACAATGCTCAAAAATAAAACAAAACACGTTTCACTTCTACGGAAGCTCTCTTGGCCTTCCGTTCCAAACGTTTACGTCTGACTCATACTTTTGAGCCGTACTCGAGGTGGTCGTGGTTCGAAAGCTATTCTGGCTACCGAAGAACAACAAGAGGGCTGACACACTATCAGCTACTTCAACACGTTACAGTTTCTGGCCAATTTGCGTCCTGGCGCGACGCTTTCATCACGAACTCGACCGACCGCGTCGCGACCCCCTACCACCTCGTCTCGTCTTGCCACCTTGCGCTCCTTCGCACTAAATGCTGCACTCCGAAAAGAATGGCGGAACGACGAGGAACATAACTGCCCCGCGCCCTCTGTCCGCGTTCGTGCAGAGCATGCTTCTCGGTCTCTTTTCGACCGCTGGCTCGAACGTGTTTGATGCGACAACATCGTCAACGACGACCGCACCTTTCTTTCCCTCGCGCCGTGGCCTTTTGGGTCTGTCACCGCCTTTGGCTGCGCTACATTAGTCACCGTCTTTCGGTCTTTACCGCGCTTCTTTTTACGGTGCTTTCTCTTTGAAGTCTCTTTCGTGCCGCCTTCTCGCGCCTCGTGTTGGCCGGTACAGATCCCGTCGGCCCTGATTGGTCTCTTACCCGCACAGTCAGAGTGATTTTCCTTTAAATCAACTCTCATTTTGCCTCGACTGGGCGACAGCTCAACCGACTCTGGAACAAGGCAGCAGTCTTTACTCGAGCTATGCAACTCGCGCTCTTGAGAACTGCACTCTGCTGCATTGCCCAGCTCACGCTCTACATAGGTACACAGCCCGTTGGTTTCGATCGCTGTCTCACGCGCAGTCTGAATGATTAATAACCAAATCATCCCTATCTAGGCTACCTAGACTGGCGGAGAGCTGCACCGATCCCTGAACCATGCAGTGGTCTTCCCTTGAGCTACGGAGCTCGCAATCCGGCGAACTACCCTCAACTGCATCGCCCAGCAGGCACTTCACTTCGGCACGCAGATATAACCTGACATGGGTGCTCGCGTCTGTCGGGTCAACAGTACTCGGTACCTCGCTAACGTTACAAGCGACGCAAAGGCGCGGTGACTGTGCCAATTCGTTCACAGCTGACCTAGCTGTTTCTACAGTGCTCTGTTGGCACAGCACCCTGTCACTCTCATTACGGCCTTTGACGGCCTCTGTTGCCACTAAAGCATCGTTAGCTGCTAGCACTTCGAGTTCACCTATGAACGTGCTGCTACTTTCACAGGTACTGCTACTTTCCTCGGCTTTCGACTGAAATCTGCTATCGACTTCCTCCCCCTTTCGTTGCGTCCAGCCTACAGATTCCTAAAGAATACATTGTTGCGCCAGAAAACGAAAAATAAAGACTTGGGAAGGAAGAGTACGAAAAGACAGATTGAGCGCTGAACTTCAACTGATTTTATTCTTACAGCGGGGCAGGGAGAATGAACAAATGCGCATGCGCACATCAGTGTTGCCTTGAGCGAATCCAGTGACGTTTTGAACAGTTGCAACTCATTTTCAAACAGAAAAACAGACGTGTCACTAATACAACTCGTGCCTCTCTTTTTAATGTGATATGCCTCCAAAAGTTCTCTCGCTAACGTATCACCACTCCTGCCAAGTATCTTTATCTCACGCAGCAGTGGCTGGCATCTGCCTTCCATGCAAACAGTGCAATGCGCAGGTAAATGCGCATTACCGTTATTGATTACAGACAATTCATGCTCCCGGGCCCGGTCATTAACACATCTCCCCGTTTGTCCAACGTAGGTTTTCCCACATTTTAGCGGTATTTCGTAAATAACGCCCGTCGCACATTTGACGTACTGTCTAGTGTGCTTTTTCTGGCATCCTGACTTTCTGTCAACGCTGCTTATGCGCGGACACAGTCCAGCCAACTTGCGTGGTGCCGAGAAAACAACTGGCACAACAAACCTAGTAGCGACTTTCTTCAAGTTGTGGGAAAGCTTGTGGACGTATGGCACCACTACGGGTTTGCCTCGTTTTTGGTCGGACCTAGGCGCATGCCTTTTTCCCTTCACCTTCTGGAGCAATGTTTTAGACACCGCCCCAACGACCGAGCTCGGGTAGCCGGCTGTGTGTAGCCTCGCCAATTGCTTATCAAAGCTAGTCTGCATCGTGTGGGGGCACGACTTCATGAGAGCAGATTCAAGGCAAAGAGTGGCTATTCCTCTTTTGACTAACTTTGAGTGTGCCGAATCATACGGTAGCAATTCCTCCTGGGCACGTGGGCTATACTGCCAACATACGTGGTCTTTGTCAAAAAATAAAGACAGATCTAAAAACTGAAGAGTGCCATGGGAAGGGATGTAATTCCTTCCCATGGATTAAGGATGTAATGTAATGGATGGCTAGAGATGTAATTCAATTCCTGAAAGGAAACGCCTCTATCGCACACGCTTTTTCTGTAGACGTAGTTGATTTGTTTTACTCAGTGCCTCAACAGGAAATGTGTGCCTCTGTTAGGGATTGCATTGACCGCAACGGCCCAGTTGATTTTCAGAATCTAGTGGGCATTTCCATTGACAATCTTATGGTTTTATTAGAATTCTACTTAAAGTCTACTTTTATTTCTTTTAACGATGAATTGTACGTTCAACGACAAGGGATATGCATTGGGTCCTGCGTCGCTCCTGTGCTGTGTGACATTTTCTTGGCTTCAATTGACCGCGACCTGCACAGTTCCTTTGACGATAGGTTCTACCTTAAGGCTTTTAGATATGTCGCTGATTTTTTTAATTCTTTTAAAAAGTAACCATGATTTTACCGTTGACCAGTGCATTAGCCAGGTCTTAGGTGTTTTTAGACTAAATGGGAAGGGCATGCTATTTACACATGATATCCCTTCCCATGGCACTCTTCAGTTTTTAGATCTGTCTTTATTTTTTGACAAAGACCACGTATGTTGGCAGTATAGCCCACGTGCCCAGAAGGAATTGCTACCGTATGATTCGGCACACTCAAAGTTAGTCAAAAGAGGAATAGGCACTCTTTGCCTTGAATCTGCTCTCATGAAGTGGTGCCCCCACACGATGCAGACTAGCTTTGATAAGCAATTGGCGAGGCTACACACAGCCGGCTACCCGAGCTCGGTCGTTGGGGCGGTGTCTAAAACATTGCTCCAGAAGGTGAAGGGAAAAAGGCATGCGCCTAGGCCCGACCAAAAACGAGGCAAACCCGTAGTGGTGCCATACGTCCACAAGCTTTCCCACAACTTGAAGAAAGTCGCTACTAGGTTTGGTGTGCCAGTTGTTTTCTCGGCACCACGCAAGTTGGCTGGACTGTGTCCGCGCATAAGCAGCGTTGACAGAAAGTCAGGATGCCAGAAAAAGCACACTACACAGTACGTCAAATGTGCGACGGGCGTTATTTACGAAATACCGCTAAAATGTGGGAAAACCTACGTTGGACAAACGGGGAGATGTGTTAATGACCGGGCCCGGGAGCATGAATTGTCTGTAATCAATAACGGTAATGCGCATTTACCTGCGCATTGCACTGTTTGCATGGAAGGCAGATGCCAGCCACTGCTGCGTGAGATAAAGATACTTGGCAGGAGTGGTGATACGTTAGCGAGAGAACTTTTGGAGGCATATCACATTAAAAAGAGAGGCACGAGTTGTATTAGTGACACGTCTGTTTTTCTGTTTGAAAATGAGTTGCAACTGTTCAAAACGTCACTGGATTCGCTCAAGGCAACACTGATGTGCGCATGCGCATTTGTTCATTCTCCCTGCCCCGCTGTAAGAATAAAATCAGTTGAAGTTCAGCGCTCAATCTGTCTTTTCGTACTCTTCCTTCCCAAGTCTTTATTTTTCGTTTTTTGGCGCAACAATGTATTCTTTAGATCCCAACCAACTCGCCCAGCAACAAGTTCTACCCGACTACAGATTCCTCAAGCCGCTGTGGACTTCGTGCGTTTAACTGCTGCAAATCCTGTATCCGCTTGTTCACTGCTGTCATTTCTCTTTCAAGCTCTTGCCATTTTTGCTCACGCTCTTGGCGCTTTCGCTCGCGCTCTTGGCGTTCTCGCTCGCGCTTTTGGCGTTCTTACCTAATTGATTCCTGTTCCCGTCTTTTGTTTAGAATTCGTTTACCTAGCTTTTCGATGAATTTAAGATCATTGCCACTTTTCCGAATCGTCTTACGAATCTCTGCTTCCGTCAAGTCCTCCTCTACGTCTACTTCGAGCTCTTCACACAACCACAACAGGTCAGCTCTCGTCAAACGCAATAGGACCATGGTCGCTACTTTAAGCTCTGACTCTGCTGTTACACAACACTTGTGATACCCACGCAAATCAGAATACAAGCAAAATATCCCAGCGAATGAAATCTACACACACAGAGAAATTGAAGCCTGGCAACTCTTACAGCCAAAACCAAACGCTTACCCACTGAAGCAGCACCACATCACTAGTCCTTCTCCGCCGTATCCAGTCAGTTGCAAGAGGTGGTCAATCCCAAGTCACCTCCAACTTGATCGGTATACCGGTCGGTCACCATGTGTCAAAGTCCGTGAGCTGCCGTTGCTGTCTACGAGTCGTAGGCCGATCTACGAGCCGTAGACCGATCTCACTGCTGCCACCAGTTGTCGGAGTTGTCGGACAATCTCGCCGCTGCCACCAGTTGTAAGGGTTGTAGGTCGTAGAGAGGAACTTGGGAGGAATTAGGCGTACAGGGTTTATTTACATTTTAAACAAGAGATACATTCGATAGTCGAGCGTGGCTCCCAAATGGAGCACGCAAGACGAGCATACAGCACACATCTTACGAGCACGCTCACGAGCACACAGACGATCACACTCTAGCAGCCGACAACAGCAGCTTATAAAGACTCCATTGGTCCCTAGTTCCCTAGGTGAGGGAAAAACGTCAGTTCACCGCCGATTCGCAGTGTAAAACGTCAACGCAGTCGACATGCCGGTTGTCCATTATCTTGAGCCTTGAAAGGCGCGTCGGTTCCCAGAGCTGACCCCCATGCCCGGTTGCCGGTTGCCGATTGTCTTGCGCCTCTAAATTTCAGAACTGCCTTTCCCATGTAGTCGCCACGACTGTCAGAAGACTGACGAATCCTAGAGCCCAGGTACCACAAAGCACCCTTTTGTTAGGGAAGCTCTTTTTGCTGCCAAGAAAGACCATGAAGACCCGGCAAATCAACCAACAATACGTCGGGCGCCTAGCGTGGCCCGCCCTGCTGCCATCACCGATTTTCGGAACGAACCGCATGGTGGATTAACGCCGCCGCAGTCCGCAGTTCTCTGAAGGAAGTTCATGGTCGGTTAGCGCTGTCGTCCTCGCTGGTTCTCTGAAATGCGCCACCACCGCGGGTCGATCGAAGCACGTGCAGCGGGCTGAAATAGCTTTGCATAGCAGTACCCCTGCAGGCCGATCCTAACAACGCTTATAGCGTCACTATCGTTCATGTTCCACCAGAAATGTTCCCTCGTCACAGAAAGCGCTGAGCCCCATGAACAGCCATGTTTCAAACGTATGGGCTTCTATGGGAGCTTCGCTACCAGGTATATTTATCTAGGTTAATGTGTATTGTGTTGGCTTACGAAACGCGGTCATTGCTGTATTGAGCGACGCCATTGACCTTTTTCAGGAGGCGAACGTAGACAAGGCTAAATAGGCTCGAAATGCGTGAGAACGATGCCGGTGGCTGACGCAAGTATACTGTAACAGTTGGCGCATAGATGCTTTGCGATTGCATTGGGTTGGTCGCATCCGAACGATAACGGGTTTCAGTTGCAAAGCCGAGCGATCAGATAGTGAGACAATTTTCCAATTCACAGTGGGAAGTGACAGACGCAGATGCTTTTCGCCGAGTGGAAACCGACACAACCAAAATAGTTAACAAGACATAGACGCGCCGCAGCTGATAATTGAAGTCGCATATTTACGCACCCTAAAACAAATTTCCGCATATTGCATTTTATTATATTTATTAAGCATTACTGCTGACTCCAGTGGGAGTCGTTGCAGAGTAGGTAGCAAACCATGATTGGATTGCAAGAAGTGTTTCAAACAGAGAGCAGTAAAAAAAAGCACATGATGATTACTCATATGCAAATGTGTACGCATATATAAAAACAAGGAAAGAAAGCGTGCAAAGAACCGACCAACTAGCAATGCATTTTTAAAAATGTTTGACGTTGTTTGTTTCCACTTCGTGCGAGTCTAATTCATTCCATTCCATCATCGTACGCGGGAGGAAACAATATTGAAAGAGATGATTTTTTTGTGGAAATAGAACTATTAAAAAGACTGGCGTCAGTCTAGTAGGATATATCCTGTAGAAAAATGCACATGGTTAGATGTGCCACTCTTTAAGTGCCCTTTAATGATTTTAAAGACAAAGCGTATTCTTGCAATTTCATTCCCCTCCGAGATATGTTATCAACCCGCTTTTTCCACCAATCCCGCAACCGATACCGTGTCATAGTGATTATTGGCCTGAGGAGAATGATCCCAAATAATATTACCCTATTCAAGATAGGATAAGATAGCTCTTGTACGCTCTAAGCTTTCTTTTCTGTGAAGAATCGCGAAGGGGAGGTTTCACGTACGACTGGGAGTTCGGACTGGGGGTACGACTGGGGGTACGGAGACGTGGGATCTTCTTTCCTTGTGGAGGGTTAAGTGAACGTGAGGCTGGGCCCCAAATTCCGGATGTTTGACAAACACGTTCACGTTTACATATTTACAAGAAAATGCAAAGTAATACAGAAAATTTGATGAAGTTGTAGTCGCCGATCACTCCCGCCGTCCATCGTTCCTCTTACGCCTTGCGTGAACATTGTTTAGTCACTTCCCCCAATCCGGCGTCAGGAGACCGATGACATCAGGTCACACCAATCCGGAGGTCGGTTGCCCTTTCCCTAAGAAGGGAACTTGGTCGGAAACGCACGCACATCATTGGGCACAAAGAGGGAAAGGAGGGGAACGTACGCTGACTCCGATCGTGCACTGGCATGTGATAGCCGTATCATCACACTGATCGCGTCTCCGGCTTCGACATGCCAGTTTGAGCGGTTGACAGGTGATGGCCGTATTATTGCACTGACCCGGCTTGGATTTGCCAATTTGTGTGACTGACAAGTGATGGCCGTATCCATGCTAATTGCTTAAACCTCTCAGAACGAGGTACTCCGGCGCTGCTCATAAATCATCCGCTTTGAGAACCATTTTGATCAAGCCATCGGCCCGTTCCCCATAAACGCGCGAGCCCTGACCGGAGGTTGTCGCGGGGCGAACTGCCGATCACAGCAGCCCGTCCACCGCCAGGAATAGGGCTCTAAAGGGGTCAGTTCATCGGTGCCCCTTGAATAGGCCTTGGCCACTCAGCAGGTGCAGCTCCGACTCAAAGTCCCAGGCTCGCCGAAACGATGCCTTTCGCGTCTGAGCACAGCAACGGTTTCAACTACATCGAAACGAGTGCGCCAAACAATGTGCGCGACATCATAATGAAGCCTGCCGAACCAGAAGTGTGATTGGCGAGGCTCAGTCAACATGAGGCACGACTTTCTTAGCAGCGAGTGAACGTTTCCAACTACAACCATTCCGAACGTTATTTAGTGCCAAGAAAGGCTGCAGTCGCGCTTCTCACCGAATCGTCCGAAAAAATACGAGTGACTGCTGATGAACGGACATTTTCCTCATAAAGGCGCAGGCCCGCGCATTTCCAAAGTTAGCCCAGCCGATCCTGTGAAGCCAAATCTTTCGGCAAGCCGCGTTCCTTCTTCCGGATGGAATAACAAAAAGTCACTTCCCCTAGGCTCCTCGGTTGTTGCCCCCATAAGCACAACATAGGCTGAGAAACGCCGCAATACGTAAACCGCGCCAGCGCTAGCGCAACGCTTCCCGCCAAAACTCCACCGCCAGAAGGCTACCGAAGTGCGATTTCGATACCCTTAAGCGCCTACAAACTATTTACTAAGGTAATCGCAAATAGAATCAGGAACACCATGGACATCTGTCAAGCAAAGGACCGGGCAGGATTCCGTAAAGGCTACTCAACAATAGACCATATTCACACTATCAATCAGGTGATAGAGAAATCTGTGCAATATAACCAACCCTTATATATAGCTTTGATTGATTACAAGAAAGCCTTTGATTCTGTCGAAACCTCAGCAGTCATGGAGGCATTACGGAATCTGGGTGTAGACGAGCCGTATGTAAAAAAATTGGAGGGCGCTTAAGCTTCGCCTTCAAGAGTGGAACGCGACAGCGTTCCCGTCAACCCGCCAAGGGGTGTAAGACAATGGGCTACGGCGCAGCGATCACTTACGAGGCGCCCCGCATCGGACGCGGTGAGCGTCGAGCAACGGAGCGTTCGGCGCGGCAACGAAACGTGCGCCTGAGCAAGCGGAACGAGCCAAAGAACTCGGTGTCTCGGAGCCCCGGGGAAGCGATGCACGCCAGCCAAACGTCGTGATCGGCACGGGCAGAGAGATAGACAGATAGTGATCTAAAGAATGGAATGACGCGTGTTTCGGCAAACCGTGAAGGGGCAAGGAGAAACGTCGTCAGGGGAGAGGAGTCCGGGACGCGACGCGCCTCGCACCTGTCCCCGCACGACCCCAATGCGCGCGTGGCGCGCCACCTGTCGGGGCAGCGCCGTACATTGAGAGAAGGGAGTCTTCTGTGTTTGCCGCAAGATGGCTCTGCGTGTGCGGAAAGCGCTGAAGAAATGTAGCGGAAACGCATTTTAACGCGACAGCGTTAAGGAGCTCGTGTCGCAGAAAAGCCGGTGCCGTCGGCGTCGGTGTCGGCGGCGTTGGCCGTGAGCGATAAATCCCAGCAAGCACTTCATGAATAAAAAACAACTTGCAAGATGGGCTGGGTGGGAATCGAACCAGGGTTTCCTGTGTGTGAGACGGAGACGTTACCACAGAGCCACGAGTTTTTTTTTCTTTATTGCCTCGCTTTTCACAGAGTTTACGAGATCAGAAGAACAGATTAAGAAGATCATAGGACCGAGAACCATCAGCTGTTTGCTGACTACAAGCCATCAGTATTTCGGCATCTGCAACAACATTTCTAATCTTGGAACCCACTCTGGTACATACGGCTGCACCTTCTGCACTTCGACAAAATGGGACACCGATTCGCAAAAACATTCGCGAACCGGTCTAGCGTCAATATGCGCATTGTGTACAGCAGTCCGAGTTCGCCATATACTGTGCAGGCCCAGGAGCATAACCAGATCGAAAGGCACACCATCGTCGTTTTCGACCGTGAGATAACGGATTCCGTGCGGACTTAATGGCAACTCTTTTTTCAAGGTTCTCTGTAAGATGTCCCAGAAGAACACTCCACCCCAGCAATCTAAAAACACATGCTCAATTGTCTCTGGTTTTTGCATAACAAACAATGAGTACCCCACGGAACAAATAAACCCTTTTCTTCTAACCATGTTTTAACAGGTAAGGTTCCTGTGTGCAGCTTAAAAAAAATGTTTTAACCCCTGGCGCAACTAGCATTCTTTTAACGCGTTTCAAAACATCTTTTCCTTTGCCTGCACAGTATAATTCACGGTACAATGGCACAGGAAATAACACATCCACAAGGTCCTTGTACAGTTTTTTGCGTGACACATCTGTCAAATATTGCAAAGAAAAACGCACCGATAAGAAGCGGTAAAATGACACCACTTCTTTTAGATATCCTCGTACTGGTCCTTGCTGACACACCGAAGACACAACAAACTCTGGTAGCACTTTACCCAGCCTCAGTTGAATCATAGTTCTGAGAAAGGTATGATCTACATCTCTGAGAAAAACAAATCGACTGACGAGTTGTCTCACATATAGATGCACTGGACCAAGCCCACCATCACTCCCTCTTTTAAACATTGTTCGGCTCGTTTTTTCCCATAGAGAGCTCCATATAAAGACCGCGAACATTCTGTGCATTTCTTGTACATTTAACCTGCTGCAATGCAAAACTTGCATTACATACCATAGCTTGCTTACAAGAAATATGTTGCACGTCGTGGCCCGTGCGAAAATCGACTTATCCCATCCTTTCCACTTGTGTGCATTTTCACGTAACACCTCTGTTTGTTTTTTCCAATAAGGCTCATTATCAGAGTAGTACTGTAGGGGTACTCCTAAGTATTTTGTCGGTGTTTCTTGCAATTTAATGTTCAAAAACATCCTTGGTGCGACGTCCCATTCCCCATGGCAGAACCCAACGCACTTGTCCCAGTTTACTGCACTACCACTTGCTTGACAGAAACTTTTAACAGCATTGACGGTATGCATTATACTTTCATGATCAGCACAGAAAACCGCAATGTCATCAGCTTAAGCAAGAAGGCTTACCTCGGCTTGATGTAACTGAAATCCACGTATCGCGTTGTTCCTGATTACGCTTAGACAAAAGGGCTCAATATATATGCAAAAAAGAAGCGGTGATAATGGGCACCCTTGTCTGACCGAGCGCTGTACTGGTATGTATTTACCTACTGATTTGTTTATTATCAATCTCGTCGTACATCCGGCGTAAGCCATCCGCACACCTTCGCTGATCACATTGCCTACATTCACATATTCAAGCATACATAGAAGCCGATCGTGCGGCACGCGGTCGAATGCCTTCTCAAGGTCAACCTGCAGCATAGCGACACTTAGTTGCATTTCGTCACAGCATTCAAGGATTGATCGTGCTATGTATATATTTGTCATAATTGTCCTTCCTTTTATTCCGCACGTTTGATGTGGCCCGACTAAATCTTTCATTACGGTCTGCAACCTGTTAGCCAATACTTTCATTAATATTTTATAGTCTATATTTGTCCGGCTAATCGGCCTATACGATGTGACGTTACATAATTTGATTAGGTCTTCAGTTTTTGGTATTAGGACCGCGTGTGCTGACAAAAAGGACGGCGGTAGATGTTTGTTCGCGTAAGCCTCGTTGTATACTTCAGTCAAAACAGGTGTGATAACACTCTTAAACGCCTTGTACAATGCAGCGCTTAAGCCATCCGGTGCCGGTGATTTGCCATTATTTAAATGGTCAATCGCATTCTTAACTTCCTCTACTGTTATGGGCACTTCTAATACTTCCTTAGTTTCATCATCTAATGTTGGCATCAATGATATGAAGTCTTTTTTAAATCTATCAGTGTCAAATTGGCTACGAGAAAACAATACTTTGTAATATTCCAAAAAACAACTTGCTATTGTTTCTTTGTTGGTAGACAGTAACCCATTATGTTCTATTTCTGTTATTGCATTTTGGGAAGCATATTTCTTTTCGACTCCCAAGGCACGTTTTGTCGGCATTTCTCCTGTGCTCCATTTTTCAGCTCTGGCTCGAATCAATGCTCCATTGTATCGCTCTTCGTCTATCAGCTCAAGTTTTTGCTTTATGCTTTTTATGTCTTCTAAGAAATAACCGGGTTGTATACTTTCAGCTTCGAATAATTGCTTCAGATTCAATCTAAGACGGGACTCGAGTTCTTTTTTCGCGTGACTTAAGACACTGGCCCTTTCAAGTGCTTTCAATTTAATTGTTTTCTTACAAACTTCCCATTTATGTCCCCAACTATCTAAGTTTTGAGTTGTTGTTTTATCTATAGCGTTGAGAAACTGCTCACAAAACTCGTCGTCTTTCAGCAAGTTTGCATTAAATTTCCAAAGATCCCAGTAAATTTCTTTGCTATTTCTTTTTTCCTTTCCAACACGGAAAGAAACCAAACAATGATCACTAAATGCAACAGGTGTGACTCGATAATCTCGACACGACTAAATTAGTTCAGCCGACACGTACACTCTGTCAAGTCTAGCATGGCTCGCACCCTGAAAGTGGGTAAAGGTGACCGCTTTTCCACCGCAAAGACGTTCGCCTACGTCTTCTAGATTAAATTCTGCAATCAAGTCTTTCAAAACAGCAGTACTTGCATCATTGTGTTTCCCACTGGTTTTGTCACGTTCCGTACAGACACAATTGAAATTTTCGGCCAGGATTAGTCTACGCTCGCATTTCACGTACGTCTCCATTTCTTCAAAAAAAAAAAGCTTTCGCTCTTGAGCCTGAGTTGGTGCATAAAGACAAATTACTCGCCAATTTTCTGTTGACAGGGAAAAGTCAGATACAATGAAACGGCCTGACTCACAGGTAGTCACCGACTGCACTACAGCACCAAGACTCTGCCGAATTAACAAAATGCACCCCGAAGACCTCCCCACCGCATGGGCAACACACACGTTATAGCGTCTCGTGAAAGGACGCACCATACGCTCTGTCTGATCCTCTCTCTCTACTTTGGTCTCCTGAATGGCTACAATATCAAAATCGTGCTGCGTTACGAGGCGGTAAAGTTGGTTTTGCCGCCTGTTGGCACTAAGCCCTCGGACGTTAAGTGTTGCAATATTTATCGACCTCTCTAAGGACTCCATATTGGCGAGTGACACCAGACCGAGCCTACGGCGCTCCCCTCACAGACCTTGCCTTGTAGCAACACATAGTGCAGTCGACACTCAGGGCGTGGACTTGCCGCCGCGGCGTGTAAGCGACGCCGACCGCTGATGGCTGGTGGCCACCCGAGGCTTCTTGGTTCCAGGCTCGGTCCCACGCCTCTCCGTTGCTCGTAGCCGGGTGTCTTGAGAAGCCGTGCTTGCTTTGCTGAGGCGGCGCTTCGTAGGTGTTGCCTCGGCGTCCATTGCAGCCTCATCCGTCGAATCACTGTCCTCGAGCGTCGCAACGACCTCGCTTACTGCGGTCTTGAGTTCAGCTGTTTTCTCACCACTCCCGGACGCACTTAGTGGCAGCTGCTTTCCTAAAGAGTGGCTTTCAGAAGGGCGCTCTGCCGAACCTTCTTCGTACTTTCCCGTCGAAGTGTCTTCCAGAGTGGCGTCTGCTGCCCGAGCGTATGCAGCCTTGTTCTCATGCGCACTTGCTGAGCTGGTGGACGCCGCCACTGCGGCCGCGTCGCTGATAGACGCCACCATCCCAGCCACGCTCTCCGCTTCTTCTCCGTCCATGAGCATTTCGCTCCGGTCTGCTTCACCGCCTATGCTTGCAACTCTGGCATACGAGCGAGTACAATTAGCCTGCTCGTGCCCGAACGCTCGGCAAGCAGCACACCTGGGCACTCGGCATTCACGTCGTATGTGTCCAGTGTTGTGACAACGAAGGCATAACGGGGCACGCCCAGGCACAACCACTAGCGCAGTGCCGCTACCAAGACGCATCTGATGTGGGATGCGGTCTGGTGTGACACCATCGCGCAGCAGAGGACGCACTAGACGAGTCGTTGACTCGGCGCCCTCAAAGTCCTCAGCCTTCCACCGATCACTGATGACTTCCTTTATCTCGCCATACTCTCGGAAGGCTTGTCGAATGGTCTCAGAGGTGAGGTCGAACGCGACCCAATGTAGCTTAATCCTGAGTTCTTGCCTCGCTGGATCAATGACGAGGCATGTCCGGTTCTTCACCATTAGTGGTCCGGCGTCTAGCAGCGTCTGCTTTGCCTCATCTGTCTTCATGTTCAACAGCCACACGTGCGACATTTGGTATGCACCAATTCCGCCTACTTGCTGAATTACTCCAGCATCCTTCAAGGGCTTCCGGAAATCGTCGATTCTATAAGGCCGTCCAGTGACGTCGCAGTGCAATACAACTGCACGCCTTTGTCCTTCACCTGTTGGTAACGGCGGCAAGATGACACGGTACTCCTTGGGCAACGCGGAACACGGGGTACCACGGCCAACGTCGGCCGCTTTCGCAGCTCTCGAGGAGCCCTCCATTCTGCGTCCATACTGCACGGCGTCCAGAAGCAGAACACTGAGCCACGACTTCGATGCTTCAAAGCGGTACGAAAGCGCCTCTAGTGAACGCGGTGTTGCCTTAGAAAGGAGCTGTTTCTAAGGCTCAGGCGTGCGTCGCTTGCTCAGGCGCACATTTCATTGTCGCGCCGAACGCTGCGTTGCCCAACGCTCACCGCGTCCGATGCGGGGCGCGTAGTTGCGGCGCCGTAGCCCATTGTCTTACACCCCTTGGCGGGTCGACGTGAACGCTGTCGCGTTCCACTCTTGAAGGCGAAGCTTAAGCGTCCTCCAATTTTTGCTACTCGTGTAACTGCGACTTCTGTAAGTTACATCTTCATAATTACCGATATACACCGCAGTATAACTTTCTACGGCTCGTTCCTTTGAAGCATCGAACTCTTGGCTGAGTGGTAACATCTCCGTCTCACACTCCGGAGACCCTGGTTCGATTCAAAGCGTGTTTACAGAAGGTATTCAGAGACATGGGTTGGGAAGAATTGGGGATAAAAGTTAATGGAGAATACCTTAGTAACTTGCGATTCGCTGATGATATTGCCTTGCTTAGTAACTCAGGGGACCAATTGCAATGCATGCTCACTGACCTGGAGAGGCAAAGCAGAAGAGTGGGTCTAAAAATTAATCTGCAGAAAACTAAAGTAATGTTTAACAGTCTCGGAGGAGACCAGCAGTTTACGATAGGTAGCGAGGCACTGGAAGTGGGGAGGGAATACATCTGCTTAGGGCAAATAGTGACGGCGGATCCGGATCATGAGACGGAAATAATCAGAAGAATAAGAATGGGCTGGGGTGCGTTTGGCAGGCATTCTCAGATCATGGACAGCAGGTTGCCATTATCCCTCAAGAGAAAGGTATATAATAGCTGTGTCTTACCAGTACTCACCTACGGGGGCAGAAACCTGGAGGCTTACGAAAAGCATTCTACTGAAATTGAGGACGACGCAACGAGCTATGGAAAGAAGGATGATCGGTGTAACGGTAAGGGATAAGAAAAGAGCAGATTGGGTGAGGGAACAAACGCGAGTTAATGACATCTTTGTCGAAATCAAGAAAAAGAAATGGGCATGGGCAGGACATGTAATGAGGACGGAAGATAACTGATGGTCATTAAGGGTTACGGACTGGATTCCAGGGAAGGGAAGCGTAGCAGGGGAGGCAGAAAGTTAGGTGGGCGGATGAGATTAAGAAGTTTGCAGGGACGACATGGCCACAATTAGTACATCACCGGGGTGGTTGGAGAAGTATGGGAGAGGCCTTTGCCCTGCAGTGTGCGTAACCAGGCTGATGATGATGATGAAGATGAAGCGCATTTACAATTACTGGTACGTGCAGCGGGGTGTGGCATTTGCGGAGACGCCGGACGTGTGCGCGCATGGGCGAGTAACAACGGGAACAAGAGAGGAAATGTGGGGACTTTTGCGCCTTGAATATATGACGCTGCTTAGGCAATACGGAGGAGTTTCTTAGCGCGTGTTGTATGCATTTGTCTCTAGGCGTGGCTGCAGAAGTAGCAGCGTGCTGTAGAGCTGAAGTTAGCGTCGGAAGTTGGCGGCTGGACGTAATTATATTATTTCAATCATGTTTTTTACTAATTGAAACAACGTGTCATTATTTAGCATTATTCGCATTATTTCGCATTAGTCCTTAGCAGTCCGGGACTGTCAAGGACCGATAATCTAAGAGGCCCGGTGGTGAACATGAAGGAATCTAGACGCCGTAACTACAGCTGATAAGAGCGAGATGCTGCAGATTATATGATAGAAACGTGAACTACGTTACGTCGACGTTGTCGCAGTGGTCTCTAGAGGCGAGAATTTCGGGAGCCGGATATTTCATCGCATGTAAGCTTTCAATATCCCTGAATTTTTTCTCGAATGAAAAAGTGAATTACGGTGTCACATGAGTTTAATGAAAGGCAGGACAAGCACCAGCCTACATTAACCCCATTCATAGCTCTAATGCGCTTCTTCGCTGTGAGCGTCCATCCTCCTGTCCGCTCCAGACTGTGTTTCCAAAGAATGTAACTAGCAATCCTATAGTAATGTTCCAAGGTAAAACTTATAGTGACTTCAAAACCTGTAAATAATGGTAAAGCACTTAAGGTGCGCTTGGTACAGGTCTAAAGCCCACAACTATAATCCTCAAGCGGCGACCTTGAAAGCACTCACATATGCTCTGATGCAAGATAACCTTGGGTGAGGTCGCGCGACGAGAAGCTGTCTACGAAGACGAGAAGCTGTCTTCGTAAAGATAGTTACCGACATTTTCACAAGCAGTAAATCGTAGATATTAAGAATAAACATCTCTGCCTCCTAGTTTTCGTACAGCTTTAACATTCCTTGTGCAAACTGCTTCAGATTTGCTTTGATCCTGTGAAGGCGCCGTCAGCTTATTGAGGCGAAAGCCTTAGGTGTCTTTGTTGGCGGTTCACCTTGGCCAAACTGCGCCGTCACAAAAAATGGCCGACGCCGCAGAGAATGCTCTGATTGACATCTCATTGTTCAGGCAGGTCACTGGTAACAAAGTAAATAACTGGCTTCGAAAAGAAGATTTAGTACATCTCGGTCTGGGTCGAACCAGGGCCGGCGGAGTGCGAGGCGAGCACGGTTCCCTGAAGCCACCTGTTATTCTGGCTTACTAAATGTGTGCCTAGTGTGTGCGAGACTGCACACGTGACGTCACAGCCACCTTGCTGACTATAGGTGTGATCTAGTGCGTGTACTAACATGCTGAACTTTAGGTACTATGTTAACTGCTCATGCGTGGCTTTCGAGAGGTCGGTTTAGTGTCACACATCTACTTCTCATTGCGACTCGTTAATCGTTGCAAGAAGTCTAACTTCGATTGTAGAACTTAATGCATTATCAATACGTTTTACAGTGAAGTCTCGACTTATCACAGGTCGTTGCATGCACTTCCTTCAGTCTTCTGCGTAGTTTTGATGCTTACAGAGGACATTATGCTAACGGCATGCCCAAACTGCAATAACGGATCATTGGCTTGGCGATGTGTGCAGGTTACCGCGTCGGCTGATCAAACCAGTGCGGCCGTGATCGTTCGCGTAAATCTATCCTCCCCTAAGACTCGTAAGCGGCTCACAACACCCCATGCACGCGTCGGCATCGAGGAAGCTGGCACGTGCACGACACAAACGTCTCGGAAACACCGCAAGGAACAAGGTATAGTGTGTCACAGCACCCACTGCCTCGCTCTGGCGTCCCTGCTTCAGTCAAGACTCAACAGGACCGTCGACCCGTGCGCAGACTTCTATAGTTACGTGTGTGGTTCGGGCCATGGTCACACATCACCAATTACATCGAAGGTACGCCGGCAGCTCCCAAGCGGCAGCTAAAGCCACTTATTTGCTTGTCTGTTTCGAGTATTTGAGTTCTATCCGACCGCAGAAATGTGTCACAGATATTGTCGCTTGTCAGTTTAATCTTCATTTTTTTTAATAAGGGATTGAGATATGACTGCACTCATAAAGTTACAGCCAGTGTCTTCAAATCATTTATGAGGCACATAACAAAGAAAACCACGATATGCATTTTGACGATAGGAACGCAAGGTGAAATCCGCACACGTACATTATATAACACGTACATTATATACAGAAACAAGGAACAACTCATATTGAAGAAACACGCACACAAATTAAGAGATCAAAATAGGTTGGTCTGAAGGTGAAATACACGTTAACATAAAATAAGCATAATAAATGTTGCTTTGAGCCCGTAGTGAATGCATTCGAAGGACAACAGATGATTTCAGTTAAAATTGGAACAATTCACGTAGCGCATAACAGTTTTATAAGTCATGCTTATAAAACTATTATATATATATATATATATATATATATATATAATCGCTGGCGAAACACCCTGACCCGCTCACCCGAGAAACTAGAGAAGCTGCGCAGATAAAGAAAAGAGATTGTGTTAGCTGCCCGTCAGTATCCTTGTCGGAGTACTAAATGTTGTTTTTGTCGCCTTAGCCGCCTGTTTTAGTTGATCTTGCTGGCTGGCTTGTTTCTGTCTTCTCCGTTCCTTTTGTGCGGTGATATACACATCTCCTCTCGTGCAATAGACACTCAGTTGTTAGCGCTGTGTCCCATCCTTTTCTTTCGATGTATTTGTGCTTCTGTGCTACTCTGTAAATAGCGTAAGCATACCCATGATTGGTAGGCATGCACGTTTTAATTTGGTCATAACGCAGGTTTCACACGTGCCCTGCAAAGCAATGCAGGTGCCATTCATCATGCACCAATGAATTATGCTCTACCATATAAAAAGCTACATTATTGCGTGAAAATCATAGATGCCTAATAATGCAAAGTCCCCATTTTTGCTTATGTGAAAGGCTTCTCCAGTTGCTCTTGTAGTTGGATCAAAATGAGTGCATTGGATATCCGTGTCAGTAAACAACAGCTGGCAAGTACACTCTTTGCAGTCACTGGCTCCCTAAGGTGAATGTTAACAAATCAGCTAGCTTATCCTAGGTAGATTTTGCTACACGACTATGGAAGCTAAACCACATACTTTTGCAACTGACGAAATTGGTCGAGTGCTTGACATCACATCCTTTATCTATGCTAAATTTGACGCCGAGTCTCGACATTTTGGGCAGATATTACCCGTATTTTTTGGTGCTAAAGAAACACTTCAAGACCGTGTCTTTATTTTTTATACCACGCAATAAGCGGTGGATGTACGGCAGAACGGTTCCTTTTTTTAGTTTGATCTATTACATGCGAACGCGTCCTTCCCTCGACTTCAAGGATCTGATCACGTTTTCGCATGTCCTGACAATCATGTGACAAGCGTAGGCAGCATTTCTTAATCTGCCTACGCTGCACGCTTAGTGAGATACCCGCATCACATGCTCGAAACACAGCTGCTTTAATGAAAATGACCGCAATGCCGTCCTTGATTGTTTTGGAGTGACCCGAGCTGTAATGAAGCAAAGGCTTCTGAAACTGTGCCTTCTGCAGACGTGGCGCTCTTATAGTGATAGCTTTTGTAGTGATAGCTTTCTTCTGTCCATATGTGTTAAAGTTGCGCTTTCGTCCACCATGAACTTTTGGCGATATTTTATAGAAGCGGGCATGACACCGACGCTGTCTATATACAAGAATTTGGAAGTGTAGCGCCAAACCTTGTTCAGCCCTGAGTAACAAGAATACATTCGTCTAGATTTGCGCTTGTGTCTCTTATTCTCCTGTTTTCTTTCCATGCAGTGTGCAGATAACATTGATGATTGATTGGTCGTCTACAATATTGCGTAAAGTGCCAAAAACTGGAAAAGTCCTCCAACGCGAGCGTTATTGCACTCAAATGGTAAAGATCTGGTATAGAAACCTTCTGCCATAATTATATGTGAACCTACATGCTACTCTAGAAGAACCAACAGCTACTATGTTGTTCTGTATGAGAAACACTGACAAAAAAGACTAAGCAATGTATTTGCAAGAACAGACGAGCCAGAGTCCAAGATGAGAACGAGATCGCGCCCAGAGCCGAAATGCCCTTCTTCGTCTCTTTTCACGCTGGTATCGGCCGGTCCCTTAAGCTTCTGCTGTATCACAGCAATATCCCTGCAGCAAAAGCACGGCATCGGTGCTGAGAAATATGTGTGGCGTGCGGATAATTGTAGGACTTGCTTACAACTTTCTGCGTCTTTTAATGCCATGCTAGCAGCGCTGACACTGCAGGGACAAGGACAGCGCATATGCCATGACAGCTGACATCCGTACGCAATTCTGTAAGGGCATTAGGGTCGAAGCGGGCGGGCTCCAGTGCTTACGTTAGAGAAGCCGGCAACACGTGGGGGAACCCATGAGAAGGGTGCACACTTTTCTTTATCACTTTGTTGAGATGGCGATAAGCCATGCAGAAGCGGCACGTTCAATCCTTTAGCCAACACCACCGTACGCGCCCATGCACTGGGGCTAAGAGAAAGTTCACTGATGTTTTTTTTATCGACCATATTGTTCATTTGGGTTTCAGTTACTTGTTCAGATCTATACACCATATCGTCTTCGGTGGATAGCAGTAGCATCGCCAGTATGAATGTGATACTTGACGGCGAGCGTCTTGCGTAATGGATGATCATCATAGTCGAAAACATCCCGGTAATACGACAGAAGACTGTAGGGGTAATCAGCCTGAGCAGGTAAAAACTCTGACATCATCATTTTCTGAATGTCTGAACAGGCATGAGAAGAACATTTTCAGGCTTGCTAGGCATGAATAAAGCACCGGTTGAAAAAGTGGCCTCGTGATGGTCGTCTAAAAAGTTAACTGAGGTTTTTTTTTAGCGCAGCAAAAGGGAGGAGAGACAGAGGCAAGACGCGGACACATGTGATACTGATACTGTCCGCGTCTTGCTACTGTCTCGCGTCCCTCTTCGTGCGCTAAAAAAGCTCAGTTATAGAATACCAACACGCCCTAACCTACGCTCTAAAGGTTAAGTTAGGCAAGGCAGATTCCTTGCGGCAGATTTTCTTGGTCGAACCGCAGTTCAAGACATGGATGCAAATCCGCTCACAAAGGCACTGCCCTTTGAACTGTTTTTAAGTTAGCTGATCGATAAAGATCAGCACTTTAGATTTCCGCAGGGGATAGGATCAAGAAGTGTGTACCTGCTAGGCCATCATCATCATCGCCGAGGCAGCTAGCATAACAGTATAATCTTTACTGGGAAAGGTATGCGGGGAGCATTACGTGCTTCGCATTGTTATCTGGAGCGCTTCATCATTAATTGTGCGGTACGGATGCCTGTCTTGTGCTTCTTCTTTATTGAAACGATGCCGTTCTGTATGTTCCATCCATGAGTCCGAAGAATGCAGGCATTTAGCGCTTCACGTTCCCGCGTGCTTCAAGCCTGCTTCCCCTCCGCCGCGGGTGGGCCCGGTATTGCACTACTGCTGCATGGGCCCACATTTTCGCCTACGGGCGCGTACACAAAAAATGCCGACCTATGAGCAGCTAACAGCTTCGCCCACGGATTACGATCGACAGTTGATAAATGTGTGAACTTTACATAATTTTATGCGAAGGTGCTGGAGACACCCCAAAAAACAAGTCAGGATGAGATAAGAATATTTCTGTGCATCTTACGAAGGCCTATTATAATTATATTAATTTACTATATCTATACTGGTACTATATATGTACTACACTTTATACTTATACTATATTATATTATTTATATATTACATATATAATAATATTTCTATGCATTATATATAATACTATATCATTACACTGTATTTATATAATTTATGCTAGAATAATTTATTAACAGTATCAATTTATTGTACAGTCATCCTGCTACCTTTCTTCATTAAAATATTGAATAAATTACTCCAACTACACACGTGTTAATTATTGGGTGTAAGCATTACAACAATGGAAAAAGATCTTTTGCTATTGCTACCGAAACTCCCCACTTAAAGAGATCTGTCAAGCACGGTAGTTCCTTCCGTAAAGAGGTCGTATGAAACGATGCATTTTACTCAGAAGTGAAATGGGCCTACTTTAGGAAAGCCGAATGTTCAATTTGCTCAACGCTTAATGTTCGTTGTCTATTCGTTGCAACCACCGCGCTGTATAAATTAGGGGTGTGCAAATATACAAAAAGCGCGAATCACGAATCGGATAGTGTTTTATTCGCTTCGGTGTTCTAATCGAATAGTCAGTATTCACAAATGCCATTATTCGTCAAATACTTTTCGAATATTTCGAAACCTGAACTAGCCCAAATAAACATTAGATTCTAGGAAACGTATGGCAAGTTTTCGCCTCCTCTAACATAGTATAGACAAAGCACGAAAACGCACGTACTTTAGCAGGCTACGTCAACAAGGTAGTCACGCTTTACAGGCTGTGAAGGGATCATTGTTACTATCTGAAGAGCCCTGTGCATGCGAAGAAACTACTTATTTGCTTCTAATTCTCCATTTGTGATTTCAGTAAGGAACACGTCATAACGTACTATCTAGTCACAGAAACTTGCCAATTTTAAGTACACTGAGATGTGAGCATCGTTGTATATTAAATGTGATAATGGCTTTTCATTATTCTAAAACTATTCGAAAAGTACTCAACATTCCATCCAATTAGCTTGTGGCACTACACAATTCATGTTCCATTGGGTCTCGAAAATACAATTTATGGTATATGCTACAGACCACCCGTACCTCCTACAATTTCATTTCCGAATTACACGGTAACATTGCCTCTATTCGATCCAAATATAACAAAGCTGACATTTTTCTTCTTGGCGACTTTAACTTCCCGGGCATTAACTGGCAAAACTTTGAGGACAATGAAGGGCATCTTGTAAGCTCGTTCAACTAACACTTAATTTTTTCACTTGGGCAATTAACCGACCAACCAACTCGTATCAATAACATTTTATATCTTGTACTATCGTCCGTGTCCGAGAGGGTTAACCCTATCACTTTTGTGGATCGGCCCAGTGACCACTGGTTATTAAAATTCACAGTTCATACACCTTCAAGCTCGTATCACATGAAAACAAGTATTTCATTACGAAAGGGCAAACGTGAGCGCTATTAACAATGGTTTGGAAAGCTTCACGTCGTCAATCTTAGCAACTTTTTTGAGTAGACAGTGAACGAGAATTGGTGCCTGTACAAAGAAAAGGTAATGGAATTACCACATGCGCATATACAGATGCTTTCACTTCACGTTAGCTCATCGAAATCATGGTTGAGTAAAGCTCTTCGTAGACGAAAAAATAAAAAGAAGAGTTTCTACAGGACTGCCAAACGTGTGGACAAACCTGTATCTTGGAGCAAACATAAGTCTTGTGATGTAGCCTACTGCAATGCCCTGCGTCAAGCCAAGCAAAAGTATTTCTCTTGCAATCTGCAATCACTGACTTTGACTTTGACTTTATTGAAATTTAGACAATATACAGTTGTCCGGGTGAAGAGGGCTAAAGGTAACACACGTGGTCACCTGACTAGGCCCTAGACACCCTGAATTCACGCAGGCACAGTTTCGACATGGTAAGTTGCGAAGTACAATTTTTTTTTTACGGGAAGAATATAACAATTCACATAAAGCAATATACATACACTGTACATTCAAATCAATCTAATTAAGTATAATACCTAGAAACATGTTCACTTGACTAAGAAAAGAAAAAACAAAGCAAGGAATCCTAACTGCATCTCCCATACGACAAAAGAAATGTTCACATGACAAATATGTTCACTTGACAAGAAAGAACAAAGGAAACAAATTTCTAACTGGTTTATACACGATTTAAGAAAAATCTCTTTGCCTGGCTTCGGAAAGCAGGCAAAGAGGAACAGTTTTCCATAAAGTCTATCAGAGCAGGATAAAGGTTTAACACATTAGGAATTTGCCAATTTAACAGTTGTGTCCCGTAATTCGTCCTGCATTTAAACTTGGTGAAGTTGGTTCTCCTAAACTCGTAGTGGGATTCATGTTTGGTATACCTCAAAGAGAAAAGTTGTGAATCAATTTTGAAATCTGAATATGCAAGCTCTGATAGTCGCAGTTTGTATAGTGATTCAATATCCAGGATGCGATTCTGCGAAAAATATACAGATGTTGATTCACGTTGTGGTAGATTTTCAATAAAGCGCACACTTTTTTTCTGTAATCGATGGAGGCTTTCCATGTTAGACCTAGTAGTGGTGCCCCAGACAAGCAGGCAGTAATGCAGTCGCGAGTGAACGGTATTAAAATACAGTTGACGTCGAATATAACGAGGCAACAATAAGCGAAACTTATTAAGCATACCAATACAGTGTGCAATATTACGCTTAATATAGTGAATATGGCAAGACCAACGAAGGTTTTCATGAAACTGAACACCTAAAAATTTAATTTGTGCTACCTTCTTTAGCGCTCGCGACTCGAATGCCACATCATTATTAATATAAACAGGTCTGTTAATAGGGGTAAAAACAATGTACTTAGTTTTGTCAACATTTAATGAGAGTTTATTTGTAACAAGCCAGTCAGATAGATTCTTAAGCCATAAGTTTACACGGGGGATTAAGGAACCTAGATTTTCACAAGAAAAAAATACACTTGTGTCGTCAGCGTAAAGGATAATAGAAGGGGTTTGTGGGATAGATACCATGTCATTGATGTATAAAAGAAACAGAGTAGGTCCTAGGATTGACCCCTGAGGAACCCCAAATTTTATTAGCTCAGAATTAGACGTAGCATTATTAATAACAACATACTGGGAACGACCGGAAAGGTAGTTTTGCAATAATTTTTTTTTTTGTAAAATGATCTCTCCCGTTAAAGATTCCGACATTTCACAACTACTTGATAGTTCTCACTTGCCGGTTGCACGAGAGCTTTCAGCATGTATCTTTAACAATTATTTCACGGCCGTATTTACAAAGGAAGCCCATTCGAAAATACCAACACCCATCGAACTGGATTATTCATACATGACCCCCATCGATATAACAACCACTGATGTTGCTGATCTGATCGGCAACCTCAAGATGTCCCCCGCAGGGGCGTCTGCGTAAGCAGGCGTTTGGTGTTTTGCGACACCACGTACCCGAGCACACGAGGGTTAGACCCTCCCGCGTGTGGCCGTGCGCGGCTTAGCCGTGTCCGGGGAAACAGGGATCCTGGGGGTTGAGCCGATGCCGGGTGTTCGGACCGTTAAGGCCCCTCGGCGGAGGCTACACACCTCTTTGGCCTGTGCTTCACATAGACGGCACCCCCGGACTGACCCACCCGGGGGAAATCGGTAGTTACCTTTTCCTGTCTCTCTCTCCCTAAAACCTTCGTCTTTACCTTACTTTCCACCTTTCCTGTCTCCTTCTCATTTCTCTATTATTTCCGACCTTCCTGGCAGCAAGGGTTAACCTTGAGTGAGTAGCCAACCTTGGTTATGTCATATTGGGTTATAGTGGCAACGTGCAGCTGGCGTTCGCAGGTCCTGTTTTTCAGGCCCTGCAGCATCCCCTTGTTGGACTCCATGGTGGGTGGCTTGCGTTGCTGCCGAAAACTACACGTCTACACATGGCTACTTCCTTCCCTCCACTACCCGATCACCCTCAGAAAAGAGGGCGCACCGATGAAGTCTTCCAATTTTTTGGCCGCCAAAAAGAATCCTTCACGCATTTCCATGTCATCCATTCTGCAAAACCAGATAAACCAGTAAGAACTATATCACCCTTCCTTGTTTCGAAGTCACTGACTGAAGCCTTTGGTCCTGGATATAAGGCGTCGAGGATGTCAAGCGGTGATCTCCTCTTGGGGCTCCGCGATCAAAAATAATATGAAAAATTGTCAACACTAGTGTCATTTGGGGAAACCCAAATAATTATAACCCCGCACCGCAGGATGAACACCACCCGTGGTGTTGTCTCTGACGATGACTTGATGGAGCTCTCTCAGGCTGAACTCTTGGAGGGCTTCAGTGACCAGAATGTCATCGATGTTAAACGAATTAAGATGAGGAGAGATGGAAAAAAGATCAAGACGAAACACCTGATACTCACTTTCGGCTCAAGTGTCCTTACCGAGTCCATCGAGGCCGGTTATATCAAGCTTCGTGTTCGACCATACGTGCCCAACCCTCTCAGATGCTTTAAGTGCCAACGTTTCGGCCGCAGTTCACAGAACTGTCGAGGCCGACTGACTTGTGCCAAGTGCAGTGACAATGAACATTCCTCCGAAACGTGCCAGAACACTCCACATTGTGTGAACTGTGATGGCGAGCACGCCGCATACTCGCGCGCCTGCCCGTCCTGGAAAAGAGAAAAAGAGATTGTGACAATCAAAGTCAAAGAAAACATATCTTTCAAGGAGGCACGTAGGCGGGTGTCATACCTGTCTAAGAGCAGCTTTGTCGATGTGGCGCGTAAGGGGGCAGTGTCCCAACGGCCTCCGGCGGCTGTCCGACCCACAGGCAATGAGTCGGCAGTTACGCCATCTGCCCCAGCGGCGGTTGCAGCTAGCGCTGCTCCGTCAACACAGCAAGGGGGACCATCGATCCCGAAGGTGGGCGCAGCCGAGGCTGCCCCAACCTCCACGCCCCCTTCCAGCGCTGGCAACAGCCGGCGCAGCCAAATCCCGCAGGGTGCCCCATCGACCTCCGGGCTGGTGGGCGCAGGGGTCTTGCCCTCCAAGGCAGGACTCTCCCTTGTAACTTCTCGCTCGCAAGAGCACGTGTCCGGCGCCTTAAAAGAGGCAGTGGACACTACACCTGTCCTCAAGGCGCACCAAACGCCTAAAGAGCGGCGAAGCTCCCTCGAACGCTCCAGAAAGGGCAGAACCCCCGTTACAGGGCCTCGAAAGAGCTCTGTAACTTAAGGCATCACCTCCGTTTCTGTACACACGGCACTTATTTACTTCCAATATGGCTACACAAATCATTCAATGGAATATCAGAGGTCTTCTTAGGAACCTTGATGACGTACGAGAGCTTATCCAAAAACACAATCCAAAAGTGCTGTGTCTACAGGAAACGCACTTAAAACCACGACACACAAACTTTCTCCGCCCGTATGTCAAGTTCCGCAAAGATCGCGATGATGCTGCCGTATCATCAGGCGGTGTTGCCATTTTAATTCATAAAAGTATCTCCTGTCGGCGTTTACAGCTACAAACGCCCCTTGAAGCAGTGGCGGTTCGAGCTGTTCTTCTAAATAAACTAGTCACCATTTGCTCCCTTTACGTACCCCCACACTACAAATTAACGAAACATGAATTCCAATCGTTTATAGATCAATTGCCAGAACCTTATGTCGTTCTTGGCGATTTCAATGCTCACAGCTCCCTGTGGGGCGACTCTCGTATAGATGCGCGAGGTCCTCTTGTTGAACAGTTCCTTTTTTCTTCTGGTGCGTGCCTTCTGAATAAGAAGAAACCCACATATTACTGTCTTCCAAACAATACCTTCCCTTCAATTGATCTGAGCATAGTTTCCCCGTCCATACTGCCTGAACTCGAATGGGAAGTTATGAACAATCCTTACGGAAGCGACCATTTCCTCATACTATTAAGAACACTTAAAGAAGACGAATATCCACCACAGGCTTCTAGGTGGAAGATTGAGACAGCAGACTGGGAGAAATTCCGAAACTTAACTAGTATATCATGGGATGACATGTCCTCGTTAGGAATTGATGCTGCTGTGGTATATTTTACAGCTGTCATAATAGATGCCACAACTAAATGTATATCACAAGTGAATGGATTGACATGCAAACGGCGTGTCCCGTGGTGGAACGACGATTGTAGATCGCTCGTAAGAAACAAAACAAAGCGTGGGGGTTGCTACGCGCCTCCCCCACTGCGGAGAATCTTATCAATTTTAAGAAAGTAAAATCTCAAGTAAGGCGAACCCGCCCACAGGCCAGAAGAGAGAGTTGGCAGAAGTTTTTATCTGGTATCAACTCCTATACACATGAGGCCAAAGTGTGGAACAGGGTTAATAGGATAAAAGGGCGACAAACATATTCACTTCCTTTGGTGAACACACAAGGTGAAACACTGAAAGATCAGGCAGACTCAGTTGGAGAACACTTTGAGAGCGTGTCGAGTTCACACCATTATTCGCAATCCTTTTTGAAATACAAACAAATAGAAGAATGTAAACCAATAATACGAAAATCCAGACAGAATGAACCCTATAACCTGCCGTTCAGTAATGCTGAGTTGAGAGCTGCCTTGACCACATGCAAAAGCTCTGCACCGGGACCTGATAGAGTCATGTACGAAATGATCAGAAACTTACACACTGACACCGAACTTACACTATTCACGCTTTTGAACGCTATTTGGGCTACGGGATACTTCCCATTCACATGGAAAGAAGCGATTGTGGTCCCTGTTCTTAAGCAGGGTAAAGACCCTTCCATGGCGGCAAGTTACCGTCCGATAGCTCTTACAAATTGTCTTTGTAAGCTTTTTGAAAAAATGGTTAATTGCAGACTTGTACATTTCCTTGAACTCAACAATATCCTCGATCCCTTTCAGTGTGGCTTCAGAGAAGGGCGGTCCACAACCGATCACCTTGTGCGCATTAAGGGAAACATTCGCGACGCCTTTCTACATAAACAATATTTCCTATCCGTATTCCTCGATATGGAGACGGCGTACGACACTACGTGGCGCTATGGTGTCTTGAGAGACTTGTCGGGAATGGGAATCCGGGGCAATATGCTCGTCCTAATAGAAAGCTATTTGTCCAGCCGTACATTCCGCGCGAAAGTCGGCAATGTATTGTCGCGACCTTTTATACAGGAAACTGGTGTACCTCAAGGAGGTGTACTTAGCTGCATGCTCTTCATCGTGAAAATGAACACCCTTCGTGCTTCATTACCGCCAGCCATTTTTTATTCTGTTTACATAGACGACATACAGATAAGTTTCAAATCCTGCAACCTTACAGTATGTGAGAGGCAAATTCAACAGGGCTTGAACAAAGTGTCCAAATGGGCAGAAGAAAACGGATTTAAAGTTAACCCCAACAAAAGTTCTTGTGTGCTTTTCACAAGAAAAAGAGGCCTCATTGCAGAACCCAGCATGGAAATGTATGGTCAGCGAATGCCTGTGAACAAAGAACACAAGTCCTTAGGCATCATACTTGATTCGAAATTAACTTTTATTCCACACATAAAGTACCTCAAGGTCAAATGCTTAAAAACAACGAACTTACTTAAAGTGTTATCCCACACAACATGGGGCAGCGGCAGGAAATGTTTAATGAAACTTTACAAGAGCCTCATCCGATCACGGTTGGACTGCGGTGCCGTGGTCTATCATTCTGCAGCCCCGAGCGCGCTAAAGATGCTAGATCCGGTCCACCATCTAGGAATCCGACTGGCCACTGGAGCTTTCAGAACAAGTTCTATTGAAAGCTTATATGCAGAATCAAATGAGTGGTCACTTCATCTGCAGAGAGCATACATCAGCCAAACATATTTTTTGAAAGTCCACTCTAATCCTCAACATCCGTGTTTTAATAGCATTAACGATACGACATATGCTACACTCTTTCGTAATCGTCCCTCCGTAAGACAGCCTTTCTCGCTGCGTGTGAGGGAGCTTAGTGATGAAATGCGTGTCTCAATCCTCGAGCTTCGCCCAATGCATCCAGCCAGGCTGCTACCTCCTTGGGAGTGGCAGCTGATACAATGCGATATATCCTTCATGCAAGTTACAAAACACTCTCCAGAGATTGAAATCCAAATGCATTTCCGGGAACTCCAGCACAAATACTCCTGCATGGAGTTCTACACAGACGCATCGAAGTCACACGACGGGGTGTCCTATGCAGCCGTCGGTCCATCCTTCTCGGAAACCGATGTACTGCATCCGGAAACTAGTATCTTTACGGCTGAGGCTTGCGCACTGCTGTCGGTCGTAAAGCATATAAGTAAATAAAACTCCAGAAATCAGTTATATATACGGACTCCCTTAGTGTTGTGAAGGCCTTGATGTCTTTCTGTAGCCACAAAAAACCGGTATTTAATGAACTCTACTCCGTACTGTGTAAAGCGTATATATCTAACCAACATGTGATTATATGCTGGGTGCCTGGCCATAGGGGCATCCAGGGTAACGTTCTAGCGGACCAGATGGCCACATCAATTGCATCAGACACGGTTAATTCTACCGCTGCAGTCCCTGTCGCAGACCTGAAGCCTTTCTTAAGAAGGAAACTGCGAAACTACTGGCAACGCTTGTGGGACCTGGAAACAAATAATAAGCTGCATGTAATAAAGCCACAATTAGGTTTCTGGCCTCCTGTAACAAAATCACGCCGGACAGATGTCCTATTCTGTCGGCTATGAATAGGACACACTTTTGGCACGCATTACTTTTTACTGACTGGAAATGAGCCCCCAACCTGTGGTAGATGCGGGGAGAGGCTGACCGTCCTCCGCGTCCTCGTGGAGTGTCGGGAAGCCGAATATGACAGAAAGAAACATTTTTCCTTAGCATACCGGCAGCACATCCCCCTTCATCCTGTTATGTTACTCGGTTCAGAACCGCTCTTTGATACCAGCGCAGTCCTAGGTTTCCTGAAAGATGTTGTATTACATGTAATTAGCCCATACGTTCGTAGCGCCTCCTCTCTATAGAGGATAGCGCTGTGATAGTTGTTTCGCATAGCACATGCCTCTCGTCCCTTGGGTTCAAGGGCTCTGGCGAGGCAGTAGTGCTCTTAGAAAATTTTAGCATCTCACATATTTTGCACATTGCATCATTTTACCCAATGCATTCTAGTGTTCATAGTATTCATCATTAGTCAACGCCATAATCTTATAGCACGTAGATTTTACGCACTTTACACCCACTATTTTTAGGCCCCTTTACAGCCAAGTCATATGTTCACAGAACTCATTATCATCACCGCGAAATCACTAACACTGTCTTGGCGCTCTTTGGCCATATCTGGCCCTTGCGCTACTAAACCACACACATTCATTCATTCAACCTCAAGATGTCAGCTTCTTCCGGCATGGACGGTATAAACTCAAAAATCTTAAAATATACAGTAGTACCTTGTAGAATAGTACTTTCTTGCTTGTTTCAACAGTCTCTCTCAAAAGAGAAGTTCCGTATGACTGCAAGGACGGCAAAGTTATACCTTTCTTAAAGTCTGGCGATGAAAGCGCTGTTAACAATTAGCGCCCAATATCCACTAACAAGCGTTCCCGGTAAGTTACTAGAACACATAGTATCTTCAAACGTAGTAAATCACCTGAAAGCTAAAAAGTTCTTTAAACATGAGCATAGTTTTAGAAAAGGACTATCATGTGAAATGCAACTATTCGAATTGACTACAGATATTTTGTAAACATGGATATAGGCCAACAGACAGATTTCATTTTTATAGACTTCGCTAAGGCTTTCGATCGCGTTGCTCATTGCCGTCTCATACCTAAACTTTCATGCTTAAACATCGATTCCCTAGAAGTATCTTGGATGAGAAATTTCTAGTCATTCCGTAAGCAATTCACCATCGTCGATAACTTTATTTCCAGTATCAGCGACGTAACATCTGGTGTACCACAAGGAAGCATACTCAGACCATTTCTTTTTCTGATCTATATTAACGACATGTCATACAAAATAACGTCATCCATTCGCTTGTTCGCAGACGATTATGTGGTATATGGTCCGATTTGCCCACAGGGATCATGTTGCTCTCCAACGAGACCTTGACCGTAGTAATAACTAGTGCTCCTTCTGGCAAATGACCCTAAATACTGATAAATGGTAACTAATAACATTCACGAATAAGAATGAATAAGAATAAGAACCCCGTCACACGCAACAGCTCATACAAGTACGTCGGCATTATCCGTACACCTAACCTGTCATAGTCTGCGCACATCGAAAAATTAACTGCTAAAGCTTCACGTATGCTCGGTTATCTTAAATAAGAATAATAAGAAGAAGAATAAGAGCCCCGTCACGCGCACCAACTCATACAAGTACCTCGGCATTATCCGTACACCTAACCTGTCATAGTCTCCGCACATCGAAAAATTAACTGCTAAAGCTTCACGTACGCTCGGTTATTTTAAATAAAAATAATAAGAATAAGAATAAGAGCCCCGTCACGCGCACCAACTCATACAAGTACCTCGGCATTATCCGTACACCTAACCTGTCATAGTCTCCGCACATCGAAAAATTAACTGCTAAAGCTTCACGTATGCTCGGTTATCTTAAATAAGCATAATGAGAATAAGAATAAGAGCCCCGTCACGCGCACCAACTCATACAAGTACCTCGGCATTATCCGTACACCTAACCTGTCATAGTCTGCGCACATTGAAAAATTAACTGCTAAAGCTTCACGTATGCTCGGTTATCTTAAATAAGAATAATGAGAATAAGAATAAGAGCCCCGTCACGCGCACCAACTCATACAAGTACCTCGGCATTATCCGTACACCTAACCTGTCATAGTCTGCGCACATCGAAAAATTAACTGCTAAAGCTTCACGTATGCTCGGTTATCTTAAATAAGAATAATGAGAATAAGAATAAGAGCCCCGTCACGCGCACCAACTCATACAAGTACCTCGGCATTATCCGTACACCTAACCTGTCATAGTCTCCGCACATCGAAAAATTAACTGCTAAAGCTTCACGTATGCTCGGTTATCTTAAATAAGAATAATGAGAATAAGAATAAGAGCCCCGTCACGCGCACCAACTCATACAAGTACCTCGGCATTATCCGTACACCTAACCTGTCATAGTCTGCGCACATTGAAAAATTAACTGCTAAAGCTTCACGTACGCTCGGTTATTTTAAATAAGAATAATGAGAATAAGAATAAGAGCCCCGTCACGCGCACCAACTCATACAAGTACCTCGGCATTATCCGTACACCTAACCTGTCATAGTCTCCGCACATCGAAAAATTAACTGCTAAAGCTTCACGTATGCTCGGTTATCTTCAGTAAGAATAATGAGAATAAGAATAAGAGCCCCGTCACGCGCACCAACTCATACAAGTACCTCGGCATTATCCGTACACCTAACCTGTCATAGTCTCCGCACATCGAAAAATTAACTGCTAAAGCTTCACGTACGCTCGGTTATTTTAAATAAAAATAATAAGAATAAGAATAAGAGCCCCGTCACGCGCACCAACTCATACAAGTACCTCGGCATTATCCGTACACCTAACCTGTCATAGTCTCCGCACATCGAAAAATTAACTGCTAAAGCTTCACGTATGCTCGGTTATCTTAAATAAGAATAATAAGAATAAGAATAAGAGCCCCGTCACGCGCACCAACTCATACAAGTACCTCGGCATTATCCGTACACCTAACCTGTCATAGTCTCCGCACATCGAAAAATTAACTGCTAAAGCTTCACGTACGCTCGGTTATTTTAAATAAAAATAATAAGAATAAGAATAAGAGCCCCGTCACGCGCACCAACTCATACAAGTACCTCGGCATTATCCGTACACCTAAACTGTCGTAGTCTCCGCACATCGAAAAATTAACTGCTAAAGCTTCACGTATGCTCGGTTATCTTAAATAAGAATAATGAGAATAAGAATAAGACCCCCGTCACGCGCACCAACTCATACAAGTACCTCGGCATTATCCGTACACCTAACCTGTCATAGTCTCCGCACATCGAAAAATTAACTGCTAAAGCTTCACGTATGCTCGGTTATCTTAAATAAGAATAATGAGAATAAGAATAAGACCCCCGTCACGCGCACCAACTCATACAAGTACCTCGGCATTATCCGTACACCTAACCTGTCTTAGTCTCCGCACATCGAAAAATTAACTGCTAAAGCTTCACGTACGCTCGGTTATCTTAAATAAGAATAATGAGAATAAGAATAAGAGCCCCGTCACGCGCACCAACTCATACAAGTACCTCGGCATTATCCGTACACCTAACCTGTCATAGTCTCCGCACATCGAAAAATTAACTGCTAAAGCTTCACGTATGCTCGGTTATCTTAAATAAGAATAATGAGAATAAGAATAAGAGCCCCGTCACGCGCACCAACTCATACAAGTACCTCGGCATTATCCGTACACCAAACCTGTCATAGTCTGCGCACATTGAAAAATTAACTGCTAAAGCTTCACGTACGCTCGGTTATTTTAAATAAAAATAATAAGAATAAGAATAAGAGCCCCGTCACGCGCACCAACTCATACAAGTACCTCGGCATTATCCGTACACCTAACCTGTCATAGTCTGCGCACATTGAAAAATTAACTGCTAAAGCTTCACGTACGCTCGGTTATTTTAAATAAAAATAATAAGAATAAGAATAAGAGCCCCGTCACGCGCACCAACTCATACAAGTACCTCGGCATTATCCGTACACCAAACCTGTCATAGTCTGCGCACATTGAAAAATTAACTGCTAAAGCTTCACGTACGCTCGGTTATTTTAAATAAAAATAATAAGAATAAGAATAAGAGCCCCGTCACGCGCACCAACTCATACAAGTACCTCGGCATTATCCGTACACCTAACCTGTCATAGTCTGCGCACATTGAAAAATTAACTGCTAAAGCTTCACGTACGCTCGGTTATTTTAAATAAAAATAATAAGAATAAGAATAAGAGCCCCGTCACGCGCACCAACTCATACAAGTACCTCGGCATTATCCGTACACCTAAACTGTCATAGTCTCCGCACATCGAAAAATTAACTGCTAAAGCTTCACGTATGCTCGGTTATCTTAAATAAGAATAATGAGAATAAGAATAAGACCCCCGTCACGCGCACCAACTCATACAAGTACCTCGGCATTATCCGTACACCTAACCTGTCATAGTCTCCGCACATCGAAAAATTAACTGCTAAAGCTTCACGTATGCTCGGTTATCTTAAATAAGAATAATGAGAATAAGAATAAGACCCCCGTCACGCGCACCAACTCATACAAGTACCTCGGCATTATCCGTACACCTAACCTGTCTTAGTCTCCGCACATCGAAAAATTAACTGCTAAAGCTTCACGTACGCTCGGTTATCTTAAATAAGAATAATGAGAATAAGAATAAGAGCCCCGTCACGCGCACCAACTCATACAAGTACCTCGGCATTATCCGTACACCAAACCTGTCATAGTCTGCGCACATTGAAAAATTAACTGCTAAAGCTTCACGTACGCTCGGTTATTTTAAATAAAAATAATAAGAATAAGAATAAGAGCCCCGTCACGCGCACCAACTCATACAAGTACCTCGGCATTATCCGTACACCAAACCTGTCATAGTCTGCGCACATTGAAAAATTAACTGCTAAAGCTTCACGTACGCTCGGTTATTTTAAATAAAAATAATAAGAATAAGAATAAGAGCCCCGTCACGCGCACCAACTCATACAAGTACCTCGGCATTATCCGTACACCTAACCTGTCATAGTCTGCGCACATTGAAAAATTAACTGCTAAAGCTTCACGTACGCTCGGTTATTTTAAATAAAAATAATAAGAATAAGAATAAGAGCCCCGTCACGCGCACCAACTCATACAAGTACCTCGGCATTATCCGTACACCAAACCTGTCATAGTCTGCGCACATTGAAAAATTAACTGCTAAAGCTTCACGTACGCTCGGTTATTTTAAATAAAAATAATAAGAATAAGAATAAGAGCCCCGTCACGCGAACCAACTCATACAAGTACCTCGGCATTATCCGTACACCTAACCTGTCATAGTCTCCGCACATCGAAAAATTAACTGCTAAAGCTTCACGTACGCTCGGTTATCTTAAATAAGAATAATGAGAATAAGAATAAGAGCCCCGTCACGCGCACCAACTCATACAAGTACCTCGGCATTATCCGTACACCTAACCTGTCATAGTCTCCGCACATCGAAAAATTAACTGCTAAAACTTCACGTATGCTCGGTTATCTTAAATAAGAATAATGAGAATAAGAATAAGAGCCCCGTCACGCGCACCAACTCATACAAGTACCTCGGCATTATCCGTACACCAAACCTGTCATAGTCTGCGCACATTGAAAAATTAACTGCTAAAGCTTCACGTACGCTCGGTTATTTTAAATAAAAATAATAAGAATAAGAATAAGAGCCCCGTCACGCGCACCAACTCATACAAGTACCTCGGCATTATCCGTACACCTAACCTGTCATAGTCTCCGCACATCGAAAAATTAACTGCTAAAGCTTCACGTACGCTCGGTTATCTTAAATAAGAATAATGAGAATAAGAATAAGAGCCCCGTCACGCGCACCAACTCATACAAGTACCTCGGCATTATCCGTACACCTAACCTGTCATAGTCTGCGCACATTGAAAAATTAACTGCTAAAGCTTCACGTACGCTCGGTTATCTTAAATAAAAATAATAAGAATAAGAATAAGAGCCCCGTCACGCGCACCAACTCATACAAGTACCTCGGCATTATCCGTACACCTAACCTGTCATAGTCTCCGCACATCGAAAAATTAACTGCTAAAGCTTCACGTATGCTCGGTTATCTTAAATAAGAATAATGAGAATAAGAATAAGAGCCCCGTCACGCGCACCAACTCATACAAGTACCTCGGCATTATCCGTACACCTAACCTGTCATAGTCTGCGCACATTGAAAAATTAACTGCTAAAGCTTCACGTACGCTCGGTTATTTTAAATAAAAATAATAAGAATAAGAATAAGAGCCCCGTCACGCGCACCAACCCATACAAGTACCTCTGCATTATCCGTACACCTAACCTGTCATAGTCTGCGCACATTGAAAAATTAACTGCTAAAGCTTCACGTACGCTCGGTTATTTTATATAAAAATAATAAGAATTAAGAATAAGAGCCCCGTCACGCGCACCAACTCATACAAGTACCTCGGCATTATCCGTACACCTAACCTGTCATAGTCTCCGCACATCGAAAAATTAACTGCTAAAGCTTCACGTATGCTCGGTTAACTTAAATAAGAATAATGAGAATAAGAATAAGAGCCCCGTCACGCGCACCAACTCATACAAGTACCTCGGCATTATCCGTACACCTAACCTGTCATAGTCTGCGCACATTGAAAAATTAACTGCTAAAGCTTCACGTACGCTCGGTTATTTTAAATAAAAATAATAAGAATAAGAATAAGAGCCCCGTCACGCGCACCAACTCATACAAGTACCTCGGCATTATCCGTACACCTAACCTGTCATAGTGTCCGCACATCGAAAAATTAACTGCTAAAGCTTCACGTACGCTCGGTTATTTTAAATAAAAATAATAAGAATAAGAATAAGAGCCCCGTCACGCGCACCAACTCATACAAGTACCTCGGCATTATCCGTACACCTAAACTGTCATAGTCTCCGCACATCGAAAAATTAACTGCTAAAGCTTCACGTATGCTCGGTTATCTTAAATAAGAATAATGAGAATAAGAATAAGACCCCCGTCACGCGCACCAACTCATACAAGTACCTCGGCATTATCCGTACACCTAACCTGTCATAGTCTCCGCACATCGAAAAATTAACTGCTAAAGCTTCACGTATGCTCGGTTATCTTAAATAAGAATAATGAGAATAAGAATAAGACCCCCGTCACGCGCACCAACTCATACAAGTACCTCGGCATTATCCGTACACCTAACCTGTCTTAGTCTCCGCACATCGAAAAATTAACTGCTAAAGCTTCACGTACGCTCGGTTATCTTAAATAAGAATAATGAGAATAAGAATAAGAGCCCCGTCACGCGCACCAACTCATACAAGTACCTCGGCATTATCCGTACACCTAACCTGTCATAGTCTCCGCACATCGAAAAATTAACTGCTAAAGCTTCACGTATGCTCGGTTATCTTAAATAAGAATAATGAGAATAAGAATAAGAGCCCCGTCACGCGCACCAACTCATACAAGTACCTCGGCATTATCCGTACACCAAACCTGTCATAGTCTGCGCACATTGAAAAATTAACTGCTAAAGCTTCACGTACGCTCGGTTATTTTAAATAAAAATAATAAGAATAAGAATAAGAGCCCCGTCACGCGCACCAACTCATACAAGTACCTCGGCATTATCCGTACACCAAACCTGTCATAGTCTGCGCACATTGAAAAATTAACTGCTAAAGCTTCACGTACGCTCGGTTATTTTAAATAAAAATAATAAGAATAAGAATAAGAGCCCCGTCACGCGCACCAACTCATACAAGTACCTCGGCATTATCCGTACACCTAACCTGTCATAGTCTGCGCACATTGAAAAATTAACTGCTAAAGCTTCACGTACGCTCGGTTATTTTAAATAAAAATAATAAGAATAAGAATAAGAGCCCCGTCACGCGCACCAACTCATACAAGTACCTCGGCATTATCCGTACACCAAACCTGTCATAGTCTGCGCACATTGAAAAATTAACTGCTAAAGCTTCACGTACGCTCGGTTATTTTAAATAAAAATAATAAGAATAAGAATAAGAGCCCCGTCACGCGAACCAACTCATACAAGTACCTCGGCATTATCCGTACACCTAACCTGTCATAGTCTCCGCACATCGAAAAATTAACTGCTAAAGCTTCACGTATGCTCGGTTATCTTAAATAAGAATAATGAGAATAAGAATAAGACCCCCGTCACGCGCACCAACTCATACAAGTACCTCGGCATTATCCGTACACCTAACCTGTCTTAGTCTCCGCACATCGAAAAATTAACTGCTAAAGCTTCACGTACGCTCGGTTATCTTAAATAAGAATAATGAGAATAAGAATAAGAGCCCCGTCACGCGCACCAACTCATACAAGTACCTCGGCATTATCCGTACACCTAACCTGTCATAGTCTCCGCACATCGAAAAATTAACTGCTAAAGCTTCACGTATGCTCGGTTATCTTAAATAAGAATAATGAGAATAAGAATAAGAGCCCCGTCACGCGCACCAACTCATACAAGTACCTCGGCATTATCCGTACACCAAACCTGTCATAGTCTGCGCACATTGAAAAATTAACTGCTAAAGCTTCACGTACGCTCGGTTATTTTAAATAAAAATAATAAGAATAAGAATAAGAGCCCCGTCACGCGCACCAACTCATACAAGTACCTCGGCATTATCCGTACACCAAACCTGTCATAGTCTGCGCACATTGAAAAATTAACTGCTAAAGCTTCACGTACGCTCGGTTATTTTAAATAAAAATAATAAGAATAAGAATAAGAGCCCCGTCACGCGCACCAACTCATACAAGTACCTCGGCATTATCCGTACACCTAACCTGTCATAGTCTGCGCACATTGAAAAATTAACTGCTAAAGCTTCACGTACGCTCGGTTATTTTAAATAAAAATAATAAGAATAAGAATAAGAGCCCCGTCACGCGCACCAACTCATACAAGTACCTCGGCATTATCCGTACACCAAACCTGTCATAGTCTGCGCACATTGAAAAATTAACTGCTAAAGCTTCACGTACGCTCGGTTATTTTAAATAAAAATAATAAGAATAAGAATAAGAGCCCCGTCACGCGAACCAACTCATACAAGTACCTCGGCATTATCCGTACACCTAACCTGTCATAGTCTCCGCACATCGAAAAATTAACTGCTAAAGCTTCACGTACGCTCGGTTATCTTAAATAAGAATAATGAGAATAAGAATAAGAGCCCCGTCACGCGCACCAACTCATACAAGTACCTCGGCATTATCCGTACACCTAACCTGTCATAGTCTCCGCACATCGAAAAATTAACTGCTAAAACTTCACGTATGCTCGGTTATCTTAAATAAGAATAATGAGAATAAGAATAAGAGCCCCGTCACGCGCACCAACTCATACAAGTACCTCGGCATTATCCGTACACCAAACCTGTCATAGTCTGCGCACATTGAAAAATTAACTGCTAAAGCTTCACGTACGCTCGGTTATTTTAAATAAAAATAATAAGAATAAGAATAAGAGCCCCGTCACGCGCACCAACTCATACAAGTACCTCGGCATTATCCGTACACCTAACCTGTCATAGTCTCCGCACATCGAAAAATTAACTGCTAAAGCTTCACGTACGCTCGGTTATCTTAAATAAGAATAATGAGAATAAGAATAAGAGCCCCGTCACGCGCACCAACTCATACAAGTACCTCGGCATTATCCGTACACCTAACCTGTCATAGTCTGCGCACATTGAAAAATTAACTGCTAAAGCTTCACGTACGCTCGGTTATTTTAAATAAAAATAATAAGAATAAGAATAAGAGCCCCGTCACGCGCACCAACTCATACAAGTACCTCGGCATTATCCGTACACCTAACCTGTCATAGTCTCCGCACATCGAAAAATTAACTGCTAAAGCTTCACGTATGCTCGGTTATCTTAAATAAGAATAATGAGAATAAGAATAAGAGCCCCGTCACGCGCACCAACTCATACAAGTACCTCGGCATTATCCGTACACCTAACCTGTCATAGTCTGCGCACATTGAAAAATTAACTGCTAAAGCTTCACGTACGCTCGGTTATTTTAAATAAAAATAATAAGAATTAGAATAAGAGCCCCGTCACGCGCACCAACCCATACAAGTACCTCTGCATTATCCGTACACCTAACCTGTCATAGTCTGCGCACATTGAAAAATTAACTGCTAAAGCTTCACGTACGCTCGGTTATTTTATATAAAAATAATAAGAATAAGAATAAGAGCCCCGTCACGCGCACCAACTCATACAAGTACCTCGGCATTATCCGTACACCTAACCTGTCATAGTCTCCGCACATCGAAAAATTAACTGCTAAAGCTTCACGTATGCTCGGTTAACTTAAATAAGAATAATGAGAATAAGAATAAGAGCCCCGTCACGCGCACCAACTCATACAAGTACCTCGGCATTATCCGTACACCTAACCTGTCATAGTCTGCGCACATTGAAAAATTAACTGCTAAAGCTTCACGTACGCTCGGTTATTTTAAATAAAAATAATAAGAATAAGAATAAGAGCCCCGTCACGCGCACCAACTCATACAAGTACCTCGGCATTATCCGTACACCTAACCTGTCATAGTGTCCGCACATCGAAAAATTAACTGCTAAAGCTTCACGTACGCTCGGTTATTTTAAATAAAAATAATAAGAATAAGAATAAGAGCCCCGTCACGCGCACCAACTCATACAAGTACCTCGGCATTATCCGTACACCTAACCTGTCATAGTCTCCGCACATCGAAAAATTAACTGCTAAAGCTTCACGTATGCTCGGTTATCTTAAATAAGAATAATGAGAATAAGAATAAGAGCCCCGTCACGCGCACCAACTCATACAAGTACCTCGGCATTATCCGTACACCAAACCTGTCATAGTCTGCGCACATCGAAAAATTAACTGCTAAAGCTTCACGTATGCTCGGTTATCTTAAATAAGAATAATGAGAATAAGAATAAGAGCCCCGTCACGCGCACCAACTCATACAAGTACCTCGGCATTATCCGTTCACCTAACCTGTCATAGTCTCCGCACATCGAAAAATTAACTGCTAAAGCTTCACGTACGCTCGGTTATTTTAAATAAAAATAATAAGAATAAGAATAAGAGCCCCGTCACGCGCACCAACTCATACAAGTACCTCGGCATTATCCGTACACCTAACCTGTCATAGTCTCCGCACATCGAAAAATTAACTGCTAAAGCTTCACGTACGCTCGGTTATTTTAAATAAAAATAATAAGAATAAGAATAAGAGCCCCGTCACGCGCACCAACTCATACAAGTACCTCGGCATTATCCGTACACCTAACCTGTCATAGTCTGCACACATCGAAAAATTAACTGCTAAAGCTTCACGTACGCTCGGTTATTTTAAATAAAAATAATAAGAATAAGAATAAGAGCCCCGTCACGCGCACCAACTCATACAAGTACCTCGGCATTATCCGTACACCTAACCTGTCATAGTCTCCGCACATCGAAAAATTAACTGCTAAAGCTTCACGTACGCTCGGTTTTTTTAAATAAAAATAATAAGAATAAGAGTAAGAGCCCCGTCACGCGCACCAACTCATACAAGTACCTCGGCATTATCCGTACACCTAACCTGTCATAGTCTCCGCACATCGAAAAATTAACTGCTAAAGCTTCACGTATGCTCGGTTATCTTAAATAAGAATAATGAGAATAAGAATAAGAGCCCCGTCACGCGCACCAACTCATACAAGTACCTCGGCATTATCCGTACACCAAACCTGTCATAGTCTGCGCACATCGAAAAATTAACTGCTAAAGCTTCCCGTATGCTCGGTTATCTTAAATAAGAATAATAATAATAAGAATAAGAGCCCCGTCACCCGCACCAACTCATACAAGTACCTCGGCATTATCCGTACACCTAACCTGTCATAGTCTCCGCACATCGAAAAATTAACTGCTAAAGCTTCACGTATGCTCGGTTATCTTAAATAAGAATAATAAGAATAAGAATAAGAGCCCCGTCACGCGCACCAACTCATACAAGTACCTCGGCATTATCCGTACACCTAACCTGTCATAGTCTGCGCACATTGAAAAATTAACTGCTAAAGCTTCACGTACGCTCGGTTATTTTAAATAAAAAGAATAAGAATAAGAATAAGAGCCCCGTCACGCGCACCAACTCATACAACTACCTCGGCATTATCCGTACACCTAACCTGTCATAGTCTCCGCACATCGAAAAATTAACTGCTAAAGCTTCACGTATGCTCGGTTATCTTAAATAATAATAAGAATAAGAATAAGAGCCCCGTCACGCGCACCAACTCATACAAGTACCTCGGCATTATCCGTACACCTAACCTGTCACAGTCTCCGCACATTGAAAAATTAACTGCTAAAGCTTCACGTATGCTCGGTTATTTTAAATAAAAATAATAAGAATAAGAATAAGAGCCCCGTCACGCGCACCAACTCATACAAGTACCTCGGCATTATCCGTACACCTAACCTGTCATAGTCTCCGCACATCGAAAAATTAACTGCTAAAGCTTCACGTATGCTCGGTTATCTTAAATAATAATAAGAATAAGAATAAGAGCCCCGTCACGCGCACCAACTCATACAAGTACCTCGGCATTATCCGTACACCTAACCTGTCATAGTCTGCGCACATTGAAAAATTAACTGCTAAAGCTTCACGTACGCTCGGGTATTTTAAATAAAAATAATAAGAATAAGAATAAGAGCCCCGTCACGCGCACCAACTCATACAAGTATCTCGGCATTATCCGTACACCTAACCTGTCATAGTCTGCGCACATTGAAAAATTAACTGCTAAAGCCTCACGTACGCTCGGTTATTTTAAATAAAAATAATAAGAATAAGAATAAGAGCCCCGTCACGCGCACCAACTCATACAAGTACCTCGGCATTATCCGTACACCAAACCTGTCGTAGTCTGCGCACATCGCTGCATTAACTGTTAAAGCTTCACGTACGCTCAGTTATTTTAAATAAAAATAATAAGAATAAGAATAAGAGCCCCGTCACGCGCACCAACTCATACAAGTACCTCGGCATTATCCGTACACCTAACCTGTCATAGTCTCCGCACATCGAAAAATTAACTGCTAAAGCTTCACGTATGCTCGGTTATCTTAAATAATAATAAGAATAAGAATAAGAGCCCCGTCACGCGCACCAACTCATACAAGTACCTCGGCATTATCCGTACACCTAACCTGTCATAGTCTCCGCACATCGAAAAATTAACTGCTAAAGCTTCACGTATGCTCGGTTATTTTAAATAAAAATAATAAGAATAAGAATAAGAGCCCCGTCACGCGCACCAACTCATACAAGTACCTCGGCATTATCCGTACACCTAACCTGTCATAGTCTCCGCACATCGGAAAATTAACTGCTAAAGCTTCACGTATGCTCGGTTATCTTAAATAATAATAAGAATAAGAATAAGAGCCCCGTCACGCGCACCAACTCATACAAGTACCTCGGCATTATCCGTACACCTAACCTGTCATAGTCTGCGCACATTGAAAAATTAACTGCTAAAGCTTCACGTACGCTCGGTTATTTTAAATAAAAATAATAAGAATAAGAATAAGAGCCCCGTCACGCGCACCAACTCATACAAGTACCTCGGCATTATCCGTAAACCTAACCTGTCAAAGTCTCCGCACATCGAAAAATTAACTGCTAAAGCTTCACGTATGCTCGGTTATCTTAAATAATAATAAGAATAAGAATAAGAGCCCCGTCACGCGCACCAACTCATACAAGTACCTCGGCATTATCCGTACACCTAACCTGTCATAGTCTCCGCACATCGAAAAATTAACTGCTAAAGCTTCACCTACGCTCGGTTATTTTATATAAAAATAATAAGAATAAGAATAAGAGCCCCGTCACGCGCACCAACTCATACAAGTACCTCGGCATTATCCGTACACCTAACCTGTCATAGTCTCCGCACATCGAAAAATTAACTGCTAAAGCTTCACGTATGCTCGGTTATCTTAAATAATAATAAGAATAAGAATAAGAGCCCCGTCACGCGCACCAACTCATACAAGTACCTCGGCATTATCCGTACACCTAACCTGTCATAGTCTGCGCACATTGAAAAATTAACTGCTAAAGCTTCACGTACGCTCGGGTATTTTAAATAAAAATAATAAGAATAAGAATAAGAGCCCCGTCACGCGCACCAACTCATACAAGTATCTCGGCATTATCCGTACACCTAACCTGTCATAGTCTGCGCACATTGAAAAATTAACTGCTAAAGCCTCACGTACGCTCGGTTATTTTAAATAAAGATAATAAGAATAAGAATAAGAGCCCCGTCACGCGCACCATCTCATACAAGTACCTCGGCATTATCCGTACACCTAACCTGTCATAGTCTCCGCACATCGAAAAATTAACTGCTAAAGCTTCACGTATGCTCGGTTATCTTAAATAATAATAAGAATAAGAATAAGAGCCCCGTCACGCGCACCAACTCATACAAGTACCTCGGCATTATCCGTACACCTAACCTGTCATAGTCTCCGCACATCGAAAAATTAACTGCTAAAGCTTCACGTATGCTTGGTTATTTTAAATAAAAATAATAAGAATAAGAATAAGAGCCCCGTCACGCGCACCAACCCATACAAGTACCTCGGCATTATCCGTACACCTAACCTGTCATAGTCTCCGCACATCGGAAAATTAACTGCTAAAGCTTCACGTATGCTCGGTTATCTTAAATAATAATAAGAATAAGAATAAGAGCCCCGTCACGCGCACCAACTCATACAAGTACCTCGGCATTATCCGTACACCTAACCTGTCAAAGTCTGCGCACATTGAAAAATTAACTGCTAAAGCTTCACGTACGCTCGGGTATTTTAAATAAAAATAATAAGAATAAGAATAAGAGCCCCGTCACGCGCACCAACTCATACAAGTATCTCGGCATTATCCGTACACCTAACCTGTCATAGTCTGCGCACATTGAAAAATTAACTGCTAAAGCCTCACGTACGCTCGGTTATTTTAAATAAAAATAATAAGAATAAGAATAAGAGCCCCGTCACGCGCACCAACTCATACAAGTACCTCGGCATTATCCGTACACCTAACCTGTCATAGTCTCCGCACATCGAAAAATTAACTGCTAAAGCTTCACGTATGCTCGGTTATCTTAAATAATAATAAGAATAAGAATAAGAGCCCCGTCACGCGCACCAACTCATACAAGTACCTCGGCATTATCCGTACACCTAACCTGTCATTGTCTCCGCACATCGAAAAATTAACTGCTAAAGCTTCACGTATGCTCGGTTATTTTAAATAAAAATAATAAGAATAAGAATAAGAGCCCCGTCACGCGCACCAACTCATACAAGTACCTCGGCATTATCCGTACACCTAACCTGTCATAGTCTCCGCACATCGGAAAATTAACTGCTAAAGCTTCACGTATGCTCGGTTATCTTAAATAATAATAAGAATAAGAATAAGAGCCCCGTCACGCGCACCAACTCATACAAGTACCTCGGCATTATCCGTACACCTAACCTGTCATAGTCTGCGCACATTGAAAAATTAACTGCTAAAGCTTCACGTACGCTCGGGTATTTTAAATAAAAATAATAAGAATAAGAATAAGAGCCCCGTCACGCGCACCAACTCATACAAGTATCTCGGCATTATCCGTACACCTAACCTGTCATAGTCTGCGCACATTGAAAAATTAACTGCTAAAGCCTCACGTACGCTCGGTTATTTTAAATAAAAATAATAAGAATAAGAATAAGAGCCCCGTCACGCGCACCAGCTCATACAAGTACCTCGGCATTATCCGTACACCAAACCTGTCGTAGTCTGCGCACATCGCTGCATTAACTGTTAAAGCTTCACGTACGCTCAGTTATTTTAAATAAAAATAATAAGAATAAGAATAAGAGCCCCGTCACGCGCACCAACTCATACAAGTACCTCGGCATTATCCGTACACCTAACCTGTCATAGTCTCCGCACATCGAAAAATTAACTGCTAAAGCTTCACGTACGCTCGGTTATTTTAAATAAAAATAATAAGAATAAGAATAAGAGCCCCGTCACGCGCACCAACTCATACAAGTACCTCGGCATTATCCGTACACCTAACCTGTCAAAGTCTCCGCACATCGAAAAATTAACTGCTAAAGCTTCACGTATGCTCGGTTATCTTAAATAATAATAAGAATAAGAATAAGAGCCCCGTCACGCGCACCAACTCATACAAGTACCTCGGCATTATCCGTACACCTAACCTGTCATAGTCTCCGCACATCGAAAAATTAACTGCTAAAGCTTCACCTACGCTCGGTTATTTTAAATAAAAATAATAAGAATAAGAATAAGAGCCCCATCACGCGCACCAACTCATACAAGTACCTCGGCATTATCCGTACACCTAACCTGTCATAGTCTCCGCACATCGAAAAATTAACTGCTAAAGCTTCACGTATGCTCGGTTATCTTAAATAATAATAAGAATAAGAATAAGAGCCCCGTCACGCGCACCAACTCATACAAGTACCTCGGCATTATCCGTACACCTAACCTGTCATAGTCTGCGCACATTGAAAAATTAACTGCTAAAGCTTCACGTACGCTCGGGTATTTTAAATAAAAATAATAAGAATAAGAATAAGAGCCCCGTCACGCGCACCAACTCATACAAGTATCTCGGCATTATCCGTACACCTAACCTGTCATAGTCTGCGCACATTGAAAAATTAACTGCTAAAGCCTCACGTACGCTCGGTTATTTTAAATAAAAATAATAAGAATAAGAATAAGAGCCCCGTCACGCGCACCAACTCATACAAGTACCTCGGCATTATCCGTACACCAAACCTGTCGTAGTCTGCGCACATCGCTGCATTAACTGTTAAAGCTTCACGTACGCTCAGTTATTTTAAATAAAAATAATAAGAATAAGAATAAGAGCCCCGTCACGCGCACCAACTCATACAAGTACCTCGGCATTATCCGTACACCTAACCTGTCATAGTCTCCGCACATCGAAAAATTAACTGCTAAAGCTTCACGTATGCTCGGTTATCTTAAATAATAATAAGAATAAGAATAAGAGCCCCGTCACGCGCACCAACTCATACAAGTACCTCGGCATTATCCGTACACCTAACCTGTCATAGTCTCCGCACATCGAAAAATTAACTGCTAAAGCTTCACGTATGCTCGGTTATTTTAAATAAAAATAATAAGAATAAGAATAAGAGCCCCGCCACGCGCACCAACTCATACAAGTACCTCGGCATAATCCGTACACCTAACCTGTCATATACTCCGCACATCGGAAAATTAACTGCTAAAGCTTCACGTATGCTCGGTTATCTTAAATAATAATAAGAATAAGAATAAGAGCCCCGTCACGCGCACCAACTCATACAAGTACCTCGGCATTATCCGTACACCTAACCTGTCATAGTCTCCGCACATCGAAAAATTAACTGCTAAAGCTTCACGTATGCTCGGTTATTTTAAATAAAAATAATAAGAATAAGAATAAGAGCCCCGTCACGCGCACCAACTCATACAAGTACCTCGGCATTATCCGTACACCTAACCTGTCATAGTCTGCGCACATTGAAAAATTAACTGCTAAAGCTTCACGTACGCTCGGGTATTTTAAATAAAAATAATAAGAATAAGAATAAGAGCCCCGTCACGCGCACCAACTCATACAAGTATCTCGGCATTATCCGTACACCTAACCTGTCATAGTCTGCGCACATTGAAAAATTAACTGCTAAAGCCTCACGTACGCTCGGTTATTTTAAATAAAAATAATAAGAATAAGAATAAGAGCCCCGTCACGCGCACCAACTCATACAAGTACCTCGGCATTATCCGTACACCAAACCTGTCGTAGTCTGCGCACATCGCTGCATTAACTGTTAAAGCTTCACGTACGCTCAGTTATTTTAAATAAAAATAATAAGAATAAGAATAAGAGCCCCGTCACGCGCACCAACTCATACAAGTACCTCGGCATTATCCGTACACCTAACCTGTCATAGTCTCCGCACATCGAAAAATTAACTGCTAAAGCTTCACGTACGCTCGGTTATTTTAAATAAAAATAATAAGAATAAGAATAAGAGCCCCGTCACGCGCACCAACTCATACAAGTACCTCGGCATTATCCGTACACCTAACCTGTCATAGTCTCCGCACATCGAAAAATTAACTGCTAAAGCTTCACGTATGCTCGGTTATCTTAAATAATAATAAGAATAAGAATAAGAGCCCCGTCACGCGCACCAACTCATACAAGTACCTCGGCATTATCCGTACACCTAACCTGTCATAGTCTCCGCACATCGAAAAATTAACTGCTAAAGCTTCACCTACGCTCGGTTATTTTAAATAAAAATAATAAGAATAAGAATAAGAGCCCCGTCACGCGCACCAACTCATACAAGTACCTCGGCATTATCCGTACACCTAACCTGTCATAGTCTCCGCACATCGAAAAATTAACTGCTAAAGCTTCACGTATGCTCGGTTATCTTAAATAATAATAAGAATAAGAATAAGAGCCCCGTCACGCGCACCAACTCATACAAGTACCTCGGCATTATCCGTACACCTAACCTGTCATAGTCTGCGCACATTGAAAAATTAACTGCTAAAGCCTCACGTACGCTCGGTTATTTTAAATAAAAATAATAAGAATAAGAATAAGAGCCCCGTCACGCGCACCAACTCATACAAGTACCTCGGCATTATCCGTACACCTAACCTGTCATAGTCTCCGCACATCGAAAAATTAACTGCTAAAGCTTCACGTACGCTCGGTTATTTTAAATAAAAATAATAAGAATAAGAATAAGAGCCCCGTCACGCGCACCAACTCATACAAGTACCTCGGCATTATCCGTACACCTAACCTGTCATAGTCTCCGCACATCGAAAAATTAACTGCTAAAGCTTCACGTATGCTCGGTTATCTTAAATAAGAATAATGAGAATAAGAATAAGAGCCCCGTCACGCGCACCAACTCATACAAGTACCTCGGCATTATCCGTACACCTAACCTGTCATAGTCTGCGCACATTGAAAAATTAACTGCTAAAGCTTCACGTACGCTCGGGTATTTTAAATAAAAATAATAAGAATAAGAATAAGAGCCCCGTCACGCGCACCAACTCATACAAGTACCTCGGCATTATCCGTACACCAAACCTGTCATAGTCTGCGCACATCGAAAAATTAACTGCTAAGGCTTCACGTATGCTCGATTATCTTAAATAAGAATAATGAGAATAAGAATAAGAGCCCCGTCACGCGCACCAACTCATACAAGTACCTCGGCATTATCCGTACACCTAACCTGTCATAGTCTCCGCACATCGAAAAATTAACTGCTAAAGCTTCACGTACGCTCGGTTATTTTAAATAAAAATAATAAGAATAAGAATAAGAGCCCCGTCACGCGCACCAACTCATACAAGTACCTCGGCATTATCCGTACACCTAACCTGTCATAGTCTTCGCACATCGAAAAATTAACTGCTAAAGCTTCACGTATGGTCGGTTATCTTAAATAAGAATAATGAGAATAAGAATAAGAGCCCCGTCACGCGCACCAACTCATACAAGTACCTCGGCATTATCCGTACACCTAACCTGTCATAGTCTGCGCACATTGAAAAATTAACTGCTAAAGCTTCACGTACGCTCGGGTATTTTAAATAAAAATAATAAGAATAAGAATAAGAGCCCCGTCACGCGCACCAACTCATACAAGTACCTCGGCATTATCCGTACACCAAACCTGTCATAGTCTGCGCACATCGAAAAATTAACTGCTAAAGCTTCACGTATGCTCGATTATCTTAAATAAGAATAATGAGAATAAGAATAAGAGCCCCGTCACGCGCACCAACTCATACAAGTACCTCGGCATTATCCGTACACCTAACCTGTCATAGTCTCCGCACATCGAAAAATTAACTGCTAAAGCTTCACGTACGCTCGGTTATTTTAAATAAAAATAATAAGAATAAGAATAAGAGCCCCGTCACGCGCACCAACTCATACAAGTACCTCGGCATTATCCGTACACCTAACCTGTCAAAGTCTCCGCACATCGAAAAATTAACTGCTAAAGCTTCACGTATGCTCGGTTATCTTAAATAATAATAAGAATAAGAATAAGAGCCCCGTCACGCGCACCAACTCATACAAGTACCTCGGCATTATCCGTACACCTAACCTGTCATAGTCTCCGCACATCGAAAAATTAACTGCTAAAGCTTCACCTACGCTCGGTTATATTAAATAAACATAATAAGAATAAGAATAAGAGCCCCGTCACGCGCACCAACTCATACAAGTACCTCGGCATTATCCGTACACCTAACCTGTCATAGTCTCCGCACATCGAAAAATTAACTGCTAAAGCTTCACGTATGCTCGGTTATCTTAAATAATAATAAGAATAAGAATAAGAGCCCCGTCACGCGCACCAACTCATACAAGTACCTCGGCATTATCCGTACACCTAACCTGTCATAGTCTGCGCACATTGAGAAATTAACTGCTAAAGCTTCACGTACGCTCGGGTATTTTAAATAAATATAATAAGAATAAGAATAAGAGCCCCGTCACGCGCACCAACTCATACAAGTATCTCGGCATTATCCGTACACCTAACCTGTCATAGTCTGCGCACATTGAAAAATTAACTGCTAAAGCCTCACGTACGCTCGGTTATTTTAAATAAAAATAATAAGAATAAGAATAAGAGCCCCGTCACGCGCACCAACTCATACAAGTACCTCGGCATTATCCGTACACCAAACCTGTCATAGTCTGCGCACATTGAAAAATTAACTGCTAAAGCTTCACGTACGCTCGGTTATTTTAAATAAAAATAATAAGAATAAGAATAAGAGCCCCGTCACGCGCACCAACTCATACAAGTACCTCGGCATTATCCGTACACCTAACCTGTCATAGTCTGCGCACATTGAAAAATTAACTGCTAAAGCTTCACGTACGCTCGGTTATTTTAAATAAAAATAATAAGAATAAGAATAAGAGCCCCGTCACGCGCACCAACTCATACAAGTACCTCGGCATTATCCGTACACCAAACCTGTCATAGTCTGCGCACATTGAAAAATTAACTGCTAAAGCTTCACGTACGCTCGGTTATTTTAAATAAAAATAATAAGAATAAGAATAAGAGCCCCGTCACGCGAACCAACTCATACAAGTACCTCGGCATTATCCGTACACCTAACCTGTCATAGTCTCCGCACATCGAAAAATTAACTGCTAAAGCTTCACGTACGCTCGGTTATCTTAAATAAGAATAATGAGAATAAGAATAAGAGCCCCGTCACGCGCACCAACTCATACAAGTACCTCGGCATTATCCGTACACCTAACCTGTCATAGTCTCCGCACATCGAAAAATTAACTGCTAAAACTTCACGTATGCTCGGTTATCTTAAATAAGAATAATGAGAATAAGAATAAGAGCCCCGTCACGCGCACCAACTCATACAAGTACCTCGGCATTATCCGTACACCAAACCTGTCATAGTCTGCGCACATTGAAAAATTAACTGCTAAAGCTTCACGTACGCTCGGTTATTTTAAATAAAAATAATAAGAATAAGAATAAGAGCCCCGTCACGCGCACCAACTCATACAAGTACCTCGGCATTATCCGTACACCTAACCTGTCATAGTCTCCGCACATCGAAAAATTAACTGCTAAAGCTTCACGTACGCTCGGTTATCTTAAATAAGAATAATGAGAATAAGAATAAGAGCCCCGTCACGCGCACCAACTCATACAAGTACCTCGGCATTATCCGTACACCTAACCTGTCATAGTCTGCGCACATTGAAAAATTAACTGCTAAAGCTTCACGTACGCTCGGTTATTTTAAAAAAAAATAATAAGAATAAGAATAAGAGCCCCGTCACGCGCACCAACTCATACAAGTACCTCGGCATTATCCGTACACCTAACCTGTCATAGTCTCCGCACATCGAAAAATTAACTGCTAAAGCTTCACGTATGCTCGGTTATCTTAAATAAGAATAATGAGAATAAGAATAAGAGCCCCGTCACGCGCACCAACTCATACAAGTACCTCGGCATTATCCGTACACCTAACCTGTCATAGTCTGCGCACATTGAAAAATTAACTGCTAAAGCTTCACGTACGCTCGGTTATTTTAAATAAAAATAATAAGAACAAGAATAAGAGCCCCGTCACGCGCACCAACCCATACAAGTACCTCTGCATTATCCGTACACCTAACCTGTCATAGTCTGCGCACATTGAAAAATTAACTGCTAAAGCTTCACGTACGCTCGGTTATTTTATATAAAAATAATAAGAATAAGAATAAGAGCCCCGTCACGCGCACCAACTCATACAAGTACCTCGGCATTATCCGTACACCTAACCTGTCATAGTCTCCGCACATCGAAAAATTAACTGCTAAAGCTTCACGTATGCTCGGTTAACTTAAATAAGAATAATGAGAATAAGAATAAGAGCCCCGTCACGCGCACCAACTCATACAAGTACCTCGGCATTATCCGTACACCTAACCTGTCATAGTCTGCGCACATTGAAAAATTAACTGCTAAAGCTTCACGTACGCTCGGTTATTTTAAATAAAAATAATAAGAATAAGAATAAGAGCCCCGTCACGCGCACCAACTCATACAAGTACCTCGGCATTATCCGTACACCTAACCTGTCATAGTGTCCGCACATCGAAAAATTAACTGCTAAAGCTTCACGTACGCTCGGTTATTTTAAATAAAAATAATAAGAATAAGAATAAGAGCCCCGTCACGCGCACCAACTCATAGAAGTACCTCGGCATTATCCGTACACCTAACCTGTCATAGTCTCCGCACATCGAAAAATTAACTGCTAAAGCTTCACGTATGCTCGGTTATCTTAAATAAGAATAATGAGAATAAGAATAAGAGCCCCGTCACGCGCACCAACTCATACAAGTACCTCGGCATTATCCGTACACCAAACCTGTCATAGTCTGCGCACATCGAAAAATTAACTGCTAAAGCTTCACGTATGCTCGGTTATCTTAAATAAGAATAATGAGAATAAGAATAAGAGCCCCGTCACGCGCACCAACTCATACAAGTACCTCGGCATTATCCGTTCACCTAACCTGTCATAGTCTCCGCACATCGAAAAATTAACTGCTAAAGCTTCACGTACGCTCGGTTATTTTAAATAAAAATAATAAGAATAAGAATAAGAGCCCCGTCACGCGCACCAACTCATACAAGTACCTCGGCATTATCCGTACACCTAACCTGTCATAGTCTCCGCACATCGAAAAATTAACTGCTAAAGCTTCACGTACGCTCGGTTATTTTAAATAAAAATAATAAGAATAAGAATAAGAGCCCCGTCACGCGCACCAACTCATACAAGTACCTCGGCATTATCCGTACACCTAACCTGTCATAGTCTGCACACATCGAAAAATTAACTGCTAAAGCTTCACGTACGCTCGGTTATTTTAAATAAAAATAATAAGAATAAGAATAAGAGCCCCGTCACGCGCACCAACTCATACAAGTACCTCGGCATTATCCGTACACCTAACCTGTCATAGTCTCCGCACATCGAAAAATTAACTGCTAAAGCTTCACGTACGCTCGGTTTTTTTAAATAAAAATAATAAGAATAAGAGTAAGAGCCCCGTCACGCGCACCAACTCATACAAGTACCTCGGCATTATCCGTACACCTAACCTGTCATAGTCTCCGCACATCGAAAAATTAACTGCTAAAGCTTCACGTATGCTCGGTTATCTTAAATAAGAATAATGAGAATAAGAATAAGAGCCCCGTCACGCGCACCAACTCATACAAGTACCTCGGCATTATCCGTACACCAAACCTGTCATAGTCTGCGCACATCGAAAAATTAACTGCTAAAGCTTCCCGTATGCTCGGTTATCTTAAATAAGAATAATAATAATAAGAATAAGAGCCCCGTCACCCGCACCAACTCATACAAGTACCTCGGCATTATCCGTACACCTAACCTGTCATAGTCTCCGCACATCGAAAAATTAACTGCTAAAGCTTCACGTATGCTCGGTTATCTTAAATAAGAATAATAAGAATAAGAATAAGAGCCCCGTCACGCGCACCAACTCATACAAGTACCTCGGCATTATCCGTACACCTAACCTGTCATAGTCTGCGCACATTGAAAAATTAACTGCTAAAGCTTCACGTACGCTCGGTTATTTTAAATAAAAAGAATAAGAATAAGAATAAGAGCCCCGTCACGCGCACCAACTCATACAACTACCTCGGCATTATCCGTACACCTAACCTGTCATAGTCTCCGCACATCGAAAAATTAACTGCTAAAGCTTCACGTATGCTCGGTTATCTTAAATAATAATAAGAATAAGAATAAGAGCCCCGTCACGCGCACCAACTCATACAAGTACCTCGGCATTATCCGTACACCTAACCTGTCACAGTCTCCGCACATTGAAAAATTAACTGCTAAAGCTTCACGTATGCTCGGTTATTTTAAATAAAAATAATAAGAATAAGAATAAGAGCCCCGTCACGCGCACCAACTCATACAAGTACCTCGGCATTATCCGTACACCTAACCTGTCATAGTCTCCGCACATCGAAAAATTAACTGCTAAAGCTTCACGTATGCTCGGTTATCTTAAATAATAATAAGAATAAGAATAAGAGCCCCGTCACGCGCACCAACTCATACAAGTACCTCGGCATTATCCGTACACCTAACCTGTCATAGTCTGCGCACATTGAAAAATTAACTGCTAAAGCTTCACGTACGCTCGGGTATTTTAAATAAAAATAATAAGAATAAGAATAAGAGCCCCGTCACGCGCACCAACTCATACAAGTATCTCGGCATTATCCGTACACCTAACCTGTCATAGTCTGCGCACATTGAAAAATTAACTGCTAAAGCCTCACGTACGCTCGGTTATTTTAAATAAAAATAATAAGAATAAGAATAAGAGCCCCGTCACGCGCACCAACTCATACAAGTACCTCGGCATTATCCGTACACCAAACCTGTCGTAGTCTGCGCACATCGCTGCATTAACTGTTAAAGCTTCACGTACGCTCAGTTATTTTAAATAAAAATAATAAGAATAAGAATAAGAGCCCCGTCACGCGCACCAACTCATACAAGTACCTCGGCATTATCCGTACACCTAACCTGTCATAGTCTCCGCACATCGAAAAATTAACTGCTAAAGCTTCACGTATGCTCGGTTATCTTAAATAATAATAAGAATAAGAATAAGAGCCCCGTCACGCGCACCAACTCATACAAGTACCTCGGCATTATCCGTACACCTAACCTGTCATAGTCTCCGCACATCGAAAAATTAACTGCTAAAGCTTCACGTATGCTCGGTTATTTTAAATAAAAATAATAAGAATAAGAATAAGAGCCCCGTCACGCGCACCAACTCATACAAGTACCTCGGCATTATCCGTACACCTAACCTGTCATAGTCTCCGCACATCGGAAAATTAACTGCTAAAGCTTCACGTATGCTCGGTTATCTTAAATAATAATAAGAATAAGAATAAGAGCCCCGTCACGCGCACCAACTCATACAAGTACCTCGGCATTATCCGTACACCTAACCTGTCATAGTCTGCGCACATTGAAAAATTAACTGCTAAAGCTTCACGTACGCTCGGTTATTTTAAATAAAAATAATAAGAATAAGAATAAGAGCCCCGTCACGCGCACCAACTCATACAAGTACCTCGGCATTATCCGTAAACCTAACCTGTCAAAGTCTCCGCACATCGAAAAATTAACTGCTAAAGCTTCACGTATGCTCGGTTATCTTAAATAATAATAAGAATAAGAATAAGAGCCCCGTCACGCGCACCAACTCATACAAGTACCTCGGCATTATCCGTACACCTAACCTGTCATAGTCTGCGCACATTGAAAAATTAACTGCTAAAGCTTCACGTACGCTCGGGTATTTTAAATAAAAATAATAAGAATAAGAATAAGAGCCCCGTCACGCGCACCAACTCATACAAGTATCTCGGCATTATCCGTACACCTAACCTGTCATAGTCTGCGCACATTGAAAAATTAACTGCTAAAGCCTCACGTACGCTCGGTTATTTTAAATAAAAATAATAAGAATAAGAATAAGAGCCCCGTCACGCGCACCAACTCATACAAGTACCTCGGCATTATCCGTACACCTAACCTGTCATAGTCTCCGCACATCGAAAAATTAACTGCTAAAGCTTCACGTATGCTCGGTTATCTTAAATAATAATAAGAATAAGAATAAGAGCCCCGTCACGCGCACCAACTCATACAAGTACCTCGGCATTATCCGTACACCTAACCTGTCATAGTCTCCGCACATCGAAAAATTAACTGCTAAAGCTTCACGTATGCTCGGTTATTTTAAATAAAAATAATAAGAATAAGAATAAGAGCCCCGTCACGCGCACCAACTCATACAAGTACCTCGGCATTATCCGTACACCTAACCTGTCATAGTCTCCGCACATCGGAAAATTAACTGCTAAAGCTTCACGTATGCTCGGTTATCTTAAATAATAATAAGAATAAGAATAAGAGCCCCGTCACGCGCACCAACTCATACAAGTACCTCGGCATTATCCGTACACCTAACCTGTCATAGTCTGCGCACATTGAAAAATTAACTGCTAAAGCTTCACGTACGCTCGGGTATTTTAAATAAAAATAATAAGAATAAGAATAAGAGCCCCGTCACGCGCACCAACTCATACAAGTATCTCGGCATTATCCGTACACCTAACCTGTCATAGTCTGCGCACATTGAAAAATTAACTGCTAAAGCCTCACGTACGCTCGGTTATTTTAAATAAAAATAATAAGAATAAGAATAAGAGCCCCGTCACGCGCACCAGCTCATACAAGTACCTCGGCATTATCCGTACACCAAACCTGTCGTAGTCTGCGCACATCGCTGCATTAACTGTTAAAGCTTCACGTACGCTCAGTTATTTTAAATAAAAATAATAAGAATAAGAATAAGAGCCCCGTCACGCGCACCAACTCATACAAGTACCTCGGCATTATCCGTACACCTAACCTGTCATAGTCTCCGCACATCGAAAAATTAACTGCTAAAGCTTCACGTACGCTCGGTTATTTTAAATAAAAATAATAAGAATAAGAATAAGAGCCCCGTCACGCGCACCAACTCATACAAGTACCTCGGCATTATCCGTACACCTAACCTGTCAAAGTCTCCGCACATCGAAAAATTAACTGCTAAAGCTTCACGTATGCTCGGTTATCTTAAATAATAATAAGAATAAGAATAAGAGCCCCGTCACGCGCACCAACTCATACAAGTACCTCGGCATTATCCGTACACCTAACCTGTCATAGTCTCCGCACATCGAAAAATTAACTGCTAAAGCTTCACCTACGCTCGGTTATTTTAAATAAAAATAATAAGAATAAGAATAAGAGCCCCATCACGCGCACCAACTCATACAAGTACCTCGGCATTATCCGTACACCTAACCTGTCATAGTCTCCGCACATCGAAAAATTAACTGCTAAAGCTTCACGTATGCTCGGTTATCTTAAATAATAATAAGAATAAGAATAAGAGCCCCGTCACGCGCACCAACTCATACAAGTACCTCGGCATTATCCGTACACCTAACCTGTCATAGTCTGCGCACATTGAAAAATTAACTGCTAAAGCTTCACGTACGCTCGGGTATTTTAAATAAAAATAATAAGAATAAGAATAAGAGCCCCGTCACGCGCACCAACTCATACAAGTATCTCGGCATTATCCGTACACCTAACCTGTCATAGTCTGCGCACATTGAAAAATTAACTGCTAAAGCCTCACGTACGCTCGGTTATTTTAAATAAAAATAATAAGAATAAGAATAAGAGCCCCGTCACGCGCACCAACTCATACAAGTACCTCGGCATTATCCGTACACCAAACCTGTCGTAGTCTGCGCACATCGCTGCATTAACTGTTAAAGCTTCACGTACGCTCAGTTATTTTAAATAAAAATAATAAGAATAAGAATAAGAGCCCCGTCACGCGCACCAACTCATACAAGTACCTCGGCATTATCCGTACACCTAACCTGTCATAGTCTCCGCACATCGAAAAATTAACTGCTAAAGCTTCACGTATGCTCGGTTATCTTAAATAATAATAAGAATAAGAATAAGAGCCCCGTCACGCGCACCAACTCATACAAGTACCTCGGCATTATCCGTACACCTAACCTGTCATAGTCTCCGCACATCGAAAAATTAACTGCTAAAGCTTCACGTATGCTCGGTTATTTTAAATAAAAATAATAAGAATAAGAATAAGAGCCCCGCCACGCGCACCAACTCATACAAGTACCTCGGCATAATCCGTACACCTAACCTGTCATATACTCCGCACATCGGAAAATTAACTGCTAAAGCTTCACGTATGCTCGGTTATCTTAAATAATAATAAGAATAAGAATAAGAGCCCCGTCACGCGCACCAACTCATACAAGTACCTCGGCATTATCCGTACACCTAACCTGTCATAGTCTCCGCACATCGAAAAATTAACTGCTAAAGCTTCACGTATGCTCGGTTATTTTAAATAAAAATAATAAGAATAAGAATAAGAGCCCCGTCACGCGCACCAACTCATACAAGTACCTCGGCATTATCCGTACACCTAACCTGTCATAGTCTGCGCACATTGAAAAATTAACTGCTAAAGCTTCACGTACGCTCGGGTATTTTAAATAAAAATAATAAGAATAAGAATAAGAGCCCCGTCACGCGCACCAACTCATACAAGTATCTCGGCATTATCCGTACACCTAACCTGTCATAGTCTGCGCACATTGAAAAATTAACTGCTAAAGCCTCACGTACGCTCGGTTATTTTAAATAAAAATAATAAGAATAAGAATGAGAGCCCCGTCACGCGCACCAACTCATACAAGTACCTCGGCATTATCCGTACACCAAACCTGTCGTAGTCTGCGCACATCGCTGCATTAACTGTTAAAGCTTCACGTACGCTCAGTTATTTTAAATAAAAATAATAAGAATAAGAATAAGAGCCCCGTCACGCGCACCAACTCATACAAGTACCTCGGCATTATCCGTACACCTAACCTGTCATAGTCTCCGCACATCGAAAAATTAACTGCTAAAGCTTCACGTACGCTCGGTTATTTTAAATAAAAATAATAAGAATAAGAATAAGAGCCCCGTCACGCGCACCAACTCATACAAGTACCTCGGCATTATCCGTACACCTAACCTGTCATAGTCTCCGCACATCGAAAAATTAACTGCTAAAGCTTCACGTATGCTCGGTTATCTTAAATAATAATAAGAATAAGAATAAGAGCCCCGTCACGCGCACCAACTCATACAAGTACCTCGGCATTATCCGTACACCTAACCTGTCATAGTCTCCGCACATCGAAAAATTAACTGCTAAAGCTTCACCTACGCTCGGTTATTTTAAATAAAAATAATAAGAATAAGAATAAGAGCCCCGTCACGCGCACCAACTCATACAAGTACCTCGGCATTATCCGTACACCTAACCTGTCATAGTCTCCGCACATCGAAAAATTAACTGCTAAAGCTTCACGTATGCTCGGTTATCTTAAATAATAATAAGAATAAGAATAAGAGCCCCGTCACGCGCACCAACTCATACAAGTACCTCGGCATTATCCGTACACCTAACCTGTCATAGTCTGCGCACATTGAAAAATTAACTGCTAAAGCCTCACGTACGCTCGGTTATTTTAAATAAAAATAATAAGAATAAGAATAAGAGCCCCGTCACGCGCACCAACTCATACAAGTACCTCGGCATTATCCGTACACCTAACCTGTCATAGTCTCCGCACATCGAAAAATTAACTGCTAAAGCTTCACGTACGCTCGGTTATTTTAAATAAAAATAATAAGAATAAGAATAAGAGCCCCGTCACGCGCACCAACTCATACAAGTACCTCGGCATTATCCGTACACCTAACCTGTCATAGTCTCCGCACATCGAAAAATTAACTGCTAAAGCTTCACGTATGCTCGGTTATCTTAAATAAGAATAATGAGAATAAGAATAAGAGCCCCGTCACGCGCACCAACTCATACAAGTACCTCGGCATTATCCGTACACCTAACCTGTCATAGTCTGCGCACATTGAAAAATTAACTGCTAAAGCTTCACGTACGCTCGGGTATTTTAAATAAAAATAATAAGAATAAGAATAAGAGCCCCGTCACGCGCACCAACTCATACAAGTACCTCGGCATTATCCGTACACCAAACCTGTCATAGTCTGCGCACATCGAAAAATTAACTGCTAAGGCTTCACGTATGCTCGATTATCTTAAATAAGAATAATGAGAATAAGAATAAGAGCCCCGTCACGCGCACCAACTCATACAAGTACCTCGGCATTATCCGTACACCTAACCTGTCATAGTCTCCGCACATCGAAAAATTAACTGCTAAAGCTTCACGTACGCTCGGTTATTTTAAATAAAAATAATAAGAATAAGAATAAGAGCCCCGTCACGCGCACCAACTCATACAAGTACCTCGGCATTATCCATACACCTAACCTGTCATAGTCTTCGCACATCGAAAAATTAACTGCTAAAGCTTCACGTATGGTCGGTTATCTTAAATAAGAATAATGAGAATAAGAATAAGAGCCCCGTCACGCGCACCAACTCATACAAGTACCTCGGCATTATCCGTACACCTAACCTGTCATAGTCTGCGCACATTGAAAAATTAACTGCTAAAGCTTCACGTACGCTCGGGTATTTTAAATAAAAATAATAAGAATAAGAATAAGAGCCCCGTCACGCGCACCAACTCATACAAGTACCTCGGCATTATCCGTACACCAAACCTGTCATAGTCTGCGCACATCGAAAAATTAACTGCTAAAGCTTCACGTATGCTCGATTATCTTAAATAAGAATAATGAGAATAAGAATAAGAGCCCCGTCACGCGCACCAACTCATACAAGTACCTCGGCATTATCCGTACACCTAACCTGTCATAGTCTCCGCACATCGAAAAATTAACTGCTAAAGCTTCACGTACGCTCGGTTATTTTAAATAAAAATAATAAGAATAAGAATAAGAGCCCCGTCACGCGCACCAACTCATACAAGTACCTCGGCATTATCCGTACACCTAACCTGTCATAGTCTCCGCACATCGAAAAATTAACTGCTAAAGCTTCACCTACGCTCGGTTATTTTAAATAAAAATAATAAGAATAAGAATAAGAGCCCCGTCACGCGCACCAACTCATACAAGTACCTCGGCATTATCCGTACACCTAACCTGTCATAGTCTCCGCACATCGAAAAATTAACTGCTAAAGCTTCACGTATGCTCGGTTATCTTAAATAATAATAAGAATAAGAATAAGAGCCCCGTCACGCGCACCAACTCATACAAGTACCTCGGCATTATCCGTACACCTAACCTGTCATAGTCTGCGCACATTGAAAAATTAACTGCTAAAGCCTCACGTACGCTCGGTTATTTTAAATAAAAATAATAAGAATAAGAATAAGAGCCCCGTCACGCGCACCAACTCATACAAGTACCTCGGCATTATCCGTACACCTAACCTGTCATAGTCTCCGCACATCGAAAAATTAACTGCTAAAGCTTCACGTACGCTCGGTTATTTTAAATAAAAATAATAAGAATAAGAATAAGAGCCCCGTCACGCGCACCAACTCATACAAGTACCTCGGCATTATCCGTACACCTAACCTGTCATAGTCTCCGCACATCGAAAAATTAACTGCTAAAGCTTCACGTATGCTCGGTTATCTTAAATAAGAATAATGAGAATAAGAATAAGAGCCCCGTCACGCGCACCAACTCATACAAGTACCTCGGCATTATCCGTACACCTAACCTGTCATAGTCTGCGCACATTGAAAAATTAACTGCTAAAGCTTCACGTACGCTCGGGTATTTTAAATAAAAATAATAAGAATAAGAATAAGAGCCCCGTCACGCGCACCAACTCATACAAGTACCTCGGCATTATCCGTACACCAAACCTGTCATAGTCTGCGCACATCGAAAAATTAACTGCTAAGGCTTCACGTATGCTCGATTATCTTAAATAAGAATAATGAGAATAAGAATAAGAGCCCCGTCACGCGCACCAACTCATACAAGTACCTCGGCATTATCCGTACACCTAACCTGTCATAGTCTCCGCACATCGAAAAATTAACTGCTAAAGCTTCACGTACGCTCGGTTATTTTAAATAAAAATAATAAGAATAAGAATAAGAGCCCCGTCACGCGCACCAACTCATACAAGTACCTCGGCATTATCCATACACCTAACCTGTCATAGTCTTCGCACATCGAAAAATTAACTGCTAAAGCTTCACGTATGGTCGGTTATCTTAAATAAGAATAATGAGAATAAGAATAAGAGCCCCGTCACGCGCACCAACTCATACAAGTACCTCGGCATTATCCGTACACCTAACCTGTCATAGTCTGCGCACATTGAAAAATTAACTGCTAAAGCTTCACGTACGCTCGGGTATTTTAAATAAAAATAATAAGAATAAGAATAAGAGCCCCGTCACGCGCACCAACTCATACAAGTACCTCGGCATTATCCGTACACCAAACCTGTCATAGTCTGCGCACATCGAAAAATTAACTGCTAAAGCTTCACGTATGCTCGATTATCTTAAATAAGAATAATGAGAATAAGAATAAGAGCCCCGTCACGCGCACCAACTCATACAAGTACCTCGGCATTATCCGTACACCTAACCTGTCATAGTCTCCGCACATCGAAAAATTAACTGCTAAAGCTTCACGTACGCTCGGTTATTTTAAATAAAAATAATAAGAATAAGAATAAGAGCCCCGTCACGCGCACCAACTCATACAAGTACCTCGGCATTATCCGTACACCTAACCTGTCATAGTCTCCGCACATCGAAAAATTAACTGCTAAAGCTTCACGTATGCTCGGTTATCTTAAATAATAATAAGAATAAGAATAAGAGCCCCGTCACGCGCACCAACTCATACAAGTACCTCGGCATTATCCGTACACCTAACCTGTCATAGTCTCCGCACATCGAAAAATTAACTGCTAAAGCTTCACCTACGCTCGGTTATTTTAAATAAACATAATAAGAATAAGAATAAGAGCCCCGTCACGCGCACCAACTCATACAAGTACCTCGGCATTATCCGTACACCTAACCTGTCATAGTCTCCGCACATCGAAAAATTAACTGCTAAAGCTTCACGTATGCTCGGTTATCTTAAATAATAATAAGAATAAGAATAAGAGCCCCGTCACGCGCACCAACTCATACAAGTACCTCGGCATTATCCGTACACCTAACCTGTCATATTCTGCGCACATTGAGAAATTAACTGCTAAAGCTTCACGTACGCTCGGGTATTTTAAATAAATATAATAAGAATAAGAATAAGAGCCCCGTCACGCGCGCCAACTCATACAAGTATCTCGGCATTATCCGTACACCTAACCTGTCATAGTCTGCGCACATTGAAAAATTAACTGCTAAAGCCTCACGTACGCTCGGTTATTTTAAATAAAAATAATAAGAATAAGAATAAGAGCCCCGTCACGTGCACCAACTCATACAAGTACCTCGGCATTATCCGTACACCAAACCTGTCGTAGTCTGCGCACATCGCTGCATTAACTGTTAAAGCTTCACGTACGCTCAGTTATTTTAAATAAAAATAATAAGAATAAGAATAAGAGCCCCGTCACGCGCACCAACTCATACAAGTACCTCGGCATTATCCGTACACCTAACCTGTCATAGTCTCCGCACATCGAAAAATTAACTGCTAAAGCTTCACGTATGCTCGGTTATCTTAAATAATAATAAGAATAAGAATAAGAGCCCCGTCACGCGCACCAACTCATACAAGTACCTCGGCATTATCCGTACACCTAACCTGTCATAGTCTCCGCACATCGAAAAATTAACTGCTAAAGCTTCAGGTATGCTCGGTTATTTTAAATAAAAATAATAAGAATAAGAATAAGAGCCCCGTCACGCGCACCAACTCATACAAGTACCTCGGCATTATCCGTACACCTAACCTGTCATAGTCTCCGCACATCGGAAAATTAACTGCTAAAGCTTCACGTATGCTCGGTTATCTTAAATAATAATAAGAATAAGAATAAGAGCCCCGTCACGCGCACCAACTCATACAAGTACCTCGGCATTATCCGTACACCTAACCTGTCATAGTCTGCGCACATTGAAAAATTAACTGCTAAAGCTTCACGTACGCTCGGGTATTTAAATAAAAATAATAAGAATAAGAATAAGAGCCCCGTCACGCGCACCAACTCATACAAGTATCTCGGCATTATCCGTACACCTAACCTGTCATAGTCTGCGCACATTGAAAAATTAACTGCTAAAGCCTCACGTACGCTCGGTTATTTTAAATAAAAATAATAAGAATAAGAATAAGAGCCCCGTCACGCGCACCAACTCATACAAGTACCTCGGCATTATCCGTACACCTAACCTGTCATAGTCTCCGCACATCGAAAAATTAACTGCTAAAGCTTCACGTATGCTCGGTTATCTTAAATAATAATAAGAATAAGAATAAGAGCCCCGTCACGCGCACCAACTCATACAAGTACCTCGGCATTATCCGTACACCTAACCTGTCATAGTCTCCGCACATCGCTGCATTAACTGTTAAAGCTTCACGTACGCTCAGTTATTTTAAATAAAAATAATAAGAATAAGAATAAGAGCCCCGTCACGCGCACCAACTCATACAAGTACCTCGGCATTATCCGTACACCTAACCTGTCATAGTCTCCGCACATCGAAAAATTAACTGCTAAAGCCTCACGTACGCTCGGTTATTTTAAATAAAAATAATAAGAATAAGAATAAGAGCCCCGTCACGCGCACCAACTCATACAAGTACCTCGGCATTATCCGTACACCAAACCTGTCGTAGTCTGCGCACATCGCTGCATTAACTGTTAAAGCTTCACGTACGCTCAGTTATTTTAAATAAAAATAATAAGAATAAGAATAAGAGCCCCGTCACGCGCACCAACTCATACAAGTACCTCGGCATTATCCGTACACCTAACCTGTCATAGTCTCCGCACATCGAAAAATTAACTGCTAAAGCTTCACGTACGCTCGGTTATTTTAAATAAAAATAATAAGAATAAGAATAAGAGCCCCGTCACGCGCACCAACTCATACAAGTACCTCGGCATTATCCGTACACCTAACCTGTCATAGTCTCCGCACATCGAAAAATTAACTGCTAAAGCTTCACGTATGCTCGGTTATCTTAAATAATAATAAGAATAAGAATAAGAGCCCCGTCACGCGCACCAACTCATACAAGTACCTCGGCATTATCCGTACACCTAACCTGTCATAGTCTCCGCACATCGAAAAATTAACTGCTAAAGCTTCACCTACGCTCGGTTATTTTAAATAAAAATAATAAGAATAAGAATAAGAGCCCCGTCACGCGCACCAACTCATACAAGTACCTCGGCATTATCCGTACACCTAACCTGTCATAGTCTGCGCACATTGAAAAATTAACTGCTAAAGCCTCACGTACGCTCGGTTATTTTAAATAAAAATAATAAGAATAAGAATAAGAGCCCCGTCACGCGCACCAACTCATACAAGTACCTCGGCATTATCCGTACACCTAACCTGTCATAGTCTCCGCACATCGAAAAATTAACTGCTAAAGCTTCACGTACGCTCGGTTATTTTAAATAAAAATAATAAGAATAAGAATAAGAGCCCCGTCACGCGCACCAACTCATACAAGTACCTCGGCATTATCCGTACACCTAACCTGTCATAGTCTCCGCACATCGAAAAATTAACTGCTAAAGCTTCACGTATGCTCGGTTATCTTAAATAAGAATAATGAGAATAAGAATAAGAGCCCCGTCACGCGCACCAACTCATACAAGTACCTCGGCATTATCCGTACACCAAACCTGTCATAGTCTGCGCACATCGAAAAATTAACTGCTAAGGCTTCACGTATGCTCGATTATCTTAAATAAGAATAATGAGAATAAGAATAAGAGCCCCGTCACGCGCACCAACTCATACAAGTACCTCGGCATTATCCGTACACCTAACCTGTCATAGTCTCCGCACATCGAAAAATTAACTGCTAAAGCTTCACGTACGCTCGGTTATTTTAAATAAAAATAATAAGAATAAGAATAAGAGCCCCGTCACGCGCACCAACTCATACAAGTACCTCGGCATTATCCGTACACCTAACCTGTCATAGTCTTCGCACATCGAAAAATTAACTGCTAAAGCTTCACGTATGGTCGGTTATCTTAAATAAGAATAATGAGAATAAGAATAAGAGCCCCGTCACGCGCACCAACTCATACAAGTACCTCGGCATTATCCGTACACCTAACCTGTCATAGTCTGCGCACATTGAAAAATTAACTGCTAAAGCTTCACGTACGCTCGGGTATTTTAAATAAAAATAATAAGAATAAGAATAAGAGCCCCGTCACGCGCACCAACTCATACAAGTACCTCGGCATTATCCGTACACCAAACCTGTCATAGTCTGCGCACATCGAAAAATTAACTGCTAAAGCTTCACGTATGCTCGATTATCTTAAATAAGAATAATGAGAATAAGAATAAGAGCCCCGTCACGCGCACCAACTCATACAAGTACCTCGGCATTATCCGTACACCTAACCTGTCATAGTCTCCGCACATCGAAAAATTAACTGCTAAAGCTTCACGTATGCTCGGTTATCTTAAATAAGAATAATGAGAATAAGAATAAGAGCCCCGTCACGCGCACCAACTCATACAAGTACCTCGGCATTATCCGTACACCTAACCTGTCATAGTGTGTGCACATCGAAAAATTAACTGCTAAAGCTTCACGTATGCTCGGTTATCTTAAATAAGAATAATGAGAATAAGAATAAGAGCCCCGTCACGCGCACCAACTCATACAAGTACCTCGGCATTATCCGTACACCTAACCTGTCATAGTCTGCGCACATCGAAAAATTAACTGCTAAAGCTTCACGTATGCTCGGTTATCTTAAATATGAATAATGAGAATAAGAATAAGAGCCCCGTCACGCGCACCAACTCATACAAGTACCTCGGCATTATCCGTACACCAAACCTGTCATAGTCTGCGCACATCGAAAAATTAACTGCTAGAGCTTCATGTACGCTCGGTTATCTGAAACGTAACACGCGCGCTGCTCCTACCCTCACAAGACAAATCACCTATCAGACATTCGTAAGGCCACAACTGGAATTCGCAACCCCTATCTGGTCACGTCATCAGTTGCTGAATTGGCTCGCGCAAATGTAGACATGGAGCACAAAAGGGAAACAAGGACACGCGCATTTAGCGTGTCCTTGGCGCCCTTATGGGCCTTGTGTTTACTTTTGCGCTAGGAAATTCAGCAATGGAACACCAACAAGCCCGGTCTCACACCCTGCTTCACCTCATCAAGCTTACCTAATCGTGACTCTCGAGTCAGTCCAAAACCACGCCGCCCATTTCATTGTGATATCACCGCCACTCTAGCGTGACTAGCATTAAGTTATCTTTCTCCCTCTCATATTTTGAATCACGAAGATTCATAGCATTGATTTGTATATTTCACAAGATAGTCCATAGCACGCGCCCGTCCACCCTGCCGCTGACTCGCCCATTTCGTACACCTCGGCGTCTGCGTAATCATCTGGGTTTCCAGGGTATCTCTGGCCGAACAAATGCTTTTAATTCTTTCGCGTTACAACGTGCCATTCAACATTAGAATGGCCTACCAAACGATGTAGTTGAAATTATTGACCCTGTGTCCTTCAAAGCACGCTTATGCAGATTATTTCCATAATTCCTCACAATTGAAACTTACTGCGCACCTAGGAAAATACTTTTAGCGAAGTTGTATAGTCATTTTGTTTTGTTTGCTTGTTTGTTTTGTATTGCGTTAACATTGTCTGGGACTTCTTTTTCATCTTCACCAGCTACCATTTGTATAATTTCTTGGTACACCTTTGTTTCTATTTCACACAGTCGTTTTGTTTCATTTATCACGTTATTTATATTGTTAGATATTTGTTCTTTCATGTTTACTCGCTACCAATGTATAATTTTTTGTACTCCTTTCCTTTTGCTAATTCCCTGTGTAATACCGTCACCCAATACTCCTTCGGGAGCCTGTGAGGTAAGCGAATAAATAAATAAATAAATAAAAATCACCGCACACCCCTAGCAAAAATAAGGCGTGTCCACAGATGTGTACGGCTTCACTGAAAGGGTGAATAATAGTTGGACTTGAAGACACATCACGTCACCTAGAAAAATAGTTCACTGAAGTGAGGGCCTTGTATGAGTATTTACAAAACCTCGTAGTAGGAGACCGCTCAATTTCATAGCGCGAGTCCCCTCGCGCCATGAAGAGACTGCCGTCTCTCGGTGGCGTAATCTTGCTTCGTGTAATTGCTTTATGCTTTGCTATCCCTAAAGGTAACGCGTGTATATATAGTCAAATCATAAGAATCCAACCAACAACGACACCAAGGACAGCATCACACGCGTAAGCGAGGACCCTGTGGCCCATTATTTTTTTTCATCCACTTTCAATTCCGTTAATTTATAATTTTCTTTACTTCAATAATTGATACATGCAATTTCCCTGGTGCTGTCTTTGGTGTCTTTGCTTGCTTCTTATGATATGAGTAATAAAAATCAAGCCCGCCCTTTTCTTCTCTCTCTCTCTCTCAAACACACACACTCGCGCACGCACACACACACACACACACACACACACACACACACACACATATATATATATATATATATATATATATATATATATATATATATATATATATATATATATACGTGCCCCTGGAAAAACCACGAAAAAGGACGTACATCCCCTTCCACGGATAGACGACGCATTGGACCCGTTCTGCAACGTTAAGTATTTCTCATTGATGGATCTCGAGACTTGATACTAGCAAATTGAAGTCGACGAGAAGGTTTGAGAGAAGACCGCGTTTACCACGTCACAAGCCTCTTCGAGTTCAACGTAATGCCATTGGGCCTTTGTTCGGGGCCTGCAATGTTCCAGCGTGTGAAAGACACAGTCTTGGCGGGACTCAAGTGGCAGACTTGTCTCGTCTACTTAGATCACGTTATAGTATTTGCCACAAATTTCTACCATCACCCGAGGCGGCTTCAGACACTATTAGAAGCGATCAAGTCATCTGGACTCACCCTGAAGCCGGAAGAATGTCGTTTCGCTTATGAAAAATTTCAACTCCTAAGCCACGTCATCAGCAAACCTGGAGTCCGTCCCGGCTAGGAGAACACAGCTGCACGCTAAGTTCCCGCGACCCGTTGACAAGAATGCAGTGCGCAGATTGCTTGGCCTGTGTGCTTATTGTAGGAGCTTTGTGAGAGAGTTTTCAGGCATTGCCGACACATTGACCCATCTCAAGAAATCCGTCGTCGACTTTAAGCGGGTGTAAGGAACGAACCAACTGCGCGTCCGTTGGCCACAGTTTCTCGGTGCGACCTTTTTAACCGAACCCGTGCACGTGGTTGTGGCGCGCTTTTCCACTTTCCGACACACTGCCACCTGCGAGGAAACGAACTAGTTGTTCGATGATGACCGGGCACGACTCGGTGATTTTGACTTGATGTTCCTCGGTTACTTAATGAAAACGTAGACTTCGCTTTATCAATAAACGTTTAATCTCAATGAACCAATCAAGCTGTTTATGCACATCATAGTGTATTACTCGAGCCACTGTGTGAAAAAATTTGTTTTGTTTAACCACAGCCATGTCATCAGAGTATAAATATTTTTCTTAAAATTTAGTGGTAAGCAAGGAAGATCATTCGTATAAACAATACAGAAGAATGACACCAAAACACATCTTTGCGGCACATCTGGATTAATGCAAAACAAAGAGCTATACGACTCCGCTACACGGACCCATCGCTGTCAGCCTGTGAAGTAATTTTTAAAACATGAGTACTGCGGGCCTCTGAACTCCACAGATTCTTAGTTTTGAGAGTAACAGTTCATGATCTTATGTGTCAAATGCTCCTTGTAAGTGAGCGATAAGACTCAAGAGAACTCTGTTTCTATTGATTTCGTAATAAACGTGGTCATTGGAAACATCCAACGGGCCTATGGTACTCTGTCCTAAGCAAAAACCAAACACTGCTGGGTTAATAAGCCTAAACATTTCACAAACTGAAGCTATTTTAGCATGCGCTTTTGTTTTGCAAGCATGCCTGCCAACAAGGAAACGATTGCATTTGGTCTGTAATTGTCGTAAAACTTTCGAGATCCCTGCCTATAAATAGGTCTCAAAATGGTAACTTTCTCTTTCTTCATGTAGCTGGCCAGTTTTTAATCTTTCATTTACGATGTAGTCTCATTTGAGCATATCGAAACTCGCCGCTATATCTCTCATCATGATTATAAGAACACAGAGAGTTTGTTAAGCTGATGGAACTTATTATATCCCATAATTGGGCCTTATAAACTATAGGCAGAAAAGCAGAATGAATGTTAGAGAACGTTATGCTTCGGAGATGCACTGGTAGGCGCCCATTTGTCAAGCTCTTTAATGACTTAATAAAGTGGTTGTAAAAATCATTTGTGATATGGGTAGCGTATAACAGGGAGAAAGCGTCCATAAGAGTATACTCTGCTTTCTATGTCTCCCTACTGTAAAGTTGACAAAGTTCCACGTTTTACCGGTATTACGGCTGCAAGCTGAAAATTGGCTGTGAGTTAGCACTTGCTAGCTAGTGTTATTTTATCGTTCCCTTTATTTCTTCTCTTACGAAAGCATACTCTGGTTTATCTTTACTTTTTTAAGAACTTTGTTGTGAACTCAGGAAAGCTTCATTATTTCTATATCGATCGATGGGTTATCTTAATTTCTCTTTTTAAGCATTATTTTCTTTTCGGAGGAATGGTAGATCTCTCTAAAGTCCGCTGCAAACAGTTCGGAAGTCTCTAGGTGGCTGTGCCATGTTAGCGAATCCCACCTAAAAGCTCTTAGATGTTTGTCTGATTCATTAGAATTCCGAACATATTTTCCTTCGGATTAAACAGCTGCATCTCCTGAAACTGCTATAGCGACAACGTACTGGCCCGATACTTTTTTCCTATAGCAGAGTGAAATGAATCATATTTAGATATTTTTGTGCTTATATGGCCAGCACACGACCTTGTTAAACCAACACCAATAATTTTCTCGAGCGTATAAATCTGAATATTATCTTCGAATCCGTAACTTGCTAAAAGTGTTAAGTATAGAGATGTCGCAGCTCATTTGTTGCAGAAATGTCTGTATTAAAATCACCAGTCAACCTAAGGACACTTCTGTCGGCATAATGTTTGAAGAAGCTTGCGATCCCATCAAAATTACACTTATGTTAGTGCTTGGTGGCCTTTAAACATCACACACTGTGAATTCCAGAGCTTACTCGCTCATTATTACAGTAACCACCACAACATCTTGAAAATAAAATGTAATCTTTCACAATGCCAATCACTTTTCATGTACACCACTACGACGCAAACTCTTGTTTTCCCTGCACAAAAAGAGTGACCGTAAACCAGACGGTGTAGTATGTGCAATATGGAGCGAACTAGTAGTTTAGGCTAATAAGTTGTTAAAATTAAAACATGTACTGATGGCAATGATGGCAGGGTAATTTTTAATATATCCTAGTGTTTACGCAGGCTCTTCACATTCACACGCATTAGCTAAAGCAGCAAGCTAATGGAAGGATTCAATGCCCACTCCCATTTCCGTGACAGTCATTTTCAGTTGAGCACTTGGCACACCAATCTGCGATAGCATTCCTTCCAAATTCGATGAAGTTCGTCTTGCTCGCATACATACTTACACCATGGCAGTTCTCAAAATTCTGCGCTGTTTGTAAAACATGCTCATAATGCTCTGGAGCACTTGAATGGGTAATTTATTGGAAGAACTGAAATTAACCCATGCACACACTGAGTTTTGCCTGTACACATGACGAAACCTCTTTTCCTTAGATATTTCCAATATAAGCATGGATGACCGTAAGGTTCGTCAATTTCTTTTTCTCTCGCTACCTCCTATGCCTGAAAATTCATTACTTAAATTATGTATCTTTCTTTTTATATGCAGAACCAGTTTGTCGAAAAGCACACCACGAAGCCTCTTCTCGAGCGAGATATTCGGGCCATGCGCCGCGCCTCGAATTGGGGGAGGAAACTGTATGCATCCTGCTTGAACTTCTCTAAGAGTGCAGAGCAGGAGCTGCACGTCATCAGAGATTTCATGGCGACGTTGAAACTCGACCTCGGCGGTGTGTCTGAAGACCTTCATGAAGACCCTCTCGACGGGATGTTGCAGCTATCGCTGGTATACGCGGTTCCAGTCATCATTTCGTTAACCGTCGAGAGCATGGTTTTCGTCGAGGGCAAATCTATCCTTCAGGCAAGTCAGGCCACAAAACAGTGTTCACTACGACACCTTCCACCCGCACAGTACGTCCCCATGCAGAATCCGGGACGTCAATGTTAATTGGAAATGTTTTTCCTTTAAAGGGGTCATGATGTAGTCATTCTCATTTTACCACTGTAACTTAAGAGTAGAATGGCCATTACGGAAGACAAAACCTAGACTGTAAGCGCACATTCTAACTGGAAATGGCTTGTATATAAGACATCGCGTCTATGACGTGTTTTCGTGAACCGCCGCGGTAGCCCGGTTGCTTTTGGAAACCAGCGCTGGCGCGGAGATGCTACAGCAGTTTTAGAGTGCTACTAAAATATGCGGACACCATCCGTTCGGGAGACGACGAGAATTTCACGACTTTCGTAAGGATAACAGTTCTCAACGTTAGTTCAGACCGATGTGTCGAGCTAAGCATGGCCCGTGGCCATGCGCGTTGGAAGGGTCGCATGCGTTCATATGTTCCAACACGCCAATGGCCGGTCAATTGAGGAACTAGACACATATGCTCCAAGATGAGCTGCTATGATGAGCTATGCCCAAGAAAGCTTCCGTGCACGGTACATTGCGTACTAGTTAAGGAACCAGAGGTTTTCTAAATTGACCCAGAGCCCTCCACTGGGGAGTGCCTCGTGTTAATGTCTCGGTTCTAGCTCGCAAAAACATCTAAATTTTATCATTCTAATTAAAATGACATGTGGCGAATTCGAAAGTGCTTCCTACGCATGTAGTCACAACCTTCCAGATCCGTTTTTGTTATCCAGAGCTCAGCGCTGGCGCGTAGATTTCGACAGCACATATATCAAATTGAAATTTGTGCATTTAGTCAGTCCCGCCAGCTGCGACCGCCATTTTATAGTGGCTTGTGTGGCATCAAATAGAGCGAAGCCAGCGTTGTATGACCTGTTCCGAAACATTCCCAAACCAGGTGTCCGTACTGCTGTACTCGCATTCAATGGCGCAGAGAGACCGTCGGTGTTGCAATGTGACCACAATTACTTCACTAGCGCAATATAATAACCGGTCAATCAAGCGAAAGCGGGTAGTTACGGTATCGGCATAGAGAAAGACGTTCACCAAGAGCGGATACTCCCACAGAGCCCGGCAGCGGAATTAGCTCTAGCGCACCAAGCGGATGGGATTAACACCTGAACCACATAATTTGGGCGCGCAGATTTTAAACGCTTGCTGGCCCGCGCAACGCTAGTGTTTTTTTTTTGGCTTCTGCCGCTCACTCCCGCGATGTGTTAGTGCGGAATCGTTTATTTAGTTTAAATGATCGCGAATGATCTTTTCAAGCGTTCATCGAATCTGTGCCACGTGCAATTTCATAAAGTAGACAGAAGACACCTTGTAAATTAGGAAATGTTTCTTTCGCTCAATATAAATACTTGTTCCGGGCGTTCTGTGCATTCATCGAACGTCATTGCACCAGGTAAGCAACAGTAGCTCCCGTACGAAGCTCCGCTGTACAGCATCAGCTGAAAAAAGTAAATTACAAGCATGTGTCATTTTGGTATTTACACCTTATAGAAATACTGCGCGTATAGAGGAAACGTGCGAAGGTGATGAATAGGCTACACTACAAACAAAAGCAATTCATGTTTACATACATGGCGATCGTACGCTACATAAACAAACGTGGCCACAACACAGCCTCTCAGCCAGACCATGCTAGACGCTCGCAGAATGCCTTCTACTCGCATTCAAGAGAAATTCCTGGGTACAAAGCCTATTTTCTGTAGTTCAGAAGATAGCACTTTCGAGTTCTAGGTTTTGGAGATCCTCGGCATTACCTTTCGCGCGTTCTGCCAGCGCAAACAACACTCCAGTTTTATCACTCTCGGCAAGCGCTCGTCGTGTCTTCGATAAGTGTGAGTGTCGAAAGAGTTGTGGGGCCATAGAAAGCGTCACAAGCTTGTCTAAGATTCAGTACACGCCAAACTAGCTGTCACTACGACCGGCTTGCTGTTTTTGCTGAGTGACAACCCCAGGGGCGGCGAGTGTGCCTCAAGAGTATCCGAAAAAGTAACAAATTACAGTAATTTTGGAGGTCAGAGCATGCGTCCGGAACTTGTCCCAGTAAGATTCAGTACGCGCGAAACTAAGTGCGGCACATGGCCGAGTTGCTTCTCGCTAACGGCGTCACAAAGCCAGGCGTGGCCACTGTGCGTGAAAAGTACTCAAACAAGTAACTAAATTGGTTATAATAATGTTGTGGGGGAGAGAAAGCTGTAAAACTTGTCCCGGTAACATTCAGTACAGGCGAAACCGTCACACGACCGAGGTGCTTCTGACTAACTGGGTCACAAAGCCGGGTGCGGTGAGTGCGCCCAAAGACGACCAAACTAAGTTACAATAATGTTGGCGCTCATAGAAAGCGTCGCAAATATCTCCCAGTACGAATCATTACCTCAAACTAAGCACGCCAGGGCGGGCGGACTGTTTTGGCTGACTGCGTCACATGCCTCGGTTCCATGCCGTAAAAGCCAAAATTACTTGAAATGCATCGCAGGCTGTCACAAAATTTCTCACCTTGCCGCAGTCCAATATTGCAGTGGTGCCATGTCGAAGTGCAGAATGAACGCAAGAAAACGCCAGAGGCCAAACAAAAACGTTTCATCCGAAACAGACGGGTCGCCAAACAGGCGAACTTCACATACGCAACCGTCCTCGCTGGCTTTGGTGGCGTGACTGGCACATGACGCATGCATCTGTCACACCTGGCGTGTCGTTAGCTTGTTGCTAGGCAACGCAAAAAAGTAAGTCGCAAAGTACAAGTTCATTCATAGGCAAAACATTTTTTAGTTTTAGAAGGAAAGAATTAAAAAAATAAAACGTCTGTAAGTTCATTCGACATTATTTTTTTTTCCGAAGCTGGCGTCAACTAACGGATGGGATTAACATTAGCGGTGACATGTTTCCTATGGACAGTTTTCGCCGAGTGTCCCCTCTTGATGAATTTCTTCCTTTGTGGCACCGGGTTGACCACTGAGACTACGATGGAATAAATACGGAAGATGCATGCGCTAGTGCTCCTCTATATGCTCCCTGCGGGAGCAGGGACACTATCATGCGCTAAAGCCCCTAAAGGATCTAAAAGTAACGACATCTCCTCTCCTCACATCCCGGCGCTTCTTCTATCGGCTCCTCCCGGGCGCCGACAGTGGCGGCACCTCGGTCGGGTACAGCTAGCAGACCCTCCCAACGTTCCCCCCCTTTCGTGCGCAGTGCACTGCGGGCCAGAAGGATTTCGTTGTTGCGTTTATGACAGCAGAGGTTCGTAAATGAGTCACTCCAATAACTGCCGGGATCCACGTTGAAATGCCTTATCGAGGCTCCTTCCACTGCGGTCACTTCGATTGCGGTTTCAACTGATGAGGTGGTGTGCGCAAGCGAGCTAACGGAGTGTTTATTTCGAACAGCGCCTTTCGTTCAGCTTCATTAGAACGTGGACGCCGCCAAGAGAAATTGGAGCAACATACGCTTCATATGTAGGTATTTATCTTTTACTTTTTTTAAAACACAGAGGTGTGGTTAGGCTTTATATGAACCGATGGTGGTGTGCTACTTCCATAATATATCCTGTCGAAGGCGCGTTTGCTCGTATTGCGAAAACGCATGGTAATGCATCTGGCATTTTTCTTGATGCCGTGATTCTGAAGTATTTCGCTTCCAAATTGGTTTTCAGTGAAGGGATCCTGAGATGAATAAACTAAGATTTGAGGTGGCCTGACTTTCTCAGAAATGATACAAGGCACGGAATACAATATACACGGGGGCATTTCCCAAATAATTTCGAAAATAGAACTGTTGATATGTCAGCCCGCTGTGTGCGTGGCCATAACAATTTTATCAACATCGAACGTTGAAAATGGTCTGGGTCATTGCGTGCCCCTTCGTTAGAGTTTTTTTTTTTACCGGAGCTATCCGCATTAAAAATGTTTCAACCAGCCTATATTTGCACGACATCATTGAAACCAATATAATTTGGACTGTGCTTAGCAGATGTCTACATTCTGAATTATTATGCGTGCAGATATCGCCTGCTCAGAATATATCTGCCGTTACTGTGCCTAGGCACAGTAACTGCCGACTTTGGTAACAACCCCGCAAATACAAATATGTACACCAATGCGCGCTACATAAAAGCTAGACCTGCATCGCGTGGGCGTAAACACTGAGAATGGTCTCCGGGTTCATTAGCAAAGTCCAACTCAAACAAACGAACAAACAAACAAAAAAAAAGCGTCTAGCCATGCGCATCACTTCAGCAGGCAACACCCGCTCAGCTCAGCTTCTCTGCCTGTATCTCTGGTCGCATTTTTCTCTGGATGCTTGTTTCGTTTCGTTCGTTACCTGCGAGGCATGTGTTCCGCACTTTGGGCGAGTTGTGAGAGGTTCACAAGCCAACGTTAATGCTTTTAGGCTACAGGTTATAGATACTTCCGCCGACGTAAACAGACTGTTCTGAGCGACAATAAGCGATATGCAGTGGCGTAGCCAGATATTTCGTACGGGGGAGGGGGGGGGGGGAGGCTCACGTTGCAGCTCCGCCTCCTCCTTAAGAGGAAGGAAGCTTTAGCTCGGGTACTCCTATTTAAATACATGTAGAAGGGGAATTCGTGTTTCCCTGCAACCACTGCCCCAAATTTGACGACGTTTGTTGCACTTAAGAGAACAAGTTTAATTCTACTGACTGCTGGTATCAAATTTTTCATTTAGGTGGTCGATTCTTTATTTATATTGGCCAAAATCGCAAATTTTCGGGAAACGAAACTGGTAAGTTTAAAACTCTGTGACTCAAGAATAAGAACGATATCATAATTCCGTGAATTGCATCTAATAGTACAGCTACGGTGGACAAAATAGATATGTTACAGATGAATCTCAAAAAATTTAGTATTGTGGAAATACGGCTTTTGCAGAACCCCTGTACAAAACGTAAGCAATTCAAGTAAGATACAAATTGACATAGCAAACTTGTCCGCTGTGACTGTTATAATAGATGCCGTTTACAGAACCGCAATATCTGTTCTTGATGCATAGCTATTAGATTGTAAACGTCGTGCTTTTATTTTTTTAAACTTTCGAATTTGTCAAAATATTTTATACAAAATTCAGGCCCTAAACCGAAGTTCTGTTTCCAACAGACACCAGGATTTTACTTTCTCTCTCAAATGGAACAAATTTCAATAAAAGCGATTAGCCGGTTTATTTCAGAAGAGCGTTCCTACGTCTTACATGTATTTGAATATAACGCGTCGGATTGGGCCCGAGCTAATGCTTCCTCCGAAACAAGTTGTCGAGGGATCAAATACGAATAACTGCATTGCCAATGCGAAAAATTCTGCAAACAAATTCTTGAATGCTACGCACTGTCAAAACATGTAAAATATGTCTTTCTCATGAAGGAATATACCCGGATATGTGCCAAAAATTGTGCCTAAAATAACTGATATCAACGCTTTCATATTTTTTGTATATTCGTTAAGTAAAGGAAATATCACACGAACTTTCGAACTATATCATCTCGAAACCAGGGAAGCAGTGCATGCCGCTGATATGAAAAATGAAACGGCAATGAAATAAGGAAGGCGAGGAAAAATATGTTAATGAAACTTCGTGATGCAAGAATGGTGTTTACATTCTTGTATATATGCAATGGCCAATGACAAATCTCTATCACGCTGTCGTTTGTTCCAATGTATTACGCAGGAGAAACTTCCCCTGTCGTGTGTCGTGAGTAATTGCACCGAAGTTACAGTCGCGACAAAGAGCACGTATAAAAAGCAGGAGTTCTGCAAGTTATACGAGGGCAAGTAAAATGAAGGTGAGCCAATGCGAATATATAACAAACGGGGTACTTTATTTAAAAGTAGTCTTCCTGAGAATTTGGACATTTCTCCCATTGACTAACGAGTCGCGTGATTCCCGCCTTATAAAACTCCTTGGGTTGCTGCTTCAAAAAGTCTGTAACTGACTCTTTGATGTCATCGTCCGGCACGAATCTGGTTCCCTTGAGCTGTTTTTTCAGTAGGCCCAAAATGTGGAAGTCGCAAGGTGACAGGTCTGAGCTGTATGGCGGATGTTGCAGCGTTTCGCACTTCAACTGTGCCAGTTTTGTGTTAACCACATCAGCGACGTGGGGACAGGCATTGTCGTGGAACAAGATGACCCCATTCGTCAATTTTCCACGTTGTTTCTTCTTGATTGCAACACGCTGCCGTTCCGGCGTTTCACAATATTGGAAACAATTGATAGCCTCTCAAGATTTAGCCAATTCTATCAGTAATGGTCCCTGACGATCGAAAAAAAAAGTCAACAACACCTTTCTGGCCGAAATGATGGCCGTTGCGTTCTTTGGGCATGGTAAATTCGAATGTTTCCCCTGTAAGCTTTGCCGCCGAGTTTCAGGCTCGTAGTAGTGGCACCATGGTTCGTCCCCGATCACAATTGCAAACAAGAAGTCGTCATCCTCATTGTGATACCGGATCAGATGAGCCAAGGCAGGGCGAAACTTCTCCGTCTTCTCGCGGTGGATCAAAATCCTGGGGATCCATTGCGCACACAAGAGCCGATAACTGAGGTGCTCATGAATTATGGCGTGACCCGAACCGTGACTGATGTTCAGACGGTCTGCCAGCTCATCGATTCTTATCCTCCGTTCTTGTCTCATCAGCTCATCAACCTTTGAAATTGTGGTGGCGGTGGGGGGGGGGGGGGGGGTGAGTGCACGATGGTTTTGTCCCGGTCTAGGAATGTCTTTGCAACTTTCCCGTCCTTCTTTGAACCGTTTGCTCCAACGCTTCACAGTGGCCAATGAAATGCAATGTTCAACGCACACGGCAGCCATACGGCGATTAATTTCGTTTTGGGAAACACCTTCAGCTGTCAAAAACTTCGCGACACCCAGCTGTTCAACTTTTGAAGTGTCCATTATGTCACGCATATTCAATCCAGTGTATGAGAGCATTAAAGAATATTTATCCTCACACCTGCGTGTAACTTTTATAAATGGGACATGCCGCTCTCCTACGCGCATGCCTCGCAGATAATGAACCGAAACATTATTGCGCGGTTAGGGTAGGCTCACTTTCATTTCACTCGCCCTCGTACATTAGAAATGCACAGATACAATTAAATTTTACAAATGCGAAAATACGGCTTGATAAAGGACAATAAAGTGTCACTTTAAACAAAGTTCACTGCATGTATACACAAAACCTCGCAACAAGATATTTAAGTATACGTACAAGTCTCCAATGAGTCTATGTATGTAAGAAAAAGTAAATATATATAATACGTCAAACAAAACAAATAAACATATTGCGCAATTATAGACTCACAGAATCCTAGATTCCGCCGCCATTCCATCCACTCCCCCCGATGTATCGCCCGCGAAGGAAGGCGGCGCGCTTGTTGCCCGCTTTTCTTCTTTGCGCACACAAGACTGAGTAACCATCGTCGGCTGAACCATTCCACCTCCCCCCCCCCCGCCCCTACACTTTCATTCGCACATACAGCATGCAGCGCGTGGTCACGATGTTATCACCCTTGAACTTTATACGAAACATGAGTGCGACGTAGACGGCAGGAATGCGCCTAGCAACGGATAACTGATGCAATGCATATGAGCTCGCACGCTGCTCGCTTGATGTTTAAAGACAGCGCTCAAACATCGATGTGCTGTAATCAATACTACCTTGCTGCGCTGCCTCAACGTGCTGGCTTGAGGTCAAGGATGAGCACATTTAACTCTCTAACCTATGCTGCTCGTAGTGGGGTAGTGAATTGTCACCGAATCAGCCAGACCATTTGTGGTCATTTGCGCACACCTGGTCATTTCACCAGATCGTACCACTCGTATTGTTAATTGTTGCTGTGGCCAGGTCTCGAATCGTGAATCACCAGTTATGCATCCTGCTTTGTGGGTCTGTCGTCGGGGCTGTAGGTGCAAAAGACCGAATTTTAGAAAGCAGATAATCAAGCAAGCTTCAAGACAGGCGAACCAGTCAGCACAGCGCGAAGTTTGGCTTATCCAGCGCGATGAACTGCATCTATACAGCGTGCCCGACGCTCCGCTTCGCGAGGCCTTGAAGGAAAACGATAGAATCTGATGTTTGGATTCAGGCCTTCTTGTTCATGGCAGCCCACGACGCAGAAGTAACGACGGTGGCGCTTTTTCGAGGCTGAGCTAGGTCTCTCCGGATCGGCGTCGCCGATTCCTTCTGCTTCCAGCATTACGTCTCTCGGAGAGTCCGTTTTCGTTAAACTATACGCTGCGGCTAGCTAGCACCATGGTCGGCGTAGTCTGTGATAAGTGACGAGCCTTTTCCCACTCGCAACAGGGCAGAAAAAAGCTCGAATCGACGCAAAACTCGGACTAGAAGCGTGCTTCGCCACAGCCAGGGCTCAATACTACCCAAGGCTGTACTACCCAGATAACGTTTCGCGCGCCGCCACCAGGCACCGCTACTACACCTCCAAGTCCAGCGCAAGACACCCGGAGCCGCTAAGCAAACACGGCGGGTAAAACATAACATGTATCAGTGAACGAAAGAGAAAGGTGCACTCCAACTCAAACTAAACTTTGCTTTATCCCTCCCACAAGAACTGACCAGCTTACAAAACAGTTTTTAGCCGCCCTTCATAAGTGAAGGATATGCGTGTTATCTTCTGAAATGACAACAGACATCAATATGCAATTGACTGCAACACCAACCGCAGCGCACACTTGCCGCAAAGTAAGTCAGCATTGTAGCAACGTCGCGCACCTTTCGGAGTGGCCTGCAACATTTTGCCTTCAACTTCCCACACGCTTGAACGGCATTCACTTTGATGCGGCTCGCCAAACGGACACGCATAGCGCAACAACGCGATTCGAAGCCACAATCCAGACACTTGAGGGCGGCATAAAGTGAAAGTGCCGCGGTGGCAGCCATCTTTTGTCTATTTGAAGAGGTTCAAATGATTTCGAATGTGTATCGATAAAAAATCGACCAGGAGTACTAAAACCTACCGCGCGCTCTGACGTTTTTATCACGTGTTGGGCTGCCACAACGGATTCAGTCGCGTTGTGGCATGCTCCCTCCTATTTATTCCATTCCTCCATGTTTAGCATGCACTGCTCGCTGGCGCCATGGAGAGAGCGTCTTAGCAACTAGCTATGTATGGTTTCTGGTGCTCATCCGGTGGATGGGGCGAGTCGTGCCAGGCCCGTCGGGAACTCGTCTATTACACTGAGTTAATTGGAAAATGACAGCACACGGTCGCTCTGCCCACTTTCTTTGCAATGTGTCAAGCATTTCAGCGCATCTTGGAGAAAAAATGTTCCGTCCTGCATTGTAACACTAGGTACAAGCAGTGCAAGGAAATGTTCTTGTTGATTTTTGAGGCGACGATCGTCTGGGCAGTGCGTGTAATCCTAAGGAAGGATCGATTTCTCTAGCCGATAAGCTGTGTCTGCGAAATACATTTCGGGTAGAAGCCGTGCGCTATAAATTGACAGAACAGCAATATGTATAGAGGTATTTTCTATTGTTTTACTGTACCAATAAAATGTTCTTGTACTTGCTTTGCAAATCCCTATAGAGTCCGCATGCTGGGTGCATCTGCAAGCACTAATATTTACACGTGAACTTGTTCATCTTTTACGGATGAGCGCTTTTCACCGTCTAACAAATGTTATCGCTCAGCGCAGGACGCGCCTGCATGACTCGGAAGTTTCTGGAATGTTATCGATGGTTCTCTCCGCTCTCGGTCGCTGCCGAGCCTTGCGTAATCTATTTGCATGTATGCGCGACGCGAATGATGTAGAACTGTCTGGAAGACGGGTGGGCACCAGCGATTACTTTGGAACGTTCGTTGGCTCATGAGTAAAAGCTGACGCATTTGACAAGCTATTAGATTTTCGACGGACGCCGACTGTGTCCGCTGCTGTCGCCGCTCTTTGAGTGTCGGCTGTTTTTGAGGGCACAAGTTTGCCCAATAAAACGCTAGCTTCGTCATTTCAAGTTTTGCTGCTTCCTTCACAGTCACTACTACGTGACATCTGGTGGAGGTGCTATTGCATACATGTACCGAACTTCCCCGCACAGCCGCGATTCAAGCCCGAAACCCGAAGAGAACATTAACTGCAAGACTGCAAGGACTGCCCCCGGTGCACGGACGTCTGCCTTATACGACCAGGAAGACCGTGGCGAGCTCAACAACCACAATGTCAATCCCATCGTCCCCTATCGCGCTTCAACAACCCAGGCAGCCCTCTACCTTCCGTGGAGCTCCGTCGGACGCTCTGGAAATCTGGTTCGAAACATTCGAAAGTATCTCAAACTTCAGCAACTAGACATTTGTGTTATGTATCTCCTGGCGCCCCCTACACCTCCGACAGTTTAATAAAGGCTAGGACAGTCCTGGCCGCCAGAGTTATTCCTCTCAATGGAGGCTGTCAGTCACGGCTTAGTGCTGCCGCATCTTTAAACCCAACGCAACTAACTCAAACAACATAACATGATGTCAGAAGTGTAAGCAGATTGTCCCCGCAACGCTTGAGATCAACAAAATGGCCAACGTTTTCATCCAGCTTCCGGCTCACTTCGAACTGGTGACACTCCTAAGACCGCATGGGAAGAATGGCGGGAAGCATTCACCATATATGAACTGGCTTGTGAGTACAACGCTAAGCCGAAATCAGCGCGGAAGGCATTGTTGCTTCATGTACTTGGCCCACATGCTCGTCGTATCGCGCAGACGTTCCCTCCAGACCCTGCCACCGAAAACGAAGACGCAGACCCAGTGAAACACATACTTGACAAGTTTCATGAGTTATATCGCCCGTACAAGAAGTTCATACTAGCAGCGGCGGTGTTCGACTCGATGGTGCAAAAGCCAGGCCAGTCAATTGACGATTTTGTTACTCACCTTCGACGACTGGCGCAGAAATGCGGCTTCGGTGACAAGTGCGACAGACTCATCAGCGACCGCGTGGTGGTTGGAATCCTCGATGGAGCTCTCCGCGAGCGGCTCTTTCGGGAGCACGACCTCACTCGGGAAAAAAACTTCTCAGCGTGCAAGGCAGCGGAAATATCGAAGAAAAAAAATTACCGACGATTACGTTACTTCCTAATGCGAAATGTGAGCGCAGCAAATAAGCTGTTTCACCTTTTGGATAGATTGAGGCAAAGAAATCGAGCAACACATGTATGCGCAATCACATAATTTTTTTTTTCACACGTATTCCTTTAACAAAGACTCCACTAACAGTTCTTGACAGTCATGAAGGAAGCTTTGTGGTCGGAGAAATAGACTGATATATGTTCGACTTGGTACACCAATGCTTGATTCTCAAAGACGAGATCTATACAAGTGCCTCGCGAGGTTGTCACAGCCGTGGGGGAAGCAGAGGCTAAGCGCCGCCGCCGAGAAGACCCTGCCGTTCGCGCCGCCGAAGCGGAGGCTCATCGCCGCCGTCGAGAGCAACCAGCAGTAAGCGAGGCTGAAGCAGAAGCTCATCGCCGCCGCCGAGAAGACCCTGCAGTTCACGCCGCCGAAGCGGAGGCTCATCGCCGCCGTCGAGAGCAACCAGCAGTAAGCGTTAGCGGAGGGGGGCGGCGTGTACACCCAGCGGCAAACGATGGGGGCAGAAGCGCGCGCAGCAAGCGGACAACACGATAAAGGGAGGAGGGAAGAGATAGCAGCGACTGACTGATGCCGCTGACGGCGATAGTGAGTCAACCCCAGCTATCCGCCACACAAGAACGGGGGGGGGGGACCCTTTCCTCCTCTTTCTGCATGGCGGCGACGGTGTTCTATGCAGTCACGTTATCTTGACTCTCTAGCGGCGTCAGCGGCATCCAGCGGTATCAGTCGGTCGCTGCTAGCGCTGGGGGGATGAAAGGGGGGCGGAGCTGGTTACGAGGCCCACGACGACGCCGACGACGACGACGCGAAACCCAGGAACGGACGCCAAAGAGCTGCGCTCTAAAATGTGCAAGAGATCTTAACAAGTGATCAGCAGCCAGAAGTGAATGCCGTTCACACGTATAATCGGAAACCCACGAAGACAACTGGTCGTCCGCTAGGTCCGCTAGGTATCAACAAGCCTCCGCAGCCTCATCCCTCGTCTGAAAGGTCGAATCGTAAATGTTCTCGCTGCGGAACCTCACACCCTCCACAACAGTGCCCAGCTTTTGGCAAAAACTCTTACAACTGCGACAAACATGGCCATTTCGCGAACCTGTGCAAGCAGCCACGTCGGCAGACAGCAGCGCATCGACCGCGAGTCGGACTGCTTAATGAGCATCTACAACAAGACTCGCAGGAGGAATTATACTTGGGCTACTTGACTGCGTGCAGTGTCAGTGCCGACGCAACAGACTGGAGCCAAATTGTCACTGTTAATGGACACGAGGTGACTTTCAAGTTAGACACCGGTTCGGACGTCAACATAATTCCAGAACACATGTTCAAGCAGGGGCCGTGCAGACCAGCTACCAAACCAACCACAGCTAAAGTGACTACGTACAGTGGCCACCAGATTCCAATGGGAACTGTCTTGTGCGGTAAACAACGCGGAGTGCGGCCTGAGATTTCTGCTGGTGAAGGAGCCATTCAAGCAGATACTAGCAGCCGCTGCATGCACAACTCTGCACTTGCTTTCCCGTGTGAAGACCCTTCAAGCAACGACAAAGTCCACTGACACAGTGCTGTAAAAACAGTTCCAGAAGGTACTGAATGATTTCCCTGACATATTTGAACGAATCGGCCAGCATCCGGGACGTTAAGCAGAGCTGAAGCACATGGCGAAGAATGGCGTAATCACGCGAGAGTCAGAACATAGTGAATGGGTCCGTCCCATAGTGGTGATAACCAAAAAAGACGGAACTGGTCGTTTCTGCCTTGATCCACGGAACCTCAATGCAGCACTATAAAGGCAACAATACCTCATACCAGTACCAGAAGAGCTTCTTGCAAGCCTGAATGGCTCAATAGTCTTCTCTGTCCTTGATGCCAAGAGTTTTCTGGCAACTGACTTTGGATCAGCCAATTTCACGGCTTTGCACATTCGGAACACTATGGGGCCGTTACCGTTTTCCTCAAGTACCGTTCGGGCCTGCGACAGCCCCCGAGCTGTTCCAGCAGGCCGTTGACAAGGTATTTGAAGGGCCGGCCATTGTGAAGCTGTATTTTGATGACATACTGGTTGCCTCAAGGACTTCGGAAGAACACAAAGTCCATCTCAGTACTGTTCTGACCATAGCTATACAAAACAACCTGAAGCTTAACAAATCAAAACTGAAATAAGGACTTTCAGTCAATAAATATCCGGGTCACCACCTCTCCTCAGATGGGCTATACCCAGGCCCTCACAAGGTCAGATCGATTAAGGCCATGTCACTTCCATCAAACAAGTCAGAACTGCAAAGATTCTTGGGAATGGTTACATATCTGACATGAGTGGGCACGTCAGATGGCCTCCCGTCCGGATCATGCTAAACCCGCTGCTGCTTTTTTCGCTGATTTTGCTCGAAAAGATGACGGGAGCAACCACTACTGACAAGGATTCTGCGAAGCTGGCTCTTCGCGCTGCCATAGACAGCGCTTACGCACCTGATACGCCCGCATATCGGCTCACGTGGATGCCACCGCCTTCATGTTCTTCGGCGCCTGCCTTTATAAGAAGATCGTCACTAAGAGATCACTTCAGTGGGCACGTCAGTAGGCCTCCCGTCCGGATCATGCTAAACCCGCTGTTGCTTTTTTTGCAGGTCACTAACACTTGTTCTACGACTAATACGAGTATCGTTGCTTAGTCCAGCTGACGTGCCCCATAGTGTTTTATGCCTTTGTTTGTACGTGGAAAAATTTTTCATTTCACTGCTCATGTTGTGTGGTGACATCGAACCCAACCCAGGCCCCACTACAGAACAGTTGCTAAAGCAGCTTATTGATGGTCACAAGAGCATTCATCAAAAATTCGGCAACATCGAAAGTAAACTAAAGGAGGTCAAAGGCGTCTGTGGCAATAGCGAAGGAAGGCGGGGGCCGAAAGTTTGTTGCCTAGAGAAAGCTATACAAGACGTGGCGAGAAAACTAGTGGATGTGGAAGACAGAAGCCGCCAAAATAATCTTATTCTCTTTTGCATCCCTGAGTTTACAGAAGAAACAACGGCATCCCTGACAGATACCGTGGTTACTGACTTATTTATGAACAGGCTCGGTGTTCAGGTATCCTCGGTTGAGCGAATACATAGGTTTGGCAGGAAAAGGTTGAACAAACCACGACCAAAAATATTGAAGCTAATTGAATACCGAGAAAAAGTAAACGCGTTGAGAAACGGCTCCAAGCTTGGAAAGAGGGCGGCAAAGTAGAACTCGTGTACAACAGAATTGAAATTGGCAATGATATGTTTCAATGGGACTGTTCCAGAATGCAATGAGTACGCGCCTTCAGGGAAGCACCCACTCACAATCAGACGCCATGACCCGCGAATCTCACAACATTCTGTTGCCTTAATGTAAATGCTAGAAGCATAGTTAACAACAGAGCCGACCTTGAAAGTCTCATCATTGCACACAAACCACAGTTCACAGTTATCACCGAGACGTGGTTACATCAAGACATCACCGATTTCGAGATTACACCTACTGGCTACGGCATTTGCAGAAAAGACCGAGATTCCAGACGCGGTGGTGTTGCAATAATTTTCGATGAGTCGTTAACTGTGTCTCGCTTGCCTGATATTGCAGGAGTTGAGTGGGTTATCTTGAGGGCCAACTTGCACAATTCATTTTTAATTATTGGAGCCTTCTATCACCCTCCAACCGCTGGAAACTATTTCTTTGAAAGCATAAACGAGTTTTGTGTGGGCGCAGGAATCATTCGAGTTACATTTCGTTGGCCGGCGACTTTAATGTCCCAGATGTTAACTGGTCAGATGAATTTCCCAAGGCATTTCACCAACGGCCGAACACCTTGTCGACATTGTTCTGCTTCACGATCTCTAACAATTGCTATAGCTGCCTACATGAGTTCAGAGCGGATGTTCATCAACTTTAGATTTGTTCCTCGCGAATTCAAAAACTCTCTCTCGCGATCCAATTATCAGCATTTTTGATGGTATATCTGACCATAAGACAGTGTGCCTGACAATGAAACTCAATCCTGTCTTCAAAGAAAAACTTGAAGACTCGTTCCTGTGTTTGTACGCGCCAGCGATACAGATATTTTAGATGCCCTGGACAATTCCTTTTCCAATTTCATTTCCGAGTACCAAAACAATGCCTCCGTAAACACTTTGTGGAACCGCTTCACAAATCTGGTTACTTTGTGCATAAACAACATCGTTCCGACAACACGCTACGTGAAACGTCCTTTTAACACCTGGATGACGCGTGAGGTTGTTCGTCTAATGCCCCAACCACTGGCACGCGCCGGAAAGCTTCGGCGCGCGCCGAAGGGTCAAATGCGTCAAAGCGTCGGTCGGGAACTCGGCGAAGCGGAACGTCGCGCAGCGATTATGTCTACTGCCGATGCTAGAAGTTTGCCGACGCGTGGCGAAGCTGCGCCGGCGTGCACCAATGAGAGGCTGCGACCCGTCGCAGGCGTCAACCAATCGGAGGCTGTGAATCCTCCGGCTGCTATGCCTATGATGGCTGACCGTCCGAAGGCGCCGGCACCAACGATCGGCCGAGTTTTTTGGACGAACGACGCGCGCGACAGTGTTCCTGACAGACAGTGTTGTAATAGTAGGCCGACAATGACACGACCGACCGACCGACGACCGTGGGTTGTGGCAGTGCGACGTGGATTCGAAGCGACTTCGAACGACGCCGACTAATCCAACCTGCCCACTGGGTTCCGCCGGGCTCGGTACGATCGTCTGCTAAAACAGCCAACCGAATCACGATTGCCGCAATGTCTGTGCTTGTTGTATGTGCATTTTGTTGTGTTCAAAACGAATGGAAACACGTTTACGAGCTCCGAAGTCTGGATAATCAACACTCGCCTATCGCCGATGTTCTTTACGTTACGCGTAGGCCTAGCGCCTCCATCGAGTTCGTAACTGGCGAGTGAACGAACTCACCTGAGAAACTCTGTCGAAGGAAATGAATTTTCAGGTCCGTTTGGTGCTGCAGTGATTTAAAATATGGCACTCTTGACTTCGTTTGACCTGTGATGTGGTGAATGAACCGTGTGGAAGTTGGGTTGGTCAACCGCGGCGTGTTTCGTGTGGTGTCGGTTGACTCAAGTTTAACGGGGAAGCTCTGCGCTGTTTCCAGTGGTAAAGATAATTTCCGAGAGCGAAATACACTAGTAGCCGAACTATTGGAAGTACTTACATAATCAGCCGTGCCGCCTGTTTCAGCTGACACTGCGCTCTTCTATTCGGCATGTGAATCCAGTTCAGTACAAGTTCACTGTACTCATTCACTCACTTCTCTCTAGTGCGTCCGCCTTTTGGGCTAGTTGGGCATAAATCGCTCATGTAGCAATCAAGAACACTGACCCTCTGAAGCATACGTGACAACGCAGTCATGTTTGAGTCAGTGTGTCGTTATAGTTGAGCACTGCAAAAAGAAATTATCTGTTTGCAACGTGTGCCCTGTTTGCAGTGCATAGCAGGACCTGCATCATGCAAGACCTATGCATGTAGCAGCGTATACCACGATTGCTTCGATGCCCGCTTCAGAAGCAGCAAGTACTGAGTCAATGAAACTGTAATTGATTTTTTATCTCACTTTTTGCTTATGGAAATTGTAGATGGTGTGAGTGCATTGTGGGGAAGGTGAAAAGGTGTCATCAGTGTTTTGTGCAGTCGGTATGCTTAAACTGCTGGAATCCCTTCAGCTTCTACTAAAATGTTTCTTGCTGCGATACCATAAATTGTAGTCAGGACAAAGATCTACTCAAAACCAAGTTACTAATGCATCTGCGCATAATGTGTTTGATTAACAAGTTAACACTTCCACAACAACAATGTGCCGATGCACAGCAGATGTGCTTACAATAAACACATTCTGTAATGGTGAACGACCGGGCCTACAATATCGAACTTTGTAGTAGCACCGTAAAAGGTGTTGCCATGCGTATCAGCCACAACGAAACTGCTGCACGTCCAACCTTCTTCCTTGTAGGCACTTCTATAAAGACTGTACGGGCCCTTCCCATTCTGGATGTAACATTTAGCTCTTCTCTCAACTTTTCCGCATGTGTCACCAGCACTGTATAAGCACCGGCCCTTTCTTGGGTTTGTGTCCCGTGTCTCCCTTCCCTGATGACCTAAGGTTTTCCGAGCACTCTACACTTCTATCATTCTGTCACGACTTGAGTACTGCTCATCAGTATAGTTCCCGTACAAAACTCGCGACGCTAGCAAACTTAAGCTTGTTCAGCGCCGGACAATACGCACCCTTTACTCCAGTCTTTTCGGTTGTCACAAGCTCATGCCAGCCTTCGAGGATTGCCTCGAACCCCTCAAGTAGCACACCCTGCAAAACCAGCGCAACATTGCACTAGGCTATACTGCAGGGTGCTTGACGACTTTCTGGACAGCACTAATATTTCTTCAGTTCGTCTGAACAAGTGGTCAGCAGAGCCTGAGCCCTCATCGCGCCTCTATGGCCCGACACCAAAACTCCATGATTATATCTGGCATGCAGAGCTTTCTCTCCACCCCCTGGCGATTTGGATTCTCCTTCCGTGGAACCAGACTGAATTGGCACTCCTGTGTGTTGTGCACCTGTCGAATGTGTGTGTGTGTGCCGTGCTGTGTTATTGAGCAAGTGTGTGTGCACGTGGAGGGGAAGGAAGTGTCTTCTGCATCCTGCAAGTTCCTGCTCTAGATGGCTGGTTATCAGATGCTCTAACATACAGGCATCAGCCTTCTTTTTAGTCTAGTGTGCCAAGTTACCACTAAGATTATTACTATTATTATTATTATTATTATTAACATTATTATTATTATTATTATTATTATTATTATTATTATTATTATTATTATTATTATTATTATTATTAGAATCATCACTTTGACCACATTGATTGTGTTGAAGCCACCGTGACACATAATTCAAAATATTTCTGGAGCTTTGTGGGCTCTCTTTTAAAAAGAGTGCCAAAGATGTACGTCTTCTTCATGAAAGTAGTGGTGTTGTCTCGAACACTGCTGATGCCTTTGCAGAACATTTCTGTTTGCTATATCGTGTGAAATATGCTTCAAGTAACCTTCCTTCTCAGTCTGGCAAAGTGTATGCTAACAGTCAATGAAAACCTTGTTTCCAAGTATATGGAGTGCCTTAAACTTTGCCTTAAACATTCTCTTTCTTGTGGTATTGATGGTATTTCCTCCACAGAGCTTAACCCTTTGAGACGCTGTCTACACAATTGGGCACAGCAGGAGCGTGCATCAATAGCAAAAGCACTGATGAAAGTAATGGTATTTAAAATGTGTTTCATACACGTTGAAACACTTATTATTGGAACTGTGCTGCAATTTTGAATAACGTGCAGAATGTTTTTTAACAAAATGAGTGGAAGGTAGACGGCTGGGTGTTGTTACTCTGTGTCAGTATTGTTGTAGCTTCGACGAGGCGGCCGGACGAAAGGTTTACGGCATGAGGGCGAAACGGCCGGGGCGCGCAGCGCCGCAACGAAGAGGCGGACTGCTTCAGTCGGGGACCAGACAAAGAATCTGTTTTATTTCTCCGAGGGGAAGCAGGAGACAACTTGCAGCGTTTGGCGCTGAGTGGCGCCCTGACGTAAACGACCCAAAACCGAAACCAGAAGCTAACACAGGATACCACAAGTATGTTGTATGTAGCGGGTTCACTTCTTTCATTGTTTTTTACAATGTCGTGCACCAGGCATAATTTTCAATTGGCTGGATAAGTGCTTTTCAAGCTTTTCAAAACACGAAATGGTACATGTTCTCATATTTTGTGTTCCTGCAGTGAGTTTTCGCATGGAGTCGAAATTTTGTAAACTTGACAAAACTCGCTAAAGAATTAAAATTCCTAATATTTGCTGCAGCTGTACACTTTCTACGATTCTGAGGATGCAAGAGATGTGGTGAAAGCAACTTTCAATTAACGGGATAAAGTGGTGTCTGAAAGGGTTAAGACATATGGAAGCATACTTGTTCCTCGTTCTCACAAGCATCTTCAATAGTTCACTGAAGTCTAGTACCTTTTCTAGCACTCAGAAGGTAGCATGAACATTGCCCAGGCACAAATCAGGTGCTAGATGTGCAGTTACTAACTGCCGACCTATATCTATCCTCTTCAGTGTGTCAGGTGTTTGAATCGATATTTGATTCCTCGCTTTCTGTTAGTGCTAAGAGCATTTTAATAAATGAACAGCATGACTTTGTGTGCCGACAACTTAAAGCTATTTCAGACTGTCAACAGTGTTCACCACTGCATTGACTTCCAAAAAGACATTTTTTCACTCTCAAACTGGTGCAGAAGCAATAAGTACTCTTAAATGCTTGCAACACTGTGGCATTAAGTTGTATGCACAAAACGCACCATGTGAAATTTTGATACACCCTACGTGATGCTCCACTCCTTAGGGTCGACGAAATGAAAGATCTTGGTGTGTACTTCCACAAAATGCTAAGCTTTTCTTCACATAGATAATTACACAAGACGCTTTTCACGCTCTTGGAATTGCATGATTTCCACTCACTTGTTGTGTTTCTGAAATTCTGCTGTGTGCCTCCAACTACTAGAGCATGCCTCTGTAGGAGGGGGGTGCAATGAGCAAATCTAATTCCGACCTCATTGAACGCATCCAGAATAAATTGATATCTATATTAAAGCACCACTTTTGCCATTCTGGCGACCACAGTTGAGCCTTCTCAAGTATACTTAAACTCGCACCTCTAGATTCAAGTCTTAATTAATCACACCTTTTGCTCCTGTATAAGGTGGTCCATGACATTGCTTCTTGATCATATGCAATTGTTTGTACCGCAACAGTATACCAGGTAGCATTTCACATTCGTTGCCTGGGCTTGTTACAAGATTGTGCTAATAAGACTCGACTCCAAAACATACTTCATAGTTCATTTCCTGTGTTTTGGGTATTTGTAGATAATCATGTAGGATTAACTCCCTTTCACTTTACCGCATTTCCTTTTTTTCCTATTTGTTTCTCTATCTTCCATTTTGTTGTCTACTACATTCATGTTTTCTGTACATTTTGTCTCACATAGGGCTCGTTAAGTGCACCTGTACAAAGGCTCTCTAGCTGTTCCTGAGCACTACAATAAAAATTTGAATGATTCATTATTATCGTAGTGTAAAATTGTGCTTTTTAAGTATGTACTAGTATACTATTTCAGTGCAGAAGCTTTTGTGCAATTAAAAAAAGGGCATGAATTAAGAAGAAAGAGAGAAAATGATAAATGAAAGGTAGGGAAGTTAACCAGGACTGAGCCCGGTTGGCTACCCTACACTGGGGAAAGGGAAAGGGGGACGGAAAGATTAAAAGAAGAGAAAGTCCACTGGGGATATCAGTCGGTCGCTCAGTTTGGATCACAGACGCTGACTCAATCCGATATCTTTCAAATATCGCAGCAGCGCTTTTGTGGCCTTTTGTAGCTGCGATATGCGAGGCCATGGTCCCAAGATCTTGTTCAAGGTGAACGGCTTTCCATCTAGCTGATTGAGAGCTGTGCAGAGGTCTTTCCTTTCATCTTCAAAAGATGGGCAGTAGCGCAGTAGGTGTTCTATGGTTTCCTCGACACCGCAGGCATTGCACTCGGCGCTATCAGCCATTCCAATCAAAAATGCATATACATTGGTGAATGCGACGCCCAAACGTAAGCGGCACAGCACTGTTTCCTTATTTCGCGGAAGACCTGGTAACAGCCGCAGTTGCATAGAGGGATCGAAGGAATGCAATTAATGTTGAGTGAATTCAGGTTGTGCCACTTTTCCAATGTCGAAAGAGTGCGCTAGCTTGCCTACGTACTGGGCTGCGTCGGTCCACGATAAAGGTATGGAGACAAGGGTTGCTCCTTCGTGGGCTTTCCTAGCAGCTTTATCAGCGAGGTCGTTGCCGGAGATACCGCAATGACCAGGCAGCCACTGAAACACGACGTCGTGTTCTTTCATGATCATGTTATGGTGCATTTCTCGTATCTTCGACACGAGTTGTTCACATGACTCGCGACGAAGAGATGACGGAAGACATTGTAAGGCCGCCTTTGAATCGCAGAATATTGCCCATCGATTAGCCGGTTGGTTAATAATATAATCAACGGCCCCTCGGAGGGCAACAAGCTCCGAACCGGTCACTGTTGTCAAGTGAGAAATCTTGCATTGGCTGCTTAGTGATCGTGATGGTATAACCACTGCGCTGGTGGAGCTGGTCTGAGTAGAAGAAACATACGTATATATGTGGACTCGATCAAAGTAGAAAGTGTGCAAACAATCGAGAGCTGCTTGCTTCAAGGCCAACGTAGGCAGGTCGGTCTTCTTTCTTATCCCTGGAAGCGTAAGACGCACTTGAGGTTGTTTTGAACACCACAAAGCTGAGGTTGAACATGCTGAGGGTGTGAAGCCCGATGGTAGGGAGGCACGATGGATGCTGACCTTGTCGGAGAAGGACGCCTGTGGTCGTCATTCTGGCATGAATTAAGAAAGTGCAATAATATTCTATGTGCCTGATCATATGCACTGTGCTATTAATTTCTTCCGAGTTTTAATAATGGCTGGCTACTGTATGCAGTGTTGTGCAATAAAATAATATGCCACAGCAATTATTGCGTGCCTTGGAGAACAAATTGAATATATCTTTCTCAGTCAAAACATCATAGCAGACTGAAAACAATAAACTGCAATTTTCCTTTTTGTGGTGACGAAGTGTGTAAATTGTAAAAAAAACCTGTTTATATATTTCTTATACTATGCAAATGAGCTGCTCCCATACGTTCGAATAAGTGCTTCAATAGTACGAATTGGCAAAGGGCAACGAAAGACTCCTAATAAAACCCTCTAATTCTCAAGCTTGTATTATCTGACGGTATGTCATTTCATTAATGTAAAGAAAGGCAAACTTGATATGTGGAAACCAGTTACAATAGAACATGGCCCTTACACTGTGAAAACGTTTTGTAGCAGTACACTCAATGTGAAGGCCTCCGGATGCGGTGTTGATGCATCAAAACAACCTAGAATAATAGAGGTGCTCCAAGGGCTAGATATGGCAGAATCAAGAATTGGGGGGAGACAAGATACGAATTACATACATTTTAGCTATTCTAGTTTTTTTTTGTGAGTGCTACAGGTGTTTCGATTCTGTTGTGCCGATTTTCTGAGAACCCACTTTTTCACGTTTCTCTCATGCACCAACAAGCATAATTATATTGACACGGATGCTTTATCTGTATCTGGTTACCGTATTTCACCGGCTAATAGATGTTAAACGTTATCGCTCGGTGCAGGATGCGCCTGAACGTATCGGAAGTTTCGCGAATGTTATCGATGGTTCTGTCTGTTGTCGACGAACCTTGCTAATCTGATTGCATACGCGACACGAATTGTGTTGAAGTTTCTGGAAGGCGCGCGGGCCCCAGCGAGTAGGCTGTAACTTTCAACAACTGACGTATGCAAACCGACGCGCTTGACCCGCAGATGAGATTTTCTACGATTGCCGACATCGCTCGCCGCTATCGTTGCGATTGAGCCGGTACTATTTATTTACCGTCACTACTACGTGGCAATATTTCCAACACAGATTTTTTCAGTTATACATTGCACGCCTAATTCTTACATAGTTGGCTGTGCAATAAGCTACTAGAAAATGAAATGGTACAACAGTTTTTGATATATGGCATCGTCGTGCAGGTGTTTGCAAAGCGACCTTGCAGACAGACGACGCGCGAGCGCTGATGTCGATATTTTGTACACTATTGTTACTTCAAAAATAACAACAAATTGTGTCAGCAGGTGTATATTCATCATTCAAACGTGTGTTTTATATCTAAAAGCACATACAGATCCCTAACCTATTGTTTCAAGCTTAGTTTACAGCAGGCTGTTTTAGGCAGGACTTTGACGGATGAAGACGGAATAGTCCAGCAACAGTGCGCCGCAGCCGAGGAGCGAGCTTCGGCGCGCGTCGGAGTTTGTCTCCAGTGGTTGCGCGCCCTTTCCCTCCAGCCGAAGCGAAGCGACGCGTTCGCTTGCCAGCGCGCGCAGAAGCTGTCGGCGCGTGCCAGTGGTTGGGGCATATGGCGCAGGGTTAAAAAGGCTCGGAAAAAAACACCAGCTAAGCCCTTCATCGTCTACCGTTGATATGTTGTCTCAGCTACGGGTAACCTTGAAAGACGCCATTAAAAAGGCGGAAGAGCACTACCAAACCGTTCGCTTAAAAGGGTTTCTTACTTCTTCGCCGCAGAAGTTCTGGCGTTATCTATCTCCCAGGAAAAAAAAAACAGCCATCAGTCTTCTTTTTCAAGGGATAGCTGTGACTTATCAGGAGCTAATCGCTAATGCGTTCAATGATTAGTTTTGCTCGGTTTTCACCAGTGACGACAACAACGTCCCATGCTTCCCTGGTTTCGACGACAAACCACTTATTGACGATGTTCAGAAAAGCGAAGAGGGCGTCTTTTCGCTCTTGCTTAACATGGATATGAAAAGTCGCCTGGTATTGATGGTATTCCTACTGCTTTTCTCTACCGATACGCTGAATAGTGCCCGAAATACCTATGCCTAATATTAAGACCATCGCTCGCCAGCGCTGAACTACCCCACGATTGGACACAAGCCATCATTACTCCCATTCCAAAGGAACACGAGAAGTCAATTGTGTCATCGTATAGGCCTATTTCCTTGCTCTGTATTTGTGCTAAAGCACTTGAGCATATCATATCCAAACACCTGTTGACATTCCTTGAACAAAACACCATAATTGAAAACCGCCAGCATGGCTTTCGCCGGGGTATGTCTACCATTACTCATCTACTCGAAACTATTCATGACCTTATGTTGTCCGTCGACAAGTCCAGTCAAATTGATATCATATTTTTAGACTTCGATAAAGCTTTTGACCGCGTGTCTCATTCTAAACTGCTCTCAAAATCAAGACCAATACTCAAGAATGATTCGTTACTTGCATGGTTTGCAGCCTATTATCCAACTGGTGCCAGCTAGTCACCGTTGGCCACACAACTTCTAAACCGGCCCCTGTGCAATCTGGAATCCCTCAGGGCTCTGTACTAGGGCCTTTATTGTTCCTGATATTTATAAATGATTTGGTTAGAGATCTTCCGGATGTGGCACGGCTTTTCTCAGATGAATGCATTATTTATAAAGAAATCTGCACTCCGGCAGATCAGGAATTAATAAACAACGCGTTAAATTGCATACAGACATAGTGTTTGACGTGGCAAAATGAGTATTAACATTAAGAAAACAGTGGAAATGCAAGTAACACGTAAGGTTCAATTTTTTATGTTGACTTATGTCCTCAATGGCACCAGTCTATCTGAAGGATCGAGTTACAAGTACCTAGGACTATTAATTAATCATGATCTTCGTTGGAATAATCACGTGACCTGCATAATTAAGAGAGCTACGAAACGCTTAGAATATTTACGCAGATCTTTAGGTACATCAACGACAGAAATCAAACTCTTCGCCTAAAAAACTTATGTAAGAGCAATCCTCGAATACGCCGCAGTAGTGTGGGACCCCCATACAAAACCTAACATTCAGAAACTCGTGAAAGTACAGAAGAACTCGGTCAGATTGATCTATAACTCTTATAGTTGGAAAACATCCCCTACAGCCCTCTTACAGACAGCTAATTTGGAGAACTTGGAGACAAGGCGGTATCGTGATAGACTAAAACTCTTCTATTTACTGTATCATGACAAATTAGGAATAGATAAGAATTTACACTTTCAACTATTACAGAGATCCTTCCACCACTCCTTCCTTCCACTCAAGAAAAGTCGGTGCGCATTTTGCCAAAATGAATGCTTTTAAATACTCAATCTTCCCGCGTGCAATCCGTAATTGGAACGACCTGCCCGCTAAGGTGGTCGAAAGCCCCACTATTTCGTCTTTCATGTGCGTGCTTAACCGTTTGCGATAATTAATTGCTTTCTATCTATCAAGCGTCTTTTGTTCATGCGTTTTTATTCATGTGCGTTCGTTCGGAGCTGTAACATCGGATACTCTGTGTTATGCGCAGTGCCGAGTGCGGTCATGCGCAATGTTAGGATGCTGTTTATACGGAATTTTTGTTTCCTTGTATTGTTTCACTTATTCTTGTATTCTTTCTTACTTTATATATATGAGCTGCCATATCGAATGCTAACTTTGTTTTGAGCAGTGCCGAGTGCTCTTACGCGCAATGTTAGGATGGTGTTGATAAGGAATTTTTGTTCCCTTGTATTCATTTATTCTTGTATTGTTTCATATATATCCACTTCTGCCGAAGGGCTGACACTCAGGCCGGCAGTATGTACCAGATAAATAAATATCTCACGAAGTTCATTCCTAATTTTTTGGCTACTACCAGTCCTCTGCGTGAGCTTCTCAAGGGAGATATAGCGTGGCACTGGACAAGCCAGCACACAGAGACTTTCAAGCTCATCAAACAGAAGCTCACAACGGCACCTGTGTTGCGTTATTTTGACCCATTCAAGCCGATCACAATTTCAACAGATGCCAGCTCATACGGCCTGGGATTGGTTCTTTTGCAGGAAGGCTGACCAATTGGATTTGCTTCTGCAGCACTTACACCTCCCCAACAACGCTATGCACAAATAGAGAAAGCACTTCTAGCTGTGGTGTTCGCATGTGAGCGGTTCCACTATTACACTTTTGGACGCTCTGTAACAGGGGAAACAGACCACAAACCTCTTGTAGGACTACAGACAAAGGATCTGACAAAAATGTCATCAAGACTGCAAAGACTTTTGCTCCGGCTACAGTGCTATAGCACTAAACTTGTGTATGTACTGGGGCAATAGCTAACTATGACTGATGCTTTGTTAGGATCCCCAAACACCGAGTCCAAGATGAAAACTGCAGACAGTGATCCAAGACTATTGTTGTCCAGTCTGGTTCAAGCGTCCCCCACCAAGCTCAAGCAGATCCAAGAAGCAACAAGTCGGGATACAGTCTTGCAACAACTAACCAAGTACATTCAACAAGGATGGCCTGATCGCCCTTGTGATGTTCATCCTAAGGCAAGACGATACTTTCACATAAGGAGTGAACCACATATCACAGACGGCTTCATTTGCCGTGGTCAACGGCTTGTCATTCCAGCAGTTCTCCAGGCTGATGTTCTTGATAAACTCCATCAGGCACATCGTGGCATTGTGACTTGTAAAGGATTAGCAAGCCAGAGTGTTTATTGGCCCGCACTCAACAAGGAAATTGCCACCCTTGCCTCAATCTGTGACACCTGCCAATGCACCAAGAAGGCAAACCCTCAGCAACCATTGCTTGGCAGAGATGTGCCAGCACGACCATGGGAAAAGTTGGCCGTTGATTTCTTTCACTGTCAAGGCAATACGTATATCCTTGTTGTTGACTACTTTTTAAAGTATGTTGAAGTGAAACGTATGGAAACCGCTACGGCAACTTCAGTTATTTTAGTCCTGAAGGACATCTTTTCCCGTTTTGGACTCCCCCAATGTGCTTATCTTTGATCAGCGACCACTGTTTGACCCGGAGGCATTCAGGGCATTCCTGCAAGAATGGGATATTGCTCACGAACCGTCATCACCCCACTACACGCGGTCCAATGGGCAGGTCGAGAGAACAATACAGACTGTTAAGTCCATGCTGATCAAGTCACACAGCGATGGCAAAGATCTGTCTTTGGTTCTGAACTACCGTGCCACCCCAACCATTGGAGCATCTTCCCCAGCAGGGTTGTTAATGAGCGGGAAATCGAGAACGTTCATACCGACCTTGCCCCATAATCTGAAACCACACTACCCTACAGATTCACATAGAGGCTCCTCAAACGCCGACAGAGTGCACAGCACAGATATGGAGACAACTACACTCGCATACTTGCACCTCTGAAGAAACATCAACCGGTATGGGTGAGGCACAAGAATGACTGGAAAAAAGCAGTCGTCGCACAGGTTGGTCCTCAACCAAGGCGCTTTATAGTGAAAACCACAAGTGGAGCAATTTATGTCCGTAACCGTATGCACCTGAGGCCACGCACTCAGGTGGTCCATGAAGCCACTCGTACAGCAGAAGACTACACCCTGAATGAATCGGGGTAAACAAGTGCCAACTATCCTAAAGAAGCAAGAAATGCTTCGACATTCGTGACAAGGGCTGGAAGAGCCATACGGCCACCGGCCAGATTTCAGAATTGAGATCATGAAGTGCGTGTTTTAGTGTTGTAATCGTGACTCAAAAAGAGGCGTGTTATGTATCTCCTGGCACCCCCTACACATCCAACAGTTTAATAAAGGCTAGGCCAGTCGTGGCCGCCAGAGTTGTTTCTCTTAGGACTCTGTCACTCGTGGCTTCGTGCCACCGCATCTTTAATCCCAGCGCATTTAACTAAAACATAATAGTTTGATGATAAGCTACGCGATTTGTCTTTCTCCTTGGAAGATGCCGCAAGGACTTGGTTCTAGAAGTGGGAGTCCACCCTAACAATGTGGAACCTGCTCCGCAGTAATTTCCTGGGAACCTTAATGAGCGCTGTCCGAAAAGAAAGCGCCCAAGTTCTGCTAGAAACCCGAGGGCAACTACCTAATGAGACCATCGCCATCTTAATGAAAGTGATAACGCGTCTTTTCCGGCACGACGACCCGGAAATGTCCGAGGAGAAAAAAGTCCGCTTCTTGATGCCAGGCTTAAAGCAAGAACTTCCGCAACTCACCGAAGACCGTAGCTGAGTTCTTGACAAAGGGAACGGCGATTGAGGAAACACTGGAAATGCGCTCTATTCAATATCGCCAAGCGCTCACGCTACAGAGCACAACCTGGGCGCTGGACTCCGGTGATCCTGAAGAAACCATCAGGGCCATTGTGTGCGAAGAACTGCGTAAGGTGTTTTTTTTTGTCGCAAACAGAGGTGCTCTCGGTCACTGACATGCTCAAGTACGAACTTAGACAGTCACTGGGCGTTTCTGAAGTGCAGCTCGAATCGCCCCGTCCCAGGCTGGAAGCGATGACCTACGCCGCCGTCTCCCACCGTCAAGGTACCCCTCCGCGACAGCACCAGGGCACTCTAACGCCGCAATTCCGTCGTCCGCCACCGCCACCACCCACTCGTCCGTATGCCGCCATATGCCACTACCCAAGGAAGACAGCGCGCCCCCGACCACCGCCCGCTGTGCTATTACTGCCGATAGGTGGGCCACATCTACCACCGAAGCCCATACCGTGACTTCAGTCTGCGAGGGTTCGCCGTCAACGCGCTACCCCCGCAGCAATGTGAACTGCTTCGCGATATCGCTGACTAGTAGCCGCCACTCATGGATCCCAAGACTACCGTCCCCTTCACCGTCACCCGGCCTCTACCTGTCCACGCAACGCCGACCATACACTGGCCCAGCCAGCCCCAGGCTGGTCTGCAAGCCCATATTCGGAAAACTAAAAGCAGCACCCCATAGAGATGCGGTTGCTGTTCATCGAAGTGACGATCGAACATCCTCCGCCGCCGACGAAGACACCGCAATGACTATCTAAACCATATATCAACGAGATGGCGCCATCCCCACGAAGCCTAGAAGCAAAAAATACGCCCACAAAAGAATACCTGACGACGCGACATACCAGCTTCACGTCAACACGATGCAGCCATGATCCGACGCCAAGGCCTAACTGCAACGCAAGCCAAAGAACAACCGACCTCGGCGTGCTTCTCGATGGTCACGTAGTCACCGCCTTAGTAGATACAGGAGCCAAGTACTCCGACATCAGAGAATTATTCGCCTAAAAGCTGAAGGAAGTCAAGACTGTATGGGAAGGCCCTCAAAATTGGACAGCTGGTGGACACCTCATGATGCAGACGGGAATCTTAACGGCGAGAATCGCAGTTCATGACCGGACGGACCCTGCAACGCTCGTTTTCATCCAACAGTGCTCGTGAGACATAATTCTCGGCATGGGCTTCCTGAACCAACACGGCACCATCATCCACCTCTGGAAGAAGTTCATAACGCTGTCCACAGACCAAGCGATACCGACAGGGAGGCCTTCCAGTCAGCGTGACTTGGGTGCACTTGAGGGCCAGGTCAGCATCCCGCCTCACTCCAGCATTGTCATTTCCGTAGGCTGTGATACACCCGCAGACATAAAAGGCGTCATCGAAGGTCCACTGTTCCACCGTGAAATTTGCGTCACGAGAAGGATCGCTCGACTGCACGGAGAGAAAGCGAAACGGCTGCTAACAAACATCAGCAAGGAGTCCAAGCACATCAACAGGGGCACGGGGATCGCATACATCGTGGAAATTATGGAAACCAGCAATTAGTTTGTCCTCTCAGATTCTGCCACACCATGGTTCTCGAACCAGACATAGATGCAAGTCTCCCCCTGAGTAAACAGCAACAACTTAAAAGTGTTTTCCGACGATGCAAATACTGCTTTTCGACGTGATCGAGGATATGACAAACAACAGTTGTCAAGCGTCGTATATTAATCGTTGAGTGTGCTCGACCACTCCGTTTCGGAGTCGTCGATCGAGTTTCCACGACAGAAGTTGAAGCTATTAGGCAACAAGTCGACGAAATGTTGCACGACGAGATCATCCGGCCGTCGAAAAGCCCGTGGGCGTCTCCTGTAGTCTGGGTGAAGAAAGAGGTCGGAACCATCCGTTTGCGCGTCGATTATCATCGACTGAGCATGATCACGAGCAAGGACGTATACTCCCCCCCCCCCACGCAACGGTAAATACGTCTCGTCGATGGATCAGAAGTCGCGCTACTGGCAAATAGAAGTCGACGAAAGAGACCGCGAAAGGACCGCCTTCATCACGCCAGACGGCCTCTATGAGTTCAAGGTTAAGGCATTTCGAGCGCGTGATGGACACGGTGAACACATCTTAGGACTGTAAAGGAATACCTCGCCATCATTTGGGCTACAACAAAATTCGGCCGTTACCAATATGGCAGGCAATTCAAAGTTGTCAGCGACTGTGGCGCGTTATGTTGGCTAGCTAAATTAAAGAACCCTTCAGCGCGGCTAGCGCACTGGAGCATTCGACTGCAAGAATATGACATCACTGTAACCTACAAGTCCGGATGAAAAGAATGATGTCGATTGCCTATCAGGCGCCCCCACTGAGCCACCGCCGCAAGACGACAAGGATGACAACGCCTTCCTTGGAATGATATGCTCGAAAGACTTCATTGAACAGTAACGAACCGATCTCGAGCTGAAAGGCCTCGTTGAGTATATAAAAGGGAATACCCACGTGTTCCCTAGGCAACTTAAGCGCGGATTGTCTTCGTTCACGTTACAAAACATCCTGCTCGTGAAGAACTTCTCACCAGTCCGCAACAACTGCCGTCTTCGTGTTCCGTCAGCGCTGCGTCTAGAAGTACTGCACCCCCTACATGACGACCCAACCGTTGGGCGCCTCGAATTCTCCTGGACGCTGTCGATGATACAGGAAAGGTATTACTAGCCGCGCCTGATGGCGGACGTCGCCCGTTACGGCAAGACATACCGAGACTGTCAGCGACGCAAGACATCACCGAGAAAGCCAGCTGGCTAACTACACACGATCGAACCTCCTTGCCGACTATTTCAGCAGATCGGGATGGATTTGTTGGGACCGCTTCAGGAGTCAACATCAGGAAATAAGTGGATCGTCGTGACGTCGGACTACCTCGCCCGCTTTGCTGAAACTAAAGCTCTGCCGAAATGTAGCACAGCCGAAGTGGCGAAATTTTTCCTCGAGAACATCCGGCTGCGACATTGTGCCTCAGAAGTCCTCATTGCCGACAAAGTAACGGCCTTTATAGCAGAGCTCACCGAAGCCATTCTGCAATGCAGCCAGACAAGCCGCAGGAGGACATCTGCCTATCACCCGCAGAAGAATGATCTCATGGAGGGCCTGAACAAGACCCTCACCGACATGCTAGCAATGAACGTCGACGCCGAGAACAAGACGTGTGGCGCGTTCCTACCGTATGTAACCTTTGCTTACAACGCGGCGGTGCAAGAAACAACACAGATCACGCCGTTCAAGCTGGTTTCCGGCAGGAACCCGACGACTACTCTTGGCGCCATGCTACCTCACGCCTGCGATGAAGGGAGTCTTGACGTCACCGCATATTTCCAGCGCGCCGAACAAGCCTGACAGCTCGCCCGCCTGCGCATGAAGATCAGCAGAGGACCAACAGCCGACACTACAACCTTCGACGACGCTACGTCGAGTACCAGTCCGGTTACCGTGTTTAGGTTTGGACCCTCATACGCCGACGAGGACTTAGCGAGAAGGGTTACACCGCTATTTTGGAGCCTACAAGATCATCCGACGCATTGGCGCAGCCGACTACGATGTAGTACCAGACAGCACTTCGCTATCAGAGCGGCGCCGCTCACGACATGAAGTAGTCCATGTTGGGCGACTTAAGCCGTTCTACCAGCGCCAATGAACTTTGGGACTTTGCATAGCTAAACTTTGCACTTTTTTGGAGTGTATTACCTTGGACTTTGTTTGTTTGTAGTTTTGGTACTGTTGTTTAATAAGTGTCCTCTTGTGTTTCACTCTCCTGTTTTGTTTGTAGCATCGAGACGATGCCCTTTGAGAGAGGGGCATTGACACGTGAACTTGTTATCTCTTACGGGTGAGCGCTTTCCACCGTCTAACAAATGTTATCGCTCAGCGCAGGACGCGCCTGCATGACTCGGAAGTTTCTGTAACGTTATCGATGGTTCTATCCGCTGGCTCTTGTCGCCGAACCTTGTGTAATCTAATTGCATGTATACATGACGCGAATGATGTAGAACTTTCTGGAGGACACGCTGGCACCAGCGATTCCTCTGGAACGTTTGATGGCTCATGTATAAAAGCTCACTCGCTTGACCAACACCACCTAGGTACCACAAAGCATCTTTACTCCGATCCATGAAGCCACGCTACCTGGCCCGAAATTTCTATTGGCAAGGCAGGCGCGATGAAAGCGGTGACGTCAAAATCACTGTTGCCTACTCTCTAGCATCCCATTAGATTCTATGGCAGTCGGGCCAGGTAACATGACTTCATGGATTGGAGTGAAAAGGCCTTGTGCTATATACGTGGTGTTGGCTTGACCCGCTGATCGATTTTTGACGATCGCCGACTGTGTTCGCCGCTGTCGCCGTTCTTTGAGTCTACCCTGTTTTTGCGGGCTCAAATTCGCCCGATAAAACGCTAGCTTGGTCATTTCCAGTGTTGTCGCATTCTTGCATTCTTCACCGTCACTACTACCTGTCAATATAATCTCTGTAAACCTTCGTAGAAGCTGCACCAGTAACAACATACGCATAATTAAAGAGAATTTGTACACGATGGTATGCCGGAAGAAAATGAAATTTTACAACTAGGTTGTCTGATGCGCCCATTTTATTACTCAGAACTAAAGAAGACATCTGAGCCATGGATGGGAACAACAATGAATAAGGGTTGCACGCATGCGTTTAAGCTGCGGAAACCGCTATAGAATGCAAAATGCAAACGTGTCATTCATGTGGCTTTTCAAATCCCTAAAAGGAGGGTATCTCCGCGTAAACATATGCATTATTAACAATATTGTACCCGCCGTGGTTGCTCAGTGGCTATGGTGTTGGGCTGCTGAGCACGAGGTCGCGGGATCGAATCCCGGCCACGGCGGCCGCATTTCGACGGGGGCGAAATGCGAAAACACCCGTGTGCTTAGATTTAGGGGCACGTTAAAGAACCCCAGGTGGTCAAAATTTCCAGAGTCCTCCACTACGGCGTGCCTCATAATCAGAAAGCGGTTTTGGCACGTAAAACCCCAAATATTAAAAAAAAACAATATTGCGCAAAGAAACGAATGGACAGGTCTTGAGCGCGCCGTCTAATCACTGACAATAGAGGGCGTAGGTGGATTGGGAGGAGCATCTTGGCGCATGCGAGTAGGCTATACGTATGCTTCGTCTTATGAAAAATAAACCACTTGATAGTTGCGCTCAGGTGTCGTATGTTGTTTTCTGGCTCAAGTCCTGTCTCTTTTTCTCTTTTCGCAACAGTCCTAATTATGTCTAGCCAACCAGCCCACTGCAGAATTTTCCTTCAACAAATGCATAAAGTACCCTTTGCCTTTTGCAGCAGTACACAATCACGCCAGAGGCCGTGTCCATCGGGCACTGCATGTGTTTCTGAAATCTGTGTTTCTGCAATTCACCGGCACTGTTGTGTAGGTAATTGTCTAGCATTGGCATTTGGCTGCTTTAAATTTGTGCTTGTAGTTTTATTGCGCTGTGGTCGTTATCACATGAGGAAGTGGTAGTTTAAGCTACTACAAACCACCGAGTGGAGCAGCTGCTCGAATATTTCTAATGCCAATTTATACGAGCCTACATTCGCCTCATGAATTTTCTCAGCATAAACTGTCCATAACAGACGCACCAAAAGAAATGAAATACACAGAAACAAGCTTCCGAACGTGTTTTATTTTCATTTCAGTCATTTCATTTATTTAGCCTAAGGGCCCAGAATAGGGCCGTACACAGGGGGGGGGGGGGGGGAGGTAAACAAGAAATTTCAAAACGAGAGTTATAAGCATCAAGATCAAAACACAAAATAAAGAACATAAATGTTTTCAGCATTAAGAAGATACAGTGCATGCATAGTAGCATGGCGTAATGATTATTTAATGCAATAAGAGAACATCAAACTTCAACACTATTTAGAATAACACAATAAATGCATGACAATGATCGAAAGTACTAGGCGCTCAAGCAGAGTAGCATGGTAGTTTGGAAAAGATCAGCTGGAACGGCAGGCTCACTCATTAAGGTAGTTTAGTAAACCCAATTGGAAAGAATATAATTGCTTAATTTTGACAATGAAAGGCGGAAAGGCGGAAAGGCGTTCCAACCATTCATTGACAAGGTCAACGGTGAGTGTAAATATCTTATAGTCCGCGCGAAGGGTGGGTATACCTTGAGTTCATGGTCAATACGGGTGGAGATGTGTGGTGCTGGATGAATGAATTTGCATGAAAATGCACTATTGCGGTAATAAGCACTGTGAAAAAAGGATATTCGTGAATATTTTCTGCGTATTAACAAAGGCGAAATTCCAAGGGTTCTTTTTATGGATGACGCACACTGTGATAACGAGAATATGAAGACGAGATGAATCTAGCGGCTCTACTTTGAATCTATTCCAGCATGTCAGTAAGGTAAGCTTGATGTGGATGCCATATGTTAGAAGCGTACTCTAATGATGATTTATTAACCAATTAAATGCCTGAAGTTTGGTGTCGAAATTAGCAATGCGTTAGCGGCGTTTTAGAACGCCAAGCTCTCTAAAAGCTTGGTAGTGATTACTTCTATATGATCATTCCATTTTAGATTGCAAGTGAACAGAACTCCTCAATATCTAATCGGCGAAATTGTTTCAACTGCAGAATTGGTAATTAGGTACACATTAGGCAAGTAGTTGCGACTAGGGACAAAATTTGACGTTTAGTTTTCTCGATGTTAATTTTCATCTGCCATTTTCTGCAGCATTCTGAAGGAGTCGTTAAGTCGGATTCCAGGGTTGAAGTGTCGTTCTGGATTCCTATTTCTTTATATATTACGCAGTCATCAGCAAAAAGACGTATGGAAGACTAAATGTTAGTGAATATATTGTTTACGTAGATTAAAAATAATAGTGGTGCCAAAACTGATTCTTGTGTGACTCCAGACTTGACATGCGTGTGGTGAGATACGTAGTGATCGATTTTAACACTCTGAAGTCTGTTGGCTAAAAATCCCTTAGCCCAGATAAATGTTCGGTCATCTAGGTGTGGCTACGTAGTTTTTTTAGTAGACGTTGGTGAGGGACGCCTTCGAATGCTTTAGAAAAGTCAATAAAAATCACATCGATGAAAAATGACCCATTGATGCAGGTGTGTAAATAAGTTACTAGCTCAAACAACAGCGCTTTACAGGATCGGTTTTTCTGACGAGCCGTGTTGGTTATCGAAAAGTAATTTATTAGATTCAGCGTGAAACAGTATTTGACTGTATATGATATGCTCAAGTAGTTTACAGTAGTTAGATGTGAGAGAAATGGCACAGTAATTGTTAGCGAATTGTTTACCTCCAGATTTAAGACAAGGAACTACATGCGCAATGACTGGAAGAATTCCAGTGTCCAGTTTAGTGATAATAAACTGGACATTTAGTGGTCATTCCAGGTTAGTGATAATAAGTAAGATGAATTATCTGATGTTAGCTTCAAAAGTTTTGCACTGATAACACCCGGCCCAAGGCAAATTTCGCACGGAAGCCTCTCTGTTGCAAGTGCTACGCTTGCTTCTGTTATTGACATAGGTGGAAACTTGTGCGGGATTGCGTGCAGTTGCGGCATCGTAGATTGTAGCGGCAGCTCGCCTGAGAAGAGCGAAGCGAAATATTGATTGAAATATTAAGCAGTTTCTACTATCGACAGTGGTCACCATTTTCACATTTGAGTTGTACGCTCGATAGCTTTTTTTCGGGTTTATTACCCGCCAAATGTTTCCAGGGTCGGTGATCATCAGATTAGGTAATGTACAGTTAAAGTATTTGTTTTTAGCTTCATTTATTGACGTCTCTGTAAAGATTGACAGCTTTTTCTAGTTTTCTCAGTCTATATCGGTATTTGATTTCGAGGCTTTTCTAAACGCCCATTTTTTTCTTGTTAATAGCTCTTTTGGCATCACGTGTGAACCAAGGATCGTCCGCTTTGGACGAGAAAATTAATTTTGGCACACAACAATCTTCTAGTTTTTTAATATTGTCTCTACATAAAGACCAGTTGTGGTTAACTGATCGACTTGCAAAATTGAGCAGGAATTCGGCCCCAAAAGCCGTGAACATACGGCTCATTTTGGCAATATTTACACGTGTATAATCAAGTATTGTTTTCATTTCCTTTGTTTTCTTTGGTCATGGTGCCTCCATAGTGCAGTGAATGGCCCTATTGTCACTTAGTTCTTCAAAAAACAAGAGTGTTTCCGCATTCCGGATGGTTAGTAAATACCAGATCTAGAATATTTTAGCCTCGTGTAGGGTTTTTTGCCAATTGGGAAATGGTACGCAGGTGTACAGTATGCAGAAAGTGAAGGCATTCCTGACGATTATTGTTACCTGTGACTGTAGGAGTCAACCAGTCTATTGCCGGATAATTAAAATCACCGGCCAAAATGAGTCTGGCATTCGGGACCTTGTGTGTGGCCTGTTCGATAGCATCGTTGAAAAGATCGACAAAATCCGGCTGGCTATGGGGAGGTCGGTATAATAACGCAGTGCACGTGACAATGACGGGTATCAATCGAAATCATTTCATGCGGCGAGTTAACAGGTATAAATCACGGCTCAAATTCTTTTTTAACAGCAGTCATTGCAACACTTCCGCGCGGCAGCTTTCGGTCTCTGCGAAAAACAACAAATGACTTCGACAACGATAGTTCATTATCATCAATATGCTCGGTGAACCACGTTTCTATACCGATAATAATATCAGCATCACACGCGTTACTGTTTAATATAATTGAGCGCGCTTTCCTAATGCACATAGGCCAAGCCAACGGGACACGGACGGATAGCTCCCGCTCGTCCGTGCCATCTGTCTCAGAAAGCGTGCAACATGAGTTAGTCATCTGTTTCGCTTCAAGGCCAGTTCATACACATCTTATATTATTTCACCGTAGTTCAGATTCACATGCGAAAACGAAGCCATGCGTACACCAAGCACAATGGAGCACGCAAAGCTCGCTTTGTTTTATCGCCCGTAAACGTTGACATATTTCTGCACGGTTGAACTGCTGTGTAAAAAAAATGTACAAATCGAAATGCGCTCAAGTACTTCCAGCTTGCTGTGGAACTCTACGGTTTACCGAGCAATAAATAATTCATTCATAAAAATTTCCTTCCCTCGCTCTCTGAGCACAAGAGGTTCCATTTTTGGTCAGGTAAAGGCCTCTTGCAGCCGACAAAAAGTCAGCTATGAAAAAAAAGCACAATGGTAGACGCACTAGTCCATTTTTAAATGCGAAGCATCTTTTTTTGCTTGGTTTTAGCCGAGGTCAGCGCGAGGCCACGCACAAGAGCGCGCCAATTTTGTCTCCAAAATATGTCGCCTGAGCCCAGACATAGTGCAGCTCTAAATTTACGCCGCCGAATACTGTGCCAAAAAAAAAAAAACAGTGGAGATTGTGCGAATTAGAGCGGTTCGCGCCGGCTGGTGGTGGACGGGAGCGCCGCCATAGGCACCAAAACCAACAATCCGTCATTGTCATGCCGTCGTCATTTGGTCAACGTCATTTGATTGATTTCATGACAATGTGGTCATGCTTTCGTTTTCCTGTCGTCGTCTTTCCGCAGTTTTCGCTCTGTAGCCGCCAGTGCGTCATTATACCGTCGCCATCATGCCATTGACAACATCACGTCTTGATCACAAAGTTGCGTCATACCGTCATGTTCGTTCCATCGCCATCATTTTGTTGTAGCGATTGCACCGGCGCCAACCCATTGCCATCATATATTTGCCGTCACTCGTCGTCGTTGCACACGTCATCCTTTTGTCGTAATGCCATCATCCATCCGCACGCCGTCGTTGGCATACTGTCATTGTCATACAATTTTAATCATTTTAACATCGTCATACCATTGATATCATGTTGTCGCGACACCATTGTCTTCACACGATTGTCCTCATACCGTCGTAGTTACTCCATCTGTTACTCGATGATCATGTCTGGTTGTCATGGCGTCATAGTCACACAGTCGGCATCGCGTCATACCACCGTCGTCACTCCAGCGTCATCATCCCGTGGTTGTCATGTAGTTGTCCTCACACCATCGTCGTCATACCGCCGCAGCCACTCTACGAACACATTTGCATCGTCTATAAGTTATGTAAATGCTTCGCATGACATAGATCATAGATGATTTGCGCATGCCTTAATTTGCTTCATGTTCAGTAGTCAGGGGACTTCAAAATCGGGATAAAAGAATGAAGGAATATGAAAATACAACTCGCAAATTTTACCTCCATCTACAGCTCTATGTCAACCTCTCCGTGTCGCTCGCATGTGTAATTCAAACATGGGAGTGTCAGCCTGCGCCTCTCGCGTCAGTCCGATCACACCAATCTCGCTGTCCGAATGACGACAGTGTTCACAAACTTTCCAATACACCAAGCTCGTCTTGTACGAAATCGATAGCCTGATGAGAGTGCTAATTCTAGTAATTCTAGAGTGCTAAATTAGTAAACCACGTCGATCAGATTAGATTATGGGGTTCACGTGCCTAAACCGCGATCTCATTATGAGACATCCCATAGCGGGGAACTCCGGAAATTTGGACCGCCTGGGGTTTTTTAACATGCACCTAAATCTAAGTTCACGGGTGTTTTTTCATTCCCCCTCCCCCCATTTAAATGGGGCCGCTGTGGCCGGGATTGAATTCCGCGACCTCACGCTTAGCAGCCCAACACCCTAGCCACGAAGCAACCATGGCGGTTAGTAAACCGTGTAGCAACTAAAGCAAAGATATGAAATAAACTTGCGTTGTTATTATGGTGTACCTCTTGAAACGTCCCTAAATTGTGGTGTTTCTCTGCAGCTGAGTCTAAACAATGAAGACTTCCAGTGGTTCAGGCTGGTATCCAAAGCACGCCATTCTCAGCTTCAGGTGTACTACCACGATGTCCTGCGCCTTCACGGAATGCCACCTCAAAGTATAGCATCAAAAGACTTCAGAGAGAGCATCATTCCTTTGGAGAAACGAGGTTCGTTTATCCACAACTACGGTGGATTTCACTTGTGACAGTTACTCATGGTGGAAGGAAATAAACTAGGAGTGAGTATCATGCCACGCTACCATCCTTCGCAAAGCAACACTCCCTGAATCGAAGTCTTTCGCCTTTCCTCCCTCTAAAAATTGGGCTGCACGTGACCTTGCTAGACAACTCGACCCAGATTGCTTGGTTCGCGGTAGGTTTAAAACAAGCTGCACTAATCTGGGCACCTTGCCAGCCGCTATGTATATGTCTTGTCCCATTATGTTCGGACAACTTCAGTGGTTTTTATTGCAATCTGCGCAGTCGTCGTTTTGCCAAAGTGCATGCACCTCTCGCACCCGTTGCTCTTTTTGGGTGAGCGTGGGCTGAGTGTGACTAGCTTAGTAAGGGAAGAACTCAAAACTAACCGCTACATGATCCCTTCTTAGGCCGGTTATTCTGGCCTCAAATGTGTCACGTAATGGTCTCTCCTAGTTCTCTCCTTCTTAGTCTATGAGCCAGTATTGAGCATAGAGTAAATATAGAATAAGCGGTCCAAGTTCACTTCCAAGTTTCCTTCGGGTTCTGATATGCAAGCTTGGCATGATGCTTAATAATGCCTAAGCGTTTAACAAATGTAATGGCTTGTTACGGGTGAAGCCTGATATTTTGGAATAGAGAAATATTTTAGGTTACCACCATTTTTTACCCGCTTTGTGAATCACGATACCTAGCTTAGAGCCTGTATCAATGTAACTTACGTACTTTCTCAAAATAGTTCGCCTCCATAATCAGTGTAATAGAATTTAGTGGAAGGATATTTTAAATGTGATGTTAAATGCAAACAATTGCCTTCCTTTTCACACTCTGAAACAGCTTCCAAAATCATGATTGCTACATAGCCTAGTACTTATACCTCATGAAACAAGGAAGAAAGAGAAAACATGGCTTTGACATGGGCCATGACCAAGACACTGGATAGTCCTTAAATAGAATAACGAAAATGGCGGCGTTTTAATTTCTTATTTTGCGCAATTGTTTTAGCAGGTCCCACTAAAAGTATGATTGCAAGATATGAAACACCTTTATTATGATGTAACGCAACCACCGACCTCATACCACACCGTGTATACCAATTACAAATTAAGAAACCGTAACTTTATCTTTGTGAAGCGCCATGAGTCATCTACGAAGTTCCAGACTCGCGCGGTATGTCCTTCGTAAATATATATATATATATATATATATATATATATTTATATATATATATATATATATATATATATATATATATTACTGACAATTTTGATATTCTTGCATAATTCACCGACACGCTCCGTTTCATTGGGTTTTGTATTGATGTGTCTTGCGTTATTGTTACTTGTTTGTGGAGTGCTTGCAGTGCGTGTTTTGACTTATAAGGTTGTATTACGGCCGAGTGAAAGAATTGCAGCACCCATGTCGCGTACGCATATGATGCGAGATGTGCGACTCCAACTCTCCGCTGCGATCACGTAAACGATTGTACGAATACACCCTCCCAAACCTAAATCAATAATTTCAGCAGCCCTACTGCGGAATGTACCCCTTAAGTATTGTGAAAACGTTTCTTTTTCTGTTACAGTTGCAGGATTCATCACGAACGATATAAAAGAGAATGCGTCTAACGTGCTCGACGCTGTCGTCATGAAAGTCCGTGAGTTCAACCGATTCACTCCTGGCAGCGTGTCTTCAGGTTTGTGCATAAGTCCTCTGTATTACACCGTCATGGTTTAACCATATCTCCACTCGAAGCGCAAGCCGATTACTTTTAGCGCTCTTGGAGTGAGTAAAAGTCACTGCCTCGCAAAATGCTAAACTTGTAAACTGTAACATGTAATCATGTAAACACCAGGTTAATGAAAAACATGCAAAGGTTTGTAGGAGAAAGGATGCCTAAATCAACATGCCTAGATAAGAGCGCTGAATAGTGTGGGTGCTATAGGGCATGAATAATTTTGTCAATTCAAGAGTGACGATTATTGCAGCACGAGGCTCAAAACAGTGAAACTTGAAGCTGGTGACATTGGGAACAGTTCTTTAGTTAGAGGCAGTTAGAGGCGTTTTGCTTCATCGATGTATCTCAAGAAAGAACTAATTGCAGCAAGGACGGAGCTCGTGTGTATAACGGAGGAAAGGGTCAAAAACGAAATAACGAAGATAAACAGGCTAGGATAAGTGATAAAAGATGAAAGAACTGGACACATCCTAGCCGAGTTAATAGGTGAGGCGCAGGATCACGTGGACGGGAAGGAAATAGCAAGCAGCTGGCATGAGGCAACGTCAGCCACCCCTGGTTGGAGCCGCCCTTATGAAAGAGCAGTACTGCGTAAAATACTTGCGCTCATTTAGACATTACAAGATGTGTTCATATTAACACGTACACAGAGGAAAGACGAAGGTGCTCGTCCTGTCTCAATCATGCATGTATGTTTTAATTTGGGCTCCTTTCTTCCAAACGTGATTTTTTCTTCACGTTTCACTTTTTAAAGCTGTGTATAACTCTGCTACCTCCGAAGTTTGTTGCTGGCTTTAATGCTGCATACACATATATGCATACCTTATTGTAACCCCTATTTATATGCGTCGCGCTCATCTTCTTTTATTGTTATTATTGGTTGTCCCCAGTGTATTTTCCTCGCGCGTTGTTAACCCGCATTACCCAATGCCCCACGCAGAGACCTGTAAGGTACAATAAATAAAAAATAAATAAATAAATAAATAAATAAATAAATAAATAAATAAATAAATAAATAAATAAATAAATATGAACAACTAATTATCCCAATAATAAATAGCACACATATTTTTCATGCTCAATACGGAGTAATTTTGTGCCCCGCGCTGCCGCTATAGGGCAAAATGAGTTTATTTTCTATAATATAGTTTGGAGTGTTGTAGAGACAGGTAGAAACACGTGAAGCACGCATATCAAGCGTGTGTCACCATGGGCGTCACAAATCATCATCTTCATCCTCTTCTGTGGCCACTGCTGGACAGAGGCTTCTTCTAGTGATTTCTGATTAGCCGGTCTTGCGTCAGCCGTTTCCGCTCCTGTAGATCTCCTAATATTGTATCAGGTGTACTTGTAAAAGACGTTGATTGTATTTATATCTCATGCATGCATTCTGTTTCACTGAGGCCTTCTGTTATCCATCTCAGGCCTTTTGTTTGTAAAGTTGGTGAAGTCGCGTTACGCGACTTGACCAACTTAACATTTTCCTCTTTATCTCTATCACATCAGCTATAAGGCAATTTTACTACAAAGGACGTCGTGCGGTGCAGTTATCTGCGTACCTAGTTTCGCTGTTTGCCAATGAAACTCATCTTTTTTTCTGGTCTTGCTTTTACAGGTCGCTGGGCACGCCTCGTTGCCAAAGGTAGCGGCCGCCTGTTCGGGGCCGATGACGCTGTGCTGACCAGCCTCAGCGCTCTACGGCTCGTCGACCTCTTGGTGCGAGCAGCAAGCCCGACCGACGGAAGGAGGCTCGTCGCCACGCGCCTCTTCGCCGCACTCATACGTGGCACATATCTGGAATCACGGCTCCGGAGGCCGCTCGCGCACGGAGCAGCGCCAATCGATGCGAAGGTCTACAAAACCTCTTGCAAATACTATAAGCTCTCTAAACGCAAGTATTGCTCACTGTACGTTCACTATAGTAGGAAAACGCACGCGGGAGCACGCTTGCACAGCAGAGCCCTGACGCGCAGAGAGCACGGACCCGCGATATGGGGGACGCGGCAGTCATGGGACACCCCGTAATATGCCGAGTTTCTTCGATTGGCTTGACACTTATCCAGAAGAGCACGCGCCTTTACCCACCTAGTTTTCCTCGGCGCGTTGCCAGCATGCAGGGACAGAAGCCGTCATATTGCGGGTCACGTGAATACGTGACTCGCTTTTGGTGGGAGATTAAGTAGTTGCCGTCTGTTCCCGCTACTTCTCTGAAAATTCCGACTGGCCGCGCTCGAGAAGCTGGGGACATTTTCTACCATTAGTGCGGTTGTACTAGAAGCTAACTTTAAAGCACTTGCATCTGTACCTTCTCATTGGCGGGTACCACATGTAGGCGGTCAACGTCGATTCCACAAAAACAGACAAAAACACTCAACTTTGGCTTGTAGTTTACTCGATCTGCTGAAAAATAAGACTGCAGGAACATCAGTATGTAAAAACAAATCAGACAAAATGGGAGGAATAGGATACATCTGGATAGGTTACCCCACTCGTATCAGTCGATCACACCACTCCCATCGCATCAGTCGGCCAAACGAAAATTAAAAAGACTTGGTACACAATATAAGACCGGAACGCAGCTTTTTCGTGAGATTAAGCATTCTCTAGGCACTTAGTCTGGCAAAGCGACGGTATTTCAGTACCAGGCTCTCAGAATATAATAAGAGCAATCCACAGAAGTGGATCGTTTTCTTTCTGACTGTCAGGCCTGGATCACGTAAAATAAATTAAACTGAACGGTCAATTAGTGACACAAGACGGAAAAATAGCCGAGTGCCAAATCAATACTTCCAAAATGTATTTGATAATGATAGCGACACTACAGCGGCATCCCTACCCAGTGTTTAATTCTGCCATAGATTTGCTTATGAGTGAAAGATTACACAGCATCAGTGGAAGGTGTTTTGAAACTGCTTCTTAAAATTAAATTAAATTATGGGGTGTTACGTGCCAAAACCTCTTTCTGATTATGAGGCACGCGGTAGTGGAGGACTCCGGAAATTTAGCCCACCTGGGCTCCTTTAGGACTGTCTAGGACTGCCTGACAGGCTAGGACTGTCAGGCCTGGATCACATAAAATAAATTAAACTGAACGGTCAATTAGTGACACAAGACGGAAAAATAGCCGAGTGCCAAATCAATACTTCCAAAATGTATTTGATAATGATATCGACACTACAGCGGCATCCCTACCCAGTGTTTAATTCTGCCATAAATTTGCTTATGAGTGCAAGATTACACAGCATCAGTGGAAGGTGTTTTGAAACTGCTTCTTAAAATTAAATTAAATTATGGGGTGTTACGTGCCAAAACCTCTTTCTGATTATGAGGCACGCGGTAGTGGAGGACTCCGGAAATTTAGACCACCTGGGCTCTCGTTTAAAGTGCACGTAAATCTAAGTACATGGGTGTTTTCGCCCCCATCGAAATGCGGCCGCCGGGGCCGGGATTCGATGCCGCGACCTCGTGCTCAGCAGCCCAACACCATAGCCACTGAGCAACCACGGTGGGTAAACTGCTTCTTACTTAAACATTGAAAAACGTTCGGTACCGACGGCCTTTCTTACTCTTTCCTGAAACGTTATGCCCCTGATATAGCAGAATGTAGAACCTGAATCTTTCAAGTTTCATTATTGCCTGGGAACATACCCGATGATTGGCACTACGACGGTGTAGTGCCTATCCACAAGAAACGTGACAAATTCATTCAGTCTCCATAACATGTGCGTCTTGCAAGTTGTTAAAACACATAACAGCGAGAGAAATTCTGGTTTTTATAACAAAGAATGGAATTCTCTCTCCCCATTGACATGGTTTTAAGCGAGGAATGTCAACTGGTACTTCAGCAAGCATCGCAAAGGCGGGACACATAAAAGGGGCACATGACACACGCGCTGACACTCAAGAAATTCTCAAGAGCGCGCAATATATACGCAAAGAAGTGAGAGTGAAAATATAAACGGCGTGATAAACACGAGAAGCATGACTTGAGATCGCAGGTGGGCTGAGATGTGTTAAATTAGCAGATAGGACATTTACTTCTCTAATAACTGGATGGATGGTGAACTGATGCATGAAGGACCACGTCACATTTCAGCAATGGCATCAGTTCACCAATCCATCCAATTATTAGAAGGAAATCTCGTGTCTGCAAATTTAACACATCGCAGCCCACATGTGGGTTAATATTTATTCATTTATTCATTTATTTATTGTTTATTTATTTTGTGTTCCTATTTTCTTGTATTCCTTCACGTTTTGATCGTTAGCTCACTCATGAATGTTAACATTCTTCTCCCCCTTGCTCAAGTCAATGTCTGTATATTTATTATGACCATCCTGCGTGGACCGGTAACCTCGGCCCGCAGTATATTGAAGTTGATAAATAAAATAATGACCTTCGTATAAATCGTTACCGTGCTCAACTAAATGCATATGTCCTGACTGCGAGTGTGGTGTGAACAAGGAAGTGTTCATACCACGATCCGCATGAGATTGCATTCCAATCTTCTTGTTATTTGGTCCTGATCATCCCATCTGTGTCCACTACAGTACGAAGTAGTCTCCCAGGAATCTTGAATTACCCTTTTCTTGCGCCCTCTTACTCCAATCTTAAGCCTGTGAATTTTCTATCTTCATGGCGCCACCCAATTTTCTGCATTTCTCGACTGGGCTTCTCTTCTATTGACAATCATCGTTTAATTCTAATAAAGCACCCGTTATTCGCCCTTCGCATTACATGGCATGGCCAGCTTCATGTTTTCCTGACATCAAGGAAAATATCGGCTACCCCTGTTTTCCACTCCACTGTCTGCCTATATGGGATACATCTCTAATCAGATATGTTCAGCGCAGCTAAAATTATTCTTTTCACAGCCATACGGAATTAGGGTCGACCTTTCGCGAAAAGAAGGAAGGACTCCGTGTCTCCTTTCTACAGCGCGCACATCTGTGATCCTTTTAGTAGACGTACTAGTAGACATTTTTAGTAGACGTACGTACTTTTAGTAGATGTACGTAGCGAACGTTAAGTGACAAGGCTGATGCATGTTGTCGAACTAACCAGTTCAGATTCACAATTAAACAGAGCAGCTTTACTAGGCTAAAACAAAGAAAAAGACGACAATGTGCTTTCGGTGAGATGCCGCACGAGTGTTGTCTATTTACCAGAGTACTACGCACGAAGCAAGCGCCTCCTACTGAGGGCAGTGCACCTGTGTTTAGAAGAATGCGCTGATTACCTGATTCAGAATTAATTTTTTTGGCTCTTGTATAATAAGGCCTTAGCTGTTGGTTATAAAGCAGGGACATATAATCGATAAAGTTAAAAGAATAAAAGTTAGGGGTTATCGATTTGATAAGAATACATTCATAATTTATTTCAGGCCAAGCACTATTGCCTCCAGAAGGTTTCCCGAGTCATGAGTGTTCCACTCAGCAGGCCGTTGTCCCGTGAGTATGAGACTTTATGTGTTGTATATTAGAGCTCAATCGGAATAAAATAAACTGCTGCAATAAACGTCGTACATGATATGCTAATTAACTCCGTTTGTTGAAAAACTGAAGATAAAGGCTGTGATGTCACTTCGATACAAGAATATAACTTCATAGCTAATTACTGAACATATTTGCACAGTACTGAGCGTCACACATTACTTCTTGCGCTCCGTTCAGCCACGCAGCATTCTGAGACATAAGGGAACTACCAGTGTGAATAGCTAAATGGCACTGACATCGTCAGATTTATGTACCTGACTCTTATCTACGTGTATGTAATAAAGCACTTCATTAGATTATTCAGTTTCTTCTGACCACTTTAACATCTCGATTCGGCGGTATATGTCATCGGGCAAAATGACGCTGCTCTACAGGGCAATGACACAAAAACACTGCGGGTGTGAATTACAGTACACTAAGGTAAATTAGAAACAACGTATACTTGCTGTACATTGTCGTGATTTACGTTTCGTTATACACGAAGCTGATATTTGAACTTTGATAAGAGCGCTTGAGAAATCCTGCTTCTTCATTCCAATGAACGACATACAAATGCTGGTTATTGGGAATAAAACCGCGACAGACACAGGACGGAGGCTGACGACAACACAACCACCCTGGGTTCTGGTCTCCCTCCATCCTGGGTCCGTAGCGGTTTTATTCACAATATTTCAATAACTGGCCCACGCCTTCACATCGCCAAATGCTGGATAGTATGTGCCTGTGTGATTTTTATCCATGGAATATAGGAGATCTATCATTGCATATTGTATGATTTCTATAAGTGGGGTGTTTTATGTAGCATATTCAAGATACGATTTCATTATGCGGCAGGCCCTACTGGGGGACTCCCCATAACAGTTGAGCATCTGGGGTTCTTCAACGTTTACCTTTGTCTAAGCACACGAGCATGTTTGCATTTCGCCTCCATGGAAATGCCATGCATGACAAACCAGAGAGCGAGTGCTACCGAGATGCAAAACGAAACACCAGTATCCTCGTTGGCTATTGACGCCTTTTACCAGCCCAACTTTTCAAACCAGAGATGCACTTATGCTATAGCAGCAACTATATTCATCAAAGAATACTAAACCATGCTTATTGTGGAGTGCGTATAGTAGAAAAACTGTTAGAAATATGGCCCGTGAAAAGCCCAAACCAGAAAATCTTTTCTTACGATAAAAAAGTATTGAAGTATTAGACATTTGTGTTTACACAGGTATACATGCCCCATGGTGAGCATTGCCATTGTGGAAGTGGAACGCTCGTTCGCCATTTAAGGTGCATGCGTACTACCTAGCTTGGTAGAAATCCTTACCTTTCTTCATAATATGCTTCACAGAACGTGGTGAGAAGCATTTTAAGCAAATTTTGTCCCATTTTGCCAAGGTGACATATACATCAAATAGAGCGAACATCGCTTCAACGTTAATGAGTATAATCCAGTGCTTCTTGAGCAGTGGTAAAGTGAACTACAACGAGACCACGATCTACGACTCGCAATTGCTAGAATTCTGGCTCAGAAATTGTTCACTGAATAATTAACAGGATGTTGGAGTCGCTCTCCAGTAGATACAACTCGCCAATACGTAGACATAATTGTCCGGATATTGCGGAAAGCTCCAGAGCGCATACCTTTCTCTACACAAGAGTTCGCGACCATCCATGTTGATATTCGGTAGTAACAAATATAAAGCGCTTAAATAGACAACGGCTGGAAAACGAGACCCAACAATAGCACTAAGTTACAACAAATGATTTATATGTAACCAAGGCACACATGTATACCGTGATGACGCCCTTCAGCCGTAAAACATGCATGCATTCAAATAGGCTCGAAGAAGACGAGTTAAATTAGTTTTTTTTCAGTGCCATGCAAGTTCAAAACAATTTGTAGGATCGACAATACACTTCATGAATGCGTGCAAGTGTGCGCTTTGAGAGTGTGACTATCTTCTGGCAAAAATTTGTTTGTCTGTAGCAAGAAAAAAACGGCATATCTCTGCGCATAGCATATTGGTATGTATATGGGTTTCGTGTGGCCCGTTTGAAATGGACGATCTGTCAAAGCTTGGCGCATGCGATCTGTCCTCCTCATTCGTCCATGGCTTTTCACAGTGCTTTGTGCTTCTTACTCTGTCTATATTCCCGCTTTGACAAGCTGAGCGAGTACGTTCGACGCTTTTGAATATGATTTGGACGACGTATGATTGGACAAAATCTCTGCTTAATTGCGAATGTAGTAATGGCAGCGCTGCTCCTTAAATTTTTCTCCATTTCCGTCACAATTTTGCGGAGTTTGAATATGTGATTGTTCTTGAGTGAGAATACTATTTTGTTCTGCTTTTATGATGTCTCCGTGCTTTGCTTTGAAGCCACTAGCAAATCAAGGTTGTCTGCTGATTTGAATTTGAGCAGACAACTTCAATAAAATACTTACATTCGTGTCGGCAATTCTCCTATTATGGCGCACTGTGGCACAAATATTGCCGCCCGTATTATACCGCAAGTATTCAGATCAGTTTCACTTTTTTATTATTTGTGTATGTTGGATGTTGTCTGGGCGTAAAACTGAATTTGTAAGTTGATCACGCAACACAATACCAAAACAAAACGTAACCTGCTTCAGATATTTGTCGGCAGACTGAAAAATCTAGACAATCATTTCGATTACCGCGCAGCCATCTTTATATCAAACAAAAATATATTATCCTACCAGTTTTATATATTTTACATATTCTTAGCCCCTTTATGGCAACTAAATAGATAAAATGTGTGCTTCATTGCCAAGACCCTTTTTCGCCAATCACAATATTATGCTACTTGAAGTGTATATGAAAAAATCTCATTAGCTTACTTGTAAATTCGCAGGCAAAATGCATACATTGTGCAGCCGCATGCTTCGTTCTCCTAGCACGATGTCGACGATCATTAGAGCGTAGTCCCTTTGTCGTTCCCGCAGAGCCTCAACGCATGGATGTAACTGGGGTTATCTGAGCGCTCATCCATAAAGAAGGCAACGCAGCCTGCCAGCATGCGCCTTGCCGGCAGTGATAAAGATTCGGCGATAGCGGCACTGCAGATGTTGAATCTTAACACATTACGTATGTGTCATTGTGTACAGTTTCTGATCATTGTCGCCATAGGGCGTGTTTTTCAGATGTGCAAAGTGAATCATTAGACTAAACAACGTACTTGAGGTAGATAAACGAGAAACAGCAATAAGCTACTGGTAAATAAACAATCACGGGCTTATTCTGTCGGATTAAAAAAAAAACCTGGGCCTTTAGCCAAGAAGGTTAAAGAGACAGATGCATTTTGGCTTCGTCGCATTAGCCGATATCTTGGAGGCTAATAATCGCACAGTTGTAACCAAGAGGTAAATGTAACGAAAATTATTCGCCATGGTCTTCCGTTATAAATGCGTTCGGGCGCGCTTGCTTGCAGCGATCCACGTGGAGGCAGTTTCGGCTGCGGAGGCCGTAGGCAACCGCGTACGCACAGCCATGGCGCGGGAAGCTGGGCTTCAGCGCTGGCTCAGAGGTCGGCAGCTGGAGCACGCTGTGCGGAAGCTTTTCGAAGTGCGTTTCTCAGTGGGCATAGCCGAAGATACTATAACAGCGGCCAGAGACCACCGGCAGTACAGAAACCAGGCCAGCAGCACCGGCGGATCGTTTGTCAAAAGCTGGCTAGATGCTGCGATGATGACGCAACTTACACGCTTGACGCTCAACCAAAGCCGTGCGCGTGACGAGCTGAATGCGCTTCATTCGAGGAACGCCATTTTTTCGGGCAGCACGCAACGACTTGTTGTTCCCGCGGCCTTGACCGAGGCTCCAATTTTCTTCATCGAAGGACCCGCCTCGTATAACTACGGCTCCCTCGGACAGGTAGGAACGTAAATTGAGCATCTACGTGTGCGAACCTTCGACCTGTCTTGTTTTCTTACCTTGTACACTTCCTTAACTTTCGCCGTTAATGTTTCTTTGAGTTGGTCATTCAGCGAAGAAAAAACAGAGAAAAAGTAGAAACCTGTTTTAAATGATTGAAGAATGACACGCATTGAACTTCTTACAACATAGCAGTGCTAATACCAGTCGCAGAATGAGTTGTGCATAATAAGGAAGCTAAGAAATTCTCCGTGCAAACTCCAAAGCTTAGAAAATGCAGGGTGCAGAAGTGGTTAGCGGGGAAAAAAATTTCACAGACGATGATCCTTGATACGGATTTTGGACGCAGCTGTTTATGTGTTTTGAATTCGCGGTTTACTGTCGCAAATAATCTGATTCTGAACGACAGGCTGCTCTCGGCGGCGGTGCCGAGCCTCTGCTCGGGCAGCTCGTTTAGCAGCACCGGCAGATGAAGCATTTCCACCGGCTGCGTCGCTCATTGTTCGGAAAGTAAACGTAAACACGGGAACGCGCATCGTACGGAGCGCATTCTGTAGCGGCGGCGGCGCCGCCGCAGGCGAAGTAGCGCATACGCAGTGGGTCCGAAGCCCACGGCAGGGCTTTGCTTCCGCGCTCGCCGCATGCCTGGGGCGGAATCATATAGCGGTTCGGAAATGGAACCGTTAACTTCGCCGCTTACATCTCTAAATGTCCCAATCCCAAGCCGGAGGTGGAAGAAGGGGACGACACGACCAATAGATCAGAGGGTGCCACCTCTGCAGTGTACGACATTATATGACGAGCTAATGGGGAACAGCAGAATGTTTCTCCTTGCTAAATAAAATAAGTAAAATACAATTCAATATTATACGGCAAGTTCTGAAGTATAAACGTGTGGTGCCGGGTGTTTACGCAATGCAGAAGTAATTTATTAATGTCATTCTTTTTCATTTTAAGCCGACAGACGGTATCGCAAGCGTAAATGAGTTGGCAGAGCGCAGCGCTATGTCATCTGCTACTAGGAGCTTGCACGATGCACGCAACAGGAATGCACTGCCAGTACTTCCTATGTAGCGAGCGCAAGAAAACCTTGAACTGGTTTTTAGGGTCACATTTACAAGCCGAATATATCAATTTTCCTTGTTTTTTTTGCCCTTCGTCATCGGCACGGACGTGACTCAATCGCCGCCGCGCTGCCGCTGTTCCTGCAATCTGCCCCCCAGCGCGTCGCGTGGTAGAAGCAATGGTACTTGAAATCGATCATCACGATACACGGGCGTTGCACTGCCTTCGGGAAGTAAAATCGAAGAGTGTGGGTCTGAGGGTGCGCGCTGTGCCGTGAAATTGAAGAACAAAGTGCGGCACTCCCGAACTAGAGAATAAAGGGCAGCCAAATAAGAGATCTCCACAATATCTTCCCGTACTGACTGTATGGTTTTATCAGCCTAACGAAGGAAGCGCTGGACCAGCCTAGATTGAAACCTTCTCATTGCTGAATGGCGATCTGCGATGCATTCAGGCTGGTTATAGCACTGGGAATTCAATCTCACCATGCAAATATTTCCTTGGCATTGGCTTTGAAGCGGAGGTCACGGGAAAGCTGACCCAGCCCTTCTACCTGCCAACACAGTAATGCCAGAGCAACTTCGTGAACAGTGTAGGCAGCAGAGATCTATAGGCATTCCGATGAATGCTTCGCTTACGACCGACCTCTGGGAGCTGCAGTCTGGTGGAGGTGAACCGAAGCGCGCAATTCCTTCCTCTACGTGGAATGACCACTGGTACGCTTGCATCCGAGTCTCCTCTAATGGATAGCGTAGCCTGCAAAAGGTCTATTTAGAAAGCCGGCAGGAGCGGTGCTACTCATTATCCGTCAAGTCTTTGAACGCGTATCGTACTTCCAGCAGTGGTCGACACCGAAAAAGCAACGCCGAGCAGACGACAAAGGCAAGTAATAGCCTCCGAAGCAATCAACGCACGTGCGCGCGACGCCCGCATGTCTCCGGGGCCGTGCGACCGGCGCGCGCGGCCAGGGTCGCAAGCCAACAGCCAAGCCACAGCAACGAAACCTAAAGCGGACTACCCGTTCGCTGGTTCCGCTTTTAGCCAAAGACGGGTTTGCTTTGGAAATGATTGACAGATGGGTAACGTGATCGTAATCTGACGCTATCTCTGACGGCCTCTGATGCAAGCGAAATTTTGACCAATCAGATGAAGCCAAGTGAACCAGTTCCCTTCCGAACCGTCATGATTCGGGCCCTGGTCACCGCCGTTACACCGCTTTCTTCCTCGCTCTTTCGCCATATCTTCGTCCGCTTTCCGCCTCATGATCCCGCTGCACCATCCTCTCTGCTTACCTCCTCGGGCTTCTTCGTTGTCGCCGCTTTTTTGTCCTCGGGTGCACGCTGCGTTAACTGTCTTTTGTTGTGCTCGTTCGCTCAGTTACAAGTGACGCTTACGTTTGCCGCAGGAAAGGACGCCTACGAGCAGCGCTCTCAGCGTAAAAGCTTATTGGTTCTCTTGGCATAACTGTTAACGACAGTTACAGCTACCGCCTCATGACTACAGAGATGGAAGATGCAGTAAATCAAAGGCATAGGGTTACAAGAAAGGTGACCCATATTTACGCTGCACGTAAATTAAGTATTTTCTGTTAACTAAACGCGGATTTAAGCAAATAAATTAGGCCAGTAAGGACATGCATTCAAGTTGGAAGCTTGGATTAAAAGACCAGTTAACATTCAATGTGCATAATGATGGTTTCTTTATACTGATAGCTTTGTTGGAGAGTTTCAGCCAAGCCACATTATTGCACCGATAAGCATCTCGTATTTCAGCATCGCATTATGACGGGAAGGCAAACGAAACCAGCATATGGAATAATCGTGGAGCTTTGGATCAAAAGAGCTGCTGAACTAATTGTGCATAAAAGCTTAAAATGATGTACGCGAACATCTGCACCAGTCGAGACACGCCACAGTGCGAAAATGTTTCATATAAGCGGATGGCAGCGAGCAGACCTTTCCAACTTCGGAACTTCACATTTTCCTACTCCTCGTATTACAAAGCAGTATGAAGCATACCTGACACAGCATATTGTCACGTGGTGGTGACGTTGAATAACACAGTAGCAATAGTGTGAACGACAAAAATAACTTTTATTGGGCGAACCTGTGCCCACAAAACAGGCTACACTTATAGCACAACGATAGCGGCGAATACGGTCGGCGATCGTCGAAAATATGATCAGCGGGTCAAGCGCGTCCGCTTTTATACATCAATCGTCGAATGCTCCAGAGTAATCCCTTGGACCCGCGTGCCTTCTACAAAGTTCTACATTATTCGCGTCGCGTACACAAGCGATCAGATTACACAAGGTTCGGTCACAGGCAGCGGATGGAAGCATCGATAACATTCCAGAAGCTTCCGATACATGCAAGCGCGTCCTGCGCTGTACGATAACATTTGTTAGGCGGTGATACATGTCGCCCGATAAAGACAAATAAGTACACGTGTCAATATTAACGTAGCATTTATAAAGTTACCTTCCATTTTTCACCTAGCCCAAGATGTGAAGCCAGCCTGATTGCAAGTATTTAGAAAATTGTGAAAACATACTGTTACAGACGCAAATTTAGTCCATTTTCTAGTATTATTTGCTAATGATAATTTTCACAGTTGTTTCCGGAGCCTATGCTTCTGTACTTTTACGCTATTCAGCAAAAACGTGTAGTTTTCATTTTTAGCTACGCCACTGGAGTGTATGTTACTGCAGTTGTATATGCCACTTCGACTATTTCTTGCTCTGTATTAAATTCATCATCATCATCAGCCTGGTTACGCCCACTGCAGTGCAAAAACCTCTCCCATACTTCTCCTACAACCCCGGTCATGTACTAATTGTGGCCACGTCGTCCCTGCAAACTTCTTAATCTCATCGGCCTACCTAAATTTCTGCCGCCCCCTGCTACGCTTCCCTTCCCTTGGAATCCGGTCCGTAACCATTAATGACCATCGGTTATCTTCCCTCCTCATTACATGTCCTGCCCATGCCCATTTCTTTTTCTTGATTTCAACTAAGATGTCATTAACTCGCGTTTGCTCCCTCACCCAATCTGCTCTTTTCTTATCCCTTAACGTTACACATATCATTCTCCTTCCCATAGCTGGTTGCGTCGTCCTCACTTTGAGTAGAACCCTTTTCGTAAGCCTCGAGGTTTCTGTATTAGTGTTGACAATACTTTGGGACCACATCAGTGAGATATGCTGCCCCTCATCAGAGCTCCTAGAGAAAATAATTGTCGGAAATAAATGTAAATTTAATTCAAAAATGCAAGGCAAAATGGCATCACGATCACGATCATTCCGCTCTGCGAAGGTGTTGACCAGTACTGCTACACATATCGCATGTTCGCAATCGCCGATAGGCCGTTTTCAAAGAACAATAGGTCACACTGCAGATCCTAGGCTGAAGAAAACGGAGGCTTTCCAGGATAAGGTTGTCAAACAGGTAGAAGAGCTCAAAAGTGAGCTAAATATCGAACGTGATGCACGAAAGGGGGTGAAAGAAAAAGACTTAAGCAGCCGAGGAAAAGTCGAACAGGGTCGCCATCGTGAACGAGAATGGTTGTGACATTGGAACGCTGTCTGCCAATATGACAGGAGAGGGAGTGTCAACAAAGCACGTGGAATGCGCGCAGCGTGGGGAGGGAGTAGCGGGAAAGAGCTGCAGCTACCTTGATGTGGCCACAAAGGAAAAGCCTGAACCTAGGCGTCAATGCCCCTTGTCAAGTCCAACTCGCCGAAAAAGGAGGACAAAGGGAACCAGCTAGAAGCCTCGGCAGAAGGAGCGAGTGAAAGGGTGTTTATCGCCGGCGACTCAAACCTGGCTAGGTGCTCAAATGTAATTGCGGAGAGGGTGAAAGATGACAAAAGAGTGGCGGTAGGCACATTTCCAGAACCGACTTTGGAGGCTTTCATGGAGCGAGCAAAAGCAAAGCTCGCCGAAAATGCCCACAGACGCAATCTTGTCGTAGTGGTAGGTTGGCTAAATAGCGTCCTAAACAAAAAATGACAGGACTAGCCCAGCGCTTGGCGAAGGTGGTAGATGCCTTGCGCGAGCTGTCCCTTCAAGTGCAGATCGTGGTGTTGACGGTGCCGGAGGTGCCTGTACGTGACCGTCACGTACAAAGAGACGTAGTGGCTGCTAATGAGGCGATATGGAAAATGAGCCGAGAGAGAGGCTTCGAGGTTGTCGAAGTAAAGAGGGAAGTTAGAAGGAGGGGTCGTTTTAAACGATACGGGATCTGCTTCAATTAAAGGCTTGCACGAGAAGTGGGCTGGCGACTTGGTGGTCGTGCTGTTGGTTTTTTAGGGGGCCCACGGGCACTCAGGAGGCCAGGGCAGGTAGTAATCAATAGCCTCCTAGGGTAACCTCGGAATAGCATCGCTTTCATTAAGAGAAAAAGGAGGAAACCAAGAAAGGGAGCTCGGCATACAGTAGGCTACATAAAAATGCAGGCCGGCAGAAGAAAGGAAAAGTGGGTGGAGATAGAGGAGCAGTAGAATAGAGAACAGATACGGGTTTATGCGGTTAAAGAAATGCACCTTCGATACTAGCAAGAGCCGCTAATGATTGTGAATTATGTGTGGGAAGTGTGCAACAGGACTAAATCGCAAAGAAAGGGAGGGGGGTAAGAATGCTCATCCATCAGGGAGTCAAATGGACAGTTGTAAAATCAAAATGTCAAAAGCATCTTTCGTTATCATATACACCCGTGAGAAAAAGTATACGGAAGAGGGACTACATGATAAAGCTGATTCATTTGCCTGCCTGTGAATGAAACTTGCAATTGACAACTGCAGCACAAACTTGGCATTGCGAACATTTCAATGTACTCGTCAATTTCAGTTTCTGCAGATTAATTACGAATAAATTCAGTTTTTTTTTCGGTGACCCTGTGGTCCGTATACTTGTGCTCACTGGTGTACAATGAGAGGGAAGAAAACTTGGCTGGGCGTAAGCTATATGTACACCGGAAACAATTCCAGAGAGAAGAATCAAAGGTTAGTGGAATGTCTAAATGCCGGTATTATTGGCTTCGATAATGGTGCCGAAATTATCCTAATCGATGACATGAATGGACACATACAGCATCTAGATGATTATACCGACAACAACGGGAAGACAATGCTAAATCTTTCTGAGCAACATAACCTCGTTAAGCGTGAATGCAGGGCCTAAATGTGAAGGCCAGACTACGTGGGAAGTGGGAAATCGGGAATCGACCAGGGATTACGACCTGATTACTGAAGGAATTCATGATACTTGAGAGAAATGGTCGATGACCAGGAAGGGTATAGCAGCATAGTGCGTGACAATAAACGCCTCATTTTGAAAATGGGATATGTAGTTGCGACAGGAGAGCAAGGAGCACAATATGGCCAGTTCAAGTTTGAACGCTGAGGAAATACCAAATATGGTCAAAATGTCTCGAGGAAGAACTTGGCGAATCGCCAAGCAAACTGGGGGAATACATTGGGATTCTAAGTGTGATGACTACAGAAATACGTAAAGAAAAGCAAGATGCTCGATGTATAGGAAAAGAAAAACGGAAAAGCTGGTGGAACAGGGAGATAGGAGAAGCGATCGCCGAACGACAGAAAGCATCCCGAAAGCACAGGCAGGCCCTAAAAAGCGCAGCTGCCACCGAATGAAATAGCCAGAAAATGAGAAATTTACCGGGAGGAAAAACTTATGGTTCAAATACTGGTTCAAGCAAAGATAAAAGGTGAAAGCGAATGTTGGTTGCCAGAAATACTTGAGGGAGAGAAGGCCGCACCTAGAATACGTTGGAACCACATAAGCTTATTAGGCAGAAAGTCTCGAACAATACAAAAACATATCCTAGAAGAATATTTAACAAAGTGGAAGGGGACACGGCATTAAATTACACTCGAAAAATAACAGCCTAATCTTTCAAAGGCAATGACGAGGTTTTGCTTCAGGAAGAAAAAGAGCATGAAGGAGAACCAGATGGGGGAAAAAGAGCTGAAGCTGACAAATTTCAACAGGAAGAAAGCCGAATAGAAAATTACGAAGCGAACAGGCACAGGACTAGATGAGGTTCGCGCTAGGCTTCTTAATGAACTAGGTCCAAAAAGTAAGAAAGCTCTGTTGAAAGCAGTAGAAAAAAGTTTAAAAGATAGGCGAATACCAGGCAGTTTGCGACAAAGTTGAATAAAATTAATTTATCAAGGTAAGGGGGACAGAGATAGAATTCACTCCTATAGACCTTTCACCATTATATCGGTAATATACAGGTTAGCAATGCAGGCAAATAAATTAAAGCTGCCACCATGGGAAGAGAATAATGGCATTTTCGGTGAACTTCAGAATGACTTCAGAATAGGTAGGCGTCTGGATAATAACTTATTTGTCCTTACTCAGTCTGTTGAGATATTGAGTGTAGAAAGGAGACCGTTATATGTGGCCTTTTTAGACATTACAGGAGCGTATGTAAATCTAGACCGCAACATTTTCTGGGATATTCTGGAACGGGAAGGCTTAAGTGACCATTGTCTACAGCTTTTCAGAGAGATTTACCTAGAAAATACCGTTTGCGTTGAATGGGAAGGGATGAGGAGCGAGGAGAAAGTTGATATCAACAAGGGACTGATGCAGGGGTGCCCCTTATCCCCGCTGCTGTTTATGATGTACATGGTGAGAATGGAAAGGGTGCCAGAGGAAAATAATATGGGCTTGTGTGCTTGTTTACGTTTTTCCAGGCGACCACTTGTCACCGCCTAACAAATGTTATCGCACAGCACAGGACGCGCCTGCATGTATCGGAAGTTTATGGGATGTTATCGATGGTTCTATCCGCTGCCTGTCACCGAACCTTGTATAATATGATTCCATGTATGCGCGACGCGAATAGTGTAGAGCTTTGTGGAAGACACGCGGGTCCCAGCGATTACTCTGGAACATTCGAAGACTGATGTATAAAAGCGGACTTGTTGACCGGCTGATCAGATTTTCGACGATCGCCAACTGTTTTCGCCGGTGTCGCCATTTTTTTGAAGCATACCCTATTTTTGTGGGCACAGGTTCGCCCAATAAGGTTAATTTTTCCATTCACAGCTTTGTTGCTGTGTCCTCAACCGTCACTACCACGTGACATCTGGTGGAGGTTCTTTGCGTTCATGTACCGGACTCTCCAATAAAGCCATGATCCAAGCCCGAACGCAGAAGAAAACACCAAAGTTGCCAAGAACCAGCGAGGTAGCCGCAGGCTGCAAGGACTGCCCCCCGAGCACGGACTTTTGCCTGAGACTACCAGGAAGATTGTCACGAAGACATCCCAAATGGCAGCCCCGGTGTCCTCCATCGTGCTACAGCAGCCCAGGGACCCTCCGACCTTCCGCGGTTCAACATTCGAAGATTCGGAAAGCTTGCTTGAGACGTACGAGAGGGTCACTATGCTTAGGAACTGGAACAGTGACGACAAGCTACGCCATGTATTTTTCGTATTGGAAGATGCCCCCAGGACGTGGTTCGAGAATCCAGAGGCCACCTTAACGACGTGGAAGCTGTTCCGCAGCGGCTTCCTGCAGGCATTTACAAGCGTCGTGCGAATAGAGCGAGCCCAAGTTCTACTAGACAGCCGAGTGCAGCTACCTAATGAGAACGTTGCCATCTTTACGGAAAAAATGAGCCGTCGGTTCCGCCACGCCGACACGGAAATGCCTGAGGAGAAGAAAGTCCACCTGCTCATGCGTGGTGTAAAGAAAGAACGTTTCGGCAGAATCATGCGAAGCCCACCGAAGACAGTCGAAGAGTTTCTTACGGAGGCCACAAGCATCCAGAAGACCCTGGAAATGCGGAACCGGCAATTCAACCGCTGCACGAGCTCAATAAGCCACGCCGTAGTTCCGTCACTGGCCACCGACAACCTGCGCTAGACTATCAGAGCGGTCGTGCGGGAGCTGTTTCAGAAGCTGCTCCCTTCATCGCAGACACAAGTGGCTTCGATTGCCGACGTCGTACGTGAGGAGCTCCAACAATCACACCGAGTAGCCCCTGAATAGCCGCAGTCAGCCGCAAGCGTTGACGTACGCCACTTTAGCCCGCCGTCACGTTCCCCCTCCGCGCCCGCGGCAGGGCCCAGTGACGCCACAGTTACGTCGTCCGCCACAGTCGCCAGGAAGACAGACGTCTGGCGCACTCCTGACCACCGCCCGCTCTGTTACCACTGCGGGGAAGCGGGTCACGTCTGTCGCCGATGCCCATACCGGGAGATGGGACTGCGAGGGTTCGCCGTTAACACGCCGCGACCACAGCTTGGCGAACGACCTTGCGATATCGCCGACTACCTCGCCGTCACCCAGTGCAGCCCTCGACGACCACGCTTTCGTTCTCCGCCAACAGGCCGCTACCTGTCGCCGCAGGGACTCCATACACTGACCCAGACCGGGCCCGGTCCGTGAGCCAATATCCGGAAACCTAAAAGCAGCAACCTATGTAGGTGCGGTTGCTGTTCGTCAAACTAAGATCCTCCACCGCCTACGAAGACTCCGAAGAGACTGCCTCGACGACATGACAGCGACACGCCGCAGTCCCGACGAAGTCTGCACACTAAACATTTTACACCCTTATGGGTGTTAAGAGGGGTGCTTTCTGCATTTACACCCACGTCCACACCCTTTGAGCACACTTTTCGGTCAAAACACCCTATCACAAGGGTGTATACCACACATAAGGTGCGACTTTGCTAGAAGAAGGGTGTTAAATCAACGACTGAAGGGTGCTGAACGCATTGATGCATAAACATAAGTAACGTGTACACGCCCACGCATTGAGCAAGGTGTGTATGTATTGCATTTTTAATGCGAAAGCATTTTATGGCCTTTCAGGTAGGGAAGATGGCGTTCTCCGCAACAACCATCCATACGGGACCCTGCTCATGCCAATCTTGTCATTTCCCTTGAAAGCATTCAGAACCGCGCCGCCCTTTTATTCTCTCAAATTATTCACACAAAGCACAACATGGTTTCCGAAAAAACTTTTCATGTGAAACCCAACTTCTTTCTTTTACTCACAGCCTTCATCTTATTCTCGACAAAGGTTCTTTCGCAGACTGTGTTTTCTTTGATTTCGCCAAGGCCTTCGACAAAGTGTGCCATAAATTACTTCTATTTAAACTTAGTAAACTTAATCTTGATCGTCACCTGTTAGCATGGCTTGAACATTTTCTATTTAATCGGTCACAGTATGTTGTGGTTGAAAATCATATGTCCTCATCTAATCCTGTAGACTCTGGTGTGCCCCAAGGATCTGTTATAGGCCCTCTTCTTTTTTTAATTTACATTAACGACTTACCCAATGACGTTTGTTCTAACATTTACCTTTTCGCAGATGACTGTGTTATCCTCCGTGAAATCTCGGACAAATCTGATAACAAATTCTTACAAGACGATATAAACGCTATCTCTAACTGGTGTGACGTATGGTTTATGCAACTTAACCTAAGTAAATGTAAATGTATGCGTGTAACTCGCAGCCATATTCCTCCACCGAACTATTACCTTAATGATACTCCGCTGGAGGTCATAACATCGTATAGATACCTAGGCGTCCACATAACCTCATCACTTTCCTGGTCGTTGCACATCGACAACGTAATTAACAATACTAATCGCATGCTAGGTTATCTTCGCCGAAACTTTTCTTCTGCTCCTACATCATTAAAATTAATTCTATACAAAACGCTTATTAGGAGTAAAATGGAGTACGCCTCATCCATCTGGGACCCGCACCTCGAAACGCTTACTCAATCACTCGAACTAATCCAAAACAATGCCGTACGTTTCATTCATAGCAACTATAGCCGTACATCAAGCGTAACTGCCATGAAAAACTCTTTGCTGCTTGCTCCTCTCTCAGCCCGGCGTAAGTGCTTTCGCCTTGCTTTATTTCATAAACTATATTTCCACAATTCGTACCTACGCGATAATCTAATATCACCTCCTACCTACATTTCCTCTCGCATCGACCACAGCCATAAGGTTGGAATCATTCAGTGCCGCACCAGAACCTGTAACGAATCATTCATTCCTAGGACCTCTCAGGAATGGAACCACCTTCTTGGCGCAGTTATCGCAATCAAGGACAACTCAAAGTTTCGTTCGGCCTTATCAGACATCATCACTCCCGGATGCAATTAACTAATCACATTTGTTGTTTATTGCTGCTTTGTTTATTTACTTGTGTATGTTTTTTTTACCCACTCCCCTCTGTAATACTTCGGTCTTGAGGGTACAATAAAATAAAAATAATAAAACGTCATTCTAGCGTCACGTCCATGAAAAGAACACTAGGTCAACCTGACCTTTGGTTACGTCGTAGGTACCTTCGTCTCTGTATTTTTCGTAGAATATGGTACTTTAACCCTTCTCTTAAAGAAAATATTTTCACCCCACCAAGTTATATCTCGTCTCGCATGGACCATCCACACAAAATTCATGTGCCATTCTTCCTTTTTGCCAAGAACAGCCACAGAATGGAACCGCCTTTCCGCCTCCAGAGTCTCAATTTGTGACACCATTAATTCAACAACGCTGTCCAAAGTGTCTTACAGTTTGATTTTCTATTCTTGCCCTGCACTGCAAATATTGTATACTTTCACCCCTTCTTTCTGTTGTATCTACTAGGCCTTGAAAGTATGTATAATAAAGCAATAAAATGTGACGTCATCAGCGTCTTGTATGACGTCAGTAGTAATACAGAAGGTAGTAAATAGAACAACGTTAATTATGAGCAATTATGGGTAAATAATGTGTATTAGGGTGGAATAAATTCGGTTAAGGTTCGTACAAACTGTAGCAAGGTGGATTGCGGCAGATGAAGGTATAATTGTAAAGGACACGTGACAATGTAGGACGTATCACGGTCACGTGATAATTGCAAGTGTACATCCATGAAGTCATTAAGTTTTCGCATTCCTAAGTGACTGTCGATCTTTTTCTAGGATTCTGATGTTACTGGCATGACGGCCACTCCAAAATGTATCATTGAGAAAATGTACGCACTTTCACTTACAATTTAATTATCACTATATTTTGTGCTCACAATTATATTATCATGCAATTAAACACTTCTAAGACAAACTGCAATAGCAGAATGAAAACGCGCGAGCAACTTGCACAATTTTGCACGAATGTTTCGGTGTCCTTAAAAGCCCAACAAAAAGTGGCGAAATTAAAGAAGCTGTGTGGATACATTGCTGAACAAATAGGGACGTGCTGTTAGACGAGCCTCTGCTGAACAATGGCATCAACGCACAATTTGCTTGGTGAAGCCATAACGAAGACATTTATAGCGGCGAGATCACGCTGGAAGTTCTCAAATCCGAATCTCCACGTACCTTGCCTAAGTTATTCAGAGTTTTACTAAGCTACTGGTCTGCTTTCTAAGCGCATCCTCGGACACAGTTTGTAAGGCTCAGCCTATATATTAGGGGCTGGTGTAGTCAAAGCTGTAATTGCTTATCCACAGCATACGCTCTTACAAACACATTCTTCAGTCGCCTCATGAATGCTTACGCGTCGCTGTCGCACGACCAAGATGTGAGGGTCTTTATCGAGCCAGGATATCGCTGTAACTACGCTGTGACCTCGCAAGGTTGCTTCGTTCGGCCGCAGCAAATAATCCAACCGCACCAGCAGAAAAGCGCGGATCGTCTCGGTCACGGTCCCGATTTGTGTACTGTACCCTCAGTCATGCAGCACAGACTGCGCCTCCCCCCAAAAAAAATGCTCGGCACAAAACGTAGTAACAACTACCCGCCTCACCGCTCTAGTTGGAGACCAGAACGAAGCAGCAGCAAACAGGCGGCCATGCGAGCAAGCAAACCTGTCAGAATAAACGTTCAATTTGCGCGGCCGCCCCCTGCCCAATGAAAAGCGACCGGAAGTGACGGGAGGACGCTGTACAGTCACATGCCGTCACTTCGGCGCGCGGCAGGACGGGAAGGCGGAAGCTACGCCATTATTGCATTCTCTCGCTACGTGAAATGCGTTCGCGTCTCGCGCTGTGCGAAATAATTTTACACGTGTGATTAGTTTTGTGCGCGGTGTAGAAAAAGGTGTGGCCCGTGCTTTGTGTATTACTCGTGCTCCACTTCAAAGCAAAGCGTTCGTACGCACTGGAAGATGGATCCACGGACGCTGAGACTGGCAGTTGCAATGTGCCCTGTGTCGGCGGTCGGTAGTACTGCCATAATGGGAATTTTCAGGCAAGTGCCCATTTATTTGGTATTTCTTTGGTGGGTTACGTGTTTATGTTCGCTCTAAAAGTTTCTTACTGTGATCTCGTAGCATAATTCACTAATGTAAGAGCAAGAGCAGCTGCACTCCTAGTAGGGCAAGTTAACTACCTCGATCGCGCCCAGTCTTATATCGGGCGCGGTGCGCCTGCATAGTTACGCTTTGTTTCTCGGCGCTTGAACGTTCGTAGATGTGATTCTTTTGTGCGTTCAGCGTGGCTTCTTGTAATGTGGTCGACCACTTTTGCGTCGCGTAGAAAAAGGACGACTGACTTTGCCACCTTTCGAAAGAACTGGCGCGGTATTGGTTCTCCCTGATGCGGTCGCGTGCTGCTGTTGCTGCTTGCCGGGCGCTTTTAGCATGTTTTCGGCTCGTTTTGTCTGTGCGTGTGTGCGTGCTCGCGCTTGGCTCGATTCGTGTGTGTGCATGCGCTCAGCTCGCTTTGTGTGCGTGCGTGCGTGTGTGTGTGTGTGTGTGTGTGTGCGCGTGCGTGCGTGCGTGCGCGCGCGCGCGCGCGCGTATGTGCATGCCGGTTTGTATGGGCCGGCGTGCTTGCGTGTGTCTAGTGCGTACGTGTTTTGTGAGCTTGTTTCTGTGTGGGTCGCTGTGTGTGCGTGCACGTGATAGCGTGTCTGCCTGCATGTATGTGTGCTTGTTTGTGTTTATCAATGTGCGCGTGCGTGCTTTTGTGTCTGCGCTTTGAGAGTGCGTATATTTGTGTGCGCGCGAGTGCGTTTTGTGTGCGTGCATATGTATTGCATAAGGCCGGTAGAGTTTTACTCGCAATAAAACTCTTCCAATTTGGTGCAGCGAGTGTTGCCGCCTGAAACCCGAGTTTGGTTTCAAGCCAACCTGGACAACTGCTGTATGAGGCGCCGTTTCTCAGGAGGATCAGTGGGAAGGCGTCAGGTATACGCTTCCTCCTTTTTCCCTCCTCTGCCCTGATGAATTGATATCCTTGATTGTTATTCTAAAGGGAACCTTACATCCAGAGCATAAATAAATGATTAAGAAATCTGGTAGTCTGTTTCACAATTACACTAATTCTGATCTTAAAGACGTGAATTTCCCATTAGCCCACATTTCCGTTGATACAGACAACCGCTGAAATTGTGAACAGGAGGTTATTCGAGACGTCCTACGTATATAGCAATTGTCCTCAGGAGCTCTAATGAATTTTGAAAATTTGGAGTGTTGTTGTGCTTTAGAGGTATCATATGCAAGCTTTAGGTCTCTCCTGGTAGTTTGCATGCCCTTCAAGAGCTGTCACCTACAGCCCTATTGAAATTCGTAACTAGAGTTTGGAGAACTGGGGAAGCTGGAAGGCTTGTCCTGGCTCTCGAGAAAGTGTTTAAGCAGGAAGTGTAGGTCGAGGAGTTTGGGGTTGGTCCCACGAAGGCTTTTTTATGCCTTAGCAGTACGAGTGTCAAAGGATAAAAAATGCAGTGTGTCAAGCGTGGGAAGCTGCTTATGTGGTAGAGGCTTGTGTGTTTGTTGTGTGTGCGTGTGTGTGTGCGCACGCGCGTGCATGCATGCGTGCGTGCGTGTATGTGAATTCGCTCCTCACAAGGGAGTGTGTGTGTGTAAGTGAGCTAGCTACTTCTTTGCTGGTGCTATTTGCCAAAAATTGGGAAGAAAACACAATGATCATTATAACTTGAAATAATAAGCTATGCAAAGCATGCTGGCAGAGTAGCGACAGCAGCGTATGAGCATACAAACGTGCAGCTGTGTGACAATGTTAATGCATGACTGCAACATTTGGAAGGAAGCTTGCTTCTTTTTCAGTAAGCAGCACAAAGTCCATATTTTTTTGCTTTTCTCGTGCAAATCAAAACGAGGCTCATTGCCAGTGATCTTGTCTTTAATTCTAATAGCATTTGTTTATCTTGAACTTAGAGCGTTGTTTCTCGCAGGTCATGCAGATGATAGCAGCAATTTCACAATGCCCAGCCTTGGTGCCCTCCATCAAGAGCAAGCCACTTGCGTTCGCCTTCAGGCAGATAGATGGTTGATGTCTTCTAGGAAGCAGTTGGGAAGACAACATTGTAAGTAGATATAGGGGTGAAGTTTAATATAGTAAGTAAAGTTATAATTTAAAACTCTGAGGCTCCTTGGCGGCCTAAGCTTGATATTATGTGCAATTGTGTGTGTTTTTAAATATTGCCGGTTGTACTGCATACTGCAGGTATGACTGCTGATCCAAAGCATACACTTGCATTTTCTTGATGGCCTTTCATAATGAGGATTTTCTTTGTGCAAGAATATTCACAGACTGGAGCATTCCAGCATGATATTCTTTATTGTGCATTCAGTGCTAATTTCGTATGACCTTCCTGCTACCAATGTTTTTGCAGGAAAAGAATATTTCTTTACTCTATGCAATGAGCTTGTTATTTGCTCGTTGCATTACTCTGCTACCTTTAATTTAATCCCGTATAATTCTCAAAACCTTAAAATTTGCACTGTTTTTATTTCAAATACAATATCAAAATGCGCCGGATTGCAATCTAGACTGCAAGGGATTTGAAGAAATCACAAGAAACTAGGACCTCTCATGGGTGTTAAAAAACATTTCCGCAGGCATTGCGCCTATTTCTTGTACTGAGCTAGCTGCTCATGAATATTGCAAGCATATGTCATTTCACACAGTTTTCCAGGATATAGTAGGCCTATCATTGTCACTAAGCACAACCTTTCCTCATTTGCATCATGAAAATCTGCCTCATGCTTAATTTGGGACGTCTTGAAAAATGAATGTTTCATAATTTTGAAACTACACAAAGTATTGGTTAGGGCTTCGCAGTTTTCAGACAACTTGACCATGTTGAGCCTAGCCATTACAAGACGAGAAAAACAAAACATGCACAGGACTCATTCAATCAAATGCAATGCTTTGGTGATTTTAGATGTGGAAATATGTACTTTTAGGCGGGAGAGGGTGGGTAGCCAATTTACAACCATAGCGACTCATGCGGGTAGTGGCAACACAGGATGAGAAATGGTTGTGGCTCTGAGGTTCATTGAATATGAACACTTATATACAATCCACACCCCCCCCCCCCAATGAGGGGTAACCGTGCAATATATTTCGGGTGGTAAAGATGATTTTTTTAGGAGACGAGAAATTTCAGGCTCTAGTTGAGAGGCTACATAAAGAAGGACCATGTATGTATTCAGAGAATAACATAAACTGCCTAGGAGGGGTATCACAGTTTAGAGCATGAAGTAAAAAGTGGGGGCATGACGAAGGATCATAAGTTTATTTAAACTTATGATCTTTGGGAATACTACTTGTCACCATATCGCCAAGCTAACCCATTGAAAGAAAGGGGCCTGCTCTAAGGAAAATAGTTACCACATGCTAAATTTTCAAGGAAAGTATGCCGAAATGTCAGTTCTTACTGAATTAGTAAATAAGAAATACACAATAAATTTCAGTATACAGAAATGGTCTAATAAACTGCATTGGAGAGTTGGAGATTGTTGGGCTGAATGCAGGTATTGCAGGGCAAATGAGAATGCCAGTGGGGGTTCCCTCATTTTCATTTTGTGTGCACTCTCTGCTAAATTACTCTTTGTCTACTAGTGTAATAATATTGTGTAAAAACAGCCATTTTTTAATGTCTTGTGCATGTCACTCTTAATGTGCCATATCCCGTAAGGTTCTCAGCTGCAGTACTTATAAGTGTAATGCAGAGATATATTGCAGATTTCATGTCAATTTATATACACATACACATACGCACACATACACTCTTGGACATACACACTCTTGGTCAGATACACACTCTTGGACAAATGTCTGTTGAGAGATGTCATTGGTAGTGTCATTAAATTTAATTCACTCTTATTTTCTAAGGTGAAAAGGCTACTGTAAATTTATTTGCTTTTGCTGCTGTATGTGCCTTGTATTCAAAGTGACATAGTGGTTTAGTGTTCACATTAAATGCAATTCCTAAATTTGCAAAATGAAAATTTCTCCTACCTTTCACCTGTCTTGCCCAGTTGCCTGAGCTGTGCATTGTTCCCAGTCACATTAATTAAGTTTGTTACTTTCAGGAGCTTGTTGCCTTATCAAATTTTCCACAGTGTACATGTGTAATTGCACAGACTGAACTCTCATGATTCTCTTCTTATTTTGCTAATGCAGGACGCAAGATTCCAGCAATGCCATGCGCTGCATTTATTCGTCAAGATGCTCAGAGAATGGAGTCCCTGCACCTCGTGGTTAACCGTGAACATTTTTTTTTCTTTTGGAAAGCTAAACGTCATTTGCTGCATCAATTGCATTTTTGCAGCTCAGATGTGTACCATATTTTTCTAATTTTAAATCAATTGATATTCACTGTGCAGTATAAAAAATGATGTACAGTGGGAAGGACAAGGACTGCGAGAGATTACATACACTGCGCTGACTTCCAGCAATATTTTATTGCGTTGCCACATAGTGTGTTTATACACAAGAGGGGTCATGCACAGAAAATGAAAGGCAGTCACAAGGGGTGTTCTACAGCAAGTCATTGTACTTAGAACATGATCACATGAAAAAGAAACATCACAATTTCAATCTGTTGAGATACAAGACTTCACTAGGGGTCAGCGTGATAGAGGGGGAACTAACGCACACACTACCCAATTTTCTGCTGCAATCAGCTTCAATAATGTACCGGGTGAGCTGTGTCTCACTAGAACTTGCGTATCTTCAAAGAGGGGCATGCAGCGGCAGTCCCGGCAATGAATGCCCAAGTGGCCTTGAACAGTGTTATGGACGTTATAGTGCACTCTTAAACGATCATTTAGGCGCCTGCCTGTCCGTCCAACGTATTTACTGCCTCAAAACCGGAATATGGTAAACCACATTCGGTGCACATATCGCAAAATCTTTTCTGTGCCCGGCAGAGCAAGAACTCTGACGCGATTTAGGCGCGTTTACATGCTTACAGAGCTTTGCCAGCTTTTCCGGGGCTGAGAAAAGGACTGGGATTCCTGGAGGTTGCCGAATCTTTTTTAGCCTATCGGAGACATCATGCACATACGGTGGCACTGCGAACCTGTGTCTTTCAACCGGCTGGTTCCTTGACTGTGCTCATCACGTTTTGTGCCCTTCAGAAGCTGTTCTGCTATGGCTGAAATTAAGGCCAAAGGGTAGCCAACCCAAGAAAGGTGATCAACCTGTGCAGCTATACTATCTTGCATTTCATGTGAGCAAGATTTATTGAGGCTGTTAACGAGGCAAAACTTCACAATACCTCGTTTAACAAGCTTTGAATGTGCAGAGTTAAAGGGCAAGAGTGACTCCTTACTTCTTGGTTCAAAGCACTAGCACACCTGTTTGTTTTCAAGGCACTGCCTGAGATCTAGAAAGCGCAAAGAATCATCAATGGGGACCTCATTTGTTAGTTCTAGAGGCTGCAGCTCTTAAAGATCTCCAAGTCTTCCAAAGCAGCAGGCTCTAAAGCGTGATCAGTGCAATCAATAAATACCAGGTAGTAGTCCACAAACCTGCACACTTTGACAATGTGAGACGCATCCAGGTGACCTTGAATGTTTCAATCATGATTAGCTAGATAAATATCAGTGGCGGCGCCAAGCATGATCCTTCACAATATACAAATAAATGGTGTTTGTATAGGATCATGCCTGACGCCGCATATTTATCTAGCTCATGAATTCGATATTCAAGGTCACCTAGATGCATCTCCTGTCAAAGTGTGCAGGTTTGTAAATGGCTACCTGGTATTTATTGATTGCACTGATCACTCTTTCGAGCCTGCTGCTTCAGGAGTCTTGGAGATGTTTAAGAAAGCCTCTACAACTAACGCATGAGGTCTGCATTGATGATTCCTCGCGCTTTGTAGATCTGAGGCTGGTGCTTCGAACCGAGAAGTAAGAAGTCTCTTGCCCTTTAACTCTGCACACTCAAACCTCGTTAAATGAGGTATTAAAAGTTTTGCATCCTTAACAGCCTCAATAAATCTTGCTCACACGAGATGCAACATAGTCTTGCTGCACAGGTTGATCGCCTTTCTAGGGTTGACTACCCTTTGGCCTTAATTTCAGCCATAGCGGAACAGCTTCTGAGGGGCACAAATTGTGATGAGCCTGCTCAGTTAAGGAACCAGCCGGTTGAAAGGCACCGGTTCGCAGTGCCACCGTATGTGCATGATGTCTCCGATAGGCTAAAAAAGATTCGGCAACCTCCAGGAATCACAGTCCTTTTCTCAACCCACGAAAAGCTGGCAAAGCTCTGTAAGTGTAAACACGCCTGAATCGCGTCAGAGTTCTTGCTTTGTCGGGCACAGAAAACGTTTTGCGATATGTGCAACGAATTTGGCTTGGCATATTCCCCTATTTTGAGGCAATAAATACGTTGGACGGACAGGCGGGTGCCTAAATGATCGTTCAAGAGTGCACTATAACGTCCATAACACTGTTCAAGGCCACTTCGGCATCCATTGCCCTGGAACTGGCTGCGTGCACCTCTTTGAAGATACGGAAGTTTTAGCGCGACAGGTCATTCGGGAAATTATAGAAGCAAATTTCACCAGAAAACTGGGTAGTGTGTGCGTTAGTGCCCCCTCTATCACGCTGACCCTAGTGAAGTATTGTATTTCATGAGATAGAAATTGTTTTTTTTTCAGGTGACCACGTGCTTAGTACAATGACTTGCTGTTAGACGCCCCTTGTGACTCATTTTCTGCGCATGCCCGCTCTTGTATACATACACACAATGTGGCAACGCAATAAAATATTGGAAGTCAGCGCAGTCTGTCATCTCTCGCAGTCCTTGTAATTCACGCTGTACGTAATTTTTTCTCATTAATTGCCAACTATCCCAAGAAAGCACCTTTTTCAGTATATCTGTAATGTTTGATACGACCATTTGCTGGCAAATGTTAACAGTGTGATATTTAACTTGAACTTTTACATGACTTCCTGTGTTCTTTTAGTAACCAGAGTATGGCTAATTTATTAAACCATATTTGCTAATTTGCATACTCACATGCTACAGCAAGCCCTAATCTTGTATTATTGCATCTAAGTACAAATAATTTAGAAATTTACTATGTATTTTAATACACTGTCCACCTTTCGTGCTCAGCAAAATCGTTTACTCAACAGTGGTTTACTTTTATCAGGCCTTCTACTGCACTTTGCACCCACACAACAGTAAATGTGGAATATTCACTCGTGATTTATAGTAAGAAAAGAACCTATTTTCAAACTACATATTGGATATGTACCAGTGCCTTCGGGTTACAAGACAAAAATTTATAGAAACTGGAATTGTAGTTAGAAAATCTGCTACACAGCACCTTTAGCACAGAGAACTCTCGTTTCACAAAAGAGGACAAACTATGTAGGCACTAAAAAATTCTACATATTTTTCGTGCTCAAGTAATCTTGTTAGAAAGAGAAAATTAGCAATAATGCTGCTGGCTTAAGCCTCACTTAAAGCACGTCTACGCTTGGAAAGTATTGTTTCAGTCCGAAAAATGTTGGCCAGTTATGCTTATATCGACTTTCCAAACTGTTCATAATGCCTTGCGATTACATTAGTTTACAAAATAACAGGTGTCTTGTGCGTTTGCTCTGCATTTCAATTGCTTCCCTAATTCACCTTTGCAATATCCCTTTTTTTTTTCAAGGCATCAAAACTTCAATTTTCGTTCATTGAGCCTTATACTGAAAATTTATTCCTTTATGTGGCCCGAAACACTGCGAGGTCAACTTAGGCTCTTTCAGTGCCGCTATACATAGTTTCTTCTCTAATAACAGATTTGATCAATACATATATTTTAGATACCTTTGCGGGAAATGTACATGTTCTTGTACTTACCGATGTGTTTGGTGATTGTGCATGTTTATATTTTCTGTGATTTATGTATATCTTGTACTCTGTATTGCAGCATGCAATAAATATATTTACATTTTTCTTGAAAATGCAGCATATATCGTACCAGTCTGTTGCATGTTATGTGGATCTGGAAATCGTGATAACCGTTGGTGTTGAGCATATACATGCTCAAAATGACATTCGCTAGGTTGTATTTGTGCAGCGAAGACAGATTTTGCAATATACACCGCGAATTACTAATATGTAATGTGATCCACACGTATAGGTGTGTGTGTGCCCATCGAAGCTTCAAGGCCGGCTTTTCGACGGTGCGTTTGGTAGCCGAACTTGAACCTTCGGACACACGCGAGAGTTACGCGTGGATCGCTGTACATAGTAGTAATTGAAGGCGTGTACTGCCGAACCTGCCTTCCATACACACTATAAATAAAAGGGTGTACACCCTTCCAACACCCACATAGATGGGTGTTAATATGGACTTGCACCCCTACACCCTAAATTTATTTTGCTGGACACCCTTCCTCTAGGGCGCTATAATGGCACCCCAACTGTAGGGTGTAGACAACAGCACCCTTAGGGTGTTCGTCTGGCGACAAACTGATTTACACCCTTAAGGTTGTTAAAATGTTTAGTGTGTGGAAGCGAATAATACGCCGGCGAAAGACCACCTGACGACGCCACGTACCAGCCACAGGTCAACGGGACGTAGCCGTTAACCGACTCCAAGCCCTCACCATAGAGAAAGGAATAGAACAAGAGCGGACACTCGGGGAAAATTGGAAACAGGAAACACGTCACGCTATAGTATTAACGCCGACCAATTTGGGGCCGCGAGCATTGAAAAACAAAGAATGTGAAATGAGATTAACAGAAATTGTTTTATTTTTATTCTTTCCCGGAAAAAGTAAAGGTGTCTGCGTATAAATTAAATTAAACTTTGCTGCTTACTTCCGTTGCCTAGCAAAAAGCGAACCGGCGAATGACGACCCAGGTGTTTGCGTCATTCGTCAGACACACCGCCGAAGCGAGCGAGACCGGCCGCGCATCTAAGCGTTGGACTGTTCGGGCACCCGTCTTCCTGTTTTTCTATTTTGGGATTTAGCCTGGTTTGGCGGCCTCCCGGCGAATTATTGCGTTCCTTCGGAACTTCGACATAGCACCACTACACTGCTGGACTACGGCAAGGTGAGAAACTTCGTTCGATAGTCTGCGACGCACTTCAAGCAACTAGGCTTACTGCCCGGCGCCTAGGCTAGACTTGTGACGCAGTTAACGAAAAACAGTGGGGCCGTCGTGGAGCAGTTAATTTGAATTAATGAATCGTACTGGGAGATGTTTGCGACGCTTTCTATGAGCCCCAATATTATTTTAACTAATTTCGGTAGTTTTCGGGCACGCTAGTCGCACAGGGCACAACTGCTGTGACGCAGTTTCGCGTGTACTGATTACTGCGACAAGTTTTGGCGCTTTCTCTGACTGCCAACATTATTGGAACTAATTTCAGTACTTTTTGGGGTACTTTTGGAGCGCAGTGGGCCCGCCTGGCGCTGTGACGCGGTTAGCGAAAATCAGCTCGGCCGTGGTGCGCGGTTTCGCGCTTTAATGCACTGAAGTTCATGGCGCTTTCTCTGACGCCCAACATTGTTCAAAATTATTTTCGGTACTTATGTGAGGCTCGCTCGCCGCGCCTGTTCTGTCGCAGCGAATAGCAGCTCGACCGTGGTGACATAGTTTGACGCGTACTGAATCTTATTGCGACAAGTTTGTGGCAATTTATATGTCCCCGTAACAATTTAAGCCTTCTTTCGGTACCCACGCTTGTCGAAAACGCGACGAGCAATCGTCAAGAGTGATAACACGGGAGTGCGTTGCTTGCGCCTGCAGAACGCACAAGAGAGAAGCCAAGGAGCTCAAACGCCAGGAAGTAGTAACTCGAAAATTCTGTCTTCTGAACGGCGCCCACGTATTTGTCTTGAGGGCGAGTAGAAGGAATTCGGCGAGCGTCCAGCATGCTCTGGTTGAGAGCCTGTGTTGTGGCCACCTGTGTGTATTCGTAGCGTACTACTGCGTCGGTTGTAGCCAAGTTCGCGAAACGCGTCGTAGCCCGCGCTTTCATGCTATTAAAGTGCAGGAAATAAGTCTTTGGAAGAGGGGAATGCTTGGAATTAGAATGTGTTTGTGGTATGTATGGTATTGCTTGGGATGAGTCGGGTATTTTGTACGCAGTGTGTGTGAATACGAACTGCTTTTGTTTGTAATGCCGCCCATTCACCACTTTCGCACGTTTCGCCTCTACAGGCATTATTCTTACATGTTAATACCAAAATAACACTTGCTTGTAATTTTTTCAGCTCACGTCGTCTGGTGGAGCTTCCTGCGGAAACTACTGCTGCTTACCTGGTGCCACAACGTTGGATGAATGCACAAAAAGCCCGCGACGAGCATTTATAAAGAATAAAACATTTCCTCATTTCACAAGGTGTCTTGCGTCTTTATGAAATTGCACGTGGCACATATTCAGTGGAGGCCTGTGAAGATCGTTCGCAATCAATTTTACTTATTAATAAAATGATTTGCAGATAAATGTTTGATAAAGAAAAAATAAATATAAATATTTGCTGCAAAAAAAAAAAACAACGGAGCCGGCGTGACGCGCACCAGCTAGTATTCAAAATGCGCGCGCACGAAACCGGAAGTGTGCTCCAGGTATTAACACCCACGGCTCTGTGCGCTGCTGTCAGTTCGGCCGCTGGGCTCTATAGGAGTGTCCACTCTTGTTGCATTCCTTTCTGTATGCCCTAACTGTAACGCCGGACAAAGAACCACCGACCTCGATGTGCTTATCATTTTTCCACGTGACCGCTTGTCACCGCCTAACAAATGTTATCACACAGCGGAGGACGCGCCTGCATGTATCGGAAGTTTCTGGAATGTTATCGATCGTTCATCCGGTGCCTGTCCCCAGGCATTGTGTAATGGAATTGCATGTATGCGCGACGCGAATATTGTAGAACATTGTGGAAGACACACGGTTTCCAGCGATTACTCTGGAACATTCGACGACTGATTTATAAAAGCCGACGCGCTTGATTTCGACAATCGCCGACCCGGTTCGCCTCTTTCGTTGAGCATTGAGTGTAGCCTGTATTTTCTGGGCACAGGTTCACCCAATAAAGTTAATTTCGCCATTCACACTTTTGTTGCTGTGTCCGCGACCATCACTACCACGTGACAAATATCGGCTTGAATCTCTCATACAAACAGGCGCGTACAGTTGTAGAACAGCAGCTTCCAGGTTTGTTTTGTGCAGACGACATTGTTTTGCTAGGTAACAAGCAAAGTGATATGCAATGTCCGGTTATTATCTGTGGACTGGAAGGCGATCATTTAGGTCTGAAATTTAGCGTTAAAAAATCCGGTGATATGGTATTCAATGAAAACAGTGAACATACAGTATCAATTCAGGGCGAGGAAATACCTCCGGTAAAAGTATGTAAATACCTTGGTATACGGATAAACCAAATCGATAGATATCTGGAAAAGCAGGAAAAAACAAGAACAGCGAAGGGGTAGGGAAATGCAGCCATAATGAAGCGCAGAGCGCTATGGGAATACAATAGGTTCGAGATGCTCCAGGGTATGCGGAGAGATTACATTTGGAAATGCGGCTTTTTACTTGAAATCACGGGTACAGTGAGGACTCGGTAGAAACCGAAGGTCTATGGGACGCCTCGCATTGGGCGCTCGCGGGAAGACTCCAAATGAGGCTGTGCAGGGTGATGTGGGCTGGACAAGCTTTGAAGTGACAGCAGTTCCCAGTAAAATTGATTAAGGAGGGCGACAGAGGAATTTGGAAGAAAGTAAATGGGCTGCGAGAGCTTTCAGGTATTTGTGCAGGAAAAACATTGATTCACAGTGGAGGAAAAGAACTGGGATGCTGACAAGCATGTATGCGGCCTGTATGGTGAGGGACTTGGCAACAAAGGACATTAAGCGGAAAGTCAGAGAGGGTGACATAATCTCATGGGGGGCGGAAATGAAAAGAAAGCTGCTATGAGTAACTACTTAATATGACAAAACAAAATCAGGAGAGAAACAATTTATAATAAGTGAAAGGAAAGCTCATTACTTTTCGAAGCGAGTTCCGGATGCCTTAAAATACGCACTTATAAAGCGAGATCTAAGAAGGAAGAAGCACGTGCTTGCTGCAGTAAAGCTAGGGAAATGATGAAGCATGTTTTACTGGAATGTGAAGATCTGAATAAAACACCAGCCCTCAGTCCCCAGCAGTTTCGAAGCAACTGACCACGGCGGCTGTCAGACCTGCGACGCAGCAGAGGGTGCTAAGAATCCCTGGCTCGGTAGAGGCCGCCATTGGAATATGAACCTGGCAACGTTTAACGCTAGAACGTTACCTAGTGAAGCGAGTCTAGCAGTGCTATTGGAGGAATTAGAGGGCAGTAAATGGGATATAATAGGGCTCAGTGAAGTTAGGAGGCCAAAAGAAGCATATACAGTGCTAAAAAACGGGCACGTCCTGTGCTACCGGGCCTTAGCGGAGAGACGAGAACTAGGAGTCGGATTCCTGATTAATAAGAATATAGCTGGTAACATACAGGAATTCTATAGCATTAACGAGAGGGTGGCAGGTCTTGTTGTGAAACTTAATAAGAGGTACAAAATGAAGGTTGTACAGGTCTACGCCCCTGCATCCAGTCATGATGACCAGAAAGTCGAAAACTTCTGTGAAGACGTGGAATCGGCAATGGGTAGAGTACAAACAAAATACACTATACTGATGGGCGACTTCAATGCCAAGGTAGGCAAGAAGCACGCTGAAGACAAGGCAGTGGGGGAATATGGCATAGGCACTAGGAATAGCAGGGGAGAGCTATTAGTAAAGTTTGCAGAACAGAACGATATGAGGATAATGAATACCTTCTTCCGCAAGCGGGATAGCCGAAAGTGGACATGGACGAGCCCGAACGGCGACACTAGAAATGATATAGACCTCATACTCTGCGCTAACCCTGGCATCATACAAGATGTGGACGTGGTCAGCAAGGTGCGCTGCAGTGACTATAAGATGGTAAGAACTCGCATTAGCCTAGACCTGAGGAGGGAACAGAAGAAACTGGTACATAAGAAGCCGATCAATGAGTTAGCGGTAAGAGGGAAAATAGAGGAATTCCGGATCAAGCTACAGAACAGGCATTCGGCTTTAACTCAGGAAGCGGACCTTAGTGTTGAAGCAATGAACGACAATCTTGTGGGCATCATTAAGGAGTGTGCAATAAAGTCGGTGGTAGTAACTCCGTTAGACCGGATACCAGTAAGCTATCGAAGGATACGAAAGATCTGATCAAGAAACGCCAATGTATGAAAGCCTCTAACCCTACAGCTAGAATAAAACTGGCAGAACCTTCCGATTTAATCAACAAGCGTAATACAGCTGACATAAGGAAGTATAATATGGACAGAATTGAACATGCTCTCCGGAACGGAGGAAGCCTAAAAGTAGTGAAGAAGAAACTAGGTATTGGCAAGAATCAGATGTATGCGTTAAGAGAAAAAGCCGGCTATATTACATCTGATGGATGATATAGTTGAAGTGGCTGAGGAGTTGTATAGAGATTTATACAGTACCAGTGGCACCCACGACGAAAATGGAAGAGAGAATAGTCTTGAGGAATTAGAAATCCCACAAGTAACGCCGGAAGAAGTAAAGAAAGCCTTGGGAGATATGCAAAGGGGGAAGGCAGCTGGGGAGGATCAGGTAACAGCAGATTTGTTGAAGGATGGTAGGCAGATTGTTCTAGAGAAACTGGCCACCCTGTAAATTCAATGCCTCATGACTTCGAGCGTACCGGAATCCTGGAAAAACGCTAATATAATCCTAATCCATCAGAAAAGGGACGCCAAAGACTTGAAAAATTATAGACCGATCAGCTTACTGTCAGTTGCCTACAAAGTATTTAATAAGGTAATTGCAAAGAGAATCAGGAACACCTTAGATTTCTGTCAAGCAAAGGACCAGGCAGGATCCCGTAAAAGGAACTCAACAATAGACCATATTCACACTATCAATCAGGTGATAGAGAAATGTGCGGAATATAACCAACCCTTATATATAGCTTTCATTGATTACGAGAAAGCGTTTGATTCTGTCGAAACCTCAGCAGTAATGGAGGCATTACAGAATCAGGGTGTAGACGGGCCATATGTAAAAATACTGGAAGATATCTATAGCGGCTCCACAGCCACTGTAGTCCTCCATAAAGCAAGCAACAAAATCCCAATAAAGAAAGGCGTCAGGGAGGGAGATACGATCTCTCCAATGCTATTCACTGCGTGTTTACAGGAGGTATTCAGAGACCTGGATTGGGAAGAATTGGGGATGAAAGTTAAAGGGGAATACCTTAGTAACTTGCCATTCGCTGATGATATTGCCTTGCTTAGTCACTCAGGAGACCAACTGCAATGCATGCTCACTGACCTGGAGAGGCAAAGCCGAAGGGTGGGTCTAAAAATTAATCTGCAGAAAACTAAAGTAATGTTTAACAGTCTCGGAAGAGAACAGCAGTTTACGATAGGTAGTGAGGCACTGGAAGTGGTAAGGGAATACATCTACTTAGGACAGATAGTGACCGCGGATCCGGATCGTGAGACTGAAATAGTCAGAGGAATAAGAATGGGCTGGGGTGCGTTTGGGAGGCTATTCTCAAATCATGGACAGCAGGTTTCTCAAGAGAAAAGTTTATCCCTCAAGAGAAAAGTTTATAAGAGCCGTGCCTTACCAGTACTCACCTACGGGACAGAAACCTGGAGGCTTAAGAAAAGGGTTCTACTTAAAGTGAGGACGACGCAACGAGCTATGGAAAGAAGAATGATAGGTGTAACGTTAAGGGATAAGAAAAGAGAAGATTGGGTGAGGGAACAAACACGAGTTAATGATATCTTATTTGAAATCAAGAAAAAGAAATGGGCACGGGCAGGACACGTAATGAGGAGGGAAGATAACCGATGGTCATTAAGAGTTACGGAATGGATTCCAATGGAAGGGAAGCGTAATTGAGGGCGGCAGAATGTTAGGTGGGCGGATGAGATTAAGAAGTTTTAAGGGACAACATTGGCCACAATTAGTACATGACCGGGGTAGTTGGAGAAGTATGGGAGAGGCCTTTGCCCTGCAGTGGGCGTAACCAGGCTGATGATGATGAATATCTGCCTAGCTGTCAATTTAGGCGTCTCTGGCGTTCTTGAAGCCATTGGGTTCAGCGATAGCAGGGGAAAGTAAACATGTACGTAGTAGAGATTAACAAGCGGAAATTGGAAGATTGGTGGAAGTAGGAAAACAGCATACAACGAAGGCGTGCAACGTTCACAATAGGGGTTCAGAAAGTTTGGTTAGAGAAATTCATCGTGGGTTCTTTTTCCTTTCTTTTTTTTCTAACATAGGTGCGACATTAAGCAATATAGTAACAAGAGCTAGCTGGCGCAACCAACCACCCCATTCTAAAGGGAAGGCTCATAGGATCCATCCATCCATCCATCCGTCCGTCCGTCTGTCCATCCATCCATCCATCCATCCATCCATCCATCCATCCATCCATCCATCCATCCATCCATCCGTCCATCCGTCCATCCATCCATCCATCCATCCATCCGTTCGTCCGTCCGTCCATCCGAGTGCTTTCTTAGCTTTCTTTCGGTAGGCCAGCTGTCTGTGCCTCCTCATAGAGGGCGCGAGATTTTGGAGACACCGGCATTTAAAAATGTATGAGAGAGTAGACATGGCTCCGCTGTGAAATATAAGCGCAATAACAACATACAGACATACCGACGGTACTTTCCCACGAACGCAGAACGGAGAGTAAGGCAGCTTATTGAACACTTGGTTGTACGAAGTTATTGCGAAAGGACGCATCGGATGTAGTTTGATCTACATCGCTCTCATGTTCAAGACCTGGTTCTAATTCTACGGTTGCATTGCGGCTGTCTAGATAGAGCGCTTTTATGCTCAGCACGGCGTCTCTGGTTTGTTTCTCCGTTACGCCCTTGCATTCTGAATGGGTTACAAAGCAAAAAAAGAAAACAGAAAGCGATAAATTCTATATTGTTGAAAGGAAATCTCCATTGTGCAGCCTATTTAGCCTCATTGACTGATTGATCTTCGACGAGTGTTTCTTCCCGTCAACGTCTTTAGCTAGGTACATGACGCAATAACATGGAGTGCTTCGACGTCATTCGAATGCTTACCTTCAAGAAATGTTGCTCACCGCTCACCGTTTATCGCTCGCATTCTCCATGCTATGTAACATACATGGAAGTCAGTGTAGAGAATGACAGTTATTGACAATGATTACACACAACTTTCCGTATTATGCTCTTGTTGCAAACCAATACATCATTTTATTTTCTACCACCTAATTTCCCACTTGGAATCCAGCAACATTTGGCATCCTGGACAACAGAGCTTTTGTCAGGGCCAATTGATGTATACGCAGTTCATTCACACTGTTAACAATTAGGTAGCAGCTCTGGATAAACGCGGTGCAATTGAAAATATTGTTCTAGAATACGAGAAGTTCGTTTCCTAGAATATCACGGAACAAGGTCAACGTGGCAAACGATGACAAGATATTACGGTGTTTTGTCACATACTTTTCAGGCATACACCAGCATGTTGAAACAAGAGGACATAAATCATCCTTGCTGCCATCCATATTCGGAGTTCTGCAGGGCTCACTTATTGGACCGCTCATTTGTTGATTTACTTAAGTTGCCTGTCATTTCGTTCCCCTCTTGCTAGCCGTTACCTTGCAGATGGCCGCGTTTTGTATCGCAGCGTTGAGCCCAAAATTGACCACGTCATTCTTAATAACTAGTTAGCATTCTTAATAACTAGTTAGCGACGGTGTCGCACTTTGGACACGTATATTATTATTTCAAAATACGCACACATCAATATGACGCGAAAGAAACAACTGTTTTATTTAAAATGTGAGAAAGACAACGAATAAATCACAACAGATAGTGCCCTCAGGTATTTAGATGTGTATATTAGTTCAAATTTAGGTTCGAATGCTTAGGTAGACCATGCGGTACCGGCTGTATTAAAGAAATAATGGCTGCTAAAATTCCGATTGAAGCATGTCACGAGTAAAATAATATTGGCTGCCTACGCACGCCCTATAAGCCCCGGCTCTTCAATGTGCCAACGCTGTTTGGTACCCTTGTCTAAAAAGTAACACACGCCGTTCAAAAATATTGTAAAAACAGCACACTACGATTTATCTACCACGCCTATGATAGACACTTTGCGCGCTCAACCTAGACCGCCCTCACTAGAGACACACCGCAACCCTCATAAGCTACAAAGTCTTTTTAATATCCGCAGTAGAACAAAATCGGCAATCCTACACGTCAGGCACGTACCCAAGGGGGTGCCCGGGGGTGTCCGCCCCCCCCCCCCCGAAATTAAGCTGCATACCCCCCCCCCCCTATCCACCCAAGGCACTACTCACACACATTGCTAAAGCGTCGACAAATCACAAATCAAGCTACTCGGTGGTCAACATTTTCCTGCTTTTAAAGCGAAAGCAGTGTATGACTAACTTCCGTAGTTTTTTTCGGCGTCCGTTAACAGAAAAAAATCAGCATGTGGGCCGATCCTGGGGACTGTGCGAAAAGGGTCGAAGATCAATGGCACATACCCCTGTGGACTTGGGAACCTATAACGCGCCCTTCGGATTCTTCGGGATTGTCCGACATATAGGGAGTGCTTAACGCCTGCTTCCCCTCCACGGCGGGTCGACCCGGCATTGCACAACCTTGGGGATGGACCCCCGTGATGGGAGCGCTTAATTTATTTATTCATTTATTCATTTATTTATTTATTCATTTCCTCAAAGGTCTCTGTTGAGACATTACATGAGGGAGTGGGGAGTTAGTGACAAAGAGATACTACAAATTACAAAGAGATATTTCCGATGAGTCGCTTGAATGCAAGTGGGTCGATGATAGTGGCAACTTCGGCGGGCAGGCCATTCCAGTCTCGTGTTGTGCGCAGAAAAAATGATTGCTGAAAAGTAACGGTATGGGCTTGTGGGGGATATACTGTATTAGAGTGACTGGTGCGGGCAATGCGATGTGCTCTGGTCGCCTGGTTCATCCCCGCCGCGGGTGGGCCCGGTATTGGAATATCTTCGGGATCGGCCTACGTATCGGGAATTCTTAATGCCTGCTTCACCTCCACCGCGGGTCGGCCCAGCAGTGCACTACCTTCGGGATGGACCCACGTGTCGGGAGCGCTTAACGCCTGCTTCACCCCCGCCGCGGGTGGGCCCGGTATTCCAGTATCTTCGGGATCGGCCGACGTATGGCAAGTTCATGCCTGCTTCACCTCCACCGCGGGTCGGCCCGGCATTGCACTACTTTCGGAATTATCTCATGTATGGAAGGTGCTTAACGCCTGCTTCACCTCAGCCGCTGGTCGGCCCGATATTGCACTATCGTCAGGCCGACCCACAGCCGATGTGAAAGACTCTGCTTTTCGTGTGAGTGCTTTGACTGTCGTGAGCTTTCGCTGCCATTCCATCTTCACGGAGGGGAATAGTCAATTTTTTCACTCGTTTTTGATACCGGTAGTTAAAGGCATCTCCTGGGGTGTGGAGGCCAGTTTTGTCATCGATTCGGTGCCCGCGTGATTAACTCAAGATGAATTCAGTTGTCACCATCTATTGCAGCAGGCAGGGCGTAGTCTATTCTTTCAATTATAATATTTAGTTTTATTTATATTGCCCAACACAATTTTTATGTCACCATCTATTCAACAATCACGCGCATCACTGTTGCTTCGTTAGTTCAACCTTCTTTCCTTAGACTGATCCAGGGGCCAGGAATGGGATTCGGTTCATAGTCGGGTGGTCTGTATGCTCGTGGAACGAGTTGCGGCCGCAGAAAACGCCCCTTGCGTTTAATTGTTCCTCTGGCTTCATTATTTCCTCGAGTGACAGCTCGCCGCAACGCTGGCAGATCCTCCGAGCCATATATCCCCGATATTGGTTAGATAAGGTGGAAAATAAAATATTACGAAATAGCGTCCATCATCAGACTTTGCTATAACCCTTAAACCCATAAGCAATATGACTGTCACCTGTTACCTCGTCTGGTTTTTCCCTTATTGTACAGGAATTTTTGGTGCAAAATGGGAAACTGGAAACAAGAGTCGTAAGGAGATGAGAAATTAAGCGATCTAGTAAGCGAGGAAGCCAAGGCAACAGCCAAACAGGGAGGAAAAGCGAAAATTGTTTGTGAAAATATTTGTGGATCAGCATCTTTTTATTTAAAAAGGAATTAGAGAAAATGCCGCCGGAACTGGAGAATAATTCCGTTTGTTTTGTATGACGCTTCTACAGTTATCACTCGAGACGCCTGGCGTAGCCACTTCCTTTCTGTGCTAACCGAAAAGGGGGAGGTAGGGGTTCTAACCTTCCGCGGTGGGCGCAGTGCGTCCAGAACCGCAGCGTCCTGCGCTCTACCTAGTTGTACGGCACTGGTGACCACGCGCCGTCGCGCAACTTCCCAAATAACAACACGAGTCGGTTTTGCTACTTGGTAGAGCAGTAAACGAGGGATGCAAAAGAGCTGTGACGGTTCCACAAATATACATTTCTCACATTCTTCCAGAGCTAATTAAAAAACGTTACTAGAAATCTTTATTTTGCATTTTCGCTTATTAATTTGTTCTTGGCAAGGTTCATCCTGCGCATCTTTGTACGCGAGTCCAATTGATGTGGTTCTTTGTTTGCCAAGTAAAGAATAGGTGTATCTCACAGGCGTACCTGTGAGATAGACGTTATTTCAATTCCCTTTAGCGGCTTTATTCATCTTTATGCAAATGGTCGACATTATTCAATTTGAAGTACCCTCCAACTCATTTGCATAGAAAAGTTACCTTGGCTTGCCCCCCCCCCCCCTCCTACAAAAAATCCTGCGTACGTGCCTGCTACACGTAGTACAATACCGAACGAGAGACTCGAAGCAAACACAAAAGGATGTTCATAATGGTTCATACGAGAACAAACGCCTATCGATATTCTTTTTTTTTTCGAGAAGCCTAACGGAATGGAACATACTTCCTGTGACATAGGTGAGGTCGCAAGAATCCCTTATATCGGCCGTGACTCGTCTTGTGTAGCGTTTGCATTTACTTTTGTTACTTGTAATTCTGTTTATATCATTTCTGTCATTGGTTTTCCTTATTTTACAGCGAAGCTGTTAAGCACTGATTCCCGTACGATCAAGTCCATGAGTCGACACAAAACTCGAGGGTCCTCCTGCGCGCCACATGCGTTCCTCCTGCGCGCCACTGCGTTCGGAGGACGCGCCACCTGCGTTCGTGCCGTCGTGTACGCGCCGTCATAGACGCCATCCTACAAGAATAAAACGTGATTACGTGGGTCGCTCCCGAAGACAGTGAAATGCCGGGCCGACCCGCGGCGGTGAAGCAGGCGTTAAGCATTCGCCATACGTTGGCCGATCCCGAGTATAGTGCAATACCCGGCCGACCCGCGGTGCAGGTGATGCAGGCGTTAAGCACTCCCCATAGCAATTGCTACGAACGGGTGGATGTCTCATTTTCCCTTTATTCACTCCCCATACGCGCGCCGATACCGAACACAGTGATATGCCGGGCCGATTTGCGTTGCAGGTGAAGCCGGCTTTAAGCACTCCCCATACGTGTGCCGATCCCGAGGATAGTGAAATGCCAAGCCGACCCGCGGTTGTGCAGTTCGCCATTAAAGGGCAGCTGAAGCACTTTTAAAAAAAAAAAGAGCTTTTCAGCGAATTATAGTTCTTCACCCCTTGAATACAAAACTATACTTTGTGGTGACTGCTACTCGCTTTATATAAGAAAAACAAGGCGCAGCGTCTGTGGGAGACGCCGCGCGTCGGCTGATGAGATTCGATTGCGTAGACGATCATGACGTCATGTAAGGTATCGGCGGGGTGGGTGATTCGAATAGAGCGCTCACGTGACCGCTTACTATAGGCTTTTAGCCTGTCCACTGTTCCGCAAACTGGGGCGGTTTGGGTAGATTGCCGTATTTGCGGGGGCGTAAACGTGAGCGGCCAGAGTGGTCCAGCCGCCTCGTGGCGTAGAGTTCAACCAGAAAAACATAGAGCTAAAACTGCAGTAATCTACTATATCCTGCTTCGCTCCTGGTGCAAATATTTGGCAGGAGCGTAATTGTGAACATGATTACGCCGCTGTCAAAAATTTACTCCAGCTGCTTAGCAGAATATAGTAATTAGCTTTGTTTTTGTGTGGTTGAGCTTTCCGCCACCAGTTGGCGCCACCAATCTGGCCGCTCACGTTTATGCCCCCACTAAACCGGCAAAACGCCCGCGCTTGCCGGAATACCGCACGCACTAAAATTCTCTATTGACGCCATACTCTCGCCCCGTCTTTCCACGCTACGCTTTGCGCGCGAGGGGGAGGGGGGGGAAGGAGCTTCAACAAAAATTTAAACGGCGATTGCAGCGCTGCTACTGCACAATCGAGAAAATAACTTAAGCAGTTCAATCATACTGTGGCAGCATTCGAAACCAGCGCAACTCTTCCAATTCTAAAACCTCTTCAGCTTCTCTCTAAGGGGGCCCACATACTGAGCTTCGCTGGACATTCTGCACAGAGTGGAAGGGCACTCTGTGAAGAATGGAAATGCCCTATGGACCTGCGATCGTGTTCTGCTTGTTACTTATTAGTCAGCTAGTCAGTTTGTCGTTACACTACTCGATGTTCTGACGACTTGTCTTTTTTTGCACTTCATAAAACTGTAGCAGTGCTGCCTTGGCTGTCGAAAGACTGTTGGTCGTATTGAATATATGAAGAAAAACAAATGAGCCAACGCAGCATTGCAGAACTAAACAAAAATTACACGAAAATCTGTACAATCACATTGTGATTTGTGACACTCAATTGGCAAGCGCTATATGTTTTGTGTACTCTGTCATGAGGAACTGTGATATTTCGGAAGATTGCGGTAAACAAACAGCCTAGAACAGTGTGCCCTTATCAATCAGCCCGTGTTCTTGGTTGTATTACCAGTGCAATAGAAGCCGGAAACGAAGTAAAGATGCAGACACTAGAAACCCTGGAGTAAAAATAAAATTGCTTGACACAGGTATGCACAATGCAGGATCCATAAAACAGAGCGTTATTAGCGTGCATGTGTGCCACTCATTGTTTCCCGAAGATACTACGTTCCTTTCGTTTGGGGTGAAGGGCATCGATGCTAATGAAATCGCCACGTTTCTTTTCATGTTAAATGACTCTAGACCAGCTAATACCTCGTGTCAGGTCACGCCGAACTGTGTTATTATGAATTGCAACCAACAAATTCGCCAACGTGCTTTATCTAGACAAGCGTTTGTGGTGTTCACGCCGCTTCTTTGATTCCTGTTTACATTGCTCTGGTAACCTGACAAGAATGCAGCAACCAACTACCGATTGTAACAGCAACATTTGCAGCTCTCACTTTAGACAAGTGCTCAGATGGCGCAAATCTACGCAGGTCATAGCACATGAGCTGTTTCACGTCTTCAGTCAACTATCCTCCGAGGTCGCCACGGACGCTGGTCCTTTGGCAGCGCAGAACGACATTGCGCCGCACTCTTTTCGGCGAAAGATGGGATGTCTTCTTGAGTCTTATAAAAAGGTACGCATTGTTTCTTGGGCACCATGGAGGGTACACGCTCAGAGCATATGTATACACATACAGGATTTTTTTGGGCTGGATAAATTTTTTTAAATTAGAAAAATATATATCATGGTAACTTTATGTTTACCAGGTGAATCTACGGTTAGGCGGCGTCTAGATAAAGAGCAATTGCCGCAATGACATGGCTAATTAGCGAAGTTACGGTAATTAGCTTTATTATTATGAAAAAAGGGTGGCTAGAGGAAATGAGTATTTTGGGGCCCTTCCTCGACACTACATATCCCAACGATCAAATATTGAGTAGCGGATTTCATGTGGGAGCTACTCGAACATCTAGTTCTCCTTGAAAGGCTCCTTGGAACCGAAACTGGCTGGAAAAGGAGCGCCTGTGTCGTCGATGTCGCTGCCTTCCCACCTTTCGTCACGTCTCCGAAGTCAACATTGGTCCGGCTACGCGAGCAGCTTGCGTTATCTCTATGCTATCTGCTGCGTTGTCCTAGCGCTTAAATGCCGGTGGGCCACCAAATTTTCTTCGTCATTCCTTTGGGCCCCTAAAACCGCATTTCGTCGGTGGTAGTGGACACATAGCGCCGAATGCTGCCGCTGCCAGCATACTAACCCGTCGACCCCCACACACAGTATTCTAAGGAAGAATGAACTTTGGTGCGCCCTCGACCACCATCCGCTTTGCTATCACCGCGAAGAAGTGGGCTATGTCTACCACCGATGCGTATAACATGACATTGGAGTGCGACGGTTCGCCATGTACGCACCGCGCCCGCAACAAGGTGTATGTCCTCGTGATATCGCGGACTACCTCACCGCTACTCAGTGACGCCCTAGACGACCGCCTCGTTCGCGGTCGCCCAGCGAACCTGTCCCCGCCACGCCGATCATACAGCGGCCCAGCCTAGGGCCTGTCTGGAAGCCCATATGCTGAAAACTGAATACAGCGAACGATGGAGGTGCGGTTGCTGTTTGTCGAAATGACGAAGGTCCTCCACCGCTTACGAAGACGCCGAAGAGCGTCTCTTGAGGAGACATCAACGAGACGACGATATCCCGACGAAGCTTGGGAAAAAAAAATACGCCGACAAAGTAACGCCCGACGATGGGACGTTCGAGCCGCAGGCGAACACGGCACAGCCGTAATAAAACGCCAAGACCTAACTGCAACGCAATACAAAGAACCACCGAGTTTGACGTGCATCTCGACGGCCATACAGTCACCGCCTGAGTGGGCACAGGAACCGACTACTCCGTCTTGAGTGGACCCATTGCCGCCCAGTTGAAGAAAGCAAAGACTGAATGGGTAGGCCCTCAAATTCGGACAGATGGGGGGCACCTAATAACACCAACGAGAATCTGCATGGAAAGAATTACCGTTCATTACAGAAACTACCCTGCCACATTCCTTATCCTCCAAATGTTTCACACGGCGTAATTATTGGCATGGACTTGCTGAACCAACAAGGCCCAATCATCAACCTGAAGTCGAAATCGATAATGGTATCCTAAAATCACACGGTGATGTCGGAGGGCTCTCGTAGCCACTACGCCTTGAGCATGTTCGAAGGTCATTGAACATCCCGTCTCGCTGCTACATTGTCATTTCTGTCGGCAACAAAACACCTGCAGATGTAAAAGATGTCATTGAAGGCGACCAACGTCTACTGCCCAACCGAGAAATTTGCAAGGGGGATCACTCGACTCCACGAAGGAAACGCGAAAGTGATGCTGACCGAATTAAACCAAACACGTTCAACCAACCGATCGCGTACCTCTACGAAATTGTGGAAACCTCCAATACGTTTGTCCTCTCCGATTCTGCTGCGTCTGACTCGACGACCGTAGTTCCGAAACCAGTCTTGGATATAAACTCATGCCTCCTCCTGAGTAAACAACAACTCGAAAGTCTTCTCCGACAATACATACTGCCTTTCTACGTCGTCGAGGATTCAGCAAACACAGTTGCAAAGTACCGCATATTAACCGACGAATTCGCTCGACCAGTCCGCCAGAGCCCCTACAGAATTTATATGCGAGAACAAGAAGCTATAATGCAACATGACAAAGAAATGCTGTTCGACGAAATCATCCAGCCGTCCAGAATCCGGGGAGAGGGAGGGGGGGGGTTCTTGTAGTCTTACTGAAGAAGAAGGATCGAACTCTACGCCTGTGCGTCGATTATCGCTGCTTGAACAAAATAACGAAGAAGGACATATACCCTCTCACACGCATAGATCACGCATAAGACTGACTCTGCAATGCTAAGTAGTTTTTGTCGATGCATCTCAAGGCTGTTTAATGACAAATTAAGGACCACGAAAGGGATCGAGAGAAGACCACGTTTATTACTCCAGACGACCTCTTCGTGTTAAAGGGGATGCCATTCGGACTTTGCTCTGCACCTGCAATGTTCCAGCGTGATGGATACACGCTTGAAAGAACCGAAGGGGGAGACTTGAAGGATGTAGTCTTTGCCAAGAATTTGGAAGATCACTTCAGGTGGCTTCAGGCAATACAAAATGCGATCAAATCATCTGAACTCACCCTGAAGCCATAAAAGTGCCGTTTCGCTAGACGACGTCATCAGCAAGTGTGGAGTGCGTGCCGTCTCGCAGAAAACAGCTGCCATCCTTAAGTTTCTGCGGCACGTCGACAAAAAGGCAGTGCGCAGATAACTTTGCATGTGTGCCTATTAGACGAGCCTTGTGAGAGACTTTTCAAGCATTGCGGAACCATTAACTCATCTCACAACGCCGACGTCAACTTTAAATGGGAAATACAACAAGGTTACGCATTTGAGGAGCTTACACTACGGCGCAGTCACGACGGTGCTTTCACACATGGAGGAAGACGCGAAGACGGAAATTCACTCTGCCGGAAATTCACTCTGACGCAAGCAGTTTAGGCCTCGGTGCCGTGCTAGATCAAAGGAAGGGCGGTGTTGAAAGCGTAATACCTTAGGCTAGCCAGTCACTGTGAAAAGCGGAAGCGAATAATTGTACGACGGAGAAAGAGTATCTTAGATCATTTGGGATACGGTGCAATTTCGGCCTTACATATAGGCAGGTACTATAAAGTGGTATGCGACCAGAACGCCTTGTATTAATTGGCTGGCAAATTTAAAGAATCCTTCAGGTTGCCTAGCATAGTAGAGTCTCAGACTCCACGAATTTGACATGACCGTCATGTTTAAGTCCGGGGGGAAGCACTCTGACACCAAACAGCCTGTCGCCGCCCTTATTGGCCGGCCACCGCTAGGAACTGCACGACGACCCCTTCCCTGAAACAATAATCGCAGACGACTTCACGAGCGCACTTGGAGTTAGGAAGTCTTGCGGAGTAATTAGAAGGCAAGACCTACGCTGTCGCTAGGGTATTTTGGCGTAGACTGTCTTCGTTTTTTTTTACACAAGGATATCCTCGTAAAAAAGAATTTTTCCACAGTCCGCGCAATCAACCTTCTCGTTGTGCCTGCAGCACTCCGGCCTGAAGTCTTGCACACCCTGTACGGCGATCAGACAGCCGGGCAGCTCGGGGTTTCTTGCACGGTAGCAGGAATACAAGAGTAGTACTACTGGCCACGCCTGACAGCCGACGTCGCCCGTAACGTATAGATATGCCGTGACTGTCGGCGACGGAAGACACCACCGACACGCCCAGCGGGATTGCTACAGCCGATTGAGCCTCCTTGCCGACCTTTTCAGCAAATAGAAATTGGTTTGTTGGGACCATTTCCGACGTCCGTATCCGGAAATGAGTGGATCGTCGTGGAGATTGACTACATCACCCCCTTCGCTGAAACGAAAGCTCTGCTGAAAGGCCGGGCTGCCAAAGTGGCGAAATTCTCCTACGAGAACATCCTGCTGCGACATGGCGTCCCAGAGATCCTCGTCACGGACAGAGGAACGGCTTTTATAGCAGAACTCACCCAAGCAATTCTGCAATACAGCCAGACAGGCCACAGTCCTGCAGACTACCACCCGAAGACAAATAGTCTTACGGAGCGCCTGAACAAGACCCTTGCCGACATGCTAGCAATGTACGTCGACGTCGAGCACAAGACGTGGGACGCGGTCCTGCCGTACGTAACCTTTGCTTACAACACGACGGTGCAGCAGCACAGATCACGCCGTTCAAGCTGATTTGCGGCAGGAATCCGACGACGACTGTCGACGCCATGCTGCCGCATGCCACCGACGAAGAAAATCTAGACGTCGCCGCCTATCTCTAGCGCGCCGAAGAAGCCCGACAGTTCGCCCGCCTGCGCATCAAGGACAAGCAAATGACCTACAGCCGGTACTACAGTGTTTGACGACGCTACGTGGAAATACCAGCCAGGTCAACATGTTTGGGTCTGGACTCCGATATGCCGACTAGTACTCAGCGAGAAACTGTTACGACACTATTTCGGCCCTTACAAGATCTTGGGACATATTGGCAAACTGAACTATGAGTTCGTGCAAGACGGCATTCCGCAATCGCAGCGGCAGTGCACGCGACCTGAAGTCGTCCAGGTGGTGCTTTAACGCCCGCTGACGAAATTAGAAACTTCGTTTCAACTTCGTTTCTTTGTTGATTTGCTGTTTCTTTATTACACGTAGTTTTGTTTTCACTTTCATATCCCTTTGTAGCATAGAAACGATGCTGTTTTGGACGGGCGAATTGACACGTTTACTTATCCTTTTCTCGGGGACTAAATTTCACCAACTAACAACTTCGCTCAACGCAGGGCGCGTGCGCTTGATTTGGTACTTACTGGAGTGTTTTTGATGGTTCTATGCGTTATCTGCTGTAACCGAAGCTTGTGTAATCTGATTGTATGCGCGACCCGAATTCTCTAGTACTTTCTGGAAGATACGCGGGCACCAGTGATTACTCTGGAAGATTGGATGACTTGTGCATAAAAGCTGACGTGCTTGACCAGCCGATCAGATTCCGATAATCGCCGACTGTGTTCGCCGCTATCGTTTCGCTTTGTGTGTAATTTGCTTTTGTGGGCGCAGGTTCGCCCAATAAGAAGATCGTATTCACACTACTGCTGCTTTCTTCTTCCCCGTCACTACGACGTGACAATATATACTACTCATCATCAACGTTTGACTCGCCTGGCGTCTCTGTATCGCGCAGCTGCACCAAACTAAAAGAATTGCCGGCACCAACATATATATATATATATATATATATATATATATATATATATATATATATATATATATATATATATATATATATAGGTAAGTGTGTGTGTATGTATGTAATTGAATTAGGTATACAGGTGTGGTTATCGTCTATTGAACAGTATGCAGATGGCACAAGATTAAAAAGGAATAATTCTGCACTCACGTTTGGGCACTGGCACGGCCTTCGTCAGAGTGAACAGTCTTTTGCCCGTTGAATGACAGCGCTTAATATGCAAGGGATGAACGCAGAAACGACATACACAGCGTTGTTTTACGTTCGTATCTTGTTTTTCATGTGATGTGATTTGACGATCATGAATAACCAACTATCCCGAATTTCAGCTCTAGTGAAGATCATTTGAACGGATACGTGCCACGGCCAAAACATCAGTAAAGAAACATTCCCTTTCAAACGTAGGTCACTTGCATATGCTACCAATATTTATGTATTGTCGCCTAGGACATGTAGGGAGGTAGCATACACGAGACAAAGTAGCAGAGTTTCGACCGCTTTCCAAGGCTACAAATAGCGTTGTCGGATTACAACACCGCTTAACAATGCGTCACACAGTCGCTAAAGAGAGTGATAAACTTGGCGGAGGCGTGAGGTTCGCGACGTAGCCTGTGTGTCATTCTATTCGATTTTCTATTCTGCCATGCCGTTGTTTGTGGTTCGACTTTCAAATATTCTGTTATTTCTGCTTGCGATATCCTGCCCTATTTATTGATATATAGCATTTCTCAATTGTCTCATATTATTTTTTATTTTACGCAGTTTTGTAATGTATATCTAATATTTTGTAGCACTGCACTACACGTTGCATATTTTATAACGCAGCTCGTAGGCGGGTGTTCATGCGTTGAGCGTCGGCGTCCCTCTGTCCTCAGCCTAACCGAGCGAACGAGCACAGGCAAGGATGAAATAGCGAACTCGAAGCGCAGCTGCGGGCTTGAAAATGGTAATAACGAAGAGGGTGCGAGGACGAAAGTAGAGCAGCAGGAAGCAGCGGGATCAGAAGGCAGAAAGCCGAGCAGGAGCGCATGGTGGCAGCGTGAGAAGAAAAACGTAATGCCGTGCGAGACGGGCTCTGCGGCGACAGCATCTACGAGATGGCGCCATACTAGCGCGCCGTCGTCTGTTCACCAATGGCATGGGGCGAGCGCGTCCACCAACACCACGCATGGGCACAAAGCGCTGCACGAGGGTAGGTCGGCCTGTGGCCGCTGCTGCAAATCGCGCCCATGCATCACCCACGCGCTGCCTGTCACGATTTCCCGATTAGCGAGGCAGTCGCGCCACACTTCGCTCAGTTTGCCATTTGCCGCACAAGTCATGTTGTAGGCGTTAGCCAATATATCGCGAAATGACAACACGTACAGAGGTACGCTGCAACTTTGCACTAGGGGGTATCGTGGTAGTCGGCAATATTTTTTTTTTGCTTCTATTCTATCAGTCCAATACTCTGTCTGTGTTTCTCTCTCTTTCTGGTGGCTCCTGGTTCACCATTTACAATTTCAATTAACATATACTCGGTTTCTAACTTTCTTTGTGGCTTCCTCCATATTACGTTACCGATTTTCAGGTACAGATACTTGTGCACCTTAACCGCCCATTTATTTTGATCCACGTTCCTCAGTATTTCTTCAAAACAAATTTCGCTTGGTGCTTCTCCGACTACAGCACACTTTTAAAGCAGGCCAACTGGTAGGAAATCGTTTTTTCACCAAGAATACATAGAAAGATCACTATGAGCAGGGTATTAAAGAAACATTATTATTACTGCAAAATCTCACGTGGTTGAGTAAGCCGTCTGGGAGACTTGGCGTGAAATGACCCTTTTCTTTTGCGTCAATTGAGTAAACTAAGGCCTATGATCGGTGGTGCCAGAGAAAGTGCGTATTCACATTCTGTTTCATATATTAATTTACTTTAGCATGAATATAAATCAACACTTTAACTATTGCTCTCTGTCTTGCTTTTTTGTAATAGGAAGGTAAAAGATTCTTGCTTCTGAAGGACAAATGAGGACACTCTATATGGAACGCCACGTCTACTTTTTTCATGAAGCTGCACACAGCGTCGAACATTGCAGTGATTAAACGCGGATATAAATTACGAAGCACGTGCATAGTCCTCCATGAATGATTTGCAAATTCGAAGAGCGTTATACTGTCCGAACGTGGGTTGAACTATGGCACGTAAGAGAGGCAGAATTCCCGTGCCGTTGACACAAATTGTGTTCGTCCACTGAGGAGGTGGCGGCGTCCATCAGTGACCATAATGCTATAGTTAAAAGAAGCCGCGCTAATGAACTCGTCGGTTTGCTTATTTTCCCTCCTCGAGGACACCGTCGCTCTTGTTCGTCGTATTTCCTGGCGTGTCAGTTGCACAGATTATTGAGTAATAACAGCGAGCTCAACTAATGACCAAATTGAGAGTGTCAGCTGAAAGGGTGATTCCGCAGATCTCCTGAAACGACGTTTCACTCACGAGAACCTACTTGCATAGCCGGGTTCACAAGTGCAAGGAGCTCTTTCTAGGTGGCGGCATAGTTAACAACACTTACACATAGTCTATCACCATTGTCACACACAACGCAAATCGGGAGTCGTAACAATCTGCGAGTAAGGTGAGCTGACTGAAAAAGTAACTATTTAAAATAATTTTAATGATTTATCTATTAGCACTAATTCTCAAACTATATGCTTGAACCACTTCTTGCTGACCAGTAACCATTATTATTATTTTTCCGCTCAGGTTTAGCTCGAGCTCAGGCACGTTGTAAGATTACAGGTCCGGCTTCGTTTAGGCTCAAAATCTCGGTCGAGCACGGTTTTCATTTCGGTTTCCGGTTTGGTTCGACACTGGTTTTAAGGCAATTTGACTTGCGCTTGTCAGATTGGCAATTACATTTTTAGTTCAGGTGTTTAGTTGCATACACATATTTGTGCGCTATTGCTGTATTGGGGGCATGCTTTGACAAGTTTCCTCCTGTGTATTTCTCTCTCTGTTTCTTTTCGCATACCTTTTTGGCCATTGCCGTCTATCTTACCGCGCCGATTCACTAAAAAAATATCTCAGTGATAGTTAGACGAGAAGAACGTGAAAGCAGGAGCCAACGTTTTGACAAGTGGACTTGTCTTCTTCAAGGATTCCAGGTTTCGACAAGTCCTCTTGTCAAAGCGTTGCCTCCTGCTTTCACCTTGTGCTCGTTTTTGCTAATCGCCTTGAATTTGCATCTCCCGCATTCCACGTGTTTTTAAGTGGTGGGTAGAGGTTCACGGTGTCATATTTCGTCCCCGTATTCCTTCAAATCTACTATTTTAGGAATCCCAACTATCCCGCTCCCAAGCCTAGCGTAATGGCATATAGAAGACTTCATGGAAACTTAAACATTCGCAATAATAAAGAAAGATCCGCAGTTTAACGCGAAATCGAAACAACGAAATATTTGCTTGCATTGTAGACGGACCTCCACAGTAAGGTTTGTGCAAAAAGTATTGTTGCACACATCAAAATTCTTGTGCAAATCCAATGCACCACTGCAAGCTGTTTTGGTTTGAAAGAATTCTTATGTGATAATCTGATGCTCTACAAAACACTCATTCATGCAAAGTTGGGCTACGCCGTGTATGTCTGGAATCTGGATAATGAACACCTTTATATTCTCTTGAAATTGTCCAGAAAAACGCAGACCGTTCGATTCTGTCTGATTATAACAGAACTGCAAGTATAACAGCCACGAAATGAAATTCGAACTTACCTTCTCTCGCATGACGTCGCAAACAACTTTGTCTTTTTCATAAAATATTTCATCCCCCTGCGTTACACAACACACTGATTTGGTCACTGCTATACATACCTCGAAGATTAGCTTATGCTAGCAAGCTCAGCATACCTTCATCCACAACAAATTCCTTTTCAACCTAATATCTCCCACGCACATCTGGCGAATGGAATCACTCTTCCAAGAATGCTGCTACAATTCTAAGCCATGGGCTCTTTAAGAACTCCCTAGCTAATATTAACCTTTTATTGCCATTTGGATAACTCATTTGGTACTTTTATGTTAACCATCTAGGTCTTGCTTTAATTATTGATGCGAAAGCTTTCCCGTTAAGCGAAAGAGCCGGCGCCTCTAGTGTGTACCACCGAAACGCTGCCTAAAGCTCCACTCGCTGCGGCGTCACATCACTAGCGCACCTCGAAGGAGCACACTGGGCGAAAGGGCACACCTGCTGACCCTATAGTGCGCCAGGTGTTGAGTGAAGAGTGAGGGCATCGCCCCACCTTCCCGGCTCGCGGTATAATTTTGCGTATAACTACTATAATTTTTCGCATAACTTACGGCAACCTGGACTTCTAAAATCATCCTTATGTATAGAGAAAAAGTGTTGAAAATGCGCGGTCTTAAATTTTAACGCACTCCTGGGGCTCGATAGCAACGCCAATCCCTGTTTTTTGCTCCCTTTCTTAGCGGGCTACGTCAGCAAGCAAAACCGGAAGCCGTCCAGGGTGTTACGTTTCGCCTCCGACGTGAGGTATAGCCGGCGCGGATGCAATGGACGCCGGGGCTTCGTTCACAGCGGCGGACATTTTGGCCAGTTCAGCGCTCTCCCGACGCCTCCTGCTGAGCGCGTTCAGGCATGTTTCAATGCCACGTGTCTTCGTGTGTGTGTTTGTGCATGTTGGTGCCCACGCTTGTCAAAGCGTGGCAGCCGGGGAGAGGAGCTCCCCAACTGTGAAGCGAGGAGGTCTGACCGGCGCCTGCCCGGCGGATACGTCACTTCTTGTCACAACGTGTCCGTGCGCCGCCGTCACGTGCGCCTCTTGCGAGCCGTTCCTTCTTGCCCTCGAGAGTATAAAAGCAGCTGGCCCCAGACGCCAAGAGAGAAGCTTCGATTTACTCAGTCGAGTAACGTGGTCTCCCGTTTCTCCACTTCGGTCGACCTGACCGGCCGCTCTTTTGCGATGCTAGAATAAACAAGTTGTTCTGTTAGCAGTCGACTCATCCTTTGCCAGGACCTTCGGTTGCTTCCAGTTGTGCCCCAGGCCGCCAGACCAACGCTACCCTTGGGGCTTGCGACCCATTTGCAACAACTGATTCCCAGTGGTGAGATCGCGACAACGGAGGCCAGCAGCGAAGATATGCGGTCGACTGTATGCTGAGCAGCACAACGACCATCCGGGAGCAGTGCAGCGAGCCCTGTGTGATGACTGGTTGCCTGCAGCGGAACGACTGCGCTGAATTTTCGGCTGCGATGTTTGGTGAGTGCGGGATTTTTTCTTCTGAGTTTTGCCAGGCTTTTGTTAGTGTCAGAAACAGAGCTGGTAATTGTGGTTGTCCCCCGCAGGGGCGTCTGCGTCAGCAGGCGTTTGGTGTGTTGCGACACCACGTACCCGAGCACACGAGGGTTTGACCCTCCCACGTGTAGCCGAGCGCGGCTTAGCCGTGTCTGGGGAAAGGGGGATCCTGGGGGTTGAGCTGATGCTGGGTGTTTGGACCTTTAAGGCCCCCCGGCGGAGGCAACACACCCCTTTGGCCTCTGCTTCACATAAACGGCACCCCCGGACTGACTCACCCGGGGGAAATCGCAGTCGCCTTTTCCTGTCTCTCCCTCCTTCAATCTTCGTCTTTATCTCTCACTTTTTGACCTTTCCTGTCTCCTTCTCTCTTCTTTTTACTTCTTTTCTCCTGGCGGCAAGGGTTAACCCTGTGTGGCTATCCAACCTTGGGTACACCATATTCGGTTATAGTGATGGCGTACGACTGGCGTCTTGCAGACTTGTATGCAAGCTCTGCCGCGTCCCCTTGTTGGGCTCCGTGGTGGGCGGTCGGCGCTGTTGCCGAAAATATACATTTTTTTCATGAAAACTTCTTTCCCCTCCCTTGCTGATCGTCCTCAGAAACGAGGGCGCACCGAAGATGTCTTCAAGTTTTTTGGACACCAAACCCAGAATTTTCCCCGCTTTCACGTTATTCACTCTGAAAAGCCAAACAAAGTAGTCCGAAACATCTCACCATTCCTTGTTTCAAAATCCCTGACTGATGTTTTTGGTCCAGGTTACAAGGTGTCGAGGATGGCAAGCGGCGACCTCCACTTGGAGCTCCGCGACGTAAAACAATGTGAGAAACTACCGCAACTAGTGTCATTCGGGGAGACCCCTATAACAGTAACCCCACACCGTACAATGAACACCACCCGTGGTGTTGTGTCAGATGATGAGTTGCTTGAGCTGACTGAAGTAGAACTCCTGGAGGGCTTCAGAGAACAAAATGTGATCAATGTCAAAAGAATTAAGATGAGGCGGGATGTTAAAGAGATTCAGACGAAGCACCTAATAATTACTTTTGGATCAAGCATCTTGCCCGAGTCAATCGAGGCCGGGTACATCAAGCTCCGTGTTAGGCCGTACGTGCCAAATCCACTCAGATGTTTCAAATGCCAGCGTTTTGGCCACAGTTCGCAGAGCTGCCGAGGCCGCCAAACTTGTGCGAAATGAAGCGCGCATGAACACTCCTCTGAAGCTTGTGAGAATTCTTTCCACTGTGTAAATTGTGATGGCGAGCATGCCGCATACTCGCGGTCCTGCCCGTCTTGGAAGAAAGAAAAAGAAATAGTAACAATCAAAGTAAAAGAAAACATATCATTCAAAGAGGCACGCAGGCGGGTTGCATACCTTCCTAAGACCAGCTTTGCCGAAGTGACGCGTCAGGGGGCAGCGTCACAACGGCCTCCAGCGGCTGTCCGACCCACAAGCCGTGAGTCGGCAGTTACGCCATCTGCCCCCGCGGCGGTTGCAGCTAGCGCTGCTCCGTCTACCCAGCAGACGGGGCCACCGACCCCGAAGGTGAGCGCAGCCGAGGCTGCCCCTCCCTCCCCGGCCCCTTCCAGCGCTGGCAGCAGCCGGCGCAGCCAAATTCCTCAGGGAGCCCCATCGACCTCCGGGCTGGCGGGCGCAGGGGTCTTGCCCTCCAAGGCGGGACTCTCTCTGAAAACTTCTCGCTCGCAAGAGCACGTGTCCGGCGCCTCACAAGAGGCAATGGACACAGCACCTATCCTCAAGGCGCACCAAGCGCCTACGGAGCGGCGAGGCTCCCTCGAACGCTCCAGAAAGAGCAAAACTCCCGTTGTAGGGCCTCGAAAGGGCTCTGTAATTTAATCACTGTAATTCCCATAATCACTACTTCTGTTTCTGTACACACAGCACCTATTATCTCCCAATATGAATGCACAAATAATTCAATGGAACGTCAGAGGTCTTCTCAGAAACCTTGATGATGTGCAGGAAGTTATACAAAAACACAATCCAAAAGTGCTGTGTTTACAGGAAACACATTTAAAAAACAAACACACAAACTTTCTTCGGCAGTATCTAACTTTTCGCAAAGATCGCGATGATGCCGTCGCCTCATCGGGCGGTGTTGCCATAGTCACTCATAGACGTATAGCGTGCCAACCTTTAAAGCTACAAACGTCCCTTGAAGCAGTGGCGGTTCGACCTGTCCTACTAAACAAACTCATCACCATTTGCTCGCTTTACATACCCCCGCATTACCAACTAAACAAACATGAATTTCAGTCCTTGATAGATCAATTGCCAGAACCCTATGTTGTTCTTGGCGATCTCAATGCGCACAGCAGCCTGTGGGGAGACGCTCGTATTGATGCGCGAGGTCGCCTCGTTGAACAGTTCCTTTTTTCATCCGGTGCGTGTCTGCTGAATAAGAAGACACCCACATATTATTCTCTCGCAAACAGAACATTTTCTTCAGTTGACCTCAGCCTAGTTTCCCCTTGTATACTGTCTGAACTCGAATGGGAAGTTACCAAGAATCCTTACGGAAGCGACCACTTCCCCATACTGCTAAAAACACATAAAGAAAAAGAATGTCTACCACAGGCTCCTAGGTGGAAGATTGAGACAGCAGACTGGGAGAAATTCCGAAACTTAACTAGTATATCATGGGATGACATGTCCTCGTTAGGAATTGATGCTGCTGTGGAATATTTTACAGCCTTCATAATAGATGCCACAACTAAATGTATATCACAAGTAAATGGATTCGCATGCAAACGGCGTGTCCCGTGGTGGAACGACGATTGTAGGATCGCTCGTAAGAAACAAAACAAAGCGTCGGGGTTGCTACGCGCCTCCCCACTGCGGAGAATCTTATCAATTTTAAAGAAGTAAAATCCCAAGTAAGGCGAATTCGCCGACAGGCCAGAAGAGAGAGTTGGCAGAAGCTTTTATCTGGTATCAACTCCTATACACATGATGCCAAAGTGTGGAACAGGGTTAATAAGATAAAAGGGCGACAAACATATTCACTTCCTTTGGTGAACACACAAGGTGAAACACTGAAAGATCAGGCAGACTCAGTTGGAGAACACTTTGAGAGCGTGTCGAGTTCACAATATTATTCGAAATCCTTTTTGAAATACAAACAAATAGAAGAATGCAAACCAATAATGAGAAAATCCAGACAGAATGAACCCTATAACCGGCCGTTCAGTATTGCTGAGTTGAGAGCTGCCTTGACCACATGCAAAAGCTCTGCACCGGGACCTGATAGAGTCATGTACGAAATGATCAGAAACTTACACACTGACACCGAACTTACACTACTCACGCTTTTCGACGCTATTTGGGCTACGGGATACCTCCCATTCACATGGAAAGAAGCGATTGTGGTCCCTGTTCTTAAGCAGGGTAAGGACCCTTCCATGGCGGCAAGTTACCACCCGATAGCTCTTACAAATTGTCTTTGTAAGCTTTTTGCAAAAATGGTTAATTGCAGACTTGTACATTTCCTTGAACTCAACAATATCCTCGATCCCTTTCAGTGTGGCTTCAGAGAAGGGCGGTCCACAACCGATCACCTTGTGCGCATTGAGGGAAACATTCGCGACGCCTTTCTACATAAACAATATTTCCTATCCGTATTCCTCGATATGGAGAAGGCGTACGACACTACGGGGCGCTATGGTATCTTGAGAGACTTGTCGGGAATGGGAATCCGGGGCAATATGCTCGTCATAATAGAAAGCTATTTGTCCAACCGTACATTCCGCGCGAAAGTCGGCAATGTATTGTGGCGACCTTTTATACAGGAAACTGGTGTACCTCAAGGAGGTGTACTCAGCTGCATGCTCTTCATCGTGAAAATGAACACCCTTCGTGCTTCATTACCGCCAGCCATTTTTTATTCTGTTTACATAGACGACATACAGATAAGTTTCAAATCCTGCAACCTTACAGTATGTGAGAGGCAAATTTAACAGGACTTGAACAAAGTGTCCAAAGTGTCCGACTGGGAGAAGTTCCGAAACTTAATATCTCATGGAATGACATGTCTTGTTTAGGAATTGATGCTGCTGTGCAGTATCTCACAGCCTTCATTATGGATATTGCATCTAAATGCATATCAGAAGTAAATGGCTTGGCATGTAAACGGCGGGTCCCGTGGTGGAACGAAGATTGCAGGATCGCTCGTAAGAAACAAAACAAAGCGTGGGGGTTGCTACGCGCTTCTCCCACTGCAGAGAGTCTAGTGAACTTTAAGCAAGTAAAATCCCAAGGCAGGAGAACCCGCCGACTGGCCAGAAGAGAAAGCTGGCAGAAGTATTCATCGAGCATTAACTCGTTTACAGACGAGGCCAAAGACTGGAACAGGGTAAATAGAATTAGAGGGCGACAAACATATTCACTCCCTCTGGTAAATACACAAGGCGACACACTGCAAGATCAGGCAGACTCACTTGCGGAGCACTTTCAGAGCGTGTCAAGTTCAAACAATTATTCGCAATCTTTTCTCATATATAAACAAATAGAAGAACGTAAGCCATTAACAAGAAAAAGTCGAGAGAATGACCCTTACAACCGTCCTTTCAGTATAGCCGAATTGAGAGCTGCCTTGAGCGCATGCAAGAGCTCCGCACCAGGATCTGATAGAATCATGTACGAAATGCTGAAAAACTTACACAATGACGCGCAAGTGACACTACTTACACTTTTCAACACTATCTGGGACGCACGGTACCTTCCGACCGCATGGAAAGAAGCCATTGTGGTCCCTGTTTTAAAACAAGGCAAAGATCCTTCCTCAGTGGCAAGCTACCGCCCGATAGCCCTCACAAGTTGCATGTGTAAGGTATTTGAAAAAATGATAAATCGGCGACTGATCTATTTCCTTGAACAGAACAAAATGCTTGATCCCTATCAGTGTGGCTTCCGATAAGGGCGCTCCACAACCGACCATCTTGTACGTATTGAAGGAAATATCCGGGACGCATTTATACATAAACAGTTCTTCATCTCGATATTTCTCGATATGGAAAAGGCGTATGACACAACGTGGCGATACGGGCTCTTGCGAGACTTATCGGAAATGGGCATTCATGGTAATATGCTCAACCTAATAAAAAGCTACTTGTCCAATCGTACCTTCCGGGTGAAAATCGGCAATGTGCTGTCACGTCCTTTTACACAAGAAACTGGTGTACCCCAGGGAGGCATGCTCAGTTGCACACTTTTTATTGTTAAGATGACAACGCTTCGTGCTTCTTTACCACCGGCCATTTTTTATTCCGTCTATGTGGACGACATTCAAATAGGCTTCAAATCCTGTAACCTCGCAGTATGCGAGAGACAGGTACAGCATGGTTTGAACAAGGTGTCAGGGTGGGCAGAGAAAAATGGTTTTAAAATCGATCCTCAAAAGAGTTCTTGTGTGCTGTTTACAAGGAAGAGAGGTCTGGTTCCGGATCCTTGCTTGGAAATGTGTGGACATCAGATACCTGTAAACAAAGAGCACAAATTTTTAGGTGTTATACTGGACAATAAACTTACTTTCGTCCCACACATTAAACATCTTAAAGAAAAGTGTCTGAAAACAATGAACTTCATGAAACTTCTATCCCAGACTACGTGGGGTAGTGACAGGAAGTGCCTAATGAATCTCTATAGAAGCCTCGTCCGGTCACGATTAGATTATGGTGCCGTGGTATATAACTCTGCCGCCCCGAGCGCGCTAAAGATGCTAGACCCTGTTCACCATCTAGGTATCCGCTTAGCCACGGGCGCTTTCAGAACAAGCCCGATCGAAAGCTTATATGCCGGATCGAATGAATGGTCTCTCCACCTACAGAGATCATACATTAGCTTTACATATTTCCTTAAAGTACACTCCAATCCTGAACATCCATGTTTTCATAGCGTTACCGATATGACGTGCGCTACACTTTTCAGCAATCGCCCCTCCATAAGACAGCCTTTCTCGCTGCGTGTGAGGGAGCTTAGCAATGAAATGCATGTCCCACTCCTCGAGCATCGCTTAATGCACCTAACCAAGCTCTTACCTCCTTGGGAGTAGCAGGTGATACAATGTGACATATCCTTTATAAAAGTTACAAAGAACGCTCCTGAGGCCGAAATCAGAATGCATTTCCTAGAACTGCAGTACAAACACTCCTGCGCAGAGTTCTACACAGACGCTTCGAAGTCAAATGCCGGGGTATCCTATGCAGCCGTCGGCCCATCCTTCTCGGAATCCGATGTACTGCATCCGGAAACAAGCATCTTTACGGCCGAGGCCTACGCATTACTCTCTGCTGTGAAGCATATAAAAAGATCAAAACTTCCAAAAGTAGCGATCTATACAGACTCTCTAAGCGTTGTGAAGGCCCTAATGTCACTCTACAAACATAAAAATCCCGTATTTAATGAACTGTATTCGGTATTGTGTAAAGCGTACTCATCTAACCAGAACATCATAATATGCTGAGTCCCTGGCCGTAAGGGAATCGAAGGTAACGTTCTCGCGGACGGGATGGCCACGTCAATCACATCGCAAGCTGTTAACCTTACCGCTGATGTGCCTGTCACAGATCTGAGGCCTTTCTTACGAAATAAACTGCGACATCACTGGCAGTGCACGTGGGACGCGCAAACAAATAACAAACTGCAAGTTATAATGCCCCAGATAGGTTTTTGGCCCTCCCCAACAAAATCTCGGCGAACAGATGTCCTATTCTGTCGCCTCAGAATAGGACACACGTTTGGCACCCATAGTTATCTGCTTACTGAAAGTGAACCTCCAACCTGTGGTAGATGCGGTGAGAGGCTTAGCGTCCTCCACGTGCTCCTGGAGTGCCGGGAAGCCGAAACGGAGAGAAAGAAACATTTTCCGCTTGCTTACCATTATAACATCCCTCTACACCCGGCTATGTTTCTCGTAAGGAACCGCTTTTTGACACCAATACAGTCCTCAATTTTTTAAAATGATGTTGTGCTACATGTAATAAGACCATTAAACTCGTAGCGCATCCTCTTTCCAGAGGATGCCGCTGTGATAGTTTTATATAGCACATGCCTCCAGGCCCTTGTGTCGCAAGAGCTGTAACGAGGCCATGGCGCTCTAGTTAATTTTAGAAACTCATGCAATCTTTAATATCGTATCATTATTCTGAAATGCAGCTCAATGCTCATAGTACGCGTCATTTGTCATCGCCATAATTTTATTACACATACATTTTACGCACTTTACAGCGACTATATTTTAGGCCCCTTTACAGCCATGTCACATCAACTCCATAGAACCCATCACTCCACTGCGAAATCATTAACACTTGCATGGCACTCCATGGCCACCATGGCGGCCGCATTTCGATGGGGCGAAATGCGAAAACACCCGTGTGCTTAGATTTAGGTGCACGTTAAAGAACCCCAGGTGGTCAAAATTTCCGGAGTCCTCCACTACGGCGTGCCTCATAATCAGAAAGCGGTTTTGGCACGTAAAACCCCAAATATTTAACTCTTTGGCCATACCTGGCCCTTGCGCCAAGAAAAACCACACATTCATTCATTAATTGTGGTTGTCGTTGCTGCCGGGTTAGCTTGCGGCAAGACAATAGTAGGCAGTAGAGAAAGCAGCATTCAGAGCAGCCATGGATTTGAAGTCGTTGCGCAAACCTAAATTGCTGGAGCTTGCAAGAGTGTTGGGTCTGGATGTCTCAGAAAAACTCAGAAAACCAGAACTGCTAAGGGCTATTCTTGAGTTAGAAGCTGAGGATGACGAGCTGTCGGAATGCCTTGAGACCATTGAGGAGAGGAATACGGTAAAAAGAGAAAGAGAGGAGCGCGAACGTAAAGAGCAGAAAGAGAAAGAGGAGCGCGAACGTAAAGAGCAAAAAGAGAAAGAGGAGCGAGACCGTCAACTCGCTTTGGAAACGAAGCGTCTCGAGGTAGAGGTGGAACGCGCTCGTAATGGAAGTCAGGCACACGGTGCATGAGAACGAGTATCGTTGAAAATGACTGACCTGATGCGGCCGTTTAAGCTTGGAGAGGACATTGGTTTGTTCCTGGTTAACTTTGAGCGAACGTGCGAGAAGCAGGGGTTCTCTCGGGAAACGTGGCTACAGCACTTGCTCACTTTGTTACCCGGCGAGGCGGCCGACGTAGTCTCTCGCTTGAAGAGAGAGGAGGCAGAAGATTTCGACCAAGTGAAATCGAGTCTGCTAAAAAGTACAGGCTGTCAGCGGAGGCGTTCCGTCGGAAGTTTCGGGAAAATGAGAAAGGCAGAAGTCAGTCATATACAGAGTTTGTCTACAGGCTTATGTCAAACATGCAGGAGTGGCTCAAAGAAAAGAAAGCGTTTGGTGACCACGAGAAAGTTCTGCAGTGTTTCGGGCAGGAACAGTTTTGTAGTCGGTTACCTGAGAACGTGCGGTACTGGGTTTTGGATAGGCCAGACGTTAGTACGGTGGCTAAAGCCACCGAGCTAGCCGAGGAGTTTGTGACGCGTCGGGCTCGCGGAGCTAAGGACTGTCAAAAGGGTGAATTTTTCTCCAAGTTTGAGAGGCCGAAGTTCACACCCATGAGAGCATGGTGGGACACACGTAGTGCGGATGCGAGAGAAACCAGTCCAACCGAACGTAAGGAGACGGCGGCAGCCGAAGCCGAACGCAGAAAGCGGTTCGAGACGAGGCAAGCGCGCGTGTGTTATACGTGCCAGAAGCCGGTTCACTTTTCGGCGCAGTGTCCAGAAGCAAAAACAAAAGTCGTGTTTTTGTCATTATGCAGCACTGACGAGAGCATGAAGCTTCTCGAGCCTTACATGCGAGACCTCCTCGTGAACGGGAAAGAGTGCCGAGTGCTTCGTGATTCCGTAGCTACAATGGATGTAGTTCACCCCTCTTACGTAGAACCCGATATGTTCACGGGCGAGTGCGCATGGATCAAGCAAGCCGTGGAAGCTCATAGCGTCTGTCTGCCCGTAGCAAAAGTGCTTATTGAAGGACCTTTTGGAGCACTTGAGACGGAGGCCGCAGTGTCATTTATGCTGTCCCCCGAACCCCCAGTACCCGTACCTATTTTCGAACAGGTCTGATCACCTCATGCGTGAGAAGGGGCTTTTGTTTGGTGAGGCTAGCGTTCAGACCTTAGCCAGATCGAGAGTTCAGGAGCTCGCTGCAAAGGCGGTAGTTGCGGGGCCGGCGTTGTCGAACAATGAGAAAGGGTCGGAGGCGCAGCAAGCTGATATTCAGAGCCCGTTCGAACTGAATAAAATTGAGCCTGTAGCGTTGAAGGCACCAGATACTGGAGAGGAAATGCTCGACACGGGAAAGTTAGAAGAGCTATCTACAGATTTGCTCATCGCGCCTACGTCAGATGGACTTCATAGGTTGCTAAAAGTCAGCCGGTCGGCTTTGATAGCCGAGAAAAATAAGGATGGCAGCCTAGAAAACATGCGCTGCAATGTCAAGGAAGGTATCGCCAAGAAAAATGCTGGTTTTGTGGAAAGAAGTGCGGTCCTGTAGCGGAAGTATCTAGACCGCAGGGGAGTAGAGTTCGATCAGCTGATCGTGCCTCAGTGCTACCGTCAGGATCTGTTGCGCTTGTCTCATGGGGGTTCATGGTCCGGACACCTAGGAGTTAAGAAGACTAAGGACCGTCTCTTGCAAGACTACTATTGGCCAGGGTGTTTTCGTGAGGCAGAACACTTTGTGAGGACATGTGACACCTGTCAGCGGGTGGGCAAACCAGGGGACAAATCGAGGGCGCCGTTGAAGTTGGTACCTATCATTACGGAGCCTTTTAGACGGGTCGTTATTGATACAGTCGGACCTCTGCCGGTAATAACCACGCGGTACAGACACATTTTGACTGTGATCTGCCCAGCGACAAAGTTCCCTGAAGCAGTGCCGCTTAAAGAACTGAGCTGAGTTGAGATAGTCAATGCGCTACTGTCCATATTTGCGCGAGTTGGTTTTCCTGCGGAAATCCAGTCAGATCAGGGCACAGTGTTTACTAGCGCTTTGACGGCAGCCTTTCTCGAAAGGTGCGGGGTAACGCTGTTACACAGCTCAGTGTACCACCCACAGTCCAATTCCGTTTAGAAGCTCCACTCCGTCATGAAGCGCGTGTTGAGAGCATTGTGTTTTGGACAACAAACTGACTGGGAGCTGTGTCTGCCTGGGGAGATGTTTGCATTAAAGACCGCGTCGCATGCGGCTACGGGGTTTTCGCCAGCTGAGCTGGTGTACGGTCGATCGCTGCGGTCTGCGCTTCGCATGCTTCGAGACTCGTGGGAAGGCAGGGGCGACGACCCAGTCGTGGTGGAGTACGTGCTTAGGCTCCTCGAACGCTTAAGAAGGGCACAGGAGTTGTTAGGTGAAGCAATGGCAAAGTCCCAGCAGAGGGCCAAGTTTTATTATGATCGGACAGCCAGGGCCCGTCGTTTTGAGGTCGGCGATGAGGTAATGATATTGCGCACATCGCTAAAACACAAACTGGACGTGCAGTGACAGGGCGCAGCACGGGCTGTTCAAAAACTGCCGGACGGGTACTACGTGGTGAGTCTGCCAGGAAAACGGAAAACACAGCAAGTTTACCACTATAATCTACTCAAACCCTATAGACAACGGGAAGCAGTGGTGTGTATGATGGTAAACGTTCCCGAAGAGCTTGCGGTCGAGCTTCCGGGACTAGGCTCAGTGACGAACAGGGAAGACACTGATCAAGTCATTAGTGACTTAATCAGTAAATCACCGCTGTCGCCTGAGCAGAAAACCGAACTACACCAGCTCTTACAAATGTTTCAAGGTCAGTTCTCTGAGAGGCCTGGCAGGACTTCTGTCCTTACTCATGAAATAGAACTTACCTCCACAGAGCCAGTACGATCCAAGGCGTACCGGGTGTCACCCCGCCAGCGCGATATTATGGAGGCTGAGGTAAAGAAAATGCTACAGCTCGGTGTTATTGAGGCGGGTGAGAGTGAATATACCTCCCCTTTGATTTTAGTTGAGGTACCGGGCAAGGAACCTCGTCCTTTCGTCGACTACCGCAGGCTTAATTCCCTCACTAAGGATCAAATTTATCCGATCCCTAACATCGAGGAGCGCCTTGAGAAAATTAGTAGCGCTCAGTTATTTCCACCCCAGATATTGTCAGGGGTTATTGGCAGGTTCAACTTACACAAGAGGCTAGTGGGTATGCGGCGTTCATTTCACCAATGGGAACATTCCGTCCTAAAGTTTTGAGTTTTGGTTTGAAGAACGCGCCATACTGCTTTTCAAGCCTCATAGACAAAGTGTTGCGGGGACAGGAAGAATTCGCTTTACCGTATTTAGACGACGTAGCGATATTCTCCGCATCCTGGTCTGAGCATATGGCACACTTGCGGGCAGTGCTAACCCGCCTGGGCGAAGCGGGCTTGACAGTCAAGGCTCCCAAGTGCCAGTTAGCACAGGCCGAGGTTGTCTACCTCTGTCACGTGATTGGACGGGGTCGTCGCCGCCCCTCTGAAATAAAGGTGGCCGCTGTGCGAGACTTCCCGCAACCGCGCACGAAGACCGATAATCGGTCGTTCTTAGGTGTCGCCGGCTACTATAAGAGGTACATCCCCAGGTACTCTGATATCGCGGCTCCCCTGATGGATGCTCCAAGAAAAACATAGCCCCAAACAGTCGTCTAGAATGAGACAAGGGAAAGGGCTTTTAGCGCCCTAAAAGCGCCCTCACAAACCAGCCTGTGCTACGATCGCCAGACTACACAAAAGGGTTCGTTGTTCAGTGCGATGCTAGTGAGTGAGGCATGGGCGTTGTACTGTGCCAACGGGAAAATGGAGAAGTGGAACAACCCGTCCTGTATGCTAGTCGTAAGCTGACCAGTCGTGAGCAGGCGTACAGCGCCACCGAGAAAGAGTGTGCGTGTCTCGTGTAGGCCGTTCAGAAACTGTCATGCTACCTAGCCGGCTCGAGGTTTATCATTGAGACGGATCACTGCCCTCTCCAATGGTTCCAGACCATCTCTTCCAAAAATGGCCACCTCCTGCGCTGGAGCTTCGCTTTGCAGCAATATTCCTTTGAGGTGCGTTACAAAAAGGGGAGTCTCAATGGTAACGCCGATGGCTTAAGTCGAGGCCCCTAACGTAGGCATCAGCCTCAAAGTTGTTCTTTACTGATGTTTTTCTTCCTGAGGCAGGATTTTTAACATATTGCTTTTGTTTAGTGTTTGAAAGTCATGACGTGCTTTCTAGCGCAATTTTCCAAATTGTGGACGCGTTCTGAGCGCTGCTAGAATACTGTAAGGAACTGGGCAGTAGTATAAAAGCAGAAAGAGCCTGGCATGGCTTAGTGAGGGTTGTGTCGTGCTTGCTGACTGAGCGGTTGAGTTTCGGCGTAGTTCTAACGCTTGCTGGGAACGAGAAAAAAATGGCAGCTCTCCCGAAGTCACTTTGCAGTGTCCTGTGTGAACCTGTACGTGAGAACGAGGCCTTCTCTGTGCGCTGCGCTGAGGAAACACCGAGGGACGACCGACTTCGGTTATGAGCATCATCGAGTGACATCCCTCCGGACAGCGGATGCAGTCCCCTGACCATCGGGATCTCCTTCTCCCGGCGGGGCGGTCTGTTACGTTTCGCCTGCGACGTGCGGTATAGCCGGCGTGGATGCAACGGACACCGGGGCTTCGTTCACAGCGGCGGACATTTTGGCCAGTTCAGCGCTGTCCCAACGCCACCTGCTGAGCGCGTCCAGGCATGTTTCGATGCCACGTGTCTTCGTGTGTGCGTGTTTGTGTGTGCGTGTGGATGTTGGTGCCCACGCTTGTCAAAGCGCGGCAGCCGGGGAGAGGAGCTCCCCAACTGTGAATCGAGGAGGTCTGACCGGCGCCGGCCCGGCGGATACGTCACTTCTTGTCACAACGTGTCCGTGCACCACCCTCACGTGCGCCTCTTGCGAGCCGTTCCTTCTTGCCCTCGCCTCCGAGAGTATAAAAGCAGCTGCCCCCGGACGCCAAGAGAGAAGCTTCGATTTACTCAGTCAAGTAACGTGGTCTCCCGTTTCTCCACTTCGGTCGACCTGACCGGCCGCTCTTCTGCGATGCTAGAATAAACAAGTTGTTCTGTTAGCAGTCGACTCATCCTTTGCCAGGACCTTCGGATGCTTCCAGCTGTGCCCCAGGCCGCCAGGCCAACGCTACCCTTGGGGCTTGCGACCCATTTGCAACAACAGCCTATGTTTGCAAACAGCGAAATGGTCTATGCTTGCATTTCGAGTTTGTCATTGCCTTCTGTGATACTTCGGCCCTTACAGTATATCAATCAAATAATGAATAAATAATTTTATATAAATAAATAGACTTCATTGTTTACCTTGTTATCTTCTAGTACAAGACTTACGTAGCATCAGTTATGCGTGTTCTGGAATTGTTACGTCGCTATAGCCGTGGTTGGCTGCCGACGATTTATTAATCCAAGAAAACAGGTACATGGTATTTCAGGCGCAGGAGCCAGCACTCGCGAAGCGTTCGTTCCGTGAGGCGTGCTCGGGCGGAAACCGTCAGTGCCTTCACGCGCCCACTATTCCTTGTCTTCTGGCGACATATCAGTTTTCACGGCCTTAGACGAAGTCTCCATAGAGGTCTCGAGGCCACCTAACTTCTGGTGGCTGCAGTTGCCGCGTCGATCCTGCTCGTGACGTCGAGGTCGCTGGTAGAAACAAAGTGTTCTTTTTCGTATATTGTGAGTCTGATACCAGAGGAACACCAGAACTTGTTTCTTTTGGCATTGCGTCCGATAACTTGTCTGCTATGTTCCAATCCGTGGACGCTTGAGTTGCTTGCCTAATCTGACTCGGTTTATTATGTTGTTGAAGTGACGTCGAACCTTTCCGACGACGCTTTTTATAAGCCAGGATCGTGGGCCGAAGCGGCGCAGTATTTCACCTTCAATCCAGTCTGGCTCTTTCTAAAAATTGACGGATAGGCACTTTTTCCCCTACTGAGAAGCGACATGATTGCTTCAGTGTCTCCTGCGCACATGGATCTCTGTTTCCGTCTCCGGCTTGAGTAGGTCGAAGGGACAGAAAAGTTTTCGTCCAAGCGTTGCTCTCGCAGGTGTCATTCCTGTAACCGTGTGAACTGTCGTATGTTGGCGGTACAGGAACTTCGCAAGTCGACACTGTAGAGTGATACGCGGATGGTGGCATTTTACGCATAGCACTGCTTTATCTCGCTAGAAATAAAAGCTCTCCCGTTGTGGGATACGAATTCTTGGGGAACGCCGAAAGTAGCGAAGAGATTTCGGAGTACATCGATGACGACTGTGGATGTTGGTTTTGTCACTTGGCGACTTCCAGCCACCTTGTGTACGCGTCCACATCAATTAAGAAGGTGCGCCCGTGTAGTGGCCCCACGAAATCAACGTGCACCGTGTTCCACGCTGTCTGAGGACCGTCCCAGGTGGGAACAGTATCTTTGGGTGGCCTCTTCTGCGTTGACTAGCATTTACGGCACTGTCGTACCGTTTCGTCGCTAACCTTGTGGATTCCAGGCCACCATACGTACCTTCTTACACAATTATTCATGGCTACCATTCCTCGGTGACCAGCATGTAGAAATTCCAGAAGGTGAGATCACGCTGAGCTTGGTGAGCGCTGCACCCGTGACCCAATACTGAGGCAGTCGCGATGAATTGCCAGTGCAGTCGCTTTTCTTCTTCAATGAGTATTTGCACTGTACCACCCTGCACTGACACGTACAGCCTTTACATGATATTGTCTTGTTGTGTCAGACGTGCTATCTCTGTGACTGTGAACGGTGATCTCGACAACGCTTCAAGCAATAGCATGTTACCTGGTGGCCATGGCTAGTCGGTGTGTTCTGGTAATGCAATCATCTCAGCGCGTCTCCGTTTTCATGGCTCTTGCTGTGCCTGTAGGCAATGCTCTAGTCATACGCAGATGCCATGATACACCATATTGACACGTGTACTTGTTTATCTTTTGCGGGTGACCGCTTGTCACCGCCTAACAAATATTATCGCACAGCGCAGGATGTGCCTGCATATATCGGAAGTATCTGGAATGTTATCGATGGTTCCATCCGCTGTCTGTCGCCGAACCTTGTTTCATCTCATTGCATGTATGCACAACGCAAATAGTGTAGAACTTTGTGGAAGACACGCGGGTCCCAGCGACTCCTATAGAACATTTGACGACTGATGTAAAAAGCCGACACGCTTGAACCGCTGATCAGATTTCGATGATCGCTGACTGTGTTCGCCGCTGTCGCCGTCCTTTGACCGTAGCCGCTTTTGTAGCCACGGGTTCGCCCAGTAAAAGTTAGTTTGTTCTTTCACATTATTGCTACTGTGTTCTTTATACGTCACTACCACGTGCCATCTGGTGGAGGTGCTTTGCGTTCATGTACCGTGCACTCGTTTATCTTTTGCGGGTGACACCTTGTCGCCGCCTAACAAATGTTATCGCACAGCGCAGGACGCGCCTGCAAGTATCGGAGGTTTCTAGAATCCTATCGGTGGTTACATCCGCTGTCTGTCAGCGAACCTTGTGTAATCTGATTGCATGTATGCGAGACGCGAATATTGTAGAACTTTGTGGAAGACACGCGGGTCCCAGCAATTGACACGCTGATCAGATTTAGACGACCGCCTACGGTGTTTGCCGCTGTCACTGTTCTTTGAGCGTAGCCTGTTTTCGTAGGCACAAGTTCACCCAATAACAGTTAGTTTCGTCTTTCACAGTATTGCTACTGTGTTCTTCATACGTCACTACCACGTGACATTGTGGTGGAGGTGCTTTGCGTTCATGTACCGGCCTCCCCCACAAAGTCGTGATCAAGCGCGAACGCGAAAGAGAACACCAAAGTAGCCAAGAACCAGCGAGATAGCCGCAGACTGCAAGATTGTGAAATCACGGTAATCTACAAGTCCGGAAGAAAACACTCTGACGCCGACTGCCTATCACACGCCCCCATAGTTTCCCCGCCGCGAGACAACGAGGACAACGACGCCTTCCTCGGAATAATAAGCGCAGAAGACGTCCCTAAACAGCCACGAGCAGACCCGGAGCTAAAAGGCCTCATCGAGCATTTAGAAGTGGACACCGACGTTTTCCTCAGGGCATTTAAGCGCGGATTGTCTTCATTCACGCTAGAAAACAACCTGTTTGTGAAAAAAAACTTCTCGCCAGTCCGCGCCAACTACCTTCTTGTTCCGTCAGCGCTGCGTCTAGAAGTACTGCAGGCGCTACGTGACGATCGAACCACTGGTCACCTCGGGTTCTCCCGGACGCTGTCGAGGTATAAAGGAATGGTATCACTGGCCGCGCCTGACCGCCGACGTCGCCCGTTATATCAAGACATGCCGAGGCTGTCAGTGACCCAAGACAACATCGACAAGGCCAGCAGAATTACTACAGCCGATCTAACCTCCTTGCCGACCATTTCAGCAAATCGGGATGGATTTGTATGGACCATTTGCGACGTCAACATCCGGAAATAAGTGGATCGTCGTGGCGACGGACTATCTCATCCGCTTCGCTGAAACTAAAGCTCTACCGAGTGGCAGCGCAGCCGAAGTGGCGAAATTTGTCGTGGAGAGCATTCTGCTGCGACATGGTGCCCCAGAAGTCCTCATCACCGACAGAGGAACGGCCTTTACAGCCGAGCTTACCCAAGCCATTCTGTAATACAGCCGGACAAGCCACAGGAGGACAACTGCCTACTACCCGCAGACAAATGGTCTCACGAAGCGCCTGAACAAGACCCTCGCCGATATGTTAGCAATGTACCTCGACGTAGAGCACAAGACGTGGGACGTGGTCCTGCCATACGTAACCTTTCCTTACAACACGGCGGTGCAAGAAACAACACAGATCACGCCGTTCAAGCTGGTTGATGGCAGGAACCCGACGACGACTCTCGACGCCATGCTGCCGCAGGTCTCCGATGAAGAAAATCTTGACGTCGTTACCTATCTCCAGCGCTCCGAAGAAGCCCGACAGCTCGCCCCCCTACGGATCAGGAACCAGCAGCGTACCGACAGCCGACACTACCCCCTCGACAACGCTAAGTTGAGTACCAATCCGGCGCCCTGTTTGGTTTTGGACCCCGATACGCCAACGAGGACACAGTGAGAAACTATTGTGACGCTGTGTCGGACCCTACAACATCATCCGACGTATTGGCGAACTGGACTATGAGGACGTGCCAGGCGGCATTTCGCATTCGCAGCGGCGCCGCGCACTATCTGAAGGGGTCCACTTGGTGCGTCGTAAGCCATTTTAAGCGTTGTGACAAACTTCCTTTTTACTTAGTTACGGGTGATGTTGGTAATTACTTTTGTTTGTTTGCAGCGTCGGGTCGATGCCATTTAAGAGGGGGGTATTGACACGTGTAGTTTATCTTTTACGGGTGACTGCTTGTCACCTCCTAACAAATGTTATCACACAGCGCAGGACGCACCTGCATGTATCGGAAGTTTCTGGAATGTTATCGATGGTTGCATCCGCTGGCTATCAGCGAACCATGTGTAGTCTGATTGCATGTATGCGCGACTCAAAGAGTGTAGAACTTCGTGGAAGACACGCGTGTCCCAATTATTGCTCTGGAACATTTGACGACTGATGTATAAAAGCCGACGCGCTTGAACCGCTGATCAGATTTCGACTATCGCTGACTGTTTTCGCCGCTGTTGCCGTTCTTTGAGCGTAGCCTGTTTTTGTGGGCACTGGTTCGCCTAATAAAAGTTAGTTTCGTCTTTCACAGTATTGCTACTGTGTTCTTTATATGTCGCTACCACTTGACAATATGGTCATTCGTGGTTAAAGGATTTCAGCCGTTTGGTTTCTCCGGGCCCAGTATGACGAGCAGTGGCTGATGGTCCGGGACGAAAGTTACCGTTCTTTCCGCAATGTATTTGTGTAACTTATGAGCTGCACACACTACAGCAAGACCTTTTCTATCCAACTGTGCACAGTTTTGTTCCGCAGGCCCAAAAGTCCCAAATGCAAATGCGATCGGTGCTTCTCTATTCTGGTCATCACGTTGGGACAGAACAGCTCCTATGCCATACGGTGAAGCATCGCATGACACAAGAAGCTCCTTCCGTTCGTCGTAGTGGGCCAGTGCGGTCTGACGGAGAAGCAATCTCTTAAGTTTGTTAAACGCTTGTTGATGCTGAGTTCCCAATCAGCACGTGGCGTCCTGCTGAAGGAACTGGTAGAGGCAGCTGGCAATTGTTGCCCTGTTCTTCAAGAATCTGTCGTAGAAAGCCAGCATTGCGAGACGTGACTGCAGGGCTTCCTTGCTGTTTCTTGCTGGAGCCTGAATGATAGCCCGAACTTTCTTTTGGCTGGCGTGAAATCCTGTTTTGTCAATTCGGTGTCCTAGAAAAGAAACTTGTCTCACTTCAAAACGGCACTTGACTTTTCCGAGGCGCAGATTGTACTTGTGCTGCCTCTTGAGGACTTCTTCCAATCTGGCGGCATGTTCCGCGGTATCCTTTCCGCTGATGATCATGTCATCTAAGTATGCACAAACTCCTGTGATACCAGGCAGGATAGTCTCCATAAAGGGTTGGAAAATGGCTGGTGCTGCAGAGATTTCAAAAGGCAACCATTTGACCTTGTAGAGCCATTTCAGCGTGTTGAGCGCCAATATCTCTTCTGTATGTGTTGTCACTTGGAGGTTCTGGTAAGCTTGTGCTAAATCCAGGGTGCTGAATACCTTGCCGCCGTTCAAGTGGCTGAGGGCTTCATTAGCGGTGGGAAGTGGCTAATCTGCCTTCTTCGGTACCTGATTCACTATGCGACGGTAGTCACCGCAGATTCGTAACGAACCATTCTTTCGAACGTGTCAGAGAGGCATCCCCAATCCGAATGCTGCACAGGCTCGATTATGCCTTGATCTTGCAGTCGATCCAGTTCAGCCTCTACAGTCTACCGCAGCGCGAAGGGAACCGGACAAGCTTTTTGAAACTTTGACGTTGCTACTTCCACAACTTGGATTTGTACCGCCGGACCGACGTGCCCTGATATGTCCTCGTCAAACACAGACTGGTACTTGTCCAGAAGCTTCGAAACAAGTTTGTCGTCTTTTCTACTGCTTTTTCTACGGCCTTTTCCACTGCTTTCTGCAGGTACGTTCTACAGCTGTTCTTTCTGCTTGATATTATTCTTAGGCTCCTGGATCGCTCTGTTTCTGCTCTTTATTGTTAGATATGGGTGATAATCCTTTAAAAAGCCTTGGACAGACACTTGCTGACAAACCACCGTCGACTGTTAAAGAACTGGCTAAGGCTCTAGTTGATGTTACTTTGCGCCTTGAACAGATCACTGCAATCATCAGAGCAGACATCAAAGGTATAGCTGATGATAACAACAAGTCATCTACCGATATGGAAGGACTCAAAGATTCTAAGACCCACATGAACACCATATTTGAGCAACTCAGAGCAGATGTGAAAGGTGTGTGCAGCGAACTCGCTGAGGTAAAGGAGAAGCAGTCCGACCACAGTCGAGATATAAAGGGATTAAACATTCAAGTAAAGAGCCTGAGGAAGGAAATGATAAAGCTAAAGCAGTATAGCCGTCGGAACAACTTAGAAATCAAAATCGTCCCTGCATCTTCTGAAGAATCTTTACCGGATATGGTGCTGAAGATAGCCAGATGCCTGAAGGAGGAGCTTCGACTGGAAGACATTGATGTGGTTCATCGGGTTCCGACAAAAGACAAAGGACGACCAAACATTGTCGTTAAGTTTGTTTCCAGGAACGTTCGTCACCCTCTGCTGCAGAGTGCTAAACGTAACAAGTTAATGACATCGTCACTTGGTCTTGAAAAGAACCAACCTGTGTACATCAATGGGCATGTTTGTCCAGAGTACAAGATTTTGCTCGGCAAAGCCATACAAACCAAGCGGGATAAAAACTGGAAGTTCGCTTGGGTGTCACAATCTAAAATCCTAATGAGGAAGCTTGAAAATCCACTGCAGTGCACATAAGAACTGAAGAAGACCTAGCCAACGTTGTCTAGTGTTCATATCTCTAACTAGCTACTGCTTTTCGTCCTTATGGCATATTCAATTACCGAAGTTAACACCGGATTTCATGCAAAACCACGCATCTCTATACTCCCACTGCAACATCAGAAGTCTGAATAGAAACAAAGGTTTATTGTGCGCATTTTCAGCGCAGCATCAGTTTTCCTATGACATCATTGCGCTCTCCTAAACATGGCTAAAAACAGCGAACACATTCCGATTTCCTGTTATTATTTCCTATATAACCCAAGACAGACTTCATCACGTGGCGGAGGTGTTGCTCTATATGTTAGACAAGAACTAACCCTCATCGAAATGCCTCAATTGCTTATAAGTAATGCTAACATGTCATCACTTTTTATCGCAATACCTACAGGCATGGTCATAGGCGTAGTCTATCGACCACCCAGTTCAATTTTACAACAGTTTTACAGTGTTCTGGAAACCTTTCTTTTCGGCTTGACCGATAGAAGCTTTAACTCTGTAGTTGTAACCGGGGGCTTCAAAATAGACACTTACGGAGACCTAAATGCCAATTATTCATGGTTATTACAATCATACAATTACAAGAACACAATCTCTCAACCCACAAGAATTACAGCAATCTCAGCCACAATCATCGACCATATTTTATGCAATCATAATATTCTCGCAGGTGTATACAATACGAGTATAACAGATCACTCTCCTGTCTTTGCATTGATACCTAATGATGGAAGCATTACTAGGAATGAACTAAATCCACGCACAGGTCGAATAAATTACTCGCTGCTTCGTGATAAAATTAAAAAGATAAATTTCTCTGACGTACTCACTGCAGGCAACAATACCGAATGTGATAAGCTACAGAAAACCCTCTCCCGTGTCATTTCTAAATGCGCAACAACCAATCATCACAGGTACGAGCAGCCGTTATGACCATGGATGACTAAGACTATATTAAGCGCCATTAAGGAAAGAGAGACTTGATACCAGAAGTGGAAACAGCAAAGACATAATATGTAATATTTACAGCAGTTTCATAGCTCCCGCAATTTTGTCGTTTCAATCATTCGTAACAGAAAAAAAGAGTTTAACGCGCAACTGATCCTTAAGGCTCAGGGTAATTCTAGAAAGATGTGGGACAATATTAACAAGGAAATTAGTGCACCTGTGAAAAGGCACATTGCTCCTGGCCGAATTGACACCGAAAAAGCTGATGAGTTTAATACATACTTTACCAACGTTGGGCCAGTTCTAGCTGACTGTAGAACTAATCAGACATGTGATGTTATTAACCCGTTATTATGCAGCACATTTTGCCTTAAACCAATAGAGGACACTCTAGTAAAAAATATATTGACCGATATGAATGCTAACAAGGCGGCTGGTCACGATGGCATTACTGTCAAGTTTTAAAAGATAACGTTGACCTCCTCTGCCCTGTTCTTACAACCATATTCAATCCTAATATCGCACGCGGTACATGCCCTGAAACTCTAAAGATTGCTAAAGTATCTCCTATATATAAATGCGGTGATAATAATGACCCTGGAAGTTATCGACCAATTTCTGTTTTGAGTGTTATTAATACATTGTTTGAGAAGCTTATTTCTATTCAATTGAAAGGGTACCTGAACACACACAACATTTTAAATGAATCTCAGCATGGCCTCAGAACCGGTCGCTCTACGTCCTCAGCAGTACTAGAGTTGTCGCAGCATATAAACGAAGCACTCCATAATAATGAATTAGCCTTAGTAATACATCTAGACCTCCAGAAGGCTTTCGATACAGTTATTCATTCTATACTACTAAAGAAACTTGAATACTACGGTTTCAGTGCCATTACTTTGAATTTATTTTCTAGTTACTTAACCAACCGACAGCAGTTTGTTAAAATTACTAATTTTACGTCATCGTGTTCTTTTGTTAAAACTGGCGTGCCACAGGGGTCTGTCCTAGGACCAATTTTATTTTCTTTGTATGTCAACGATTTTCCTTCAATTCTCACACCTTCCAAAGCTGTCATGCACGCGGACGATACTGTACTAGTGTTTACAGGCAAAACACTTCACGAAGTAATACAGATTGCTAATAAAGAACTAATCTGTGTTTCATCATGGTTTGGAGTAAATAAACTAACACTCAACAAAGCTAAAACTCAATACATGATTTTTAATTCTAGGCATGGTCGTGTTAACAGTGCACCTCTGCAAATATATCTTGATAATAGCACTCTGGAGCAGGTGAACAGAATTAAATATCTGGGCGTGACACAAGACAGTAGTTTAAACTGGAAGCCACACATTGATAATGTATGTTCAGAGCTAGCGTCACCGTGTTATGGGCTCTTAAAGGCGAGGGCATGCTTTGATATTTCGGTACTGAAAAAAATCTACTTTTCTCTCTTTCATTGTCATATGACATGCTGTTGCGAATCATGGTCGTCCACATTTAAAACATATTTGGATCCAATTTTGCACTTACAAAAGAGAGCGGTGCGGATAATGACGTTTTCTAGTCCATTCGAATCCAGTAGTCATTTATTTAGCAGGTAGAAAATACTTCCCTTTACCCTATCCTCCGAAATGAAAGTTGCTATTTCTGTGAATAACATAACATGTCGCAATCACTCATTGTCGTTTAACATATTTGTGATTCCTACACGAAATACTAGACACGCCACTAACATAAATTTCAATTTACCAGTTACCCGAAACGCATACGGTCAAAGACTAATGCAGTATCATGGTACAAAAATATGGAACGCCTTACCAATAGAAGTGAAGAGTGCCAGTAACTTTTTGTTTTCCATAAAAAGATTATATCTCAAAAATTAGTTAAGAATGTTTCTCTGTCTTTGTGGCGATATTTTTTCAGTAATACTATTCTATTGTTGCACTGATGTATGTTTTCTTTTTTCCCTCTTGTTTCTCATCCTGTACAATTATGTATAATCAATGCGCATTTGTTCATCACTGTCCTGATCGCCACAGCACAAACGCATGTATACCACATGGGCCCACAATAGCGTTGGCTATGGGCCCAAGAGTTGTCTGCTTATGTTGATGTACAAATTTATGATGAAATAAATGATGTCTAAAGGGGGGTCTAAAGTCATTGATGCCTGTTATCTGTATACCCAGATGAAGGAACCAAAAATTGGAGGACGCTTAAGCTTCGCCTTCAAGAGTGGAACGCGACAACTTCCCGTCGACCCGCCAAGGGGTGTAAGACAATGCACTACGGCGCAGCGATCACTTACGAGGCGCCCCGCATCGGACTTTGCGCCCACCTATCACGCGCTGAGCGCCGAGCAACGCAGCGTTCGGCGCGGCAACGAAACGTGCGCCTGAGCAAACGGAACGAACCAAAGAACTCGGTGTCTCGGAGGGGGAAACGATCTACGCCAGCCAAACGTCGTTATCGGCACGGGCAGAGAGATAGGTAGATAGTAATCTAAAGAAAGGAACGGCGCTTGATTCTGCAACCCGTGTGGGAGCACGGCGAAGCGTCGTCAGGGGAGAGGGAGTCGGGGCCGCGACGAGCCTGGCACCGGTCCGCGCACAGCCCCAATGCGCGCGTGGCGCGCCATCTGCCGGGGCAGCGCCGTACATTGAGAGAAGGGGGTCTTCTGCGTTTGCCGCAAGATGGCTCTGCGTGTGCGGTAAGCACAGAAGAAATGTATCGGAAACGTACTTCGCTACTCGTGTAAATGCGACTTGTGTAAGTTACATGCTCATAATTACCGATATACACCGCAGTATAACTTTCTACAGCACGTTTCTAAGGCAACACCGCATTCACTAGAAGCGCTTTTGTACCGCGTTCAAGCATCGAACTCGTGGCTGAGTGGTAGCATCTCCGTCTCACACTCCGGAGACCCTGGTTCGATTCCCACCCAGCCCATCTTGGAAGTTGCTTTTTATTTATGAAGTGCCTGCCGTGATTTATCGCTCACGGCCAACGCCGCGGACGCAGACGCCGACAACACCGGCTTTTCTGCGACACGTGCACCTTAACGCTATCGCGTTAATATCGTCCTCGTCGCCAATTGTTACCTCTCTGCAGCCATGTTTCGCTGCCGACGATTTATTAAGTCAAGGAAACACGCGCATAGTAGCAGCCACTATTTCAAGCGTAGGAGCCAGAATGACGAGGCGTTCGTTCCGTTAGGCACGCTCGTGCCAAAACCAACACTGCCTTGGCGCGTGCACTTCATCGTTGTCGTCTGCTGGCGACATATCAGGAATCATTTTACTCTCACACCCCTGCCTTTTGATGCCAACTGATAGGCGTATTTGTCATGGTAAAAAAACAAAGTGTGTCTTAGTGTAGCTGCGGTTGAGCCTACTAAGGACCACTATGACTGACATGCCTGGCGGCAGCGGAAGCGTGGTGCAATGCCATGAAGTCCGTCTATTACCGCAGAGGCCCATGTCTGAATATGTGTATAGTCGTGCCCGCTCATGGTGGTGCATAGCATTGGCACGATCACTATTTCTTGGATCGCTGTATCTGGCGAGTGGTATGTTGTTAGATGAGCGCACATGCTACATCTATGCCCTACTGCCTGCTGCGGTTAGAAAAAAAAACTTATTCTCTATCCAGGTGGCCCACAACAGTGGACAGCCGTCGACCACTAGAGGATACGCCTTCCTAGCCGACTTGGTTGGACTGAAGACGGCACACAAGGCGTTCGATAGCTTGCGACACGAGCGCGGAGTCACTTGTCTACTTCCCGGATTGCGCCTCACTCCTGACCAGCTGTTCTTTGTGGGACATTGCGCCCTGCACTGCAGCCTCGCTGCAGACAACGACGCCTTAAGGCAGCGAATCGACGCCCGCGAACGCTGCCACCTACCGCTCATGCAAATGAGCGAGTTCGGCCGGTCTTTCAACTGCAAGCGTGGCTCGCCATTGCGCCCGTTTGCCGAGTGCAGTTTTTAATATTTACCGGAGGAACGTCGTTCCGTTGCGAGGACAGTGTTTCTAAGAGCATCGAATCGTTTACAAATGTTGTATAAGTTCGCCATAGTACGTAGTTTCCTGTTGAAAAATAATATTGGGACGCTGGTTTCTGTCCTATGGGCACTGATCAATAGGCTTTAAAAGAACATATGCTGGGCCTTTTGGTAAACGGTACTTGCTTGTTCAGCGCAAAATTGCTCAATGCGAAAAAAAAAGACAGGACGGACGTGTCGTACCTTGTCGGTTCAGTCGTTCTCTTCGCGTTGTGTAATTTCGTGCCACAATTTAAACCGTTATATTCCAACGACCAACTGCAACGCAAATCACTAATCGCGGAATGTGGAAGGTTTGTTCCATAAATTGTTCTAACGTTTCTTTTTTTTCTGAATGGCTCCTGTGTTTTAGGAAATCCGATTTCTATAATACAATAATGAGAGTAGTTGCTGCGTCCGTGATACTTGGAAACGACTGCGGTTATGTCTACAAAATGGTTGTGGTTGGGCTGCATCGGAGCGTACAGGTATGCCAAGCTCAATGCTATAAGGCAGCTACCGAGTGGTAGGTGCTGCTTGTTACTTTAACAATATTGTGGCGCTTGCGCCACTGACATCTAACGATTTGACCAAAATATTTCTGGAAATAACCTAATGTACGCCCGGGCGGTGCGCACTTTGAAGTGAGGCGCCCGACGACGAAAAATACTGCCGCGGCTCTGCGGTCCAAGTGGATTGGGCTGCATCAAGGTGGCGGCATTGGAAACTGCTGACAGTGCTGCTCCACGGGGTCGTTCGTACTATTTCGTGCCCTGCTACTTGGGATCAGACCGCCCAACTGGTGCTCCTAATTGCATATAACGTGCACTTACGTGTTAGGCCTTTCTTTTTCCTTCTTTTATACCACGTGGTGACTTCGCGTGCTACTATGTAATTGCTACTATGCAACTATGTTATTGTAGTTCACTTAGAAAACAGCTATCCTGCTTCTTATTGAAGCCGCACGTACGTCTCGTGTGCATTTTCGCGCACATAGTGTTCCACCATTAGGTCTTGCGAAACTCAGACGAAGAAAGAAACCTGTAAGCTTTCTGCTTGCCGCTTTAAAGTAATAAAACGCGTGGATGGATGTTAGGAGCATTTACTTTCGAACGCGTGGTGGGTTGTGTCACCAGGCCCTTGTTCTTTTATTGCCTAGTGCCCTACCGATGTTAAAAACACGAAAAAAAGAACACATGAATTTTTATAACCTCGGTTTCCAGACCCCTATTATGACCTTTGTTTTTGTACACCTGCGTTATTTGCTTTTTCCATACTTCCACCAATCTTCTAATCGACTTTTACTAACCTCTATTGCGGACATGTTTACTATCCTACTGCTCTCACTAAACCCAAGGGCATCATGGAGGCAAGTGGTGCCTAAATTGAGCGCTGGGTAGATATCTTCGCATTCTAATGCAACATGCTCCATCGTTTCCCTAGCTTCAACACCGCAAGCACATGCTTCTTCTTTCTGATATCTCACTTTATCAGTGCGTGTTCTAAGGCATCCTGATCTTGCTTCGAAAAGCAGTGACCTTCATTTTGAGTTATCATAAATTGTTTCTTTCCTGATTTCGTATTTTCCTCTAAGTATATTTACTCATGGTAGGTTTCTTTTCAATTGCCGCCACACATCAGATTACCTCAGCCTCTCGGACTTTCCGCTTGAAGTCCTTTATTGATGCGTGGCTCGCCATTCAGACTACATACTTCCTTGTAAGCTTCCTAGTTCTTTTCCTCCATTGTGAATCAGTGTTCATCATCATCAGCCTGGTTGCGCCCACTGCAGGGCAAAGGCCTCTCCCACACTTCTCCAACTACCCTGGTCATGTACTAATTGTGGCCACATTGTCCCTGTAAACTTCTTAATGTCATCCACCCGCCTAACTTTCTGCCGCCCCCTGCTACGCTTCCCTTCCCTTGGAATCCAGTCCGTAACCCTTAATGACCATCGGTTATCTTCCCTCCTCATTACATGTCCCGCCCATGCCCATTTCTTTTTCTTGATTTCAACTAAGATGTAATTAACCCGCGTTTGTTCCCTCACCCAATCTGCTCTTCTGCCTTAACGTTACACCCATCATTCCTCTTTCCATAGCTCGTTGCGCCGACCTCAATTTAAGCAGAACCCTTTTCGTAAGCCTCCAGGTTTCTGCCCCATACATGAGTACTGGTAAGACACAGCTGTTATACAATTTTCTCTTGATGGATAGTGGCAACCTGCTGTTCATGATTTGAGAATGCCTGCCAAACGGACCCTAGCCCATTCTTATTCTTCTGATTATTTCAGTCTCGTGATCCGGAAGCGTGGTCCCTACCTGCCCTAAGCAGATGTATTCCCTTACCACTTCCAGTGCCTCGCTACCTATCGTAAACTGCTGTTCTCTTCCGAGACTGTTAAACATTACTTTTCTGCAGATTAATTTTTAGACCCACCCTTCTGCTTTGCCTCTCCAGGTCAGTGATCATGCATTGAAATTGGTCCCTTGAGTTACCAAGCAAGGCAATATCATCAGAGAATCGCAAGTTACTAAGGTATTCTCCATTAACTTTGATCCCCAATTCTTCCCAATCCAGGTCTCTTAATAACTCCTGTAAGCACACTGTGAACAGCATTGGAGAGATCGTATCTCCCTGTCTGACGCCTTTCTCTATTGGAATTTTGTTGCTTGCTTTATGGAGGACTACGGCGGCTGTGAAGCCGCTATAGATATCTTTCAGTATATTTACATATGGCTCGTCTACACCCTGATTCCGTAATGCCTGTATGACTGCTGAGGTTTCGACTGAATCAAACGCTTTTTCGTAATCAATGAAAGCTATATATAAGGGTTGGTTATATTCCGCACATTTCTCTATCACCTGATTGATAGTGTGAATATGGTCTATTGTTGAGGAGCCTTTACGGAATCCTGCCTGATGCTTTGGTTGACGGAAGTCTAAGGTGCTCCTGATTCTATTTGCAATTACCTTAGTAAATACTTTGTAGGCAACGGGCAGTAAGCTGATCGGTCTATAATTTTTCACGTCTTTGGCGTCCACTTTCTAATAGATTAGGAATGTGTTAGCGTTCTTCCAAGATTCCGGTATCGCTCGAGGTATTGAGGCATTGTATATATAGGGAGCCAGTCTTTCTAGAACAATGTTCCTACCATCCTTCAGCAAATCTGCTGTTACCTGATCGTCCCCAGCTGCCTTCTCCCTTTAAATAACTCCCAAGGTGTTCTTTACATCTTGCGGAGTTACCAGTGGGATTTCGACTTCCCCTAGTCTATTCTCTGTTCCAATATCGTCGTGGGTGCCCCTGGTACTGTATAAATTTCTTTAGAACTTCTCAGTCACTAGCACTATCTCATCCATATTAGTAATGATATTGCCGGCTTTGTCTCCTAACGCATACATCTGATTCTTGCCTGTTCCTAGTTTCTTCTTCACTGCTTTTAGGCTTCCTCCGTGCCTGAGAGCATGTTCAATTCTATCCATATCATAGTTCCTTATGTCAGCTGTCTTACGCCTGTTGATTAACTTAGAAAGTTCTGGCAGTTCTATTCTAGCTGTCGGGTTAGAGGCTTTTATACATTGGCATGTCTTAATCAGATCTTTCCTCTCCTGCGATAGCTTGCTGGTATCCTGTCTAGCGGAGTTGCCACCGACTTCTATTGCACACTCCTTAATGATGCCCTTGAGTTTGTTGTTCATTGCTTCAACACTAAGGTCCTCTTCGTGAGTTAAAGCCGAATACCTGTTCTGTAGCTTGATCCGGAATTCCTCTAGTTTCCCTCTTACCGCTAACTCATTGATTGGCTTCTTATCTACCAGTTTCTTCCGTTGCCTCCTTAAATCTAGGCTAATTCGAGTTCTTACCATCCTATGGTCACTGCAGCGCACCTTGCCGAGCACGACCACATCTTCTATGATGCCCGGGTTAGCGCAGAGTATGAAGTCTATTTCATTTCTACTCTCGTCATTTGGGCTCCTCTACGTCTACTTACGTCTAACCCGCTTGCGGAAGAAGGTATTCATTATCCGCATATAATTTTCTTCTGCAAACTCTACTAATAGCTCTCCCCTGCTATTCCTAGAGCCTATGCTATATTCCCCCACTGACTTGTGTCCTGCCTGCTTCTTGCCTACCCTGGCATTGAAGTCGCCCATCAGTATAGCGCATGTTTTTTTTTTTACTTGTCGCCGATTCCACGTCTTCATAAAGGCTTTCGACTTCCTTGTCATCATGACTGGATGTAGGAGCGTAGACCTGTACGACCTTCAATTTGTACCTGTTATTAAGTTTCACAACAAGACCTGCCACCCTCTCGTTAATGCTATAGAATTCCTGAATGTTACCAGTTATATCCTTATTAATCAGGAAACCGACTCCTAGTTCTTGTCTCTCCGCTAAGCTCGGGTAGCCCAGGACGTGCCCGCTTTTTAGCACTGTATATGCTTCTTTTGTCCTCCTAACCTGACTGAGCTCTATTATATCCTATTTACTAACCTCTAATTCCTCCAATAACACTGCTAGACTCGCCTCACTAGATAACGTTCTAACGTTAAACGTTGCCAGGTTCAGATTCCAATGGCGGCCTTTCGGGAGCCAGGGATTCTTAGCACCCTCTGCTGCGTCATGGATCTGACCGCCGCCATGGTCAGTTGCTTCGCGTTTGCTGGGAACTGAGGGCCGGGGTTTGATTGTTGTATGCCTATAGGAGGTTGTGGCCAAGTACTGCACCAGGGTGGCCAATCCTGCTCTGGTGAGAAAGTGCGTTACCGGTTCTGGTCACCGGGATCAGGTCGCACTCCGGGCCTGCTTATGCAATTTTCTCAGCACGTGTTTTCTCTTTTAATCGATGTTATTCCTCTACAAATACGTGAACACTCTTACAGCCCACATCTACCCCAGTCAGCACCATCTTGTAAAATATAGGTGAAGTATGCAAAAAAAAAATTGACCTCGACATTTTGTTTATATTTGCGTATTCATCGCGTAACAGATTGCGCAGTAATTGGTATGGGGACCTTTAGTGCAGTCTGACCTCGAGCACCGAAAGCAGTTTTATTAAACTAAACTGTATACTGGATTTGTCCAGTAAGGTGTGTTATATTTTTTTTTCAGTCTATGTTTCATCTTTTCTTGCAGAAATGTTAAAATCCGGGCCAGTCGGTACATATTTGAAGGAAGAATTAAACGAGTCACAAAACACAAAGGAGAAGAGAGGTTCGTACCAGAACGACCGGACTAATAAAGCTCAGTTCATAGTCCAGTCGTTCTGGTGCTAACCTGTCTTCTTGTCCTTTGTGTTTTGTGACTGGTATTTTCCTTCGTGTTTTTTCCCATTTTCTTTAGACCGGCACTGTAGCTTAATTCGCGGCTCTGGCATTGCGCTACTAAACTCGAGCATGCGTGTCAGATCTATTCCACGTAATTCATTGGGGACGAAATTGAAAAGCACTCCAGTACCTATATTTAGGTGCGCGTTAAAGAACCTCAGCCGGTGATAACTGAACCCCGTGATTTTTCAATCCGCGTGATTAACCAATCTTATCGTGATTTTGTACAAGGTAAAGAGACAAAATGTTTTTATTTGAAATTTGGTGTATCCTTCGGCATTTTTTAAGGGTGGTAAACAGAAGGAAATTATTCCCGATTTTATATCACAGGAAAAAGAGGGCATACCAATCTTATACCTCAAACTTAAATCTACTGTTTTTCCTAACTGTGCGTCCGTTTTATGAGCAGCTTTCGTAATATAAGTGACTGTTTTCAGTTACGTGGTGCACTAACACTAACGAAAGAATTAAAAGAGCGGCATGCCTCACATACATGTAGAGACATATGAAGATCTGCTTTGTTCAGTGAATGAGATGGCTGTGCTACCATGTGCAACACACAGTTTTCATCGCCTGCGAACATGGTGACACTCTAGAAAATAATTCCTTGCCTGAATCGAGTTAGCAGACTTACATGTTGCCCCAAAGCGGGGCGTTTATGTTGAGTGACAGCATAAAACTTGTTAAGCAGAAGTTATCAGCCCCCGTGCGTCAGTTCGCTCAGCAACTGGTGCACCTCTGCGCAACAGCCGCACCAGAATCCCTACTCTCGAGCAGCAGAGTTATTCGGAACAGTCCTCACTTACAGCAGCCTTTGAGACATCAAAGTGGTGTTATGCGTTACATTTGAACAGATACAACCATTCGATAATTTTTAAGAGTCAACTCTGGAATCAGACGCACTGTGAATAGTATATACGATTTGATGAGGCTTCTATGTTTTAAGTTCATTTCACCTGCTGACATGTTGAAAGAGATCGCCAGACCTGCTGTGGAGAATATATTGCTCTTCGCAGCCTTCCTGATTCAGTCTGAGCACATATAGAAATATTTATCCAACACTGTTGAAAGCCCATTGGTTCACCTGGGGCTGGTTCCGCCTACAATACTAGAATTGTAATAAACTTTATTTGCATCCGTGATGAGACCTCCAGCCACAGGCCGTCGCTGGAAGCTGCCATGCGTGCCACCATGAATGGGCCTCTTCTGAGGATTGTTGGCGGCACACCATTAACACAGGTCTATCTAGTTGCATGCTAGAAGTTCTTACTCGATCCCTCTCTGAGTGCCCCGACGGCGTACCACTGTTACGTACCTTGCTGTTGCCGCCGCGAACCCGCAGGCACGTTCGCCTGAAGTGTAGTAGAGGTTAGATCGTGCAATATTTTGACGAGACACACAGAAGAGAAACACACACCACAGAGCGCTGTGGTGTGTGTTTCTCTTCTGTGTGTCTGGTCAAAATGTTGCGCAATCCAAGTTCTGATATGATATACCAACACGCCCAGTCGTCAACCTTGGCAAGTTTCGCCTGAAGTGACCGCACGCGCGTCCACCGGGCTCGTTCTCGGAAAGCGGTGAACTTCGTTTCGTATTATTCGAAACCTGCAATGTACGCACGCTCCTACTTCGTTAACTGTTAGAACTTGCCTTAAATGAGGCGCGCTGTGGCAATCAACGTATAACAGTAATTATAGTACAAAGTCTAAGAATAATTCCGTACTCCGCTCATCCGGTTAACAACCCGCTGCGAAAGACCGATCAATGCGCGAGCCTAGTGTGGTAAAAAGGAATGGTGACTTTATACTGGTCATCAGTTCGGGATGACTATGGCAAAGGCGCAAGAAGCTATGTATGCGCTTCCCTCTAAGCACAGCACATTTCATGGCACCAACGTGAAGAACGGTATGGTGCTGCTCTGTATCTTACTGCAAAGACCCTTGTTCCGGTCGAGAATGCTCACTTTTTCAATTAGCGCAATTAAAGTGTCTGATAACTTTTGTGATAGCGTGTCCCAGCTAATTTTGCCAGAATTACAGATATGTCGGTGCGCTTTAAGATGACCTAGTGCATGTTGCGGACTGTTCCATGGAGTAAGTCACTATTTTTGTATTCTGCTTAATTTCATATTTTCACAAGATTAATTAACGAACTTCTGAAGCAACGAAGTTAGCCAAAATTTTAATTAGAAAGTTGTAGTCTGGTTTGCAAAACGTGTGATTAAACAGTTTAACTTTCTACATATTCGGTATTAGTATTTGTCGGCTTACTGCAGGTGCCCGCGAAACACAAAAAAGAAAAAAATACCACGTGACGTGCCCGCTTGCACGTCGTGATTGCAGAGCCGCCAAACGTTTCTCGTACAAACGAACATAGCATCTAGCCGGGTGTGCTGCCAACTAGAAGGTGACAGGACCGTGACGCAGACGCAGTGACGCAGTGACGAGATGTGTCGCATCGTCGACGCATTGGCGATGCGGCGCTCTGCAAGCAGTTTCCTCCCCCGCTGCTGAGGCCACGACCAACCAAGTAGCCGTTGTCGCAAGCCGCGGCAAGGATGTGTGGAGGTCGATCCAAGGAGAGAGCAAGTCGTCGTGCCGGCCCCTGGTGAGGGCATTTCGCTACGAAACACTAGCGACACGCCACCCACATCCCAGCTTTTCTGCAGCACGTGCTACCTTGCTGATCGTGCCGCTCGATGTCTTCGCTGCTCTCCTCAGCGGCGCTGTGCCTGGTTCCCTCAAGCCCTGCGACGCGGTTACGGTTAGCCAGTAGGGCTCTCTCGGTCCCGTACCGCTCCAGGAAGCTGGCTCCACCATGGTCGCTTCGCGTTCGCAACGCCTTCCAACGCGAGAGACAACCGGTCTTCCTGTGGCTGCCACGCTCCAGGCGGTGTTCAACAAAGCATCTATCAGTGATATTGCTGGCACGGCTCTCCGCCATCCTACCACAGCCCACGTGCTCACTGCACTTCCCGGTGTGGTGGACGTGCGAGTGAACCAGCGCCTGGACATCGTAGCCGTGCATGCGGATTCTCCCGGGCGCCTGCAAGACCTTCTTGCTGCCGCGACGGAGCTGGCAGGAATTGCAGTTGTCGCTCGCCGCCCTCCCCTTCCCCCGTCGACCAGTCACAGTGCACGGGCTTCGTGCACGAGGTCGATAAAACCATTTTTGACCACAAACTACTGGCGGCAGTAACCGTGCCTGTGGTGTCTGTCGACCGCATGCGATTCAGTGCGTGCACTGTGGACGCCACGGTCTCATTACTACGCCCTGCGTTTTTCGAGAAAGGTGCCTGCGGTGCAGCGGTCAAAATTGTTTATTGGAATACCCTCAGGCCCCAAAAGGCATTACAGAGGGCGTGGGTAAACTGTGTTCATCCAATTGTGATAACAAATTCATTTTTATATATGAAATAAAATAGAAAACTTATAATTGAGATGGTTATTCTAGCAGAGACATTCAAAAACAATACCGTAAGCAACACTATTATACATGTACAGCAGGAAACAGAATTACTACATTGAAGCGTAGGTTATTATTAGTGCTCAACGACGGCGGCCTCAAATAACTGTACATCATCAATGCTGGTGATGGGGCACGGAAGGTGGTTCCATTCTGAACTATTCTTGGGTATAAATGAATCCTGAAACAGCCTAGGGTGGTAAATAGGAATGGTGACTTTATACTGGTGATTAGTGCGCGATGACAAATATGATGGTTGTGTTAATCGCATTTCACTGAGTGGTTCAAAAAACATGAGTGAAAGAGACAGACTAGATATTTTTCTTCTTATGAGCAAGTTAGGAAGGCCAAGATTAGATTTCATCATTGAAAACTGGCAGTACGGGAATAGTTTGATAAAATAAAACAAGCTGAACGATTCAGAACAGACTATCGTTTCTGAAAAGTTACGTAATCCCGGATCCCAGACAACAGACGCATACTCGAGTTTAGATATAATCTGCGTATGATATAGTAATTATATTAAATGGCTTGCGGCTTCAGGAAAATTGCCGCATAGTTATCCTAGTGCGCGATTGCCATTTTTAATTATATAATTAACGTGAGTATGCCATGAGAGGTCATTTGTCATGTGCACACCAAGATACTTATAGGAGGCTACGTGCTCTAATAATGTGCCATCAATTTTATAAGCAAGTAATTCAGTAGCATTAGAACGGGGAGACAAATGTCACACTCTTACATTTATTAGTATTGAGAGTCATGAACCATGTTGCTACACCACTTATAATTATTGTCTAAGTCAGACTGGTAGACAGAGCTGCTGGATTCGTTAGTTATTTCACGATAAGCGACACAGTCGTCGGCAAATAACTTTATATAGGAAGTAACAGTGTCAGGAAGGTCATTTATATATAGTGAGAAAAGCAGAGGACCCAAAAAGGACCCTTGCGGAACGCCTGAACTTTCCTTGCGAAAATTCGAGTCACAGTCATTGGTCGTTACGTATTGTAACAAACGCTCGATTGATTTTAAGATATTAGGGTGAATATTGAGAATGCTCATGTTGTAAAGAAGTAATTGGTGGTTTACTTTGTCAGACGATTTGGCAAAGTCTAGAAAGACGCTGCCAACAACTGAGCCAACAGTTGTTGGTCGGCGCTGTTGTCTGTGTCCCTTCGCTGGTCCCGTCGTTTAGCGCTGTTTTTATTGCTCGTAATCACGAACCAACCAGCCCAAATGCGTACTCTTTAACAACTGAGCCTTTGTCTAAAACTGATGCTATGCAATTGGTAAACGATAAAAGCTGCGTATCGCAGGAATAGTGCCTACAAAAGCTGTGCTGAGATTCGCTAAAGAAAGAGTTGTTTGCCAAAAATGACATAAGATCAGAATTAATGACGTGTTCGAGAAGGTGACAGGGTATGCTTGTTAAAGAAATAGGTCTCTAATTGAGAGGTGACGTGGGCTTGCCAGATTTAAAAACAGGAACCACTTTCCCCGCTTTCCAATTGTCTGGAATTTAAGAGCACTGTAGAGACTGTCTTAAACGCTGCGACAGAAAGATTACTATGCTTCGGTATTTTTTTTAAATCTTTGGGTTGATGTTATCAACACCCCAGCTGAATGACAATTTGAAATCGCGAATTAACTTGGCAATGCCTGAAAAATCAATGATTACAGGACCCATGGGAAAAAATATGCAATCCTGAAGTGGTGGTGGTACAAAAGCAAGGCACTCTGATCAAAGCGGCAGCGGTTGCGGTCCAAGTGTGCGCTTGCTAAACCATTCTTCCACGTTTCACAGAAATTCTATGGCCCTGGGCTATCATCTGCTGGCGAAGCTGTTTGTTGCGCCATACGGCACGTGAGTGTGAACGCTGCTCCTTCAGGTGTGCCCAAGCTCCGCTACGTGGCGACGGGATCGCGTACAGAGCGCCTGCGCCAGACCATCTGTGGCCTTAAAAGCTTCCGCCGCATGGAAACCGGCATCAAAGCGGCAGTGGTTGCGATCCAAGTGTGCGCTTTCTAAACCATTCTTCCACGTTTCACTGGTTGGTACTTATTTCATAGAGAAAGAAATTCAACAAGAGGGGACACTCTTCAAAAACTGGCAACAGGAAACACGTCACGCCTAGTTTCAACAACATCCGTTAGTTGACGCGAGCATCAGAAAAAAAAAGAATGTGAAATAAACTTCCAGACAATCTTTTATTTTTTTTTATTCCTTCACACTAAAAGTGAAAAAGTTTTGCGTGTAAATGAACTTATACGTTGCAACTTTTTGTTGCGTTGCCTAGCAACAAGCTAGCGGCACGCCAGAGGCGGGTGCATACGTCATGCGCCAGACAAGCCGCAGGAGTGAGCGAGGCCGGGTATACGTGCAAAGCTCGCGTGCTCGGCGACCCGTCTGTTTAGGATATAGCCCATGTTTTTGGGCTCCTGGCCTTCTCTATGCTTTTCTTGCGTATCGTCTGTATTTCGACACGGCACCACCGCACTTCTGGACTACGGCAAGGTGAGAAATTGTGTTTGACAGTGTGCGGCGCATTTTAAGCACAGTTAGGCTTAGTTCGAGTGGCGCAGTTAGCGAAAAATAGCTCCGCCGTCCTGGCGCAGTTAATTTGAGTTAATGCCTCGACCTGGGAGATGTTTGCGACGCTTTCTATGAGCCCCAACATTACTGTAACTTATTCCGGTAGTTTTTGGGCACGCTTGCCGCGCCCGGCCTATTGACGCAGTAAGCGAAAACCGGTTCGGCCGTGTGACGCATTTGCGCGTGTACTACATGCGTGTACTACATCGTAGCGCCTAAGACAGACAAGTTTTCGAGCATTCTGTGGCCCCCAACATTATTGTAACTAACGTCGTTATATTTGGGGTAGTTTAGAAGCACGGTTGCCGCGCCCGGCTTATTGACGCAGTTAGCGAAAAGCTGCTCGGCTGTGTGCGGCAGTTAGTTTCGCGTGTACTGAATCTTACTGCTAGAAGTTCGTGACGCATTCTCTGACCCGAAAAAGTATTGTAATTTATTTGGTAACATTTTGGAATATCTTGAGGCTTGCTCGCCGCGCCTGGGGTTGTGAAGGTGTTAGCAAGAAAGCAAGCCGGCCATAGTGAGTTAGTTTTACGTGTACTGAATTTTAGTGGGACAAGTTTGTGACGCATTTTATAGCCCTGCAACAACGTATACCTTATTTCGGTACTCACGCTTCTCGAAAACGCGACGAGCGATTGCCGAGAGTGAAAACACGGGAGTGTTGCATGCGCCGGCAGGACGCGTAAAAGATAACACGGAGGAGCTCAAGAACATGACATTTACGTATTCTGAGCGACTGAAAACAGGCTTTGCACCCACGAGTCTGACTTGAGTGCGATTAGAAGGCATTCTGCGAGCGCGTAACATGGTCTGGCTGAGCCTGTGTTGTAGCCACTTTTGTGTACTTGGCGTACCATTGTGTCGACTGAGGCCAAGTTGTTTTGGAAACGCGCAGTCACCCGTGTATTTGTGCACTTAAAGTGCAGGAAATAATGCCCGGGAAAGGAGGGGTGCTTGAAAATCGGATGTTCAGATTTTATGGCATTGTTTGGGAGGAGTCTTTGCTGCGAAATGTACGTAAAAGTGAATTTATCTGTAATGCCGCTCATTCACCACTTACGCACGTTTCGCCTTTACACGAAATACTCCTGTTAGGTCAATATACCAAAATGATACATGCTTGTAATTTACTTTCTTTCAGCTGATGGCATCCGCTGGAGCATCGTACGGCAACGACTCCTGCTTACCTGGTGCCACAACTTTGAATGAATGCAGAAGCCCGGAACGAGCATTTATATAGAGCAAAATAAACATTTCATAATTTCAAAGACGTCTTTCGTTTTCTTTATGAAATTGCACCTGACAGATTCGTTGCAGTCTTGTAGAGGTCAATCGCCATCATTTCTACTTAATGATGAAACGATTCGACGCCAAGGCCACGCGAGGTTCAGCAGAAGCGAAAAAAAAATGAATGCCGCGCCGAGCAGCGGAGCCGGCGCGGCGTGTACCAACTGGTGTTCAAAACGCGCGCGCCCAAAACCGAAACCGGAAAGAGTCAACAACATCCGCTTGGTGTGCTACAGTCAATTCGGCCGCTGGGCTCTATGGGAGTGTCCGCTCTTGTTGAAATTTCTTTCTCTATGCTTATTTTCTCTGGAGATAGCATAAGAGTATTTGTGACCGCAACAGCTGCTGCTGTGGTATTGGCGTTTCTTACTCTATCGTTTTTCAAGTTGGCCTTCCGTTATGCCTACCAATGCTGAGTTGCCCAAGCGACTCGATAATCTAAAGGCGCAATCTCAAAATAGATTACAAAAACTGGTCGAGAAACTTGTTTCCGATGTGAAAGGGAAGCTGCAGGAAGCTGGACTGGATAACAGCACCTTGCGTACCCGCATTTCTGGCATGGATGGCAGTCTGACAATGCTAAATGAAATTGTCGAGAACACGCGTATCTGCAAGCTAACTTATCGGCATCAAACAAGGCTCTGAAATCGGAAAATGAAGCCCTTAAAAAGGCTAGCCGAGCTGGAACAATATTCCGGAATCTACGATGTTGAGATCAAAAGAACACCATTTACAAAGGATGAAGGCTGCATTCCTCTTGTAACTGCCATTGCCGATAAGGCAATGGCAGCGGTCGAGATCGAGATAGCGCATCGTGTGCCCACTAAATCAAGTCATCTAAATATTATTGAGAGGTTTTGATCTTGCGCTAAAAAAAAAACATTTTTCTGGCAAAGGCTCGCAAGGCCAGGATGGATATCGGCAGTCTTGGTTTCGCTGGAGAGAACGCGGAGGCAATCTTTATTAACGAACACATTACACCTGACAGAAAGAGGATGACGCCTCCTCTGGACTAAGAATTGCCGTATCAATGCACGCAAGTTCGAACACAGCTGAGTTCACCACATCTCTTAGCCTGAATGACGTTCATAATTGTGCCAATCCGTCCTCAACAGACCCCATATGGCTTTATACTTCACACCGTCCGAACAAGATTCTTATCTTAAACCTCCTTGCCGATCCCTCGTACATTTTAAGGCACGCAGCTAACGGAAACATGTCGATGACATTAATAATTTCCTATCATCGTTTCAACGTCACTTCTCGATCGTATGTGTAAGTTCAACCTGGCTCAGCGAAGCCGATAACAACTTATACTCTTTTTCATCTTACACACCAGAATACTGTCACCGGAGTGACAGCGGTCATGGCGGCGCAGCTGTTTTCATTTCATGAGAAATTGCGACTCAGTGTGGATTGAGCTGAATAATGCATTCAGCTGAATCCACACTGATTCGCAATTTCCGTCATTAATTTTTAAGTCCCGAAGCCTGGAATATTGTAACTCTGATGAAATGAAAACAACTGCGCCGCCATAAATGCTCTCACTCCGGTGACAGCATTCTGGTGCATAAGATGAAAAAGAGTACAAGTTGTTATCGGTTTCGCTGAGCCAGGTTTCACTTCGATATTGACGCCAAAAATTTAGGGGTTGGTTCTATTTATCGTTCGCCCTGGTCATCCATTAATGATTTATGTTTAGAACTAAACATTGTTTTGCACACGCTATCGCTAGAACGTAGAAAGATCATTATTATGGTTGACATCAATATTACCCTTTTATATGTTCACAGTTCATCATACACTTCTTATACAGATACCTTGAACGGACGTGGCCTCGAGTCACTTGTATCTGTACCTACTCGGCGGAATATTAATGTTCCGGATACACTAATAGACCATGCATTGTCGAACCTCATGGTTACTCCTGGATCTGGTGTCATTGAAGTTTCGCTAACTGATCGTTATCCAAAACTCGCGCGTATACATTACAATATGAATATTCAGGATATTCACGTTAAAAGAAAATATATCGAAAAACTTCATTTGTTAGGAAAATCGCCGATGTTAATGGGAACCCGGTTACGTCACATAATAATCCAGAAATCGCCTTCGAATTGTTTTGTAATCTAATTTCTAACGCTACTTCCGAATCGACCGCTATAACCACGTGTAAGAAAAAGGTTCGCGTTGCCTCGTTGTCTATGGATGACTGACAATATTCTAAAATGTGTGCGCAGAAAAGATAATCTTCATAAAAACAAAAAAAAAGAAGTCATTTAGTTGAACCCTGCTGAGTCGTTACAAGTGCAACTCGAATATCTTGAGTAGGTTTCCTAAAAAAGCTAAAAAACAGTATTATGAAAAATTGACCGTGCTGGCAACGATTCTAAAGGAGAGTGTGAAATTTTTAAGGAGTTTTTAAATAGAACATCGCCAAACCCCTCCTTAACTTCTACTTAAGTTGGTGAAGAAAATTAGTAAAAGATTAAATTATGGGGTTTTACGTGCCAAAACCCCTTTCTGATTATGAGGCACTCCGGATATTTGGACTACCTGGGGTTCCCAAACGTGAACCTAAATCTAAGTAGGCGGGTGTTTTCGCCTCCATCGAAATGCGGCCGCCGTGGCCGGGATTCGATCCCACGACATCGTGCTTAGCAGCGCAACACCATAGCCACTAAGCAACGACGGCTGGCAAGTTGGTGAAGAAACCCTTAATAACCCTGCAGCCATTGCTAACGTCTTTGTCGATTCATTTTGCCCTGAGCAGCCACGTCTCTCATTTCACATCGACATGGCTTATCATTGTCTGCCACACAGTTTTTTATTCTCGACGCAGTTTCCCCAGAATTGCGCATGACCATACTCAGCTTAAAAAACAAGGAAGCTTGTTGAGATAACTTTAACTCGTCTCATGTAAAACTTGTAGCTCATCTTATCAGTGAGACACCCTCAGACATAATAGGTCTAATTTTGAAAACTGGCTGCTTTTCCTAGCAGCTTAAAGATTCGTTATTAAACTACCGCCCTATATCTATATTATAATTTTCAGCAAGGTAATTGAAAAGTTATTCGTAGTACGTTTAACTAGCTATTTCACAAAGTTCAGTATTTTGTCATCTAATCAATTTGGCATTCGATCTAGTTACTCAACTAAATTAGCTCTCATAACTTTACCTGACCACCTTAAAACAGCCATTGAGACAGGTAAGTAGGCTGGTACCTTGGTTATTGATTTTTCTAAAGCTTTTGATTCATTTTGAACTAAACGCTGTTGGCGTATGTGGTGCAACACTTTCCCTAATTCGCAGTTATTTACATGATCGAAAACGTGTCGTCTCTATTTCTGATACTCATTCTCGTACCAAACTAACTAACATAGGGGTTCCACAAAGCTCAATACTAGGACCAATTTTATTTCTCGTGTACGACGATGACCTTCCAGAATACATTAAACATTCTAGTTGTATTTTACATGCTGACGACACAACAATTTGTTCTTCTAACACCGTGTTTGGAATCGCTAATATCTTACCTCAATGCTGACGCGGCTATAATCGTTAATTGCTGCAGAAATAATGTGCTCAATGTTAATGCTACAAAATCAAAATTTGTAATTTCTAATCCCCGCAAAAAAGTTTACAGGAGAAGCCATGCATTAACATTGGTCCGACTTCGCTTCATGCTGTTGATCATGCAACATTTCTTGAGCTGAACATGATTATCATTTGAAATTTACAACTCACATATCTTTATTAAACCGTAAAGCGACATATGGCATCAGAATACTAATCAAAGTCCGCGCTGGTTTTCCTGTGCGTATATTAATTGCACTCTACTACGCATTTCTTCACAGGCACATCTGTTACTGCATTTCTTCTTGGGGCAATACATACCTAACTCCACTTGGCGTCCCAGCAGCACACACAAACCAAGCTTTGAGAATAATCACTTGCAGCCAGTTTTCATCTAGTGCCTTACCATTACTGTGCACATATAATAGTTTGTCAGTAGGGGATTGAAATTAATATTTCTTGGGTGCCCTGACGTATAAATTTTGTCCAGGGGAATTAACAATTTCGTGCATAACAAAAGACGAAACCCCACATTTTACTGGCACTCGATTTTCGCACCATAATTCCTACCTTCTACTGAAACCAAGGACTAACTAGGGAAAATTTGCTGCGAATTTTTGCCAACATCAATATGGAATTTACTGCCGCCCTCCATTAAATCGTCTCCTTTCATTATTTTATTTAAGAGGAAAATTCGTCACCATTTTTGGGAACGTTATTGTTTTGTTTATCTTACGCTTTTCTATGTGAAGTATTATTCCCAGGGTCTGCATTTTGGGTTTATACTTTATTGTTATTACCATGACTTGACGTTGTTTCGGTAACACTTTTTGTTTCATAGGGTTGCTACTGCTCTTAACCACATTAAGTGTACTTTTTGTATGTATTTATTGTTCGAGGTCCCTCACCAGTCTTTTACTTTGGGACTTGCTAGAGTTCTATCGCATCAATTAACTCAAACTGAAACAAAATAATTTCGGGAACACTTCATTTAACACATGGCAACAGTATTCTCTGCGTATGGCTTCGTTATTGAAATTTGTAATAGATATCACGTTCTTTTTTCTGGGTTTAACGCTATTACAAAATATTGACATGTGTACTTATCTTTATCGGGCGACCACGTTTCGCCGCCTAACAGATGTTATCGCACAGCGCGGGACGCGCCTGCATGTGTCCGAAGTTTCTGGAAAGTTATCGATGCTTCTATCTGCTGTCCGTTGTCGCCGAACCTTATGTTATCTGATTTCATCGCCTGACGCGAATGGCGTAGAACATTGTGGAAGGCACGCGGGTCCCAACGATTAGTCTGGAACACTCGACAATAGCCGTATAAAATCCGACGCGCTTGACCCGCTGAACAGATTTTCGACGATCGCCGACCGTGTTCGCCGCTATTGTGCTATAAGTGTAGCCTCTTTTGTGGGCACAGGTTCGCCCTATAAAAGTTAGTTTTGTCTTTCACAGTATTTGTGCTGTGTTCTTCAACGTCACCACCACGTGACAATATTGTTGCATTGGTGGTCAAGAGGGAAGGAAGTGGGTCATCACAAAAAACGTGTCTGGCCTTTTTGATAGCGGCGCGATGAGTTTTAAAGGGAAGCTGAAGAGGCTGTCGAATTCAATAAGACGCTCATATACGGATGCAGTAACCTTATAAACCATGTAGGTAAAATTTGGGGTTTTTTTCAATTAGGAGCCACGTAATTGTCGGTTAAAATTACCCTGTAGCTGTGCCCCCCCGTCGAATGCCGCGCGCTGCTGCTGACGCTGACGATGCGAGCGGAGACCGGAAACCGCGGTGTTGTGACGTCAACACTAGTGTCCCGTTCCTTCGCAGCCTCCGCGACCGTGCCTGACCGTGCTTGTTTCTGCGTGCGTGCCATCGTAATCTGCTTCGATCGACCCTGCATTCCTTTGTTGGTGCGTCTGCGTGCATGTAGAGTCGTAGTATACGGCCAGCCCTGCAAGTTGGCCTGCGCAGTTGCTGTATATGGCCACAGAATGAGAGAGGACTACTTGCCACTAGCAGGCGTTCTAAACGCAGCGCGAAAAGATCGGAGCAACGAAAAAAAAAAGACGGCACGAGTGCGGACTGACTGATGATAACTGGTGTTGGAAGGCCTTATAAATACACGAACTCGACCAAACCTGGATTTTGATTTACGGCGAGCTCCTTCGTGTTAGCACGCTGAATGGAAGGTGCATGTTTATCTCCCGCCCTTGACGCAGGTTTCGTCGCAAAGCACCGCGAATTTTCTATTTGCACGTGTGTTGTAAAACAGCCTGCATGCAGCTACCATAACGCAGTGCAAATGTAGAGTTTGCATGTGCTGGAAAGCCGGCGCACGCTAGGACGCTACGCTCCCCCTTCTCTCGCGCACAGCGAGAAACCGACCGTCTCACGTAGCCGACGGAATTCGCCGCCTTTACGACTTCGGTTACGAGAAGTGTGCGGATGGCGCACAGAAGAAGGTCACTACACGTACTGCATGAACCGGGAAGCTTTTCACGCGTTTAAACCGTTTTTGTAGAGTGCCGACAGCTTTGGAAAGCGCACAAATGCCGATGATCGCATCCCCGCTTACGCTTCACGAGAAGGCATGCAGGAACACAACACTACAGTCGTTTGACCGGAAACAAGCTCACTAGATCGGCGAAAGATCGGCGGGATCACTAGATCGCTTTGCAAAAAACATACTCACCAAAGAGCATTTCCAACACGAGGAGATCCCAAGACTTCGCTTTCGTTCTCGTCGAAAGCACTGCTCGCACCAGCATCGTTTGCTTCTCCGAGAGGCCGGCTCTTCGCAATCGGCTCGTACATGTAGGGAGTAACGCCGAATTCCTCAGAAAAACGCAGTCTCTCTAAATTTTCCATTACCGTCTCAGAAAAACAGCACCAAACTACTTGGCACCGCGCTTCATGTGTCGCGGCAGCGGTCGGTTTGGACGAAGACTAGTGTTGACGTCACGAAGCGCCCGACCAATCACAGGTGGAAACGAGACGCGCGAGCTGGGCGTGTCCGCTGCTGTACTTTTCGTCGAAATGAAATATATTTGCGCTTTTTTTCGCTCAATTTCGACATGATAATCGAATTCGGAGGGTTGAAAACCATTATGTACAGATGTTCACTCATTTTTTCTGGAAAAACTTTCAGCTTCCCTTTAAGGGTATCACTATAGGTGCGCCAAAGAGCGGGGCAGTTTATGCGTCCTGCTCAATGAAACTGTCTTTTATTGTTGTTTAGCAGTCTTTTTAATGTTGTTAACCAAGGCTGACGCTGTGTTTCGGATATTATACGTCTTCACACATATTTATTAATCATCGATACTCGTTGTTTTCTGTTCTGTAGTTCAACAAAAAAAAAAGACAAACAGGCATACAAATGTCCTAAAACAATTGACGCTCTATAATAATTGAGGGATAATCTGCTTTCTTGTAGTCGTGTGTCGTTTTAGGGGCACTTGTTTTCTGTGTGACAGGGGCTGTTATGAAAAATGAACGAGTGGTCGCGTAGACCAGGAAACAGACTGAGTGACTTAACAATACCTGAAACATTAGTCAGAACTAAATCAAGTGTGTTAGCCGATGGCGGGCCAATTTTAGTTGGTTGTGAAACGAGCTGTGTGAGATTAAAATCTAGGCATAATCTTAAGAAGGCTGCGCTTTCGGATGCTGATTCAGTAACAATGGGGCAAGAGTTGGAACAATTCATTTTAGGGAAGTTGAAATCACTTAAAAGTAATATTGTTGCCCGAGCCGTAGTAGGGGTATCCCTGACCTCGTTGAAAAAAGTCATGACTTCCTCATGTCTAGCATGAACCTTAGCATGCACTCCCATTAACAGCAATGACAGCTCTGGTATCGTTTCCGAGTGTCGCCTTTACGGGGAATAAGGTCGGGATTGAGCTCTACATCACCAGATAGAAATAACATTTTAGACTCATTAATACATTCGAAAGCAAAGTCAGATAACACTTGTGGGCATGGAAATGACGGAAAAGAAGATTTACTTTTTTTTGCAGAAAAGTTGAGTATAGCTGCACCCACCTGCAGGAAAAAGGCAGAAGGTGTGTCAGGGGCTTGCATCATTGCTGTTCTTCCATGCCCACTGAACAGGCAAGGTCAATCCAAATAGGTCGCGAAGCCTTGGACGAAAAGCGGTTCACAACAATTTGTCACCGACGTCAGAAAGGGTGCTTATGGGAGGTGCGATCGAAGCGCGACTATGTTCGGAGCGAAAAAACATTGCGAAAAGAAAGAAAGCGATTTTTTAGTTACAGCAACACGCAGATACATTCATTCAACGGAAATAAAGTTCCTTAATAATTTTATATATGCCTGACCAATAAAGGAAACGCAACTCTATTTTATTTTATTATTATCAATAAATACCCTTTTTAGCGCCAATCATAAGAGAGCTTGGCGGCGCTATTGCTTGCAAAGCAGTATAGCTCTTCAAGTGTTCTGAAAGGCGCGTAAAGTTAAACTGTTACAATAAGCCCCCCTAACACGTTGTGCTCTTTTGCTTGTCGACGTTTGTCTGAATTTGGTGACAAGGGTAGCTTCATCTTTTCTCAAAGTGTTTAGTCAAAAGTAGGGAGTTACGACCGCCAGATAATTGCTTGCTTTACTTGTCTTCTGGCGACTACGCAGGCCAAAGGGCTCGGCGTCTGACGATAGTACTAGCACTCTACGCATAAAGCTTTCGTCGACCTCTAGAAAAAGTATGTTGTGTTCAGGGGTACCATTCCGACACCCTTACGGCTGCCTTTTCTTCCATCGCTTTCCGCGATTAAAGCTCTAAACGCTCATCAAGTCGAATGGCGGGGCATTTAAATATACAGCTCTAATGGCAGACCACGAAAACAAATTTCGCGCCTTTGAGAATAAAATGACGTCACTTCTGTTTTCAACGGATATGAAGTCATATTATCTTTTCTTCCGCCGGAACTGTTCTTTTGTCGTACAGATGGCGCTAAGCCCCATTGAGCGCCGATGAACTGCCATGTTTTGAACGTATAGGTTTCTATGCAAGCTTCGCTACCAGGTATATTTGCCTTGGAGCGGGTGCGAGCACTGTCAGCTGCTTATAAAGCGCGCTGCTGTCGATGCCGATGGCCATGTTCAAATGAGATCGAGGTGGTCCTCCAAGAAACCATGCGACGCGTGGAACTGAAGTTGGCCATCCAGTAGAGTGACGCCTGGCAACTTGTGCTGGTGGTCTCCATCGGTGCGCACTGGAACAGCTGTACAGAGGCAACACCGGATAAATAATTCCATGCGGTAATAATAATCAGTATCAGCAGCAGAAAGCGAAAAGACGTGTCAGGGGCTTGCATCGTTGCTGTCCTTTCATGACCACTGAACGGGCGCGAGCACTGCCAACTAACTGCTTATGGTGGTGGTGGCAAACTTTATTGAAAAGGGGAAGGGGAAAGGGGGACGTGGCTGACGGATCGGGCTCAAGTACGGCCCTGGGCCTGCATGGTCTTCTCCGCCCAGTCCACCAGTTCAAGCTGTCGGTCGACGCCCCGGAACTGAGCCACTTTGTCCAGTCAGTTTCGCTGCTGATGGGGGATGAGAAAGCGGGCGCGATGTGCATTCCTACCTTATGTGTGTGAGTGTTCCTGTTTGTGAACAGAACCTACATAGGTCGCTTTCCTTGCACCTGTGATTTTGATAATGTACTTTGGGTGTCGGTATGTGTTTGTGTGGATTCGCCGAAACGCGACCGCTTGCGTTTTATCGAGTTGCTTGGTCGGTGGTGGGAGTGCACAACGCCTCAAGCGAGGCCTATGGACTATTTCGTGATAAGCCTCGCAGGGTTCCTCGCATCTCTCCATATCCACCTTTAGTGGACACGTACCAACTAGCGCCCCAAGCGGCCCCGGCACAAAGCTAGCGCGTTTTCAATGGAACGAGCGGGTTTTTCGCGAATAACGAAAGCCACAGGCCGATTATCGAAAAATGCAGGTGACAGACGTGTTCTGGAAGACAATCCACACGAGCCAAATGCAGTGATCACTCTATGGCAAGTAGGAATTTTGTTCCCACAGCGGTTAAAGGTTTAGCAATGGAAGCCTATGGAAACGACGAAAATTTGTACTCGATTTTCGAGCCGATAACGATGACTGTCGTTAAACTACAGCGTCTATCGTAATACCCAGTGCAGCGTATGTAGTCTGGAGATTCAGCTTTCGATTGATGCCTATCTCGACTCTTCACACATGGCGTAACACTGTTCCCAAAAGCGTTTTTTGTAACACTGTCGCGAAAATTCACGTGGTATCTATAAAACGATAAGCGTACCACTGGGCGAAGCCTCCGAAGCCGTGGCCGAGTGGTAGAATCGCGCGCACCTTTAGTCTCTCGTCGCGGTGGCCGCGGTTCGATTCCCGCTTCGCACTTCCTTTTAAGCCGCATAGGACCTAGTTCTGTAGTCTCTCACTAGATGTCAGAAACACAAAACCCAACATTTGCTTTCGGTTCTGGCTTTTAGCGCCGTAGTTTTCTTAAAAGCGACATAGGACTTAGTTTTATAGTCTCCCACCAGATGGCAGAAACACAAAACCCATGGTTTGCTTTCGGTTCTGGTTTTTCAGTGGTTCTCTCGAAATTTTATGTTTCCTATTTTTCCTCCCTAAAACATAGCAGTGTCCTGTTCATTTGCTAAGTCAACGCATTTATGAACATTTTATTCATTGGACATCATAACAAGGAGCTTGCGCATAGCTTTGTGTTATGCAAAAAAAAAAAAACGTTTCGTGCTTTGTAGCGTGGCACCTGGGAGAACGAAATGGCTATTGTTATTCCTTTCTTCTCGAAGGTCTGTTTTCTTCGACTTTCGCCTGTCCTTAATGGCACATACTCCGAGCGAATCAGGTCCACCAGGGCCACAATGCCACCCGGTGGCCAGTGCCATTCCTATCCAACATTCGTGTGGAACAAAGGGCCTGCTAGGCTGAGTCCCTGCCCGAGCGGTAATTATTTCTAAAGATTTCTCCAAATAAGAAATGCACCAACTAGGAGAAGATGTGCAACTTGTGGATATTAGCTACTGTTAATGCGTTCCCTGCAGCCAAGTGGTATGAATCCGTAGTTGTGGCCGTAAAAAAACCATTAGAATAAATGTCCCGTGCTGTGTCTGCCCCGGTCGCTCTACAGAGAAGCTAGCTTGGCTAGCCGTCAGTATTTAGGATCAACGTATGGCGTCCCTCATTCGGGGCATTTGCTTTTAATGCGCAGCATTCTTTGGCGAGTACCCCAGCAATTTGGTAGCAAAATCGTGCAAAATCGTGTCTGTAACGCCAAAAAACTTGACGCATTTACCATTTGAATACATAGGTCTTTATAAAAAAGGTTGGGGTGGCCAACTTGAAATTGGCAGTGGCATCAGCATAAATTTGGGCGTAATACAGAGATGGGCCAAGTTGAGTTTGGTAGTGATACGGGAGTGGCCCAACCTAAATTTGGGGTGAAATGGTAATGAGCCAAGCTGAATTTTAGGCTCCTATGGGGGTGGCCCAACCTAAATTTGAGGTGATATAGGGGTGGGTACGCCTACGTTTGGGGGAATAGGAGGCTTGGGCCACCCTAACCATGGGGGTGATATGGGGCTGGCCGAAGCTGATTCAGGGGTGATATGGGGATGGGCTAACCTAAATGTGGGAGTGATTTGCGGTGGGTCATCCTAAATTTGAGGTGATAGAGGGGTGGGCCAGGCTAAGTTTGGGGCTGATATGGGGTGGGCCAACCTGGATTTGGGTATGATAGGGGGGCGGGCCAACCTAAATTTGGGGGTGACATATGGGGACGGGCTAACCTAACCATGAGGGTGATGTGCGGCTGGGCCAAGCTGAATTGGGGGGTGATATATGGGTGGACTAACCTTAATTGGTGGGTGATTTGCGGTGGGCCATCCTAAATTTGAGGGGATCGAGGGGTGAGCCAGCGCTAGTTTGGGGCGGATATGGGGGTGGGCGAACCTCGATTTGCAGGTGGTATTGGAGTGGGCCAACCTAAATTTGGTTGTGTTGTGGAGGCGGGCCAATCTTCATTTGGGGGTGATATGGGGTTGGTCCTGCCTAAATGTGGGGGCAATCTCGGGGACGGCAATCTGAATTTGGGGGCGATACGGGGGTGGGCGAACCTAAATAATGGGGTGCGTCCACTCGAAATTTGGAGGACGATGTATGGAAATTCGTGCGTGGACCAACTTGAAAATTAGGGGTGGCCCAATTGAAATTTGGGATTGGGCCAACTTGAAGTTTAAGGCTGGGCGAACAGAAAATTAGGCGTGGCCGACTTTAAATTTGAGGGTGGGCCAACTTAAATTTGAGAGTGTGCCAAATTGAAATATGGGGGGGGGGGGCTACTTAATGTTTGGGTGGGGCCAATTGAAATTTGGGGGCCTGTTTACGAATAGTTGGACAACACCAGTGGTGTTTCTGCATATTTTTCATCATCGCAAAGTACGTATATTAATAATTGTTACCCAATACCCCTCAAGGTCAGCTACCACTCGAGCCTTCCCAGCCCACTGAGCTAATAATGTCACAGGAGTGCTCTCATCGTGACGACTGCGACGTTTAATGTGGAGGTCCACAAGAAAAAATCGCAGACCGAGCTGACCATTTCCACACCAATGTCATCGCTAACACTACTCGCTCGTGCTAGGCGCAACAAAAGCTTACAACGATCATAATTCAACTTTCAATCGCACGCTAGTCGACACGTTCTCAGTGCACAATTTCGTCGATCTTCTAGATAGGAACCTTGTTGGATGTTTTACTGTTATGTTGCGTCGTTTTTCACGAAAGCCTTCTCCCGCAAAGAGATAACATTTTGAGATTGACGAGGCAAGCTAGTATATAACTCATACGAAGCAAATGTATAAAGGGTTATATTGATTTTCAAGAAATATGTATAAATAAAAAAGATTTCAGATGCTATTGTTTCGACCGGGCATGACAGCGATTTCTTCTTGCCTGTCACAGTGCTTTGACCGAAAACCTAATCACTTTGATCAAACGTGTTACCCCAATACTGCATGTGCCGAATGTACAAAAGTGCGGTACGTGGTCACAGCTTCAAAGCCAGCCTATTTTGTGTACTGTTGTTGATATTGTAGTAACGTGGAGCTTTCCTCTTCATAAGAGCACAAGAAGAAAAAAATATTACAGATAGTAGCTAAGCGCAAAGTACATTGGAAGATCTAAAACCAGCAAATATTTTTAATTTGCGGGTTGGTCTCCGCTGGTAGGTCGCTGTCCGATCACTTCAACGAATTTTGTTTATGTGCAACTGCAGCAAAAACAAAGATACTGCCATTTCATTGCCAGGACCTTTGTGCCCTCCACACACACAAGAAGGACACCAGATAATGGCACTATCAGTTTATAAATTAGTATTGTTTTGCTAATTTCAGTGTAGCGTGGTGTCTGCGAACAGAGTATTTTCTTAGTGTCAGTCCAGTATTAGCAGTGAGAAGCAGTTCGCTCTACCATCCCCATGAGGGCATACTAGCCATTGTAGCGCTTTACTCTAGGACAAGTGCTCAAAACTTGGTGTGCTTTGTCCTTTCCGCAGGTCGTCCATCCATTCTGTTATGGTGACCATCAACGCTGTGTCCGTCAGGCCTCCTCCTAATTTTAGCTTCACCATCGCGAGAGTGGACAGAGAAAGGAAGCTTTCTTCACAATCAGCCCCAGCGGGATTCCACCACTCGTAACAGCTGCAATTTGCATTCAGTGCATGACCATGCTAACTACATCCTTAGTTTCACAATGGCTAGAGCGCGCAGGAAAAGTAGAGATTTGGTCGCTATCACTACCACGAACCCATGTCAATGCAGATATAAGTACTTGCAGGGGTTGGGCATGCTAACTTCTGCGCTACCACCTGCCGCCGCCAACTCAGATTTTAACGCGATAGCGTTAAGGAGCTCGTGTCGCAGAAAAGCCGATGTCGTCGGCGTCGGTGTCGGCGTCCGCGGCGTTGGCCGTGAGCGATAAATCACGGCAGGCACTTCATAAATAAAAAGCAACTTCCAAGATGGGCTGGGTGGGAATCGAACCAGGGTCTCCGGAGTGTGAGACGGAGACGTTACCACTGAGCCACGAGTTCGATGCTTCAAAGTGGTACAAAAGCGCCTCTAGTGAACGCGGTGTTGCCTTAGAAACGAGCTGTTTCTAAGGCTCAGGCGTGCGTCGCTTTCTCAGGCGCACATTTCGTTGTCGCGCCGAACGCTGCGTTGCTCGACGCTCACCGCGTCCGATGCGGGGCGCGTAGTCGCTGCGCCGTAGCCCATTGTCTTACACCCCTTGGCGGGTCGACGGGAACGCTGTCGCGTTCCACTCTTTAAAGGCCAGAATACATGGAGCGAACTTTCACGACGAAGTTCGGGCGGCAGAAAATCTGCCGCGGCGCGACGCCGTATGTTCGTCGGGCTGCGCTACATGGAGCGAAGACAGGGCGGCCGCCGCCGGCGAGTCGCTGCGTTGTTATCAGTGTGGCTAGACGGGACAAATGCGCTGTAGTGAAACACATCACACAAAAAAAAAAACGTTAACGACAACTATTACCGCTTTTGAATTGTGGAACACTCTAAAAACGCGTAAAATTTTGTTTAGAAATGATTTCTAGCGTTTTTTATGTGTTTGAGACATTCATGTGTCGATGTAGTTTAAAGAAAGCGGCGATGTTATGCATTGTGGCAGCACTGGGCGGGTAAACAACTTTCGGCTCCTCCAACTCCGCGGCTCTGTTCTGTGGCTCAACGCGCGCGCGGCACGCTTCTGAACAGCCGAAATTAACTTGTCGCTAAATTCCAGCCGCGCCGCTTTGGAAGGCATGACTACGAAAAGCGGGAGACCGGCGTGAACGATAGAGCGGGATCGGGATACACGGACAAGCGGGGAAGCCTCGTCGGAAGTCGGGGCGGATAGTGAGACCTGATTGGCTCGCTTTGGGGCGCCGCTCGTTTGCCGCTTCCGGTATCGCCGACGCCCGACGAACTTTTCTGCGCCAGCTAGATCAGCGGCGAACGACGTTTTCTCCGCCGCCGCGCATCGCGCGTACGCCGCCGGGCGTCAAACGCCGACTATTCGTCGCATATTCGCTCCATGTATTCTGGCCTTAAGGCGAAGCTTAAGCGTCCTCCAATTTTTCTATGCATACCTGCTTCTTGTTTTCATCGCAGACGCATGCAGGACAAACGCGGATAAGTAATTTGATTGGATTGGGAAAACGTCTATTGAGCCGGCAGTAAAGCGCGATGGCGCGCTTCGGACGTGGCCTACGTCGTCATCGTGGCGGGTGCTCTGCGAGGATCCCGCTCACCGTTGCCGGCTCGCGAGGCTCCTGCCTAGCCAGCGCTTCGATGACCTGCTGGACGGCCTGGAGTTGTTTTTCTTGGTCGTCGCTCCGCGTTGCTTCCTCAAGCTGCGGCGGTATACGTCCTGAATTAGCTTCATTTTTTAACGCGACAGCGTTAAGGAGCTCGTGTCGCAGAAAAGCCGGTGTCGTCGGTGTCGGCGTCGGCGTCCGCGGCGTTGGTCGTGAGCGATAAATCACGGCAGGCACTTCATAAATAAAAAGCAACTTCCAAGATGCGCTAGGTGGGAATCGAACCAGGGTCTCCGGAGTGTGAGACGGAGACGTTACCACTTAGCCACGAGTTCGATGCTTCAAAGCGGTACAAAAGCGCCTCTAGTGAACGCGGTGTTGCCTTAGAAACGAGCTGTTTCTAAGGCTCAGGCGTGCGTCGCTTGCTCAGGCGCACATTTCTTTGTCGCGCCGAACGCTGCGTTGCTCGACGCTCACCGCGTCCGATGCGGGGCGCGTAGTCGCTGCGCCGTAGCCCATTGTCTTACACCCCTTGGCGGGTCGACGGGAACGCTTTCGCGTTCCACTCTTGAAGGCGAAGCTTAAGCGTCCACCAATTTTTTCATTTCATTTTTAATTTTCATTTTCTTTTTATTTCTACTCTTGCCATACAAATTATCAAACACTGACTGAACCCATAGCCAGAGGCTAGTGTGGGGTTCAGAAAGAAAAATACACGATGGCAATGACACAGCACATGTGTAAAATAGAAAGCCTAAAATCACGGCAAAAGACCAAAGTACAGCATACAATGAGGAGAAACTAAAGTAATATGCATTTTACCGCAGAATGAATAAAGATCTGTAATGAGGAACACTGTACAACAAACAAACCACGAACCACTTTCACATTCATGAAATAAGGCTCAAAAAGTATGTTCTTAATGCTTTATTTGTTTCGTGGGACTGTTTTATTTCTGAGGGTAAAGCATTCGAAACCTTGGCTCCTGAAAACTGCACCAATCTTTCACTGTAGATGCTGTTATTCGGTGGCAGATTAAAGTTACTATGTGTGAGGTTTCTCGTGAGTCGACAAGGAGGGCGAAACAGGGAGGCATTGAAAGGTTGCTTATTTTTTATTATGTTCTATTGTGGTTATGTTCCATGTTTGAGGGTTATCATCATCATCGTAATTTACGCCTCTTTTGTTTACCGATGCTACTTTCGCGCGCACTGAAGGCGAACACAGTTCCGTCATGTCAAGAACAATTCCTATGCGATGCCCACATAATGTAATTCGCGTCCACTAGAGCACTACTCTTTCTGGTCTGAGAGCTGTTATGGTTATAACAGGGAGGCATTGAAAGGTTGGTGATATTTTACTATGTTGTTTACACACACCGCTATCTTTAAAGACCGCAAAAGGTCGAAAGGAAGGATATTTAATAACTGGATAATTGGTTTACTTGGTTTAGTATGCTTGCTGTGGGTGTCATAATTCGGATAGCCCGTTTCTGTAATCACCGGATAGGATCAATGTAAGTGTTGTATGTCAAACCCCATGATTCCGCACAGTATTTAAATGACTGTTAATAAGGGAAAAATAAAGGGTACGCAGTGTAGGTGTGTTAAAACAATCACGGGCCTGTAATAAGGCATAACAGCCAGAAGCTAACTTCGAACAGACGGCGCTAATCTGATTTTTCCAGTGAAGATGTTCATCTAGAATGACACGAAGATACTTAAATGAGTGTGTTCGTTCGAGTGAGTGGTCGTTAATGAAAATGTCAATTTGGAAGCTGTCAATGACTTTTGCTCGTGAGCTGAATACCATATATTTGGTTTTGCTTGAATTAATCGTTAGCTTGTTGGCGAAAAACCAGCTTGTAATTTTTTTCAATTCAGCGTTTGTCTTTGCGTCCAGATCCTCATGGTTGCCAGCTGTTACTATGATCGCAGTGTCATCAGCATACATTAAAATATCACAGCAACTTAGGACCTTCAGCAAAATGTTTGGAGCAATCCCGTAGCATGTGCTCGAATGTGGCCGTCTCCCTGCAGCACGCTCTGCACTTGTCATGGGGGTGCGCTTCTGGGTATATCCTATGTAATAGCGCCGGGCTTGGAAGCGTTCTTGTTTGTAGTTGCCTAATCAGCACGGCCTGCGACATGCTCAGCCCTTTGCGGGGCGGTGGGAGAAGTCTGTGGGCCAGACGAAAGCCTTGGTCAGTTCGTTATAGCTGGTCATCCGGTCTTTTGCGCTGAACCACAGCGGGAAGTCGTTGCCTTGGGCGCGGTCGGTTAGCCCTCGCGCTCGGGCGTGTACCGTTTCGTTGCGATTGGCATGCTTCTCCGACGCTTGTCCTGCGTGCGACGGGAACCACTTAATTCGAGCCCTCCGGTCGCGGTCTGCCTGTCGGAGAAGGACGCGTGCAGCCGTTGGGGCTTTTCTTCCTTTGGCGTAGTTCCTCACCGCCTGTGTGCAGTCGCTGAGGATCATGTGGCATTCTCGGTGTACGATGGCCAGGGCGATGGCTATTTCTTCTGCTTTCTCCACTTGCTTGCTCGATGTGCTGGCGGTCGCCCGCACATTGCCTCTGGAGTCGACCACCGCGATCGCGAAGCCGTTGCGGCCGGCATATCCGGCTGCATCCACGTATCTGGCGCCGGTGTCTTCCACGTGCAGGTCCGTCAGTGCCTTGGCTCTAGCGCGTCTTCTGCCTTCGTTGAATTCCGGGTGCATGTTCCTCGGCCAGGGGTCAACCCGCACGTTCCGTCGTACGTGGTCGGGGACGGGGCATTTTGGTCCCTGCTGTTCGTGATAACCGATGCCTAGACTACACAGGATCTTTCTACCGGCCTTTGTTGATGATAGTCTTTGAAACTGAGCGGCTCATTGCGCTTCGGCAATCTCGTCGAGCGTGTTGTGTATGCCCAGCTGGAGGAGATGTTTCGTGTTGGTGGTTTCGGGTAGACCGAGGGTTGCCTTGTAAGCCCTCCGGATTAGGATGTCTAGCTTGTTCTTTTCGCTTTTCACTCACTTGTGGAAGGCCTCCACGTACACTATGTGGTTAAGTACGAAGGAGTGTATAAGTCTGATGCTTTCCTCCTTCATGACTCCCTTCTTTGTGGTAACACGCTTGAGCAATCTGGTGGCGTTGGCTGCCTTACACATGATGGAAATGACGGTGTCTCCGTTCCTGCCGAGCGCTTCGATCGTCATGCCCAGTACTCGGATCTTGCTCACCGTTGGTATTGTGTTACCATCCCTGGTGCGGATCTTGATCTTTTCGTGTTTCCTTTGCTTCTTGATTCTGTTCGTTGTGATCGGTTGGTAAAGCAGGAGCTCTGACTTACTTGGGGAGCTACGCAGTCCCGTACCTTCCAGGCTTTCTTTGATCGTGTCGACGGCCATCTGTAGTGTGGATTTTTTGCGGTCGTCACTGTCCCCATCCACCCACAGCGTAATGTCGTCCGCGTATATCGTGTGCTTCAGTCCTTCAAGCTGGCATAGTCTTTTGGCAACTTGAATCAAATACGAGTGCCCTGGCTCCCTAATGTCTTCTCGTCCGTCTTCAGGTCGCCGGCTCTGAGCTCCGCCGTTCTGCCGGTGAGGAAGCATTTGAAATATTCGTGCGACCTCTCGCCTATGTTTAGATGGGATACCTGCGCGAGGATGGCAGAGTACGTCACTTTGACGAAGGCACTTTCTAGGTCGAGTCCGAGGACGGCTTTGGTGTCCCTGGTTTCGCCATTGATGACCTGATGTTTGATAAGCAAAAAATCTCAGTTACCTCCCACTCTGTGAAGAAAGATGACCAGCAAAGCTTCGTATGTGGGCCCCTTAATGGTGAACTGCACCTCCGCCGTATGTCGGCCCCGCATTACACTGTCTTCTGGATCGGCCGACGTATGGGGAGTGCTTAATGCCGGCTTCACCTCCGCCGTAGGTCGGCCTGGCATGGCGTTACATTCGGGATCAGCCCACGTATGGTGAGAGCTGAGCGCTTGCTTCACCTCCGCTGCGGGTGAGGCTGGTATTACGCTATCTTCGAGATTTTGCACTAGACGCGGACGCAATAGTGGGGAAAGTAGCCCTGAAGAGGAACCTTTAGCTCGAGATCTGGTGGTCATATCTACATACATGTAAAAGGAGAATTCGCTTTTCTCCACAACCACTGCATCAAATTTTACAAGGTTTGTTGCACTTAAAAGAAGAAACTTAAAATCTAGTGACTGTTGGTTTAGAATTTTTGATTTATGTCATCATTTGTTTACTCAAAATTTGCAAAAATCGAACATTTTCCGAAAAGAAAACCATCAAGTTTACAACTCTGTCTTTCGGCAACGAAAACTGATGTCACATTTCTGTACATTGCATCTAACACCACATCTAAAGCGGACAAAATTGATGAATTACGCATGAACATGAAAAATTTAGTAATGTGGAAATACAGCTTTTGCACAACCCTTGTTCACAACGTAACGACTTCACGTAAGATATAAGTCGGCATAATGGATTTGTCCGCTTTGAATTGTCTAAAGGATGCTGTTTACAGAACCGCGATATCAGCTCTTAATGCGGAGTTATTAATTTGTAAACTTCGTGCTTCTCTATTTTTCGCACTTTCGAATTTTTGAAAATCTTTTACCTGAATTCAAGCCCTAAATAGAAATTCCGCTTCCAATTGTCACTGGAATTTATCTTTCTCTTCCGAATCCAGCAAATTTAATTAAAATCGACGCAGCGGTTATCTCAGAAAAGCGTTTCGGCGTTTTACATCTTTTGAATAGGGCGCGCTGGAGTTGGGCCCGAGGTAAAGCTTACTCTTAACGACTTCGGTGTAAAAAAAAGGAATAAAAGAATAAAAGAAAAAAAACGCCTCAGCCGTCAATATCGCCGCCTCAGATTTCGTCATGATGGCATCGCCACCATCGGAACGGCTCCGTGAGCAGCTACCAAGCTGTTCAATTTCGTTATCTTCCTTCCCTCGGCGGCAGCGCATTGTCTTGATGCCAGCGATGCGCTGAATCTGCACCATCATTCCGTCATGCATCACTTCTGCGACCAAGCAAGCTTTCGGCGGCACACGTTCACTGCCGTATTAACACCAAAAGTTTAAAATGCTTGTCTTCCAGAAAGCAGCATGAATAAAAATGGAACGCGACTATGTTGCCATGGGGAATATGTTCACGGGGCCATACTATTGATGACACCATCACAAAAGGCTAGATGTGGTCAGGCTGACTTTACAGGTTTGGAAGGAATGACTGACGGGCTAGTTGCTTCATTATCACATAAAGAACAGCGCTTATAGTTAGCGCAGTGTGTGTGTGGTGCCTCCTTCGTGTCCCGTCGTGAAGTGCTGTTCTTTCTGTGACTGGACAGATGTTCTTTTTCTGCGTCAGTTACGTCTTCCAAGAGTGTCTACTCGGAAAATTTTTGTTCGCATGGCTCTTACAGAAGCATGTTTAGTCGAATTTTTTTCGCTTGGCTGCATAATCTCGAGGACGGGCTCCACACTGCTCATTTTCTTTAGCCACGTAAGAACCATTACTGAAAATTTAATTAACGTACCTTTGTTAATTACGCAAACAACTTCTCAACTTACTCCGCATCTAGAGGTTATCAATCTGAACACTCGAATAATAAAATGATGTTAACATTGTTTGTATCGTTTCAATAGTTTTGTTTCGTGCAGTCAAAAGCAGCCGGCATATTGATGGTGCTGTAGACTTATAAAGTGTGAAAGCTTGGATAGGTTATCTTGGCACAAATCAACTTCATGAGCTTAAGCACATGGCCCGACTTTGCACGTCTGTCTTTACAACCGATTCTCATACATTATACACGAAGCACCTCAGCGCTACGTTACATCCCACGAGGTGTGCGTGAACATTGTGCGCGCTCCCGATTAGGTTCGTGAGCGTTGGTCGAATCAGGCTGGGTTTCCTGGCATCATAAGGAATAAAAAGAGCTTCCTGGAGGAAAGCATTGGGTACATTTTCAGTACTTTCTAACATGTGGATCAGCACGAATATGTACGTTAGAACGAAAAGTACTGAGATATTAAGGTGAGGGTTTCGCTAGATGTATTTTAGCTGCCTAATGATACGATCAAAAGAAAAAAATACTGTGATTTTGTGACAATTATGCTGACATGAAATATGAGCTTCGACACAGTACTCGTGGTGGAACTGGCTCCTGGACTACAGGGCTACATTGAACCACGATATCCTGGTTTGATAAATACCAGTAAATGGAAAGTAGTTCGCTCTTGAATTTCCTCTATGTCGGCGCCGCTGTGCAGTGTTGGGGGCCCGTTTTAAACCACAAGCACTATGTTTCAGTTAGAAATTGGACTGGACTAGACGAAGACGAAGTCTGGCATGTGTTTGTATGGCGGACCGAGCAGAGAGATGGAACGCCCAAACTTGCTATTTCCTCCCGAACGACCGCTTGTATAAGAAAGATAGCGGGCACGCTTTCCCGACAGTGAGAACGGACTGGAGCCGGAGCCATGGCCTCAAGCTCACGGCCAACGATGCGCGTGATTTCTTCCGGTCCTGTGGGCTGAACGAAGCGCGGCGGGTCTTCGCAAGAAGCTGTCGCGGTAGTATTGGGCAATCGGTCGAAAGTCTGAGCGACGCGGCGGCCCTTCGCGTGTTCGAAGCGCCGGCACTCCTTTATAATTGCATCCACAGTGGCACAATCTTTGCATATCAGGAGATTGAAGGCATCGTCTGCAATACCTTTCAATATGTGACCAATCTTGTCTGAATCGGTCATTTAGTTATCAGCCTTGCGACAGAGGGCCAGCACATTAGTAATAATAATAATATTTGGGGTTTTACGTGCCAAAACCACTTTCTGATTATGAGGCACGCCGTAGTGGAGGACTCCGGAAATTTTGACCACCTGGGGTTCTTTAACGTGCACCTAAATCTAAGCACACTGGTGTTTTCGCATTTCGCCCCCATCGAAATGCGGCCGCCGTGGCCGGGATTTGATCCCGCGACCTCGTGCTCAGCAGCCCAACACCATAGCCACTGAGCAACCACGGCGGGTAGCACATTAGTATGTAGACGACATAGGATTCTGTGGACGTTTGAGCGCGACACGCAAGTTCTTTTTTTTTTGCCGCCAGCTGACGACCGATAGGTCTGCTAAACAGGTCTCGCATTCTTTCTTTGCAGACATCCCACCTCGTTTGGTCAGCTTCGTGTGTGTCGTACCATTGCCTCGCAGTTCCTCTTAGGTAAAATATCACGTTTGCTGGCATCATTGTTGGATACCACCTGTTGTTGTCGCACACTCGTTCGTACATCATAAGCCAGTCCTCGACGTCGGCGTTGTCCGTGCCACAAAATGTCCCTGGGTCCCACGGATGAGTGAGCATGACCGTTGGCATGGGCTGCTGAGGCGTTGTCGCTTGTGTCGGTTGATGTGCCATTGTGGTGGCAGGTAGATGACGTCCACTGCGAAGTTCCGTGATTGTACCCCGCACCTCCACCAAAATGTCGCAGGAAGAAAGCAGGCCCACGAGTGTAAAACAACGTATATTTACAACTGGTGTATATGGCGTTCAGGCAACTGCCACGCTTCGTCTTCGTCGAGTCCAATCCAACTTCTTCGTTCCCTTCACCATAACAATATTGAAAGCAACTGTATTCTTTTTCTTATGGGGGCGGGGGGGGGGGGGGTCTAGCGTCTAACCGCAGTTCCAAAGTTATCAGTTAGCTCAAGATGCGCCTGCATGTGTTTCAAATATCCAGCATGTTGCCACAGATTCAATAGCGAAAGAGCGTTATGTTATCAGATTGCGCGCGTGAAGCGAATACTGGCGCCCATTCTCCATCACATTTGACGACCGGAGATTGCGCTGCAATGTACGAGCATTCCAATCTGACGAAGCGACGCCTTGGCACGCAGATCGCAATCCGAGGAAGCACTTTGCGCGCAGCCATCGTTATGTTTGAGTGTTATGTTCTTTTCCAGCGCAAGCTCATCTTATAATTAGCAACATTCGTGACTGATTCTTTGGGAAGTGTTTTGTTCTTGACATTACTACGACGTGAGAGTATAGAGGTGCTCCATCTTCATTGAGTGAATACTGGAAAACGGACTAGGCCTTTTATTGCGTCTGCGTTTGCGCATTTACCTCACCAATTTATTTTTCACAACATACTTTTTAATTTAGGGGGCTGTAAAGCACAGTAGCCTTTTATTAACAGGATGTTTTATTAACACAGAAAATTTAAATGCTTTTTAGTCGGCTTTCACCTCATGGTAAGGAATATCAATAAAGATATACTTATGATAATTAAAAGCCTATCGGTTCGACAAGGTTTCATCCGAGTTTCCATTTGCAAGGTGATACAGATTTCCAGGTGGTTCGTATCGGGGACCCCCGATATATGTTCAACCGCCAAACAAAGGGTTATTCAGAATGTTTCATATCAGGAAGGCGTGTTACCCTCCTGTCTTTCATTCGCGTTCGTAAACACGCACAAGACGAAAGTGCAGCGTGAAGAGCGTCGTTAGTCCAAGCCAACGAGCTACCGTAAGTCACCTTGCCTACATCGCTGTCATTTAGGCTTAGATTAGAAATATATATATATTTTAAATCGACGCATCACGAATGCCAAAAGAGCTGCCCGCGACCAGCCAAGCTAGGTTTCTTTCATTTCGTACATCGTCGTAGCGGCTAATAGTAGCTCATGAAGCAGAGCACTGAGTGTGGATATGGCAGAGAAGGCGTTCTATATACTGTCTCGTCACCCACCGAAAATTGCCCGCCGTGCTACTGGCCATTCCTAGAAAATTGTATATGTGACGCCCAGCCATTTGCAACACAGAAACTTTGTTTTGCGATGAGAGAGTCCAGGTGAGAGACAGGGTGGTTATGGAGATAAAGACACGCTATTTCCTGCAGTAACTTAGAAATGCATGAATGAATGCCTTCATTTATTGAAAAAAGGAGGAACAAGCATCAGTGGAAGCACGTCTCAGCAGATTGCCAAAGAAGCGGGGGACAAAGAGGAAACGCTGGGGCCCGGGTGGCAGGCGTAGTCGCAGCTTAGGGGCGAGAGAATATAAGCAAGAGTTGGCGAAAGCAGTTGCATTCCAGTGTAGATGTGTGATGTGCCGAGTAAATGATTGGAGTCACCGCCCAGCATCCGTCCTTTGCGGCAGTATAAGCTCCCGCCGTTCTTGGTAACAAACCTTTACTGAAAACCAATCTTCGTAATTGCTTATTCATCAGCCATGCCTAGCCACGTATTCCTTAGTGGCAAGGTCTGTGGATTGCAACTACGCTGTCCCGACAAGTTACGACCATAACGTGACGCTTGCGGTTACGGATGCCATACTCGTGACTCTTACTATACTACTACTACACTGTGCGAATACTATAAACGTGGGTTTACTGCACAAGTTAGTGAACATGCAGACATTTTAGAACAGCGTTTTTCGTCTTACATACGCTCAACGCAAGCACCATTGCAGCATGTTACGGTGCGCATCCCTTCAAGACAGAGTCGCGAACGTAAACATAAGAACGCGTTAGGAGACAGGGTCGTGGGCCTCGTGCCAAACATATCCAAACCAACAATATGTTTTTAAACCATATGTATTTAAACTTCTGGAGTGACAGTCCAATCCGCCACCTACTGGAGTGCGTGAAGCCGCCGGGGGCCACATTGTTAGAGGGAAAGGAGCACGGCCACAGTACGCGTGGCTGCGGTATACGCGCGACGCAACCTAGGCTTGCGGTTCTGCGATGAAAAAATAAAATGAAACCCCTTCAGGAATTATATCAGTCCGCCATTTTGTGTCGCTGTTGTCAAAAATAAAATGTCATGGTGGTGGGTGCCTTGTGTTCTGTATACAATATGTTGCGAGAACTGACAAACTGTCGTTTCCTGTTTTCTTCATTCAGTAACTTGCCGCGTGCATCGGCAATGTGATGCCCTTTCGTCGATACGTGGTGCCGGCCCGTATTGACACAACGACTTCACCTCCAAATATAGTATCCTTATGCCATTTCTTAAAAAAAATCACTATTTGTGTAAATGAGCGTTGTTCATTTAAACCTAGAAAACAAGGAAAAAATATTCAACGGTAGGTCTCATTTTTGTCCGGCATTTCTGTTCTAGGTGAAGAGAGTCGGTGAAAGCAAATTCATAATAAAGCTAATTCGACCCACAATCTGCACGCAGCCGCAAGCCTACATGCGCTCCAATGAGAATAACCTGCCAAAGTTAAGGTCATGTGTCAGCTGGCGGCTCAAGCAATCTTTACTTTTTTTTCGTTTCTGCATCCGTTCTGCCTGCAAAAACGTGAAGTGGGAAGGTAGATAAACAGACATTGATGGAGGAAGGTGGTAGCGTAATGGTTAGCGTGCCCATCTCCCAAATGCAAGATGGTGCATTTGGGAGATGGGCTCGAATCCAGGTGGTTTGTTTGTGAAGACAGCTTTCTGTGCTCTTTGGTGACTGCGAAGCTCAGAGTGAGGCAGCAGCCTGACGACAACGGTCGCCGTCAACGTAGCAGAATAAGCGGGCGTACAAGGTCACACCTAAAGCCGAAAGCACATTCAGAGGAAATACACTATGCTCTTGTCGAAAAAAAAAACATGATCAGTAACGAGCGGTGTTGTTGAGCGAGACTCTAGACGGATAATGTAACCATAGACAGGACCACGCTCCAATCCCGGTGCTCAGCGGAAATATACATCGACAGCATGTCAACTAGCGTGTGACTGATACTTCATTGAGGTCGTTGCGTGTTTGTGTTGTGTCTAGCAGGAGCGAGTAGTGTAAGAGATAACACTGGAGAGAAGGCGGTGAGCGAAGTGCGCGAAAAGTAACTGAGGATAGCCATATTGAATGTCGACGCCATGTTGAATAAAGCCTGCGACTTCAGTTGCTCAGCTGCCAGAAAGGCTTGAGTGGTAGCATACCGCTGGGCGTATTTGGTAACCACAGCCATAAACCCACACTTTGCGGAAGTAAACAGAGGAAAGGGACGTAGTGAGTTGGCCGCCCTTTTCGAGCTCTGGCATAGCTTGAAAAATGAATGTGGCGAAGTATGACGCACAAAATAGTATATGTCAACCCTAATGAACCAGCGGGGTCATACTTGCGCGACACGCCATGGTGAGCTGCCACCAGGACATCATGAAGTTGCAGCGGTGAGAGTTTTGTTAGGTACAGGAGAATTAAAATGAGCACATCAGAAACGTCCGAGGGACATGCATTTCTAGGGTACAACAGCATATCGCTCTCCATCCCCCCCCCCACAAAAGAAAAACAAAAAAAAATAAATAACGGATATAAGCTTACGAATAGGGACATCATAAGATCGAGCAGTACGGCGCTTGTTGATCTTGTTTAGGATGACGTCAGCGTTTCATTGAGCGTTTATTTCTGAGAAAATGAGTTGAAGTTCTGTTTATTTGCATCACAATGGCAGGCGTAATCAGGCAAACATTGACAGCATTTCATTAGAGAGTGCCTGTCTACTCCTTGGAGATTACGTATGACAATGACAACAAACACAGAAAGCTTTGCTTACATCGACTCGCACATACATGGGATCCGCATAATTTTTTGACTGCCAATTTAAATGCTTAAGAATGGCGCTCGTTAATGCAATATTTCCATTCACAGTGAGCAAAAGCAGCTTTCGTATCCACAGCAGAATTGATTTAAATGGTTTTTATCCCATGGACATTATATCGTTGCCAACTTCCGTGGGATTGGAGTCGTCAAAATGGGATACAGTTGACAGGGAAATCAACAGGTTGATGAACGGCAAGAAGACAGAAGCTTCCACAAGACCTCAGGGATATAAAATGACTTTTTGAGCAGCTTGGTTAGGGGGCCACGCAATGGTTTTCACGTCTATTAAAATCCTCCATAATATGAACAGAGGCCGACAAAAATCCGGCCATTTTGGGAAAGTTGAAACCGCTGGAAATTTCAGGACAGCATTAGCCTAAATATAAAAGATGACCTAAAAAATTAGAAACCATAACGTTGACAGGGTGGCCAAATTTTGGTACAGATAAATTGGCTGTTGAAGCAGTTCAGCTGAAGCGCAATGGTGCGAAATAAGGCGAGAATGTCGGCAAGTGTTGAACAAAGTTCAAGTAGGTCCTGTGGCCGACACTAGCGCTCGGCAGCTATCAAGCGACTGCACGTATTAGCGAGATGCCTGGTCGTAGATGCCTGGTCGTATGATTCGGGTCTGAAATATTGGACGCCGACTGCATCACATTGAATACAGTGCATTCAACGGTGTCTATCTTCAACAGATGGTACCGATTCTCGCGCAATGAGGATGTGAACAAATTGTCTCAGGTGCCGGCTGTCAGCTTCCTCCTACTGCCAAGATTCCTTCCCCTGCGTAGTTGCTTAGCTTTTATTGCGTTCGGCTGCTGATCATGAGGTCTCAGGATCAAATCCCAACCACGGCAGCCGTATTTCAATGGGCGTGAAATGCGAAAACCCGCGTACTTAGGGTTAGGCGCACGTTAAAAAATCCCAAGTGGTCTAAATTATTCCCATATCATCCAGTACGGCGTCCCTCATAATGAAATCGTGCTTTTGGCAAGTAAAACCTCATAATGTGTAATGTAACATTCGTTAAGGATGTCCTGGGCAGTCGCACAACTCTTGAATACAATTAGGAGTCAGAAGTTGTGCGCGAGGTCTTTGAGTATGTGGATATAGCCTTTATGGCGTTCGATAGCTGCTAGTCTACATTGCGGCTATATAATAAAGGCGGAACAGCAACATGGTAGAGAATGTGGAGAACATACAAATCCCGCATATATTGCAGCACAATAATTTAATATAGCGTTCTTGCTTCACGCACGTGGATAACCGCCATAGGAGACTACTTTGGAAACTAACTGCAAGTACTGCATATGTCCTACCCAAGGGTGTACCTTGCCTGGTGGCCAGTAAATGGTGACGTAATATTGCGAGCAGCTTCGGCCATAGCATGCTAACGGACGATGACACAGACTGAAGGGATTAGCACAAGAGTGGACAGGGGACGCTAAAGACGCTACAAGGAGAAGCGCCCAGTTGGAAGTTTGCGCTTATCCTTGTCGCCTCTTTTAGTGTCCCGCGTCCACTCTTGCGCTAGTCACTTTAGCACGGAATACCAATTAGCCCGGTCTCACACCCTGCGACGACACAGGGGCAGTTTGCTCAACTCTTTTGTCGTGACTTTTGTGTCACCGTGAAAAACCAACATATCCGTGTATATGTCTTAATACTTAAGCGCATCTAGATTTGCAGCTGCGGCGGCAGCCCATGAGGGCGCATTGCAGAGTCACTAGCGAAATAATTGGAGGCACCTTAAAGAAAGCGATAGGTCAAAATCAAGATCCGTCCACGACGGCGTCTCTAGTAGACGCTGTGCGATGTTCGGACGTTAACAATGTGTGCCGACTGAAGAAATGCTGCCCCAAAGTGCTTCTGACGGTTAGGCTTTCTTTACTCCGTAGGACGTAAAGAAGAAAAACAAAAGAAAAGAAAAAAAAGAACCGCACCAAAAGCCCAGAATCAACCATTGCCCGTCGCGACTAAACGCTCTTAGGATGACGAGTAATTTCCAGGCGACGAGCGAATACGCTTTATCAAGAACACTGAAAACGCCGGCGGGACAAGAATTGTGGTGAAGTTCAATGCGCAGGGAAGACCCAACAACAGAAACCCCCTGCGGACGGAGCTGAGGAACTCCTCAAGGAGGACTTCCCCAAGCTGGGAGGAAACAACAAAGGAAACTTGGTGACCCCCGGCAGTCAGCAGACCAGGGGGCGCAGGAGATTGAGATCCAGGGACCCAAAGGACCCATGGGGCAAGGGACGAAGCAGCAGCAGGGATCCAAGCAGAGAGCCTAAACAAGTAAGCTTCGTAGAAGGGTCCTCCCAGGCCAAAGATGATAAGGATAGAGAAATTGAACAGTTAAAGAAAAAGGTAGAGGAGCTACAAGGGCTCATAAATGACGTTATGAAAGCGCAAAAAGAAGAAGAGAAGGCAACATCCCCCCCTTTCCGCACACAACCCGCACAACACAAGCAGGTAGCCCAACAAACCACTCCCCCAACACACAAGCAGCGGGAAATGGAAGGAGAGAAAATGGATGAATCAGAAACAGTCAGGAGGCCCCCACTTAAACGGAAAGGAGATAACGAAACAGACATGTGGGCAGAACTAAAGAAGCAATGCGAAGCGAATAGGAACGCAATGAAAACGATACAGACAGAACAAAGAGACTTCATGGCACAGGTCATGACTGCACTCAGCCAGATACAAAAAAATATAAACCAAAGATTTGAAAGTATAACAGCAGAACTACAGGCACAGAGAACCGAGCTGGTTGCCCTTGCGGAGCGACAGAAAAACTTAGAGGACTCATTTACCCAAATTCAATATGGCCAGAAACGCACGAATTAAGTCTATCATTTGGCAATGGAACTGCCGGGGGTTCCAACGCAAGCGAGCGGTACTGCAAAACTACATAGACACACTAGAAGAAAAGCCGCTAGCAATAGCGCTGCAAGAAACCGGGAAATTAGTATCCCTCCCAGGATATCAGGCGTTTCACAGTGATAAGGGGGAAAAATCGAGGGTAACAACCCTAGTGAAAAGAAACGTAGCAAGAATCGAACACGAGATTCAATCCAGGGACACAGAAGGAGTCTTAGTGGGGATGCTTACGGGTAGAAAAGAAGAGCCCAGCCTATTTCTACTAAACATCTACTCAAGTCCTAGACAGAAAAAAATCAGGTTTAGGGCCATCTTCCCAAAAGCCCTGAAAGCAGCAGGAAAGAACCCCCTATTCATAGTAGGAGACCTAAACGCGATGCATGAGGAATGGGAATACAACAGAAGGGATGGCAAGGGAAGGCAGCTGTGGGAGGACATGCAGGAACTGAACCTCTCACTACACACCGACCCAGGAAATCCAACTAGAAAAGGAAACAGCGTCAGCGCAGATACCACACCCGACCTAACACTCTCCAAAAACACCAGAACAGTAGCGTGGTAAAATACAGGACAAGACTTAGGCAGCGATCACTATATAATTGCCATATATAATTTGCTATATAATGCTATATAATTTTTTGGCAGTGGCAGTTGCGGCAATAGTGCAACGCCTAAACTCTGCGCTTGTACTTTCAGGAACCGTACTATCGACTGGGCCGCCTTCGCTCTGGATTTATCAAGTTTTCCAGTGCTGATTTCTGGACGCGGCAGGCGAGCTTGTTTGGACTGAGCACGTGCTGCAAGTTCATCGACGGTGACAGCTGCGGCTGCGTGGACTACAGCTGCGATCTACCTCCAAGGGCATATAAGGAAGCTTCAGCAGCGTCTCGGATCATTTGGCAGTGGCAGTTGCGGCAATAGTGCAACGCCTAAACTCTGTGCTTGTACTTTCAGGAACCGTACTATCGACTGGGCCGCCTTCGCTCTGGGTTTATCAAGTTTTCCAGTGCTGATTTCTGGACGCGGCAGGCGAGCTTGTTTGGACTGAGCACGTGCTGCAAGTTCATCGACGGTGACAGCTGCGGCTGCGTGGACTACAGCTGCGATCTACCTCCAAGGGCATATAAGGAAGCTTCAGCAGCGTCTCGGATCATTTGGCAGTGGCAGTTGCGGCAATAGTGCAACGCCTAAACTCTGCGCTTGTACTTTCAGGTTGGTTGTTTGCATCTTTGTTTTAGCTGCTTCAACTTTCTTTAGCCGCAACTGCTGCCATTTTCTTGTCACATTTATTTTCTTGAATATTTTTTTTGCTTGCCCACACGTTTGTTACGTCATGCCTACGTGTCAAGAACTTGCCAAAAAAATTGAACATCTGGAACAACATTTCAACAGTAAGATGGAATCCCTTATGTTAGAAATGGGCTCTAAGATCAAACTGAAATTGAACGACTTTGGTATGTCTGAAAATGCCTCGCTTCGCGAAAGCATTGACTTTATGAGCAACTTGTTTGATGAGTTCAGAGCCAAGCAGGATGAATTGATGACTTCGAACAAGTCCTTATTGGCCCAAAATGAAATGCTTGTGAAACGGGTGGCTGATTTGGAGCAATATTCTAGGCTCAACAACATTGAAGTTAAAGGAATTCCTCTGACAAAGGGGGAGGACTGCCGAGCCATTCTGAAGCGTGTGGGCGACGTCATCGAGTGTCCTGTATCTGAAACTGACATTGAGACAGTTCATCGTGTTCCGTCCAAATCATCCGATCAACATTTGATTGCTCGCTTTGTTTCGAGAGACAAGAAAAATGAATTTGTAAAGAGAGCCCGCAAGGTGCGGCTCCGTGTGAGCCACCTTGGGTTTTCTGGCACAAACGACACGGCTGTTTACGTGAACGACCATTTGACAATCAGTAATAAAATGCTGTTTGCCAAAGCACTTGCCCTGAAAAAGGCAAAAAAGTGGCAGTACCTCTGGACTGAAAACAGCCAGATCAAAGCTCGGAAAGCTAGTGATAGCAGGGTGTTCCGTATTTCCGCCGAGTCGGATCTGCGCATATTCACGTAAGAGTGCCTATTGTGCTGATTACACGTGCCTGGTCACTTTTTCATCGCTATGTCCCTTACGTATTCTCGTGAACTTCGTTCTTTACTTTGTCACACTAATCCTTCACTGATTCATTTTAACGCACGCAGTCTACGAAAGAATCACGAGGGGATAAATAATTTTCTATCTTCGCTTGATCATAATTTCTCTTTCATTTGTGTTTCCGAAACGTGGCTTTCTAGCGATGATGGTAACAAGTATGGGTTTCAGTCTTATAGTCCTGAATACTGTCACCATTTAAACAGTAGGCATGGTGGGGCTGCAATCTTTGTTTCTCCGCGCATCAGCTACACTCGCCGAAATGATTTAAACTTTCACGTCGATTGCTGCGAAACGGTATGGGTGGAAACTAACGAGCCCATCGAGGCATGTAGCACTAAAAGGTTTGTTCTCGGTTGTGTTTATAGGTCACCAGGTTCTAACGTTTCAGATTTCATCTATGCTCTTGATAACGCACTTAACAAACTACTATCAGAAAATAAGAGTGTAATGATTGTGGGAGATATAAACATCAACTTGCTGGATGTTAATTCTAGCTTGTATACAGCCTACACTGACTGCTTCAGTGGCTACGGCCTTGAATCCCTCATTACATCACCTACAAGATGCGTTGGTGAGGGTTCTCATTCACTAATTGATCATGTTTTAACAAACCTAGACGTACTCATTTCGGCGGGCGTTGTCAACACTGACCTCACTGATCACTTTCCGGTTTTCGCAATCTTCGAAACACGTTTAGCCAACATTGCCACCTCTTACTTCGCTACAGTACTTGACACAGATAAATTAATTTCTACCATTAGTTCCACGGACTGGTCAGATATGAATTTTATTGAAGACCCTATAGAATCTCTTAATTTCTTCTGCAATTTATTCACTAAAGCTATCAGTACTTGCTCTCGAACTGTGCGCTGTAAAAATAGATTTAAACGCCCCAATAATCCGTGGATGTCTGATGGTCTGCTGAAGAGTTTGCGCAAAAAAGATAATTTGTATAGGAAGACTAAAAGACAACCATTTAACTGTTCGCTGAGAAATCGGTACAAAATATACTGCAACGTTCTTAACAGGACTCTCAGAGAAGCCAAAAGGCTTTACTATGAAACAGCATTCTTGCAGAATAAAAACAACCCTAAAAAACAATGGCAGTTGCTGAATGACTTTTTCAACAATGAATCGCCTAAGTTTATCTCCAAAATTGTACGCGACAATCTTACTTTTTGTCAGCCTTCTCAGATAGCAAACGCTTTTTCTGATCATTTCGCCTTGCCCGAGGGAAACAAACTAACAACTTTTCAGCCTAAAATAGAACGCATGCGCCATTCATTTTTCCTTCATCCTGTCACGCCGCATGAAGTGCTTTCTATTATACGTAATCTTCGTAACACAAGTCCAGGATTAGATGGTATTGCAGTGCGCCACCTAAAGCTAGTCGCTGGTGCCATATGTGAACCCTTGAGTGTAGTAATTAACCTGATCTTTAAATCTGGTGTATTTCCGCCATTGCTAAAGCGTGCGAAGGTTATCCCAGTTTTTAAAAAAGGTAGTAAAGAATTAATTTCAAATTACCGTCCTATCTCGATTCTTTCTTCCCTAAGTAAAATAATTGAAAAATTATTTTTGATGAGATTAAGCAAGTACTTGGATAAATTCCATATAGTTAAATCCTGCCAGTTCGGTTTTCGGTCTGGAAGCTCCACCAACTTAGCTCTACTTTGCTTAACTGATTTTATTAAGAATAGTCTTGACAATAATGAATTCATTGGTTCAGTTTTCTTAGACCTTACTAAGGCATTTGATACTATTAATCACATAATTTTATTTCGTAAACTGGAAGCATATGGAATAACTGGCCCTGCCCTGGCCTTCTTAAAAAGTTATTTGTCTGATAGGGAATTTATTGTTTATGCGTGTGAAACTTTTTCCAGTTCTAAAAAACTTAACCAAGGGGTACCACAAGGCTCAATACTGGGGCCTTTGCTTTTTTCTCTTTATATTAATGATATGCCAGACGTCACTGACTTAAGTCATTATGTTCTATATGCTGACGATACAACTATATCTATAGCTGATAAGTGTGTCTCTTCTCTAGAAATGAAACTAAATAAAACTCTTGACCACCTAATGAATTGGTGTAATGACAACGATCTAGTCATTAATCCATCTAAAACGAAATTTTTAGTATTTCGTTCGCACCAAAAACCACTAATTATTCCTCCTTCATTAACCGTAGGCAATCATTCTATTCCCATTAGCGACTCCGTTTCATTTCTAGGGGTTATCCTAGACAGCCATCTGAAGTTTCACCTGCACATCAATCACGTCAAGCTGAAGTGCGCTTTTGGTATCCGTGCACTTATCAAGGCACGACACTATTTTTCTCCTTCTGCTTTGCTTGCACTCTACTTTGCATTCATTCATTCACACATTAACTACGGATTAATCGTTTGGGGTAATACATATCTATGTCATCTGTCTTCAGTTAAGCATATACAAAATCGAGCAATACGTATCATCACCCACAGTTCACCGCGCTCTAATGCCATCGGCCTGCTTGAGCAGTACAAAATTTTATGTATAAAAAGATTATTCAACTACAATTTAGCAATAATGTTTTATAAATTGCTTGATTCCCAGCTGACCTTTCAATATATTCAAAGCAGCTCCCTTAGAAATACAAACCCTACTAGGTTCGCTTCTAACTATAATTTTCTGTTACCATCAGTTCGTACTAACTATGGTAAAAAAACATCTACATTCGCTACCATTACACTTTGGAATCGTTTGCCTGCTTCGCTTAAAATACTACCTACATTTCAACGTTTCAAAGCTTCGCTAAAAGATTTTTTGCTAACCTCTGATAATTTTTCCTAATAAATATCTGTGTTTTCATAGTCAGCTAGCTGATAAGTATCACCCACTCTTTTTTTTTCCTTTTTTTTGCAGTGTTCACATTGCGCCAGATTTTTTCGTTCTCTTTGTTCGTACTTTTTTTTTTGCTTTTTGCCTTTAACAATTGTATAAATTTTGTCACTCCCGTTGTTATTTCTGTTACACTATATCGATTAGAGCATAGTTTGTTTGGTTTTTTCTTTCTTCTTTCTTCTTTTTTTTTCGTTATCATTTGCTTTTCTTGCAACTAATTTATTATTATACTATCCACTGTTACGCTGCCAACTATGTTACAATTCTGTTGTAGTTACTAACCGAGGGTCCCGTTTTCAGTATGATTACTTTGGGACCCTCGTCTGTATATTACATTTATGTACCTATGTTTTTTCATATGAATAAACTTCAACTTCAACTTCAACCACATTAATGAAGGGAGTAAAGGAAAAACGACTAAAACAGCCCAAAGTTAGAGAATGGGATAGATTTAGAAAGCGGCGAGAGGAATCTCCAAGCACAATCATCACAGACCTAAGAGAATGGACAGACACACTTAAAAAACACATCACCGAAGCAACGGTTACTTTAGAAGGCCAAGACGCTCCACTTATAGCAGACAACAAGCTAGTGCACATGTGGGAAGCAAAGAGTAGTATAGAAATCCGGCTTAAAAAACAGAGATCGAAGCGGAATCTAAAAAGAAGAATAGCCAGACTAAATCGAGAGATTGAAAAATACGCACTACAGCTATGCGAGCAGAACTGATGTAGCACATATGATGACATGGAAAAAGGTATGAGTTTAGCTAAAAGATGGAACATCCTAAGACACCTGCTAGACCCAACCCAATCAAAGTCGCAGGCAAACATAAGGCTAGCCAAAACACTACATAAATACGACGGTACAGGCGAGAGCTTCATGGAAGAGATCAAAGAAATATATATAGGAAACGTGACTCGCAGTAACCTACCAGAATATGGGGGACCCCTAAATGAGGAGCTAGATGCACCCATAACAGAGGCAGAAGTGAGAGCGGAAATAATCAGACTTAAAACGAAATCGGCCACAGGCCCAGATGGGATAACAAACAAAATGCTGCGGAACCTAGACGATGAGTCGATCACAGCTATAACTAAATACATTTTACAGGTATGGGAGAAAGGCGAACTCCCGAAACAATGGAAGGAGGCTAGCATCATACTAATCCCCGAACCGGGCAAGCCCCCTAAGCTACAGAATCTCAGGCCGATCTCCCTCACAACATGCGTAGGGAAATTAATGGAACATGTAATCCAGACAAGGTTAACCCGCCACATGGAGGGAAATGAACTATGGCCGAATGAGATGGTTGGATTCCAACCGGGCTTAAGTACCCAGGACGTGATGCTGCGGCTTCAGCACGACATCATAAACTCAAGATCGAGAGATATAAAAGCAATCCTAGCTCTAGACCTCAAGAAAGCCTTTGACAATGTCAAACATGAGGCAATCCTGTCAGAAATGCAAGAAATAGGTGTAGGATGCAGAACCTACAACTATATAAAGAACTTCCTGACCAACAGGACGGCAAAGATTAGATACCAGGATTTGGAATCGGAAGAAATAGAACTGGGAAACAGAGGTACCCCCCAAGGATCTATACTCTCCCCACTCCTCTTCAATCTGGCTATGAAGGGCCTCCCGGCCAAACTCAGGAAAATAGAAAATTTAAACTTCAGCATGTACGCAGACGCTATAAATGTTTGGATAAACAAAGGTAATGACGCGGAAATAGAAAACAAACTGCAAACAGCCGCGGACACAGTAATCGAGTATGCAGCAACTAGGGGGCTTACTTGCTCACCAGAAAAATCGGAACTCTTAATGTACAACCCCAAATCATTAAGGCTCAAAAGAGACAGCGATCTCAACATAACGGTTGGGGGCAAACCAGTACCCAAAGTAGATAAGATAAGAATATTAGGACTTTTCATCCAAAGCAATGGATACAAAGACGAAACCATAAGGAAACTGGAAGGTTATGCAGCACAAGTCACCGGGATATTCAGAAGAATAGCTCTCAAGGGGAGCGGGCTAAGAGAAAGAAGCCTAGTTAAGCTAGTACAAGCGTACGTCATCAGCAGACTTAGCTACGCCACACCATACCTTAACATCCGGGCTTCAGGAAGAGACAAATTAGACTCGATAATCAGAAGATGCTATAAACGAGCACTCGGACTACCCATAGGCACCTCCACTGAGAGACTCCTAACAATGGGAATTCACAATACATGGCAAGAAGCAGCCGAAGCAGTTAAAACCGCCCAACAGGAAAGACTCAGCCAAACATATAGAGGCAGAGCTATCCTGAACATGGTGGGGCTGCAGACAAACAGAGGCATGCAAACGAAACGTGACATCCCAAGAGAAATCAGAGAACAGCTAAGGATAGACCCACTTCCCAAAAACATGCACCCCACCTTCAAAAAAGAAAGGAGGGAAAAGAGAGCCGAAGCACTGGTCAGTCGCCTCAGCGAAATAGATAGGGAGATAGTGGCGTACACGGATGCGGCCAGCGGCAAACTGGGTGCGGCAGTAGCCTCGGTGGCAGATGGCCAAGGCGAAGCAGTCTCAGCAGCAACAATACGCAGCCGCAATCCGGAAGCAGCGGACGAAGTAGCAATCGCGCGTGCCTGTGTCAGAACCAAGGCGACCTACATAATAAGCTACAGCAAAACAGCCATCCACAATTACGGAAAAGGCAGAATCGCACCAGACGCGATACGAATACTAACAGGAAAGAAAATTGACAGAAAAATCAGCCTCGTATGGGCACCAGCTCACACGTTGGTCCCAGGCAACGAGGCGGCACACTTCCTAGCCCGAGATCTCTACTTCCGGGCAGGAACCGAGCCGCCCGCTTGCAAGGAACTAGACGAGAGACCACGGAGCTACACAGAAATAATCGAAAACTATAAGCTTCAGCGTAGAACTGCCCCCCCTCCGGACAAGGAGCTCTGAAATAGAGAGGCGAGAGCCTGGCGCAGACTGCAAGCAGGAAACTACATAAATCCAGTATGGGCGTCACACGTACTGAATGACGAAGATATAGACAATAAATGTAACAGATGTGGGGAGAGGGGGACCCTCGACCATATAATCTGGCAATGCCTAGACTCCCCAGGTGTCAAGGAAGGAATAAATTGTAGAGAAGCCTGGGACACCCTTCTGCAAAGCGCGGACCCCGCCATGCAGAGGAGAGCCATCCATCTGGCGGCAGAGGCCGCGAAGAGCCAACAACTCTTTGCCTGCATCTAGTCGCGGAGACCCCCACCCCTGTCCCTAGGCCTGCGTGCCAGGGGAAGGGAGTAGGGGGTCTCCTTCTCTGATGGAAATAAAAGTTTTTCGAATGGAAAGGATTGAAAAGTTTAAGGCCAGTACGCCACGTGGTGGCACTCATGCGAACTAAGCCCCTTGTGTCCAGAAAAGCTGGATACCCCTCCTCGTTCACGCCGTCCGCGTCCGCGGACGAGGCTCGGCGTGCGAGATCTAGATCCAAACTTTGAGCCGACGCGTTACCAGACACAGCCGCACGAGCGGATGTCCACACGAAGGTTTTCAAGTCGCTTAGGGGAAGCCCCGTGAGGACACGATACGCCTGTTTGGAAATTCTACGACGGACGAAATTGCCGATGGCCTGCTTGCTATCGCTGATGACGGTATTCCCTTCGGCATGCAGCATGGCCATGGCATTCGCGGTTTCTTTCACTTCCACCACTCGGCCAGCCATGATTGTTGTCAGTTCTATCAATACCGTGTTGTCATCCGCTACCACCCCGGTCATGAGGTCACCGCGAGGGTGTCCCAGTGCGTCTTTGTATACCACTCCAACTTGCGAGCCGTAGCGTCGCCAAATTGCTTCACTACGGGCCTGTCGACGGCCCTGATGCAACTCAGGGTCCATGTTGCGAAGTGGAGGCGGTGCATAAATATGCCCCCTGAAATTTTGCTGAATTGTCATGTACTCTGTAACCTCGGGGATGGCCTCGAGACTGAGCTTCCGGAAGACTGTGCGGCCAGCCGGGGTTAGCGAGAGATGACGGACTTGGCCTGTGTGGTGAGCGTCTAAGAGCTCCTCGATTGTGTTTTGCATGCATAAGGCATCTAGCCTTGCGGTGGCCGTGGGGTCCGGAAGGCCTAGCGCTGCCTTCGTGATTCTTCTGATCATTGCGTTTAATTTAGCTAAGTCCGTTGCTGCGAGTTTGACATATGGTGTCGAGCACACGGTTCTGCTGGTTATGTATGCCTGCACAAGTCGAAGCAGCTCGCCCTCGCACATGCCGTGGCGCCGATTAGCCACTCGGCGAATGAGCTGTAGTGTGTAATTGGTTGCCCTCTGGAGTTTCTTTAACATGAGCCCGCAGCGCAGCGTGTTCTGAAAGTGTAGCCCCAATATCTTGATACTGAGGCGCTCCGGATAGTAAGTCCTCCGACTTGAAGTTCAAGGTGACTCCGCATAAGCTTGTACGACGTTGATGCCGCGTTGCATGATCTCTTGAAGAGTTTGTGGATCTTCCGCGGCCGCCAATAGCGTCACGTCGTCAGCGTAAAGGCTGTGGTGAAGCCCGAGGATAGAGCACAGCAGGTCCTTGAGCCCGCGCACAGTCAAGGTAAAGAGAAAAGGGGAGATGACTGATCCCTGCGGTGCGCCTCGGCTCCCCAGCTCTATAATGTCAGTTTCATGTTCGCCGACTTTCATCCAGCACTTCCGGTCGGTGAGAAAGTTTCGGACGTATTGGTACGCTCGGTTCCGACCCCCCGTTGGGTCAGGCCCTCGAGCGCCGCTGCATGGGCGACATTGTCGAAGGTCTCCTTCAGGTCGAGGCCAAGGAGCCAACGGATCCGGCGAGCGTCAACCAGACTTTCGGGTTGCATCACCTGCCTTTTTGACTTAAGGAGTACATCTTGGGTGGACAGGTGTGGCCTGAAATCAAACATGCAGTGGGGGAACTCAACCCCGTCCTCTACGTGTTCATTGAGACGGTCCAGGACCACATGCTTCATCAGTTTGCCGACGGTTGATGGGAGTGAATTCGACCTGAGGTTGTCCGCATTGAGTGGTTTGCCTGTTTTGGGTATACAGACGATCGTGGACATCTGGCACTCTTCTGGGATGGCGCCCGTCCAGCAGCAAGAGCAGCACCAGCAGCAGCGGCTGCGGCAGCGGCGGCAGCGGTGGCGGCGGCGGCGGCGGCGGCGGCGGCGGTGGCGGCAGCGGCAGCAGCGGCGGCAGCGGCAGCGGCGGCAGCAGCAGTGGCGCCAGCGGCAGCAGCGGCGGCAGCGGCAGCGGCGGCACCAGCGGCGGCGGCGGCAGCGGCAGCAGTGGCAGCGGCAGCAGCAGCAGCAGCGGCGGCGGCAGCGGCAGCGGGAGCAGCAGCAGCAGCGGCAGCGGCAGCCGCGGCAGCAGCAGCAGCGCCGGCAGCAGCAGCAGCGGCGGCGGCGGCGGCGGCACACCAGCGGCGGCAGCAGCGGCGGCAGCGGCAGCGGAAGCAGCAGCAGCAGCAGCAGAGGCGGCGGCAGCAGCAGCAGCAGCAGCAGCAGCGGCAGCAGCGGCGGCAGCGGCAGCGGCAGCAGCAGCAGCAGCAGCAGCAGCAGCAGCGGCAGCAGCGGCAGCAGCAGCAGCAGCGGCGGCAGCAGCAGCGGCAGCAGCAGCAGCACAACCCGCGGTGTGCGCGATAGCAGGAGGAGCGTTAGGTGGCAACGTTGTGGCTGCTGCCCCCAGTCCTCTTAGTCAACAAGAAGCTCGAGCCACGGTGTTGGCTGAGGCTTCCGGCACCACGGTGATCAATGGCGCTATTGGCGTTCCCTCGCTATGCAAGCATGACGGCTGAAGTTACGTCAGTGTCCCTTGCATGTTATCGGCGTTGGAATGAGTATCTTCCACCAGGCGAAAAATCCCCTCTGGAGCGCTGTATCTGGCACCGCCACATCCTTCGACGTGACCTGCCAGACGAAGGAGACGCAATCCCCAGGCTTCCATCCAGCTTTACGCCTTGTGTCTTTCTCAAGCTTATACTTTCCTTACTTTATTTAGCTAAGTCCGTTGCTGCGAGTTTGACATATGGTGTCGAGCACACGGTTCTGCTGGTTATGTATGCCTGCACAAGTCGAAGCAGCTCGCCCTCGCACATGCCGTGGCGCCGATTAGCCACTCGGCGAATGAGCTGCAGTGTGTAATTGGTTGCCCTCTGGAGTTTCTTTAACATGAACCCGCAGCGCAGCGTGTTCTGAAAGTGTAGCCCCAATATCTTGATACTGAGGCGCTCCGGATAGTAAGTCCTCCGACCTGAAGTTCAAGGTGACTCCGCATAAGCTTGTACGACGTTGATGCCGCGTTGCATGATCTCTTGAAGAGTTTGTGGACCATCCGCCGCCGCCAATAGCGTCACGTCGTCAGCGTAAAGGCTGTGGTGAAGCCCGAGGATAGAGCACAGCAGGTCCTTGAGCCCGCGCACAGTCAAGGTAAAGAGAAAAGGGGAGATGACTGATCCCTGCGGTGCGCCTCGGCTCCCCAGCTCTATAATGTCAGTTTCATGTTCGCCGACTTTGATCCAGCACTTCCGGTCGGTGAGAAAGTTTCGGACGTATTGGTACGCTCGGTTCCCGAACCCCCGTTGGGTCAGGCCCTCGAGCACCACTGCATGGGCGACATTGTCGAAGGTCTCTTTCAGGTCGAGGCCAAGGAGCCAACGGATCCGGCGAGCGTCAACCAGACTTTCGGGTTGCATCACCTGCCTTTGTGACTTAAGGAGTACATCTTGGGTGGACAGGTGTGGCCTGAAATCAAACATGCAGTGGGGGAACTCAACCCCGTCCTCTACGTGTTCATTGAGACGGTCCAGGACCACATGCTTCATCAGTTTGCCGACGGTTGATGGGAGTGAATTCGACCTGAGGTTGTCTGCATTGAGTGGTTTGCCTGTTTTGGGTATACAGACGATCGTGGACGTCTGGCACTCTTCTGGGATGGCGCCCGTCCAGCAGCAACAGCAGCACCAGCAGCAGCGGCAGCGGCATCGGCGGCAGCGGTGGCGGCGGTGGCAGCGGCGGAGGCAGCGGCAGCAGCAGCAGCAGCGGCGGCGGCGGCGGCAGTGGCAGCAGCGGCAGTGGCGGCGGCGGCAGCGGTAGCGGCGGCAGCAGCACCTGCAGCAGCGGCGGCGGCAGCAGCACCAGCGGCGGCAGCAGCGGCGGCAGCGGAAGCAGCAGCAGCAGCAGCAGCAGCAACGGCAGCAGCGGCAGCAGCGGCAGCAGCGGCAGCAGCGGCAGCAGCGGCAGCAGCGGCAGCGGCAGCAGCGGCAGCAGCGGCAGCAGCAGCAGCAGCGGCGGCAGCGGCAGCGGCGGCACCAGCGGCGGCAGCAGCGGCGGCAGCGCCGGCAGCGGCGGCAGCGGCAGAAGCGGCAGCAACGGCAGCGGCGGCGGCAGCGGCAGTGGCAGCAGTGGCAGCGGCCGCAGCGGCAGCAGTGGCAGCAGCGGCAGCAACAGCGGCAGCAGCAGCAGCAGCAGCGGCGGCGGCAGCGGCAGCGGCAGCGGGAGCAGCAGCAGCAGCGGCAGCAGCAGCGGCAGCCGCGGCAGCAGCAGCAGCAGCGCCAGCAGCAGCGGTAGCGGCGGCAGCAGCACCTGCAGCAGCGGCGGCGGCGGCAGCACCAGCGGCGGTAGCAGCGGCGGCAGCGGAAGCAGCAGCAGCAGCAGCAGCAGCAGCAGCAACGGCAGCAGCGGCAGCAGCGGCAGCAGCGGCAGCAGCGGCAGCGGCAGCAGCGGCAGCAGCAGCAGCAGCAGCGGCAGCAGCGGCAGCAGCAGAAGCGGCAGCAGCGGCAGCAGCAGCAGCGGCAGCAGCGGCGGCAGCAGCAGCGGCAGCAGCAGCAGCAGCAGCACAACCTGCGGTGTGCGCGCTAGCAGCAGGAGCGTTATGTGGCAACGTGGTGGCTGCTGCCCCCAGTCCTCTTAGTCGACAAGAAGCTCGAGCCACTGTGTGGGCTGAGGCTTCCGGCACCACGGCGATCAATGGCGCTATTGGCGTTCCCTCGCTATGCAAGCATGAAGGCTGAAGTTACGTCAGTGTCCCTTGCATGTTATCGGCGTTGGAATGAGTATCTTCCACCAGGGGAAAAATCCCCTCTGGAGCGCTGTATCTGGCACCGCCACATCCTTCGACGTGACCTGCCAGACGAAAGAGACGCAATCCCCAGGCTTCCATCCAGCTTTACGCCTTGTGTCTTTCTCGAACTTTTATTTTCCTTACCTTAATTTAGCTAAGTCCGTTGCTGCGAGTTTGACATATGGTGTCGAGCACACGGTTCTGCTGGTTATGAATGCTTGCACAAGTCGAAGCAGCTCGCCCTCGCACATGCCGTGGCGCCGATTAGCCACTCGGCGAATGAGCTGTAGTGTGTAATTGGTTGCCCTCTGGAGTTTCTTTAACATGAGCCCGCAGCGCAGCGCGCTCTGAAAGTGTAGCACCAATGTGTTGATACTGAGGCGCTCCGGATAGTAAGTCCTCCGACCTGAAGTTCAAGGTGACTCTGCATAAGCTTGACGACGTTGATGCCGCGTTGCATGATCTCTTGAAGAGATTGTGGATCATCCGCCGCCGCCAATAGCGTCACGTCGTCAGCGTAAAGGCTTTGGTGAAGCCTGAGGATAGAGCACAGCAGGTCCTTGAGCCCGCGCACAGTCAAGGTAAAGAGAAAAGGGGAGATGACTGATCCCTGCGGTGCGCCTCGGCTCCCCAGCTCTATAGTGTCAGTTTCATGTTCGCCGACTTTGATCCAGCACTTCCGGTCGGTGAGAAAGTTTCGGACGTATTGGTACGCTCGGTTCCCGACCCCCCGTTGCGTCATGCCCTCGAGCACCGCTGCATGGGCGACATTGTCGAAGGTCTCCTTCAGGTCGAGGCCAAGGAGCCAACGGATCAGGCGAGCGTCAACCAGACATTCGGGTTGCATCACCTGCCTTTTTCACTTAAGGAGTACATCTTGGGTGGACAGGTGTGGCCTGAAATCAAATATGCAGTGGGGGAACTCAACCCCGTCCTCTACGTGTTCATTGAGACGGTCCAGGACCACATGCTTCATCAGTTTGCCGACGGTTGATGGGAGTGAATTCGACCTGAGGTTGTCCGCATTGAGTGGTTTGCCTGTTTTGGGTATACAGACGATCGTGGACGTCTGGCACTCTTCTGGGATGGCGCCCGTCCAGCAGCAACAGCAGCACCAGCAGCAGCGGCAGCAGTGGCGGCGGCGGCGGCGGAGGCAGCGGCAGCGATAGCAGCAGCAAAGCGGCGGCGGCGGTAGCGGCGGCAGCGGCGGCAGTGGCAGCAGCGGCGGCAGCGGCGGCAGCGGCAGCGGCGGCAACAGCGGCGGCAGCGGCAGCGGCGGCACCAGCGGCGGCAGCAGCAGCGGCGGCAGCGGCAGCAGCGGCGGCAGCGGCGGCACCAGCGGCGGCAGCGGCAGCGGCGGCAGCAGCGGCCGCAGCGGCGGCAGCGGCAGCAGCGGCAGCAGCGGCGGCGGCGGCGGCAGCGGCAGTGGCAGCAGCGGCCGCAGCGGCAGCAACAGCGGCAGCAGCAGCAGCGGCGGCGGCGGCGGCAGCGGCAGCGGGAGCAGCAGCAGCAGCGGCAGCCGCGGCAGCAGCAGCAGCAGCAGCGGCAGCAGCAGCGGCAGCGGCGGCAGCAGCAGTAGCAGCGGCAGCGGCGGCAGCAGCAGCAGCAGCGGTGGCGGCAGCACCAGCGGCGGCAGCAGCGGCGGCAGCGGCAGCGGAAGCAGCAGCAGCAGCAGCAGAGGCGGCGGCAGCAGCAGCAGCAGCAGCGGCAGCAGCAGCAGCGGCGGCAGCGGCGGCAGCGGCAGCAGCGGCAGCTGCGGCAGCAGTGGCAGCAGCAGCAGCAGCGGCGGCAGCAGCAGCAGCACAACCCGCGGTGTGCGCGCTAGCAGGAGGAGCGTTAGGTGGCAACGTGGTGGCTGCTGCCCCCAGTCCTCTTAGTCGACAAGAAGCTCGAGCCATGGAGTGGGCTGAGGCTTCCGGCACACGGCGATCAATGGCGCTATTGGCGTTCCCTCGCTATGCAAGCATGACGGCTGAAGTTACGTCAGTGTCCCTTGCATGTTATCGGCGTTGGAATGAGTATCTTCCACCAGGCGAAAAATCTCCTCTGGAGCGCTGTATCTGGCACCGCCACATCCTTCGACGTGACCTGCCAGACGAAAGAGACGCAATCCCCAGGCTTCCATCCAGCTTTACGCCTTGTGTCTTTCTCAATCTTATACTTTCCTTACCCTTATAAAACGGCCGCTTTGAGCGTTAACACAAGATGGTTTGTGAATACGGGCTTAAGGAAAGAATATATCACTTTGAAATTAACGACAGTGAGCACAGATAAAGCGCAATAAACAAAGCAACAAGAGCGTCTGAATCGACCAGTACGGAGGTCGGAGAAATCCATGTATTTCCGTGGTGGCTGAAGTTTTCTCTTGTAATTATTGAAGGAGACTCTATGCCATAAACCAAAATCACAATAAAACGACCACACGTGCTGCCACAGGAAAGACGCATGACAGCTACAACTCGCAGTTTTTCGACTACGTACTTTTCTCACGACGCGTAGTAATGTGCATTCCTTTTATTGCGATTGCAATTATATGGACGCTTCAAGAGAATTTCAGCCGTCGGCATTGCCGTGCGGTTTCCTATAAGGTCCAAGGGCGATAACACAATCGCAGTGCGCCCTACGATGTGTGTGCGAGTGAAGGCGCGTGAGGGGAGGCAGGGATCGCGGCTCCCAATCTCGCCCGCTTGAAAAACACGAAAGCAGGGAGGAAGCGCGCACTCTTCTGTTGTGCGCGAGGCATTCATCAATCTGAGGCACCGGGGGGAGAGGAAAGAGGGAGGCGGCATTCCACTCAGGCTTCAACTGCCTACGTGGCGGCTGCGCGCGGTCACGCAGCCCTATATTGACAGCGATATGTGTTGGGGGCAGGGCCTAAGCACGTCAGCGGTTTGTAATTTTGTGTGTGCTGTGTCTTCTGAGCGCACACTCTGCGTTGCAGAGATAGACAGTGCGAATGTAACTTCGCTTGCTTCTGCTGCCGCGTTTCCCTACAGCAGCATTTTTTAATGAATAACTGAATGTTTATCTAACCTTGAGTAGAATTTCAAGAAAGGTGCAGGGGCACTTTGGCGTTTTGACAGCGAGTTTCCGCGGTCATCGAGACAGATGTGCTCAGTCTTGCTTGTGCGCACGCCACATCATGCTTGTTGATCTAGTTAATATGACGATGTTGACAAGTCTGTACGGCCGATAAACCTATTATCCTTACGTCTTATAGATGTCCACAAATTTGATGTCGCAATCGATGCTCCGTGTTTCGGGTAAATCTGTTACTATTTTATATTTATCATTTTGAACAATGGAAAATGTTTTTATTTTTTATAAAATAACAATTTAAGGTTAAAAAATGTTTAAAGCCTCGCTCGCATGCTCATTTGTAATGATCACGCCGCCTTTGATGTCAGTGCTTTTTCATTCTAACAGGCATGTTTCTGAATAAGGCCTTGCCTTTTCCTCAACCTTATATTTTCCTTAGCCTCAAAACAGGTGCCTTTTAGCGTTAAGACAAGATTGGCTTGTGAATACCGGTCTTAAGCCTCAGTGTCAGTGGCGCGAACCATGGAAAGCAGGCCCACTGGCCGTCCTCGGCATCCGACAGCATCCGAGGCCGTTTTTTCTATCCTGGCAGTGACTGCTCCATCTGCTGCCGTGAGCGATTCGCCTGCAGATGCGTCAGCTACAATGACATCGCTTCGGGCAGGTATCGAGAGCTTAAAGCTGTTGGAGCAGTCATTGACTGCCCTCCTACAGGAGGACAAATCACTACACACCTCCTACTTTGCGGCAGGTGGCCGGGCAAACAGGGTAGTCACCACTGCCAACCACGAGGGGAACCGCCGCCGCAGCTCGAAGGTGCTGCACTGGAGCTCACACTCGTTGCGGTGAAGGCAAGCTGACCTCTCGGAGCGTCTCCTGCGTGGCGATTACGACGTACTCACCATGCAGCAGGTTGTTGTGCCGGCTGAGGCGCTCCGACTCCTCCACTATATCGGGTACTCCAGTTTCACAATGTGCTCCCTGGCCTCCTGCTCTGTGGCCCCCTACCTTGACACCAGTCAACCGCAAGCTGCCCCACGCTGTGTGATCTATGTGCACTGCTCCATCCCTCACGCCGAGATGTCAGTTGCTGACCTGAGCAGCGGACCAATGGAGTGCTATGCGGGGACGGTGCTGCTCGGATCGACGGGCACTCCTGTCGCGAGCATCTATTTTCGCGCCTGCCACTGCTGGGACACTCGCTGCCTGTTTTCGCTGTCTAGCTGTCTAAGTCAAGAGAGCATGCTCTGCGGTGACTTCAATGTGCATCATAAGCCTGGGGAAGCCGCAGCTGCAACACCGGCGTTAAAGCTCTGGTAGCCGCTACACGTAGGCCTGCCTTGTCATTCGAAAACCCGGAGAGGGCACTTACGTGCGCAGGGGCACCAGCATCGTAAGAACAGCCATCGACCTCAGCATTACAACAGAACGCTGTTCTTACACGTGGGCCATGGCTCCTTCCACTCCTGCTGACGCCCTCGTCGGCTCGATTCTCCAGGCCAAGGTACTGCACGTTTATCCACTGGGATATCTTCAGATCGAGCCTCGCGAACAATTTCAGCGGGTACTTTCCGCGAGCTATTCAAGACAGTGGAATGGCGGCCACCTTCCAGGCCACGATACAGCTAGTCCAGCTCCTCCCGGACCTACGGCGGCATAATCTACGCTAAGCAGACCGCCGCACTCTGCGGACTAAGCGGCGCTTCAAAGAGGCAGGTAGCCCGGCATTACTCGACTGACTTCGTGCAGATAGATGCCGTGTGCCGACGCCAGGCCAACCTGAGGCGTCGTAATCTCGGGTGCTCGCCATGGTTCGAAGACATGGCAACTTCTACGATCGCTCCTGCAAGGTCCCACGATACGCCAACCAATTTGGCCGTCGCGATGACCTTGGGGGTTGGTGTTAAGACACCTATTCAGTTCTTCAAGACGGACTCTTGTTGCACTGCTGGACCAGAGCAGGCTCCAAACCAAAGCTTCTTGCGTCTCGCTGAGCCACCGACCTTTCTGGACAACGCAGCAGACCCGGCGAATACTCGTCAGGAGCTCTTGGCTCTTCTGGGCCGCACAAAGCAACACAGTGCATCGTGGTCTAATGGTGTTACATTCCAAGTGCTACGGAACATGGCTCACCCAGAGAACTATCAGCTGCTGGGCTACTTCAACGACATTGGGTGGCGGGATCCCCACCCTTCAGTGCTAGGGAGTGTGCCGGCTGACTGTCCCAGCAAGCTGCTGAGTCTGCTGAGGCGACTGGCCTCCACCTGGCTGCAGACCTACTTGCGGAGAGCACGAGAGCAACTAAACGTGCAGTACCTTGGCCTGGAGAATCGAGCCGACGAGGGTGTCAGCAGGAGTGGAAGGAGCCATGGCCCACGTGTAAGAACAGCGTTCTGTTGTAATGCTGAGGTCGATGGCTGTTCTTACGATGCTGGTGCCCCTGCGCACGTAAGTGCTCTCTCCGGGTTTTCGAATGACAAAGCAGGCCTAAGTGTAGCGGCTACCATAGCGTTGCCACTTGTAATCCTCTGCGACTTGCGAAAGGTGCTCCTCACTTTTTATTGACCGGAGACCGCTGGCCTTGGCGTTGGCCTGCTGGCGGAAAACTTCGTGACCTTGTTTCGAGTGGCTTGAAGCTGTCGCTACAGTTGCTGCTCTTCACGTCAGCGTCTAATGTAATGAAGAGGTTTAGGCACTGACGCTGGCAAAGGCAGCACACCGTGCCACTATACCAGTAAGCACCGCTGTAACGGCCTTTGACTCTAAAAGGCACATTTACACCGGCATCTAACGGCGTGTCGCCATCGGTCGCTCTCCCTATCCACTTCTTGTTCGCGGCCTCACAAGGCAAGCGCGGTCTCTCCAGCTGCACCTCGGGATCGGCTGCTCCTGTACAGCATCCACGATTTACAGCAAAAGCCTGGCTCCATCCTAGGCCTCCTCGGCATGCGGCGAGAACAAAGCAATCCAGCATCTAATTTATTTCTGCCGCACATTCTCCGCAGAGAGTGCATCTATCATTCGTCAATGCAACGCCTGGGACTCCTGACGCTCTTGGCATCGAAGGTGCCGTTTCCCGGCCGGCACCACGGCTCCGTCTTCAGGCACGTTCCTACATTCTTGGAGGAAAGGGACCTGTCGCATAAATAGTAAACGCGCCAATTGGATACCGCCAACAGGGTACCCAACGGTATCGGGCTCTGTAATCGCCTCGGCCTTTTCTATTTTCTTTCTTCTTCATGCACCGCTACTCTACCACAAGACGCTGAGTCGTGCTCCTTAAAGGGGTGCAGAAAGTATCGCCTCTTCCTCTTCACAATCACACCCTATTTCTCTCCCCTCACGCAGCAACGGGCGTTGCCTTTCGGCCAGTCTGCTCCATCGAGATGACCTCGTGACGTGGCGTGGCAGGCAATGGAAAATGAGGTATCATTTCTCTCCAACAGATGACAGACGCCGGCTTTTTCACTCCAATGACCATCTCACTCTTTCGCCTCAAGATGTACTGTACAATCTTCCTACAAGTCCTCGCAACAATCGCGCGCATGCTAGCAGATGACACAATTCGCTATGACATCAAAAGTGAAAGCGCCATGTTGTATAATCAATGTCTCAAATATATACACCTATGAGGCGAAATAGCGTAAATGTTGCTACGGAAGAGTGTTTGCGATGACGAAGAGGCGAGAAGTGGGAAGACGACGAGGACGACGATTGGAGGCTAGCGCGGGTTGTTGCCTCTTGGCCAAGTGCGGCGTTTTTGTTGTAAATATACTTGTATGTAGCTTTTCGTCTGTGTCTTCCTACGTAACATGTCTGGTGAAGGTGGACGTAACATACGTCTTCCTACGTAACGATATAAATTTGCAGTTTGAAAAATCCCCTACTGTAAGAGCGTACATGCGCTATTGGTCTCAGCTCCCACAGAGAAAGTACGTTGAATGTTCGATGGAGCGCGTCTTCGCGCAATCCAGTTCATTCGCATTGCCCTCGAAGAACTTGTGCACACGTGACGCCTCAGCTGGAAAGGGCCGTCCGGCCTAATAGACCTCATTCTGCTACACTCTAATTGTGATAGAGACCTAGCAGCGGAGAGAAATTATGCATATATATATATATATATATATATATATATATATACATATATATATATATATACATATATATATATATATATATATATATATATATATATATATATATATATATATATATATATATATATATATAGAAGAAACTTTATTTGCTACAGAGGTGGGTTTCTGCAGAACGCCTGTGCTAGGTCCTTAGTCCAGAACACTCGCGGCCTTAGTGCCCGTCTGACGCGTTGAACAAGCGAAATCTGTTCGTCCGGTTCGTAGCTCGATAGCGCAGTTTCCCATTGCGCTGGCGTTGCTTTGTGTATGATGACTAGTGGCTTCATATTGTGGCATCCCCATGTTCTATGGTTTACTGTCGTTTTCTGACGACACCAGCGATAAATGTCTGTATATGCGGTTGGATGTAGCTTATTTGAAATGAGTTTACATAGATATGAATTTGCAGCTCCCGCTACGATACCGGTTACTCCCTGTCTGATTTCTTGTTGGGCGGGGGATCTTGTCTTCTGGCTCACGCAGAAGCTCCCGTCCCTCCTACGGCCACAGGGGCGGTCCCGCTACTCCCAACGCAGTTACGAAATTCTTCTGCATGTCTAGAAGGGTTTATCCACCTCCTCCCCCAAGTTGAATAGGGTGCAACCCGTTTCTGTTAGACTCTTAGAGACCGGTAAATGTCCTGGTCCATAGCGCCGACTACGGGTGCGCTCCGGGGCCCAAGACCCCTCCGGAGCTTCCCGAGCGCCCCCCCCCCCTCCTCACACCTAAAGTGCCATTACCAAAGCTTTGTCTCCCACGTCATTTCAGGTTTCCTTGGACTTGCTTTGACCTTTTCACTTGAAATTTTACGGGGGCTAATAGCTTACAGGACTATTGTTGGCGCGGACTTACACGGCTTTTAATTCATACTTTCGCTTTATTTCGGTAAATCCGGACAATAGGGGGACAAGCGCATTAGAAGCACCTAGGGGCGACTGCGTCATCCGTATTTTCTCCCTTCAACATTGTTTCAAATTTGCACTGTATGTACACTGCACTGCACATTGTATTTCCATGTACATATAGGACAAAGTTGATTACATTTTATTTCTGAAGGTATGGATAGCCTATGCGTAAAGAATGAATATGTTGCTGTATGTTCGTCTTGCCTCAGGTTGCTCTGTGCGCTTTTTTTACCATGAAAAAAAAACCTATTAACCTCAGACTCTGCCCAGGCGGCGCTGCGGAAAAACCCGTCACTAGCGCCCCCATCGAAGCCTTGGCGCGATCTGAGCAGTGCAAGGAGAGCTGTCCGCAAGCGAAAGTGCATAAGCCACAATGGACCCTTCTCTTTCCTTTGTGTTGAGGCACGGTTTCCTAAAAATCACGGACCTGGAAAGGTTCTTCCGGCCATCCACGCTTCGGAAAAGAAGCTCAGCAGGGCGAAGTACGTGTACAATATAAAATAAAGTATCAAGTATTATTTCGGCGTGCTGCAACTCGCAAGTACATAGAGCCTTAGGTGTGTCTATAGGCATATCAGCATAAAAATCTAAGCATTTCAACTTGGTTCATATTGAATATGTCCTGAACACAGGACTTGTCAAGTATCTCCTATATTTTTATGCATTTTATCGTAATGTTTTGTCTCGAAATTATTTACAGAGAGTAAATCCTTTCATAGCCTTTTCCAGGGCAACAAACATGAAACGTTTTCCAAGGCAGTAAATAGCGTTCGATCATAACGAAAGTAAGCTTCCTACAGTGCCTGCGCGCTGCATCTTTCTTCCTTGCAGGAGCTACAGCATCGCTCAGTACCTTAATTTGAACTTTTTGCAGACGCTTCGAGCAACAAGCGCGCGCAAATAAATGTAAATAAACGCGACATTTTTTTTTCGTTACACACGTGCGTTATTTCGCAATTGCTCATCCAGTGCTTCTAGAGCAACTTTATTGCTCACATTTGAAAAACGCAGTAGAGCAGGCTCAGCACATTCCGAAGTGTGCTTGTTTTGTCGGCGCAGAACATACGCTATACCGAAAGTAGAATTGAGCTCGCGATACAACGATGCTCTAGAACAGAATTTTGAATTCATAAACGAATCAAAATGTTTGGTTAAACTGACGTGCCAAATCTCTCCCTTCCACTTGTTGAGTTAAGCGGAGGCTGACGTCTGTTTAAAGGCGGAGATATCGATGGCACATGAGCAGGATGGTTCGCAGCGTTGTTTTTTCTGTTACTAACGAAGTGGCAGCTGAGATTCTTGAGTTTTCGCTTGGTTACCACGGTCCTCCGTCAGGGCTACTCAACACAATTACAGAAGAACAAAATTGTCGCACTTTCTCATGCGAGCCGCTGTGTTGTGGGGAATGCAAGTAATCCGATTACCCAACAGGTTGAACGGCCCGTATCCAGCGCTCTCGCCTTTCCCCTTCATTCGATCGCGACGGAAATCGGTAAAACTGAACGTTGTTATTCCGTCCTTCACGTTCATGGCAATTTACAACACAACAGTAGCGTCTATTGCCGCGTTTTTTCGTAGCGCGCGGAGCTATCGCGGTTGCCGTTGTTTCCGCCATCAGTCTGATGAGTGAGCCAGCAAGCACTTTATGGCAGTTCGGCGGCGCGTCCGAATAGCCTAGAAATTCATAGCTCTCTGTCTGGGCATTAAATGCGCAAAACACTCGCCATATGGAGCAAAATCTAGTTAAATCGTCGTTTCGCAGTTGCTAGCTGCATAGGCAACTTAGCAAGGCAGTCGGGCTTCGCAATACTCAATTACTGCCTCGTCGCACCGGCAGGTGGCGCTACGCGTCTTGCAAAACTCCAGAGTCTGACGTCCATGGACTTCAGGGACTCCTTTGGTAGGGTTTTTATCGATGTTGTTGGAAACGCACTTGAATTTTGTGTGCCTCAGTACTGCTTTTCTTTCCAGTAAGCAATGCTAACGACTCATGAAAAAACATTAACATTTTACAACATTTATTATGGATGGAAACACAGTTGCATGCAAATGCCATAAGTATAAACATGGTGTCCCAATTGACTGTCACGCACCAAGATTGAACGAAATAGCAGTGCGTTGCTGGAGGAAAACCTAGGGCATAGTTCTCACAGTACAGTGGAGTAGCTGGAAGTAACGTTTTGTTACTGATATGTAATTAGGTAAGTGTAATTATCTAAATCGAGGGCTGCAATCCTAATTATCAAAGTGTAAATGAGGCATATGAAGGCACAGCCAAAGGACGTCTAACTGTGGTATTTGCAGCCACGTACTAATTGCGTACTAATTTTTCCGTTTGATATATATACCCCACGAAATATGGACAATACGACTTGACTGCGCTCCCATCCGGATCATAAAGCAGCGCCCTCGAACAACAGCGTCAATAAAGCCTTGACGCTGCTATTTTTCTTTGTTACGTGTTTCTCTTTTGTCAATCCGGTGTTACGTTATTACCACAGCGTTGTAAATACCTGTAGGGTTTAGAACTCAGTTTCAGAACCAAGCTTCATTCTCCGCAAATTTCGCAGTAGAAAATCGGACAGACAGACAGACAGACAAAGAACTTTAATTACAAGGTCCTGAAAAGCTTTGCCCTAGGGCAGAGCTGTGGGTCGCTCCCACGTGGGGACGGGTAGGCCAAGCCTAACCGCCGCATCGTGGGCTCTCTGGACAGCCCAGGTTTGACGTGAAAGTTCTGAGCTCCGGGTGGCAGAGCTCTATTCTTCTTCTGTGATGCGATTGGGTCCCGGTAACGAGGGGCATCGCCAGAGCATGTGTGGGAGATTGCTAACAGCCCCACAGTCGGGGCAAGTAGAGCTAAAAGCCCCTGGAGTGATCGTGTTGAAAAAGGCCAGGTTTGGATAGCACTTAGTCTGAAGCATACGTAAAGTGGACGCCAGAGGTCTAGCCAGTTTGCTGTGAGAGGGAGGATAAGTCCTCCTACCCAGGTGATAGTGCGTATTAATTTCGCTGAAAGTAGTGAGAGTGTCCCGATGCTCGAGAACCCCTGAGTCTGAGCTCGATCCTGCTCCCACGCGGTGGGTTAGTGCGCGCGCTTGGGAGTGGGCGATGTCATTGAGATCGGGAAACGAGTCAAGCAGGGGTTCGAGGTGTGCCGGAAACCACGTGATGGTGTGCGTAAAGATGATATTGTTCTTGAGAATCTTGTGAGCCTCCTCAGCGATGGATCCTGAAGCGGAAGCCTTGACCGCCGATCTCGAATCAGTGAAGATATGTGATCTGCTGTTGTCTAGGAGTGCTATAGCAACTGCGACCTGCTCTGCTCTGGTTGGTGTTGTGCACTTCAGGGAAGCCGCATTCACTATCTGTCCGTTGTGATCAACGAGGGCAATGGCGAAGTTAGACGGCTGTCCATATTGGGCGGCGCCGACAAAACATGCCGAGTAGGGATCGTCCTTGGTACGCTTGAGGAGGGCGAGGGCTCTTGCCCTGCGTCTGCCTACGTTCTGTTCAGGATTAACATTATGGGGAAACGGTGCAACTCGTATGTTGTTGCTTTGATCTTCTGAAATTTCATATTTGCGCTCTTTCATGAGGTAGGGTTGATCCCAAGAGTCGCCAGGATCTTCTTTCCAGCCGGGGTACAGGATAGACGGGCCAGTTGGGCTGACTCCTGGGCCTCGATTATCTCGTCCAATGTGTTGTGCACTCCTAGTTGCATAAGGAGATCCGTACCCGCCCGTAATGGAATGCCTAGTACTTTTTATACTTTTTTTATGAGCGTGTTTAATCGTTTCTTCTCGGAGTTATACCAGTTGCACATGGCTGCCACATAATCTATATGACTCATGAGGAAGGCGTGGAACAACCTCAGGAGGTTGTCTTCCTGTAAGCCTCCACGCCTATTCTAGACTTTTTTGATAAGTCTGATCATGTTCTCAGTCTTGGCTGTGAGTTTGTTGAGCGTTGTATTGTTACTGCCATTGGATTCGATGAACATGCCAAGCACCCGAATGGTGTCTACTCTGGGGGTGGTACAGCCACTTTTAGTGTGGAGTTTGATGTTTATTTCTGACAACGGTTTCCAGCCTCTTGATTTGGGACCTCTCCTGACTGGCCTGTAGAGGAGGAGCTCAGACTTGCTCGGGGAGCATCTAAGCCCCGTATTTTCTAGGTATATCTCAGTTTGATCTACAGCCTCCTGTAAGCCTAATTCAACAGCTCCTTCGCTTCCTCTCGTGCTCTAGATTGTGATATCGTCTGCGTAGAGCCTTTGCGATAGTTTCTTCATGGCGATGTTAAAAAGCAGTGGTGAGACTACCACTACTTGTGGCGTGCCTCTGGGACCCAAACTGAAATTGTCGGACTTGAGGTCACCGAGTTTGAGTGTGGCCTTCAGATCCCGTAGGAACGACCTTATATATCTGTGGAAGGCGTCTCCCAAATTGAGCTCGCTCGAAGATGGAGTTGAGAATGTGAGCATGGGATACATTGTCAAAAGCCTTCTCCAGGTCAAAGTCTAAGATGCCTCTTACATCTCTTGTCGTGTTGTGAATGATTTGACACTTGATAAGCTTCATCACGTCTTACGTTGAGAGGGCCGGACGAAAGCCAACCATGTTGTACGGAAACAATTCTTGTTTCTCGATGTGCTTGGAAATTCGATTGTGTATAACATGTTGCGCTACTTTCCCCACGCAGGACGTCAGGAAAATGGGTCTGAGGTTTGAGAGACTTGGGGGCCTTCCAGGCTTTGGAATGAGGATGACCGAGGCCATTTTCCAGGACTCTGGGACAACCCCTCGTTCCCATATTCCATTAATCTCCTCTGTCAACCATTCTATAGAACAGTCGTCCAGGTTTCTGAGCGCCCGGTTGGGGATGCCATCAGGACCACGGGCCGACCTGCCATTTAGATTCTGGAGAGCTTCCCTTACTTCGCATGCCTTGAAGGGGCTATCTAGCTCGGGGCAAGATGAGCCTTTATAGGTGTGATGCTCTTCGTCGCTCGAGTTGCCCAGTGGCAGATACTTGCGAGCGAGTCTGTAGAGTACGGTCTGCAATGTCTCTGATTGTGATGCCTGGTGTAGAACCTTCGCTATCACTTGTCTTTGGTTTGACTTGGTGTTGGTATCATTGAGCAGATGCTTGAGGAGGTTCCATTTAGCTCCAACTCTCATCTGGCCATCCCCGGAACTGCAGACCTCATCCCACTGTTGTCTGCTCAAGGTTTGGCAGTTATCTTATATAGTTTTGTTGAGCTCCGCGATCTTTTTTCGGAGCCTTCGGTTGAGTTTCAGCCCTTTCCTTCTGTTCAAAAGTGACGTTTTAGCTTCTAGAAGATGAGCGAGGCTGCTATCCATCCTGTGCACCTCCATTTCGGTCTGGATTTTCTTTCTCGCCGCACTGATATCCGCCTTTCACTGCTCAGCCCTCTGCTCTAGGCAAAGTGCTGAGTCACGTGTTTGTCGTCGCTCTTCCCTAATCTTGCGAAAGTAATCCCAATCTATAATAGTGAACTCTTTGAGGTCCCCGCTTCTCACGTTGACGGAGGTAGCCAGGATGTTGCCATCACTGCCATGGTCCACTTGGAGGTTGGACCAAGATGGGGTTACCACATTCCATATGAAAAAGAGGTCAGGTGTGGTATCCCTAGAGCATGAGTTGCCGATCCTGGTCGTAAAAGCCGGATCTGTTATAAGCGTGAGGTTATTATTGACTGTAGTTTGCCATAGGTCAACGTCCTTGCGGTTAGCTTGTTGGTACCTCCATGCTTGATGCGGAGTATTAAAGTCTCCGGCCACCAGGAGTGGGAATGTCTTGGCCTTGCTTGTAGCCTTGTTGATAATTGCCGCGAATCTTTGCCTGAGGTCTTTGGGTCTACTGTATATGTTAAGTATAAATGTACTTGTCTTGAACTGTCCGCTGGGGATGATTTCAACGAGCGAGGGTTCAACATTATTGAATTCAAGATTCAGATCGGGGACTATGAACGCACGTTTGTTGGTGACTAATGTGCTGCTTCCCCTTTTCCCACCACCATATTGGGTATGCGATTTATAGCCTGGTAGGCTGACCGTATCCGTGAGCGCTTCTTGTAATAGGATTACATGTGGCTTTTCCGGGTGGGTCCGAATAAACTGTTGGAGGACATGCCTTTTACGATGGAATTCCCTACAGTTCCATTGCCCGATGTTATTTACCCTGTGATGTGCCGCCATGGTGGGACGTAGCAGTTAGCTTGTATTATAAAATGCTGTATTATAAATGCTTATAAGCCGCTGCCGACCTTTCAGCGTCGGTGTTATTTACTTTGTCCAACGATGTAGCTGTAGCCATTGTAGAAACGTGGCGCTCCAGATTGTCGCAACTGATTCCTAGTGATCTGACCGCCTCCGCGAGTTTGTCAATAACAATTTGAACTTTTTAGAGGGCTTCATCAATTTTATCTATCGTTTTTTTTTAATTTACGAACAGTGGCGCTCTTTTCTGAGGCATGAACTGCCAGCGCCTTGTTTTTGGGTAGAACATTGGCAGTCGGTTCCGCTACGGGGATCTCCATGGGCGTTTCTACTGCAGGGGCCTGAGTGGGTTCGACTGTCTCTCATTTGCTGGGTTTTTTGAGTTCTGCAATCGCTGCTGTGAGCGGTTCCGCTACGGGGATCTCCATGGGCGATTCTACTGCAGGGGCCTGAGTGGGTTGAACAGTCTCTCGCTTGCTGGCTTTTTTGAGTTCTGCAATTTCTGCTGCAAGCTGCTCCATGGCGTATTTTAACGAAGCGTTTTCTCTTTCCAATTGTGCAATCCTATTGTGCTCAGGCGATTGACCCCCTGTTACCTTTTTCGGTGATTCTTTGACCCGGTCAGCCCATGTGGTACGACGATCCACAGGCTCCTGGATCTGAACTGCAGGTCCCCTGGAACGAGAGTGGCCCCTGGAGCGGGAGCGGGTCCTGACGGCCTTCCGGCCCCTGGAAGACGAGCGTTCCGTCGAGCGACCCCTAGAAGGGGCACGGTCCTGGTAGCCGCCATCCTCGCCGCCGGGGTCTCGAGATCGGCTCCTGAATCTGTGCGAGCTGCTGACGGCCGGCTTAAGAGGGGTTGGCGACCCAGTTCGTTGTGTTGATTGTTCGCGGTTGCGCCGTTCTCTTCTCCGTTGTCTAACTGCAAACGGAATTTGGAACCTTTACTAGCAGGTACTGTCAGCCGTGGGATGAGGGCCGCCGCAGAGGCTGCACTTCGATGTACATTCGTGCTTATCGTCCGGATTGCTCGCACCACAGCCGTGGCAGATTGCATTTTCAGGGGCTGGGCAAACGTCAGCTCCATGGCCAAGCTTTCCACATGCATAGCAAACGTAAGTTTGTCTGCAATAGAGAGAGCATTTGATCAAACTGTGACCGCATTTAACGCAGGCTGGGACTTTGAGTCCATAAAACAGGATGACTACCGTGCTTGTGTTCTTGATTCGTCTCACCTTGAGGGCGCTTGGATTCTTGGATTGAATAATGAGGCGTTTGAGCTCCTCTCGATTGATGGTGGGATCAATGTCACGAACTCCCTTGCATGTGTTTTCGGGGGCAGCGATATATGCACTAACTTCGAAGCTTGCTTGTCCAATATGTATAGCTTCCACATCGGCGTAAGCCATGACGTTGCGCCTTGATGGTGTGCTTGCCACCAATATGTTTTGCACCATGTTCGGACATATGATATCCTCCGCCGTATCCGCCTCCGTCAGCAGTAGTAGCAGTAGTAGCAGCGGTAGTGAGGGCTTCGGCAACTCTGAAGTGGCCCATCTTCTTGATGTCCAGTCCTCCACGGGGACGGATTATGATTCGAACATGCTCTTTCGGTAACGGAGGCAATCTCGAAGCAGTCGTTAGCCGTGCCTTGACACTCGACGGAGCCTGGCTTTTATTCCCGCCACGTCGCGTGTTGGTGACTCGGGAGCCCTGCCCGAGCGGGTCCTAGATGATGGGTTTTCGCATGTGTAATGCCGTGGTCCACCCAGCGCTTTCACTGACTTCGTCGGGAGAGATATCCTTACCCTCAACGGTGATTCGGATAGCCGTACACATCGTGCATTGAGCGTGCGGAACCGCGCTGAGCTCGCCCACCGAGCCTCTGCCGGGCAGAGCACTGCTGATAACCGAGACGCGACAGCGCACGCCTTGTTTTTTGTCTGTTTGTCCCCATACTGTGGCGCTGTGCAAATAAGACTATGAATCTACATCATCGCCCGGCTAACTGTTCCTTTAATACAAGCAGAAGCGGCAAGTTACAATTCTCCAGGAACGCATCCACTATCACTCTTCCCGCAACACCCTGCGCCAACATGCCTTTCAGAAAAGCAAGTCTTTTTCCACTCCACACGCACATTCATAACGTTGTGTGAATTAAACTTCTAACTTGGTTTCTTCTGTCCCGAGGAAGTTGCATAAAGAACGATTGACGCACGTGATGCAGTCGCACCAGATGCAGCCTGCCCATGGCCTCTGTGCCACCAGTCGGTATTCGGCGCAACTTGTCTTTTCTGCCCTCGCTCAGCTGCTGACGCGTACCTACCTTACCGCTTGTAGTAAGTATCACGGTTACTGCGTGCACCAGCTGGTAGTCAGAGAAAGCTTCACCTTAAATAAAGAAGAGTACTAGCGCGCAGCCTGTAGCTGCTACACAGCGCGCAAGGCCGACCAGAAACTTTCAATGTCGTCTGGCCTACTAGTCAAACCCACCTGTGTACTGCTACAATCGCCGTTATGGTAGTTACGATGTAAGCGTAGATTTGGATCACCTCTGCAGAACAAATCTGGCCACTAAATCATTTATTGTATTCCTAACGTTGTCTCAAGGTTGCTTTGTTCGCTCTGGTTGTGGAAACATCTGGCGATCGCTTGAGGCTCGTGCTTCCTTGTTACTCGTACAGGTGAGTAAAGCAGTCCTGCATGAAAGAACACCTGGATCATTGCCTAGAATTATGTGATTAACGCCATGGCGCCAATGACCAGGACTCGCGATTAGTTCTCAGGGAGTTCAGCCATTGAAGGTGTGAATCAATGCTTGGATCGTTTCTAGAATAATCCGACACGTACACTTCCATGTAGCAATGGATGCTTGCATCGCGGTGCCCATGGGGCGGTTTCATATCAATATCGCACTGGTTGCCAAGCGAAACCTATTCACCCAGAACAATAAGGTACGTGCGGCCTTTCTAAATAGAAATAGTCCAGAAAGGTGCATTTTTGGCCGATTTCCACACGTAATGAAATCGCCAGCATGGCGATGAAAACCCGGTAACATCTCGGTAATACATCTGATATGTTCATGTAGGAGCACAACCCCTTTAACACAATCCTTCCAGCACTCAGCCACAAATACGTTATTATTCCGGCCACGGCGGCCGCATTTCGATGGCGGCGAAATGCGAAAACACCCGTGTGCTTAGATTTAGGTGCACGTTAAAGAACCCCAGGTGGTCAAAATTTCCGGAGTCCTCCACTACGGCGCGCCTCATAATCAGAAAGTGGTTTTGGCACATAAAACCCCAAATATTATTAAATACGTTATTGCATCATTTTGCATAGAAAAAGGTACACAAACGCTATCTGCATATTGTCACGTGGTGGTGACGTTGAAGAACACAGTAGCAATACTGTGAACGACAAAATTACCTTTTATTGGGCGAACCTGTGCCCACGAAACAGGCTGCACATGTAGCACAACGATAGTGGCGAGCACGGTCGGCGATCGTCGAAAATCTGATGAGCGGGTCAAGCGCGTCGGCTTTTATAGATCGGTCGTCGAATGTTCCAGATTAACTGCTGTGACCCGGCGTGTCTTCCACAAAGTTATACACTATTCGTGTCGCGGATAGATGCAATCAGATTACACAAGTTGCGGTAAAAGACAGTGGACGGAACCATCGATAACATTCCGGAAACTTCTTTTACATGCAGGCGCGTCCGGCGCTGTGCGATAACAATTGTCAGCCGGCGAAACGTGGTCGCCCGATAAAGTTAAGTACACGTATCAATATTTTACCACATATTATGTTTACTGCATATTTCTTATCTGCCTTGTTGTAGTCGGCTGTCATTTCTGTTTCCCTGTAGCTACCACCTCTTCAACCATATAAATTAGCCGTACTTTTCCGAAGAAATATGGCAACTTTGGGGGCAACCTTTCCACGAAAATTTGTAAAACGTGTTTACTGATATCGATCGATTATGCACGTGAGTGTGCGTGTGCACCTAATTAGATTGTGCTAATTTACTATGAGCGACTAACTTAAGGCACCGTTTCATCGTAGCACTGCGACATACATTACAGGCATCTCGAAGGCTTTTCTGCATATCGTTAGGAAAATAGGCGTAAAGTGAGTACTGTGTCCTAAACGACCTGATTGCTAGTCGTTGTCTCAGCTTAGACTCAGTTATTTTATACTAAAGAAGCTACAGATGCTTGCCCCTAAACTCGTTTCTGTGCATTTCACCTTGGGATTCGGGTACTAATAGTTAATAATTTCTTTACAGCCACGTAATTGTGAAAAAAAGTGGCGCCAAAAAGTTTTCCGGAAATTGCTTTCCAAGGCGCGCGCCAAAGAAAATTTGCAAGTGTGGTCATGGACATCACACAAATAATCTGAAGCCGCTAGACATTGGAGCATTGCGTATTTCATCAAGATAGAATAAATTGTCGCCAGAACAGTGTGGTTTAAACGATCATTAATTATAGAGCGGCGAATCAGCCACACTTATAGTCCAAATAGAAAATCATGCTGCAGGTTCAAAGCACGCCCACTGGACACTATTTTTCTACGGTTACGTGTGCTGTTCACGCGGTCACTTCTTCACCTCGCCACTGACCGTTACAGAATGCATGGCAGTGAATATGTTCAGCTGAATTTCAAATCCTGCATCGATTCGTACACCTATCCAACAGTGTATCATGTTCAATCAACCTCAATATCACTATTTTCCTGCTTAGAGGCTAACGCTTATCCAACAGTGTATCATGTTCAATCAACCTCAATATCACTATTTTCCTGCTTAGAGGCTAACTCTTAGCACGTCTTGACGGCGCCTACAGCTTTTTCCTAAGTCTTCTTTTCCATCTTTTGTCTACACACGTTTAAATTTTGTTATGTCAACTTTTAATACATGTCATGTCTCTTTCTGTCATACAAGCGGTATACTGAAATCTCGCAAAGTTCTTCTGAACCCGCTCTCCATCTGCCCCTCGTCTTTGCATAATTTATTTTCTCGCATTTTCTGTTTTGCCCCTCTTCGAAGCCTGCAATTTTTTTTCCAAAGTAGCGTTTAGGGTCATTATATAACTCACGCAGGCTGCCTAACACGTACCGCAGCAACATCGCTGTGTGGCCAACCAACCGTATCATACCAGCCAGTGAAATCAAAGAATATGACACGCATTGTTCCTCGTGAGATCAAAGCAAAGTCCACAGCAGACGATCTTGGAAAAGTCTGGGCGGCCAAGCAACCAAATGTCTCTTTAAGCGAAACTGTGGTCCGCCAACAGTTCGAAAACATGTATTTCCTACGTTTACTCCATCCAAGCTATCGAAGGCAATCATGATACACTTTCAGTTCCTAGAGCAAGGAGCCCTGCTGTCCATCACCATTGCCGAAAGCCAGCTGACTGAAGAATGGGTGGGTTGATATGTTTCATTTGATCTCGCGTTGGTGCTGCATACGACACACATAATCCCATTTCATTTAGACCTCACTCAGTGGTACGTCTCATATTGTGAAATCTATGTTTCAGAAAAATGTTTTGTAAAATTGCTTCGAAGCATTCAACGCATTTGTCTTTGCAATAAAAACTAACGCAAACTGCTTCTACGTACAGAAAATTGGAGCATTGTCTTGTTCTTCTTTATTCCGTTTCGGAGTACCTGAAAAAAAAAGAAGATTGTTGTCAAGGTAAGGGAGGTAACCTCTAAATTCCATCTGAATCTCTCATGGCGACTAAGACGCATAAAGGTTATGGCAACGCCGAGGTGCACCTGTACATGTGATTTTGTTAAGCACAAGAAACTGAATAAGTTGACAGTGCCGGACAGATTTTATTTTCACATGAAGCAGCGAAAATCTACAAATGTGTTTTTAGAACCTTGTAAATAAAGTCAGAGTAAATAAAATTAACAGAGAAAGATTTTGTAAGCTGAAAGTATACAGGGTGTCCCGACTAACTTTAGCCAGAGTTTAAAAATAAGCGAATGCCACGTAGATGGACAGAACCAAGGTAATGGTGTTTGCCATCGCTTGGAGGTACTCAGATAATTTTTTTCATTCTACCTCATTACACAACCAGTCCTAATTAATGAACTTCTAAAATATTATAATTAGAGGAACTGTGTCAATGAAAAAATTGGAGAGCAACATAAAGAACCCCCGATACAGCTTTCTGTTGATCAACATGTGCTGCATAAAAATGCTGTCTCGAGCGTGAAAGAAGCCCGCAAATATACATAAAGTGCCTCGAGCGGCCAGCCGCGCGGCAATTTTGCGTTCCTTTGCGGGCTTAGCATGTACTGAGCAACCTAACGCTAATAGGGAGTTCTTCCTGTCGGCCTACAATTTTCTCAGCGAAGCTTTCATCTAGTTATAATATTTGTGAACTTGGGTAATTTATTAAAACTATTTATCTAACCAGGTGGAAAAAAAAAAGAAGTTGAGTATCTCCAAGCGACGGCGATCAACATTACCTCGGTTCTGTCCAGCTACGTGGCATTCGCATATTTTAAAACTTTAGGTAAAGTTAGCTTGGGCACCCTGTATATCGTGCTTGAATAAAGTACCCAAGTCTGTGCTAGAGTCAGGCGACGCTAGATTTCGGCTGCCACTGTTATGGACAGATACAGACAGGTTCTAGTACCTGGTCGCCTGCCGCGCGGTGCGCACGTCTGCTTTACGCTCTTTGGAAAGTGTTCCTTCACTGAAATTTGTCATGCGCATCTACTGCTGCCTGCCTTGTGTTTACGAGCACAGTTCTTGTCGTACAGTGCCCGATAAATGCGCAACATTCAATACGATTCAATAGGGCGTTAAATGCACTGAATTCGCCTGTTAACTCAGCGCTAGCGTGTTCGTGTATGCCGTTCGTCAGTATTCCACACTTATTACGAGAGTTAGGCACAGCAGCTTTTATTTACTGGACACTAAGTATACGGCTCATTCCTTATTAACTGCATGAAATTTTTGAATCTAGAGCAATATAAATAATGGTGGTGTTATCGTTACCATTTCAGTCCCCAGAATCCCAGCCTCTTCATAAAAAAACTTTAAGTAGTTTTTTGCTTAGTTAGCGCAGTGTCGCATATTAACTTCAGACAGTATAAAATCTTTTTAGTGGGTAATACGTGGAAGCAACGAAGACGAAACGACATAGCACGACAGGAAAGGTACGGTACGGTCTGTCCTGTCACCTTCTTCCTTCATTGCTTCCGTGCATTGAGCAATAAAAAAATATTTTTTCCTCTCCGAAATATTGCTTCGCAAACGAGCCCAAGAATCCAACGTTTTTGACTGTAAGTAAATATTGTGGGAATTTATAAGCTATTCTTTGTAATGTGTACATGATCATCATCATGTGGGGTTCATATGGGGTTCTTCATCATCGCTTGTGGGGCTGGCTCTCGAGTGTGATCCGTGCTGTGGGCGTGGTCGGTTCGCCCAATCTTTGACGCGGAATAAACGTCGTGATAACTGCTGCGTCACAAGTGGTGGAATGTGCTCTTCGGTCCTCCGTCCTCTCACTCCCCGCTCAATCTCCTGGAGCTTCGATCGGGTCGCCAATTGTGCCAGCTGTCCGCCAGCATGACGCAGGACGAGCCAACAGGCACTTCTACTTCCACCATCTCGGCCTCGGCTACCCCAGCCTCTGCGTATTGGGTTGTCAGTGGGCACCAGCGTGATCCCCATCTGTTTGCTGGACTTCGCGGTGAAGACGTCGAGGATTGGCTGGACGACTATGACCGTGTGGGTTCGGCTAACCGTTGGGACGATGCGTCCAAGCTACGTCACGTCGCCTTTTATCTGACAGGAGTAGCGAAGACTTGGTTTTTCAACCATGAGGTTGATTTCACGAACTGGAGCGCTTTCAAACAGCAGTTCCAGCAAATCTTCGGCACAACAGCTGTTCGTTCTGCCCTCGCAAAAAACACGCTCGACACTCGCAAGCTACAACCCGGTGAATCTTATACGTCGTACATCGAGGATGTGCTTGCGCTTTGTCGACGCGTGAACACGGCCATGACCCAATCAGACAGGGTTCGCCACATCCTCAAAGGCATTGGCGCTATTGCGTTCAATGCTTTAGCCATCCAGAACCCCGTTACCATCGCTGATATCATCGCTACTTGCCAGCGCCTGGACGAACTCGAATCAGTACGGTTGCAGCCAGACACCACTGGAAACACTACCGCCGACGACCCTGCATTACGAGCAATGATACGCTCAATAATTCGAGACGAGCTCCAGTATCTTGGCTTAGCCGCAGGACCCACGCCTTCTCATGCCTCCGATACCAACCTGCGAGACGTCATCATGGAGGAATTGGCGTCCATGGCTGGTGCAGCGTACACGGACCCTCTAACCCCTAGGGCCTCATCAACGTACGCACAAGTAGCCGCAGCTACTCCAGTCATCGTTCCACCGATGCCTCCAAAACCAACACCGGCCCACATCGCTTCCATGACTACCAGCGCACCTACCCAAACCAGCTATCCACAGTGGCGTCCTCCTCCTCCCATCTGCTGCTACTGCGGCTATCGTGGCCACATGGCACGTTTTTGCCGCAAGGGCCAGCAAGACGAACGCCGCGGATATGACGTGTACGAAAGGGATGACTTCTAGGGATGACGTCTAGGGAGCTTCCAGGACCAACGCCGTCCTTATGGTCTACCGCGCGCGCGCTCTCCATCGCCTACTGGAGCATCCGAGACGGCTCAGACGTACCGTCCTGCGAAACGCCGCTCGCCGTCACCCCTTCGCCGCTCTACGTCCCCACTGAGACCTGCTTCTCAATTCACCGAGCGTCGTCCAGAAAACTGAATTATGCAGCTTTTGGAGGAAAAGCTGCATCGAACGACAGGACAGAAATTCCTCCATCGCGTCCGTGCAATGTGATATTGGTTGTAGTAGAAGGTGTACAAGTAGAAGCTTTAATAGACACTGGTGGTAGTGTTTCAGTCATTCACCATGAATTGTGTTCGCGACTTCGGAAAGTTACGACCCCCTATGATGGACATACGCTACTCGCTGCTCAAGGGGCCTCCATTCGACCTATCACCATGTGCACTGCTCGTATTTCCATCGATGTTCTTCTGCATTACGTACAGTTTGCAGTGCTAAGTTCGTGTGCCCAGCAGCTCATATTGGGATTGAATTTTCTTTCTACGGCCTCCGCCTCCATCTGCTGTGGGCAACGCGTTCTCCATATGATCGACAAGACCTATTCACTTCATGCAAATGACGCACCTCTTCACTTGATTGCTGCAGAACATACCGCGCTACCTCCTCGCCACCAAAGCATCGTTACCATCACGTCGAGATGTGTTGACTGGTGACGTGAGATGGTGACGTCTGACGTCATTGAAGAGGGATAGTCTTTGCATCAGGGCTCGTTAGGTTTGATCATGGCTCTGCACTTCTCTACGCTACAAACCCGACATCCGAAAAGACTCTCATCCCTAAAGGCACTACATTGGCTTGCGCCACTGAATCGGAGTCTATATCTGTTGTTTCCTTTAAACAAGCTATCCTCTTAAGTTCCTTGTACCGGACGGGCCGCATCTCCTTCACTCTTGCAGCTGCCATCAGTTCCGATCTGACACCTTCGCAGTCACAACAATTGCTTGCTTTGCTCCAAAACATGAAGCTTCCTTTGATGCGCATTCAGCTTCGTTGGGAAGGACTTCGATGACGACGCATTGGACAGAGACAGATGGCACATCCATCGTGCGCCGTAGACTATATCGCGTATCGCTAGCCGAGAGGAAAGTCATTGACGAGAACGTCACCGACATGCTCTAACGAAACATAATACGCCCCTCTGCTAGCCCGTGGTCTTCCCCCGTTGTTTTGGTTCGGAAAAAAGACCGCTCTGTTCAATTTTGTCTCGACAACCGAGCACTTAACAAGATCACACGCATGGATGTATACCCTATGCCGCGAATAGACGATGCCTTGGATTCCCTGCAGGGTGCCGAGTACTTCTCCAGCATCGATCTGCGTTCGGGCTACTGGCAGATACCTATGCATGAGGACGATAAGGAGAAAACAGCGTTTTCAACACCAGATGGGCTCTACGAGTTCAATGTCATGCCATTCGGCCTCTGCAATGTGCCCGCAACGTTCGAGCGCATGATTGACACCGTTCTTCGTGGCCTGAAGTGGAAGACTTGCCTGTGCTGTCTGGGCGAATTTGTTGTTTTCTCGTCAACCTTCTTTCAGCACCTGCAACGTCTGGATGTAGTTCTCACGTGCCCTGCCAACGCTGGACTTCAGCTAAACACAAAGAAATGCCATTTTGCGAGCAAGACGATCAAAGTACTAGCTCACATTGTGAGCAAAGATGGCATTCGTCCTGATCCTGACAAGGTTTCGGCAGTTCAGCACTTCCCTCGTCCCGAAAAGACCAAAGATTTGCGTAGTTTCCTAGGCCTCGCTTCCTATTTTCGCCGATTCATACGTGGATTCGCCTCAATAGCGTCACCTCTGCACAAATTACTGGTTTCTAATCTTCCCTTTGAGTGGTCTCCCGAATGTGAATCTGCGTTCGCCCATCGAAGCGTGCTCTCACATATGAACCAGTACTACGCCATTTTGATGAAGCTGCTCCTACCCTCCTGCATACGCATTCTAGTGGTCATGGAATTGGTGGCGTTACGACACTTTAGGTGAGAGGGTCGTCGCATACGCAAGTCGCGTTCTGACAAAGGCCGAAAAGAATTACACCATCACGGAGCAGAAATGCCTAGCTATCATTTGGTCTGTGCAGAAGTTTCGACCTTATCTTCACGGCCGCCACTTTACGATCGTTACAGACCATCATGCATTATGCTGGTTTTCAACGCTGAAGAACTTGTCTGGACGACTTGGTCGGTGGATTCTTCGTCTGCAAGAATACGACTTTACTATTACCTACAAGTGCAGAAAAAAGCACCAAGATGCAGACGCGCTTTCTCGCTGTCCGCTTCCTACGACACCATGCAATGGATCTCCAAATACCATCTGTGAGAAGCTTTCGCACGATCCCTTCTCACATGCTTTCTTGTTGGCTACTGTCGACGAGATGCCTCCACAATTTCATCAACTTGTCGACTCTTACTGTCGGCACATCATAGACTACCTTCAAGGAGCTTCGCGCCCGCCTAACGCCCGCCTTCGTCGGCAGCTGACGCAATTTAAGATTGACAACCGCGTCCTATAGCGTCATGTCTATCACCCTGACGGTCAACGCTGGGTTCCTGTCTTGCCACGCTCTCTACGTGCTCATGTCCTGCAGGCTTCTCATGACATGACTGTTGGTCACCTTGGTTTCCAGAAAACCTATGACCGCATCAAAGGTCGCGTCTGTAGCGAGGTATGTCGCTTCCTGCGCCCTATCTCAGCGTCGAAAGCTCCTTACATCAGCACCAACAAAGGGCGTGATGGTCAGTAACCACATTGAAAGGCCTGCCGTATAAATAGGGGCGAAACTTCCCGAGTGCCCAAACGATGGCCAGGCATTCTTTTTCAGTGACGCTGTAATTGCGTTCCGCTTTGGTCAGCGCACAACTGGCGTAAGCAATGACGTACTCGGAGTAGCCAGACTTGCGCTGCGCAAGGACAGCGACAAGGCCAATACCACTGGCATCGGTATGCACTTTAGTTGGGGCGGTGGGGTCGAAGTGTCACAGTATAGGCGGAGACGTCAGGAGACGGCATAAGGTCACGAACGCGGTGTCGCATGCAGGAGACCAGGAGGGTAGGTCGTTGGCACCACTTAAGAGTTGTGTCAGAGGTGATATTATCGAGGCAAAATTGCGAACAAAGCGTCGGAAGCAAGAACAAAGGCCGATGAAGGCGCGGAGTGCGCTGAGTGTCTTAGGTGTCGGAAATTCTGCCACGGCGCGAAGTTTGGATGGGTCGGGGCAAATGCCGACTTGTGATACGACGTGACCCAGAATCATGAGTTTGCGCGCGGCGAACTGGCGCTTTTTCAGGTTCAGCTGCAGGCCTGCGTTGGTCAAGGAAGTCAACACTTGCCTAAGGCGAAGAAGATGCGTGCTGAAATCACGGGCGAACACAACGATGTCGTCGAGATAGCACAAACACGTGCTCCATTTTAGGCCGCGCAAGATAGTGTCCATCATTCGTTCAAAGGTAGCAGGTGCATTGCATAGGCCAAATGGCATCACATTAAATTCGTATAAAGCATCTGGCGTAATGACTGCAGTTTTAGGGCGATAAACTGCTGACATCGGGACCTGCCAGTAGCCCGAGCGTAAATCCAACGAAGAGAAGAATTTGGCGCCTTGCAAGCTGTCCAGAGCGTCGTCAATGCGCGGTAGAGGGTATACGTCTTTGCGCGTTATCTTGTTGAGACGGCGAAAATCGACGCAGAACCGAATGGAACCATCTTTTTTTGTGACGAGAACCACCGGTGATGCCCACGGGCTATTGGAAGGTCGAATGACGCCACGCTGAAGCATGTCGTCCACGTGCTCACTGATCACCTGACGCTCCTTGGCGGATACGCGGTACGGGCGCTGCCGCAATGGCGCGTTGGAGCCATTGTAATTGTAATAGGTGCACTGAACAGTTCCGATGGTAACGTCTCTTCATAACCGAGGAGGCAGGTGACGCAGAGCAGGAACAGCTGGTAGCTCGAACGGCTCACACTCGTGCCAAGCACTCGCGATCCGGCTGGCCCACTGGTTGCACAGCAGGCATGGAAGAGACGATCTGGCTGGCCTTGTTCCTGTGCTCTTCTTCTTCATTACAATTAGAAGGCAGAGAACGAAAGGTTGTCACAGAGAGTAAACGAACAAAACAGTATCAAAGAGCCAATAATTTAGAAATTAAAGGCATGCCCGCAGTGGAAATGACGTCATGACAGTGATAGAAAGAATTGGAGTAGCGGTTGGCGGAAGCATTTCAGAAAGTGATATTGACACGTGTCACTGGATGTCAACTGCTAAGACTGGCGCCAAAAACATTGTTGTGCGCTTCGTGCAAATAATGAAAAGAAACCGTGTGCACATGAAGGGAAGAAAAAAAAGCAGCTAACTTTAAAGACCTTGGTCTCCCCTCAAACAACTAAGTGTACGTCAAAGAGCATTTGACGCAACAAAACAAAAAAGCTTCTCGCGTCTGCACGACAAAAAAGGAAGGAAACAAAGTGGCTTGACTGCTAATGGCGTGGAGCTTCCTCGGAACATGAAGGCTCGCCCATTCTGCCCATCACCACTTTTGACGACTTATCTAAAATGACCTAATGGTAAAATATGGCATTGAGATGGCGTCTACTCATTCATCTGATCACCAGGTGACAGACTCTTACTATGACATTCAAAGGTTGAACAAAGAACATTCAGGATGTAAGACGTTATCCTGTGTACATATTAATACAAGAATTATTAGAAATAAGTTGGATTAAATTAATAAGTTAGTGCAAACAAACACCGAAATAGTTGATGTTGTGCTTTTCGCGGAAACATGGTTGACTGCAAATTATCCTGTTCCACAGTTTTCAGGGTATACCTCATATTATGTAACAGGAGAAAATAAAGCCGGTGGAGGGATAGCAGTCTATGTTAAGGAAGCGTTGAGGTTAGTTGTTATTGATGAGTTTTCTATTATTACTAATTATGTGGAATGTTTGACCATGCACCTAAATAAAACTGTTGCAGGTGTCGTATATAGACCCCCAACTGGAGACAAGGCCAGATGTTGTAGTTTTATGGAAAAGCTATTGCTTTTGACCTGATCGACTAGTGAGACTTGTGTAATTGTGGGGGATGTGAATGTAAACATGATCACTGATGAAGTATAGTCGCTAGAACTCAAAACATTGCTTTCTTGTTATGGCTGCAGTAATTACATTACTGTACCAACAATGGTAACACTCAATAGTGCTAAATTGTTAGACATATGCGTTTCGAACTTGAATGAATGTGGTGTCAAGTCGGGAGTACTATTAGCAGATGTAAGTGACCATTTACCTGTGTTTTGTCTTATACCTAAAGACCCTGACAAACAAACAATGACTGCAAACAGCGATTTCGCCGAATCTATGATGAAATCTATAACGAAACAGATGTAAACAGAGCATTTGCTCTGGTTCAATTAAATGTGCTCGCGCGCTATGATTTGGCTTTTCCACTTTAGCCAGCGGTTTCTGGAAATGAACATAAAAAAGCGCGCAAACCTTGGGTTGACAAAGACTTGTACGAACGCATCAAAAAGAAAGACTCTATGTATCACAACTTTATCCGCACGCGGCAGCCTAACCTATTCGTGACGCACAAAATGTTTAGAAATGAAGTACAAAGTGATTTAAAGAAAGCTAAGTGTAATTACTACGAGCGCCGTTTCTCGAATATACGAAGCAATCCTAGAAAAATATAGGATGCTGTTAATGAGACAACAGGAAAAAATCCAAGCACGTATCCACAAATGACACGCTTAAACAGGCAGGTAATAGAACGCGCGGAATTGGTTAGCTGCATAATACGCATTTTATTAACGCTGGTATGAACCCAGCACACGTTTCAATCGGGAACGATGACAGGTTTTCACACCACGTGCATCGAATTAACTTTTCTTGAAACCAATATGTGTGGGCGAAGTAAGTGATCTTATCAAGACATTAAACCATGCTGTTTCAGCTGGAGCAGACGGTCAGTCCTATTCCGGTTAAATGTGTGTCACACGAAATAGGGCCAGTGCTCGTGCATGTTATAAGCTTCTCTCTTTGCACAGGCGTTTTTCCAGACGAGCTTAAGATAGCGCGTGTCTCGCCAATTTATATAGGAAGTGCAGACCTATGTCAAAATACAGGCGAATTTCAGTTCTCATTGTATTTTCAAAACTTTCTTCAAGGTATTATCTATGCAAGATTTTCAAGTTGTTTTACGAAGCACAACGTTACTTCGCAATGCTCGGTTGACCTATTAAAATAAAATAGGTCAACCGAGCAAGCTTTACTGGATATTAAAGATCGAATAATTGCTAACATAGAACAGAAAAGTTAGCGCTTGGCCTGTTTTGGGACCTGAAAAAGGCGTTTGATTAGATTGACCACTATATCATAACTGAAAAATTGGAAAGATACGGAGTATGACGCGTTGCAATTGATTTGATAGAAAGTTATAATGTAATAGAAGACAGTTCCTGCAGCTGGGAGCTACTGCATCTGACATGCTTACCCTACATCAAGGTGTCCCACAAGGTTAGAAGTAAGGACGTTACAATTTCGAATTTATGTTAGTGATATTACAGATTTACAAGGTTCCCAAACACTGGCAACGTATGCAGATGATACAGATGTGTTCTTTACAGCCGATAACACAACAGAATTACAGCAGTGTGCGAATGGATATACAACTTTGTTATCGGACTGTTTGGCGGCCAACAAACTCCAGCTGAACGCAACTAAAACAACCTACATAATATTTAGGGCACCTAATAAAGGAATTGAGGGCAGAATACAAGTAAAGTTTAACGTCTAGGTTATTAAGCACGTCAAACAACAACAATTTCTGGGAATACATTTTAGTGAAGAATTGTCGTGGAATACACATGTAAATTCACTTTGCGGTGAATTATCAAAAACGTCGGTGCAATCTATAGAATTGCACACCTGATCCCTTTATGGCTGGAAAAACAACTGTATAATGCACTTATTCATTCAAAACTTTGCTACGGCATATTGCTTTGGGGTACAACCACCAGATCAAATTACACGAAATCGATTACCTTACAAAAAAGAGTTATTCGCTTATATGCAAATTACTATGGCCCTTTTTCAGATATTAGAACCGGTCCACTATTCCAAAAATATGATATGCTGCGTGCGGAAAGGATATATTATACGCAAGTTCTCCTAGAAATCCAAAAGAGACACCCAAGCGCAAAATATAGTGCATGTAATCTCTCCGGATACTTCTTGCGACACAGCACATGACACACACCAAAAGCAAGGACCAATTACGGGAAACAAACATTTCTGTATGAGTCCACAAAAATATTGAACAGACACAGTACATCTGTATCATATATACTTCTTTACAGAATTTTAAAAAGAAATAAGTTGGTTATAGAATTGGTTATAAAGGGAAGATATATACTTTAAAATTGAATAAATGCGTGCATTAAAACGAAAAATGTTTCTGCCATGAATTACACATTTTTCTTTTCAGGATTCCCATTATACCACCCGCCGTGGTAGCTCAGTGGCTATGGTGTTGGGCTGCTGAGCACGAGGTCGCGGGATCGAATCCTGGCCACGGCGGCCGCATTACGATGGGGGCGAAATGCGAAAACACCCGTGTACTTAGATTTAGGTGCACGTTAAAGAACCCCAGGTTGTCGAAATTTCCGGAGTCCTCCACTACGGCATGCCTCATAATCAGAAAGTGGTTTTGGCACGTAAAACCCCGTAACTATTATCCCATGATATCATTTCATTTAGTATCATTTTTCGGGCTTTGTATTAACACAAATGTTTGCTTCCGCGTGCTTTTCCTAGTTTTTTACGACTTTCGGCACAGAATTAGGATGTTTCTTGCGCATGTTGTTGCTCTATAAATCCACTGACGTTGATTTCGTGTTCAATTGTACAATTTTAGCGTACCATTAGAATCTTTATTGCTTACTTGTACTTAGCCGTTGCTGTACATTGTATTATAAATTTGAAGAATCGAATGAGCATGGACATTGCTACCATGAATTTCCCCCGTAATCAACGCTGTTGTTACGCGTAAAATTGTGCATACGTGTGTGATCTGCTGTCAAACCTGTCGTTCGCGGCAACTGAGACCTTTGTCAGGCTTTATGCCTTTAGTCTGTCTAGCCTCGTTAGAATGACCGAGAAATAAAATTCAATTCAATTCAACCCAATGGCCGACCACACGGTTTCTGCCGTAGCCACAGAACCTCCACCGGATTTTTCACTGCCTTCATTGCAGTCAGCTGTTCCCTGCGACCACTTCACAAAGGTGACATCGGGAGACCTCGACTGGCACATGCGGCAATCCTTATGCGCATGCTGCTTTCCTACAAGGATATCTTTGACTTTGGCGACCGTCCTCTGGGCCAGACTTCCGTCGTCACCCATCGTAATGATACCGGCGATGCGAGCCCCATTTACTGAATGCCTTACCGTGTGTCAGCTCCGGAGCGTGCTGTCATACAACGGGAAATGGATAAAATGCTTGGAAAAATCATAATTGAGCCCGCGTGCTATCTCGGGGCCTTGCCCGTCATACGTGTGAAAAAGCAAGATCATCGCTACAGAATCTGTGTAGACTACCTTCATCTCAACCAGATTACCAAGAAAGATCTGTATCCTCTCCCGCTTATTGATGACGCGCTCGACTGCTTCCACGGCGTCAGCCATTTTTCTTCAATCGTCCTACGCTCAGAATACTGGCAGATCGCTGTAGAGAGCCATGACCAAGAAGAGACCGCCTTCACGATTGCTTCTGGCCCCTATCAATTTAAATCAATGCCCATTGGCTTATGTAACGCTCCTGCTACATTGAAGCGCATGATGGACTTTCTTTTTCGAGGCATCATGCGGCTTTGCTACCTGCGCGATGTCATCGTTTTTTACTACTTTGGAAACCATCGCACTCGCCTGTCCACAATGCTTGATATTTTTTGCCGCGCTCGCCTTCAGTTTAATTCGTCAGAATGTCGCTTTGAGCGCCGTCAAATCTGCGTACTCGGTCACCTTGTTGATGCTGCAGGCGTGCAGTCAGACCTTGACAAAATCCGCGCGGTTAGTCAGTTTCCTAGTTCGAAGTAGACCACGGACATTCGCAGTATTTCTTTTTTTTCGCTTATGCTCGTATTTCCGACGTTTTCTTCAGAGCTTCGAGAAAGTAGCCTGCCCTCAGACGGGCCTGCTCAAGGACGTCATTTTTGTTTGGGAACGTGAATAAGTAGAGGCTCTGTCATCGCTCGTTGCCATCTTAACGATGGCACCAATTCTAGCACATTGCAACCTGCCAGCTAGCATGGATGCTCGTATCGATGCCAGTGGCCATGGTATAGGCGCCGTCCTCGCGCAAAAGCAACAATGCTTATACCGCATGGTCGCCTACGCAAGCCGCCTTCTGTCGCCGTCAAAGTAAAATTACACCATCAAAGAACGCGAGTGCTTAGCTCTCATCTGGGTCATCGCAAATTTGCGACCATACCTGTATGGCAGGCACTTCTCAGCCATGACAGACCACAATGTACTTCGCTGGCTTTCCTCGCTCAAGGACTCCACTGTCCGCCTTGGTCGTTGGGCAATACGCTTGCAAGAATACGCATTTTCTGTGTTCTACAAATCTGGACGACTTCAACAAGACATCGACAGCTTCTCTCGATACCCAGTCGATCGCCCTGATGTAATAGAAGATGAGCTGCATCCTTTCTTCTCTCCATTGCAGACTTCTTGCAAATAGCTGCCGAAGAGCGCCGCAACTCATACTTGCGGCCAAGACGGTCGCAATTCTCCACACCCTGACCTTTCTCTACGTGTCTTTATGTTTCACAAGGGCACTTGCATCGCTACAATGCCCGCGCATACGGCACTGAGCTCTTGCGTGTTTTTCGCGCACATTCGTTCAGCTTCTTGGGTCAGCGATCCACCAACCACGAGATCCCTAGGCGTATCACGCAGACGCTTTTTTTTTGCCTGATATCTACCGTTCTGTGCCACTGTGCGTTGAGGCTCATCACCTCTGTGGGAGACGCAAGACGCCTGCCCTACTGCCTGCTGGCATCCTTCAGCCACCTGACATCCCTGATGAACCATTTTTTACAGGGTGAACTCGATATTCTAGGGCCTTTTCCCATGTCAACCACTGGAAATAGATTGGTCGCGGTCGCTACACGCAACGTAATGTGGTACGCTGTGACACCAGAACTCCCCACAAGTTGCAGCCCATTTCATTTTCCACGATATTACCTTGCTCCACAGTGCTCCTACTCAGATAATCAAGGTACGCGGCCTCGGCTTCTTATATAGTCAGCGGCATTCTTCGCTCCGGCTCGACCGATCACATGTTTAATACTGCTTACCGTCGACAGGCAAACGGCGGTAAGGCTCGTTTATAGTCCGACGTTATCGGCGCGCGGGCGAGCGTCGTTCGCGGACAGTCACGCTACGTCGGTTGCGCTGCGCCAACCGATATGCCATCCCCTCTAAACTTCAACGCGCGTGCCGTCGGCATGCTATCTTCGCAGCATGCGCAGAACGTTCGCCAAGCGCGCGCCTTCCGCAAAAGCCGTCTGTGGAGTTGTGTTGGCGCCTTTTTCTTCGCGCGCAATGCATTGTGGTGCGAGAGCTCCGCCGACTCCGACGCGCGAATGGCTCAGGAGCCATATCCGCGCCGGGCCCATCGGGGCGCGCCGGAAGCCGCCGGTTACGTTGGCCGTGCCGGTGCGCCCGACTATAGAGGGGTCGCTTTCGCCGACGTGACGTAGCGTGCGCGCGCGCGGGCGTTACGTTGGACTATGAACGGCCCTTCTGAACGCCTCAAGCGTGCCCTCACAGGTAATCTTGCTATGTACTTGTTTGAGGACCACTGACAGTGAGGCATCAACCTGGTTTTTGTGACCTTCGTCTATAATCCTTTCCTAATCGCGTGGCAACGCAGGTAGGGTTGCACCGCGGTCAAAGCAGGGACGCTTGGCCCACCACTGGAACGCGGCGCGTATCTGGAGACCAGGTGAGAGGGGGACGTGTGAGGTGAAATGTACCATGTGATAAAAGCTAGCGGCGTCCCAGTATTCTCTGCAGGAGAGCGGCAAAGCATGTGTAATCGTGTTGTGATTGTCGGGCCTAGCGCTCTCACCGGTTCGCAGTCACGTACATACAACACACCTTTGTGGATGGCCGACCAATCCTAAAACGGTTCCGCCTGCGATGATTATTTGAAATCGTGGATTCTGAAGCCCAGTGCATCCTGCCTTTTATCATTAAGTGCAAGTCACCGTCTTAAGAAGAAGGTAAGGCGACATTCATTTCATGGTTCAGTATTTCGGCACGCCTTCGTCGACATGCAGCACGCCATGCTTTCTAGCCCGAGTGGCCAGACGTTTACTAATTGTGTGTAGGTACCCCACCTCACTTGTGCATTGCAAGCAAGCAAAGCACTGTAGATCAGGGAAATATTCATGTGGCTCTACACTATTATAGTTTGCACCTTGATTCGGCTGTCAACATAAATTATTATGGGGCAATTCCGAGACAGGCAAAGTAGAAGGGTGGGTCTAAAATAACCTGGAGAAAACTAAAGCTATGTTTAACAGTCTCGGAAGAGAACTGCAGTTTACGATAGATAGCGAGGCACTGGAAATGGTAAGGCAATACGTATACTTAGCGCAGGTAGTGACCGCGGATCCGACTCATGACACTGAAATAATCAGAACAAAAATGGGCTGGCGTGCGTTTGCCAGGCATGAGATCAAGAACAGCAGGTTGCCATTATTCCTCAAGAGAAAAGTGTATAACAGCTGTGTCTTTCCAGTACTCACCTATGGGGCAGAAGCATGGATGCTTACGAAAAGGATTCTACTTAAATTGAGGACGACGCAACGAGCTACGGAAAGAAGAATGATGGGTGTAACGTTAAGGGGGTGGGATAACAAGAGAGGCAAGTGGGTGAGGGAACTAACACGAGTTAATGACATCTTGCTTGAAATCAAGAAAAAGGAATGGGCATGGGCAGGGCATGTAATGAGGAGGGAAGATAACCGATGGTCGTCAAGGGTTACTGACTGGATTTCAAGAGAATGGAAGCGTAGCAGGGCGCGCCAGAAAGTTAGGTGGGCGGATGAGATGAAGACGTTTGCAGGAAAAACATGGACACAATTAGCACATGACCGGGGTAGTTGGAGAAGTATGGGAGAGGCCCTTGCCCTGTAGTGGGTGTAGCTAGGCTGATGATGATGAATATTCCAAGACTAATTTGTTGTGCCGTTTTATGTTTCACCTGTGCTTGGAATTGTGGCTTAACTCCGATTACCATACACTTGGGACCACTCCATGCTTAGAAACCGGCTACAGAACTATTCCATGCTGTACAATGGCAACTGGGAACAGCACTTCGCCTCAATAATTAAATTTATGATAGCCACACCCCAGCGCAAATGTGCGTTCACCTCACCAGCGATGCGCTGTAAGGAAGTTTGTAAATGCATGTACGCTTTTTTTTGCGTCCAGTTATCTTTCGCTATATGATACACTCCATAGTAAGCGTTTCTTGCACAATGAAAGAGAAACTGACAGTACTGTGTGCATCTGTGAGGGGCCTGCAGAAGAGACACAACGCATGCTGTTACACTGCAAAAATTATAACTTAAACCCTAACACGCCTTTTGCAAATATTCACGCTCTGGTTGTAAGGCCAATATAACTAGACAAAACACATGGTGCAACGCCATCAGAGCTCTTGCAACAAACAGCAGCATGCGCATTAGTGCCCTTTCTTGAAGAATTTGGAATATTCAAACGGTTGTTATTGTTACATTGTTCAATGACGCTGTAACTGCGAAAATTAACCGTTTTGATATGCATGTGTTCTGTGTATTCACTCGTATTATCGTGTTGCTGTGGTCTTCTGTCTGTGCTTGTGTGGACTGTATTTCTCAAAAAGTGCCGCCTGGACGTTAACATCCACACTCCAAAATTGTTGAACGTCACAGAAACAATTCTACATGTTGTATGTGGTAAACTCTAGGTCTCGCGTCTTTTATCTATTCTTTGTATGACGTATTTTACCTAACTTATAAATTCGCATGAGAGGTTTAGCTGAGGCTGTGTAACAACTAGTTGAATTATTCGTCTAATTCAACTAGTAAGTACAAGTATTTCCCGTATGTTGTCCTTGGTGTCTATTTTGGCTTCTTGCGATATGTTATTAAAATCAGGCCCTTCACTGAAATTTTTTCTTGTACCTTGTTCATTAGCTGCACTCATTCCTCAAATTGCTTTAGGAGCATCTGTAACTGTTAACGCAATATGGGTCTATTCCAAAAGCATTGTTCTTCGTTGCATGATAAACTTCATACTTCTTAAGTGCGAACGACCTCGGTAAGGTACCATGTGGAGAACTCTAGAAGTCATCCAAGCAAAACGATGAGTTGAAAGATTATATCAAACGATTCAAAATAGCGCTAGGGACACAATATTAAATTGAAAACTGGCAATCACTGACAAAGAAGGAAAAAAATTACAATCGAAAGAAAAATACTTTAAGGTAACCCATCTGAACTTTCTTACCGGCAATTCGCAAATATTCTGGAGATATTTTCGCCTGACCACGTCCTCTGCGTTCGAACCCTCGCCAGAAGAAAACACCGATAAAGCAAGCCAATACATGGATTTTTTAGCTCACTATTCAAAGAAAATTTGGGCTTTTTACCTCGCATCAGAGTGGCTACTAATGAGATTATTGGTTCCTACGACATCACTGATGTGGGAATTCTTACATTCCTAGTAAAACTAGGTTTTAAATAGGGAAACGGCCCTGACAAAATTTCTAGCGTTCCCTCAAAATATATACGAAATCCCGTAGCAAATAGCTCGGCCTAACCTTTCTAAAGTCACGTTTAGTTAATAAACTATCAAGTTATGGAAAAATCATCAAAGTAACACTAATCTACACAGCGCGAGACACAAACACGACGGCTAATTTCAGGCCGATATTTTAATAAGCACGGCATGTATGTTGCTGGAGAATATAAGGCTGAAATATAACATGAACTCTCCAGAGACGATCAACTACCTATCACCTAATCAACAAGGTTTTCTTGCGGATTCGTCAACCATTATTCAGCTCCCTCAAAAAGTTCATGTCCTCGCGCAGGCTATCAATAATAACAGTCAAATTGATCTGATACTACTTGATATATATTAAGCATTTTACTCTGACTGCCAGAAACACCTAATAGCGAAACTAGAAGCCGTGCTAGCAAAAACGAAAGTAGGCGCCTGGAATAAAGATTTTTTTAGACAGATCCCATTTGGTAGTATTAGAAAACATGCCATTTAAAGCTTCACCAGAAACATTGGGAGTACCGCTGAGATCCGTGCTTGGGCCAGGTATTATTGTATGTTAATAATATGAACAGTAAAATAGAGAGCAGTATAAAGTTATTTGCCCATGATTGCACAAATTATAGAGAAATTAGCAGTCACATTGAAAACAATCCACTTAAGAAATCGCTTAGAATGCTGACATACTGGTACAATAATTGGCAAAGACCAGTTATACTACATTATCTTATAAGCACCAGCCCCTACCAAAATTAGAACATAAAAAATTAGGGATTAGGCTAACATTTGATTTGAAATGGGACGTTCACATCAGCAGCATCGCTACAGCTGAACTGCGCCAACTTTTAAGCCTTAACGAATGCCTAAATCTATCACCACAGACCACGATATTCCTGGCCCATACTGCCTTGGCGAGATCTGTTTTAGACTACGCTAATACGGTATGGGGGTTTCGACAGTCGAAGAATCACCTTAAAAAGCTAGAGACGGTTCAACATAAGGCTGTTAGGTATATTCACAAGAAATATCAACTTATGGATTCTCCTAGTAACATATCGCTTGCCTCCAGCCTTCAGGCATTAAATGTTAGAGCCGAGGCGGGCCTAACTAAACTTTCTTTTCCAAGTTGTTTATAATAGTTAACTAACTGACAAGCCTCGGTGTGTCGCTTAGTCACAATCACTTGAAAGCCTATATAAGCATCTGCATAAAATGATAGAATATTCTCAGAAGTTAGACGCATTTAAATACTTCAGCAGTACGTAAATTTAACCAATTATATCGCTGTATAGCAAGCAGGCTCTCTCTAAATTCCATACGAAGATTAAGGCGCATGCTCTAAATTGACATCAGGCACATTTACGCGGCTCAACACGTTGAGTGTCTCACCATAAAGGTTTCTTTTTAAATTGGCGTGATTGCCCTTCCTTTCTTGTATTTTATTTTCTTTTTCCTTCTTCTTGTGCGTTAAGTTATTTTCTACAGTTTCTTGTTCTATGTTGAAATTAGTATAGGCACTACTCATGCGAGCATTTTCCGTGATATATGTCTGTTGTTTAAAGTGCCGTAAATCACGCGTGAATATGCATTGAATATATATTTATCATACGTTATTTTAACAGCTCGAACAGAACACGAAGAAAAGGACGTAAAACACAAAATGGCGCCGTTGCTTGTTTCTCGCACTTCGTTTTGTGCCGTGTTGCTTTTGCGCCGTCACAAAAAGTGCGATGCATCCTAACCAACTCGTCTACTTTGCTATTTTTTTTCTTCGCTTCGTATTGTCACTCTTTTCAAGTGTTGTGCGTTCCTTGCGGTAAGTTTCTGAATTCATGAAACTGACCTACACCCACGCTCTGCTGTTCTATCCTCCTATTTTGCTCCAGCTTGAATATATGTTCCATTTTCTCATAGAAATATATAGTTTCTAATTCTTGTTAGACTACGTACGCTCAATATGCTAACCTGTTATGCTCCCGATTGGGAGCGGCAGTGTTGTAAAATAAAAAAAAACGCCTAGCTTCCACCACAGCTATAACGCTTGAACGTTCGCGTTATACACTAGAAAAGTAGGTGCCTGTTTTCTTTGCTCTTGTTGTTTTGACCTTCTTTTTTATTGCGTTTGATTCCTGAATGAATTTTAATAAAACCTACGAAATTCTGTAGTAATCCTCTTCTAGAGCGCTACCACGATGAAATGCAAATTAACTTTTATTTGGCATACTAGGTTGGAGGTAACGCGAGCAGCAAACGCCACAACACGCCTACACTTATGCTGCGGACATTTAGAGGTGACAGTTATTGCTAGAAAAAATAAGACAGGATTTCATTGTCAATTTTCAAAATCAGAGTGTGCTATATCCATTAATAGCGAATCACTCACCTTGAAGTCTTGATGTCGCTGTAGAATTGAAAGGAAGCCCAAGTGTCACGAAAGAAATGTGAACAGCAGAAACAAAGCACGTCACCAACAAATGCGAACCGGCATGACGCCATTTGAAAACAGTCGGTAAATCAGCCACTAGAAAAACAGCTACTGTCGTATACGACATATTCTCTGTATCTAGAGGCATCTTTTCTAATGAAACAACTATGGCCTGAAATCATCTGCCACATTAGAATGTGTCTTCAGGTGAGGTTTACGGGATAAATGTAGCTACGTCGCCAGAGAGTGCTTGTGAACGACCGCATAGCTTATATCATACGCCAGCAGTGATACAAACAAGCATTGATTAAGGCACGCGAGTGCTGTCGTCAGAAATATGTCATTTTTGTCACCTCCATATTGAAGGAAGCCATCATATTTTACCAGCACACTAGAACTGCCGTAGCGCCTCCTGGCCAAAGCTGGTTCTCACTGGCTCTCGACAGATATAGCACGCACAAGTAGAGCATTAAGCCATATCGATCATGGTTTGTCAAGTTGCCAGACGAGGAAACAAATATCCTCTAAATCCAGCTTCTCAAGCGTGCTCCACTAGGATGGTTTGTAACAGCCGAGCAAAATATCCGACCTCGTTGATGATACCTGCACCAGTGCGGGCGTCTCGCCAGCGTGAACGTGCCTACCACGTGGTGCACGCGCCTGAGAATGACCCATATGATTTCTCCGAAGTCTGAATACAATCTTAAGGGACATTTATCTGGAGCGCATATTCCGAAAAACATATCGTCCCAGTTATTCAGAAACAGGGTCTCGCTTAGTAGAATCTAGGTGTAGATTACCGCTGTTCTATTTTTGAGGTAGTCATGCAATTGGGTTAGACACCTAAAAAGGCTACGCACCAGGTTCGTCGTGAAATTGAGGAAAACTTTCATCTCGATGGCCGAAATCTGCGTAATGCAAACAAAAATCTTTGAAATTAGGTACACCACAATATTATAGCTATCGTTCTTTCCTCATGCTCCTTGCCTAATAATGTTTTGCCAGTTTTGTCAACATTAAGTGGACACTTTTAGAGTAAGCAACAAGGCAAGGGCGCTCTTTGGTACGAATAACCGAACAACGGAGTACTAATGCGATTTTTTGGATATAATTTTCCTGTAGCAGTTGCCTGCGTGTGTTGAGGGGGATAGTTAAAATGCAAATACGTGCGGTGTACATAGACGAAACAAGAAAAAGCTCCGGTTTCAGATGCAAAGATTGCATGAAAACAAGACTAGCTTTATGAATCATATTAAAGGAAATAATTTTGAAACCTGCCTTGCTGGCTGAGGCCCGGGAGAGTTTGAGTTTGCTTACACTTCTAGAGTATCTCACTTATACAAAATCAACTTCTTGGTGTTTTCCAGTAGATGAATAGTTGAAAATAGTTTGTGTTTAATGAGCATGACAGACTTTTATGCCATCACGCCTGCGTTAGAAAAAACCGGGCAAGCATAAATATTGCCAGATGAAAATTGTTACATTTTGCGCAAGCACTTTCAATATTCTTACACGAACACACTGTTACGTGAATAGAGGTAAAACACCTTCATGTGGTCTGCCTAATTTTCAATGGCAATAACGATAATAATTCTGTAATATGGTTGCCTCACACAAAATGCGGACATTTCTAAATTTCTTGTTTTCTCAATGTACCACATTGCAATTCTTCAAACAAATTTAGTATCGCCTCATAGGCAGTTGTAATATTTTTAAAAATGGTTCTGGCTTTAAATTTGCGTAATAAATTTTATTGTAATATTGAGGGCACACTCCCGCTAAAGCACTCCTTGTCAAAGTGTCATATTCATTGTCCACTATAAAATCCTGAAACTGCCCGCAGCCGTAACCTTTTGCGGAATCAATCGGCCATATCAATACATGGTCCACGAAAAAATAAATGTTCAATGATAAGCGCACTGAACAATAAACTGACATCTGGTGCTTGTGAGTAAAAACCGCGATATCAAGTCAATGCTCCATTTCACCTGTAGTGATAACGACTCATTGGCAATTTTTCTTCGTAAAAACAAAACACAATTTGAAAATTGAGTTTTACTTTGCAGGCGGGCGCTCGTCCTACTTTCTGCGTGTTATGTTCACTTTTTCAAATTTCGCTGGTAAACTTGTATAATGGTGTAACAAAGGAATGTCCGAACAGCTTTCATTGTTTTGTCTCGGTGCATATAAATTTTGCTGTATACCAGGTAGATTTTAGAAGGTGCAAGATATTAAAAAATTGACTGTGGTGCATAACACAATTGAAACCACTGATCTAAATTATTCGATGAGGTGGCCATTTGTTCAATGCGAAAACAAAATGTCTAATGGAACAATTGACAGACTTACGCTAATCATTATTACATTACTTACAGTACATATTCAAATATATCAATTATAGCTGGTGAGGTCGAAACGCGTATCAACATGGGACGAATTCTCAGAACTGCATAAGGTTCGAGATATTGCCATGTAGTAGCAATGGTGATAAAGGCAGCTAAACTGTGACTGAAAAAAAGCTAGAGTTTTATTCGGAAACTTGATCCCTGAAAAGGAAGTTCCACTCAAAGAACAACGCAATTGGCGATCGTCAAAAATCTGATCTTTCGGCCAAGCGCGTCGGCTTTTATACACGACTAATCGATGCTTCCAGAGTAAACGGTGCTGCCCGCGTGTCTTCCTGAAAGTTCTACACAATTCGCGTCGCACAAGCAGTCAGATTACACGAGCTTCGGTGACAACAGAACCAGCAATGAGATTCGGGAAACTTCCGATACACGCGGACGCGTCCCGGGCTGAGTGATAGCATTTGCTAGACTGTGATAAGCGCTCATCCGAAAGAGATAGACAAGTCCACGCGTCAATAATAATTTTCAAAGTGTCCGACGAAATGTGTTACCGTTCTTTCCTTTAATAAAGCGCCATGTTAGGCATTGCAGCACCAAGGTAACTGGAACACCAATGCGGTCGTCGTAAACTTAGAAAGTTATCTCAAAACTGGTGCAGTCCTGAGAATTCGTTGTAAATGAATACGCCTTGCTAATTCATCAGTTATGATTCGAAGATTTCAATATGTTCCGTAAAATAAATAAATGAAGGGTTAGTTAAGGCAATTATGTTCTATATTTGACTAGGCATATTTATTTCTTGTAGAAGTAATGGCCGCCTCATCCAGTAATTTAAATCAAGTGTTGAAATTATGGTATCTATCAAAGACAATTAAAAAATCAGCCTTATAAAAAACACCCGGTATATCAGACCCATACAGCAGTCTTCTGAGAGTCTACTAGCATGAAAAACTGAAGAAGACGAGGAGGCGTGCGGACGTGTCTTGCGTGCGCTCCCAGGTTTTTCGATGTTCCTGGCGGATTTATGCTTGTGCTCAAGCCAACTTCGATTGGAATCATCAGCGGAAGTCACCAGGATCACCTGGATACCAAAATTGCGGCAAGTGGACCCAATTTTCGGCTATTTTTCGACTCTGACGCGTCGTCCCGGCAGCTGCGTTCGACCGAGCGTCGACTCCGACCACTGCCCGCCGGCCAAGCGTCGGTGCGCCGCGCTGCCGACCCCTGGGGCTTAGCATGGCTGGATGTTTTCGGCGAAAATGGAGGTTGTTGTTCAAGGGGACGATATTTCTCCTGAAGAATTTTCCGAAAAGGTCGGTTGGTTCACGATCAACACAAGCCAGCAACGCGGCAGCCAAGATGGCGGCCGCGAAGGAGGAAGCCAAGGTGTCGGCTCGGATCGAGGAAAGAGACAAGATGGGGGCCACGGCCACATGAGCACCAAATCAATCAAGATGGCGGGGAGGAAATTGGCGCTGCGCTCCGTGGCGTCACAGCAACCACGCCTACCTACTGGCCTGCATAAGGTGATAATCCGACCGAGCGGAGGATTGAAAGCTCTATCTTTGGGTGGAGACGTGAAGATATATGAGATTGTTCGAGCCGCTGCGGGCGTGAATATGAAGTAGGCTAAGGAAGACATTATTAAACTTAACACCAAGCAAAACACCATTTTGGTGGGCACCATGAGTGAAGAAAGAAGGCATCGCTACCTGAAGATAAAAATACTTCACGTTGATCAGGCAGAATACGAAGTAAACGCCTACCTGTCAGCCCCCGATGGCAGTGGCAAAGGAGTTATTCATGGGATCCCGGTGGAACACACGGAAGCACAGATTCTGGACAACCTGGATTGTTCAAGGAACCCCAAAATCAGAGGGGTCAGAAGAATGGGGAAGACATCGACCTCAGTTCTAATACTCTTCGTAAACGATAATGTGCCGTTTTGGATTTATTATGGAGGCGGGCTCCTCAAGTGCTTCCTCTACAAAAAGACGTTTGAGGTGTGCAACGCATGCGGACATCTTGGGCACCGCTCTGATGTGTGTCCGGACCCGGACGACGTCAAGTGCCGCGGTTGTGGTACGGTGAAGCCACCGGATCGACACGTGTGCGATCCCAAATGTGCTCTTTGTGGAAAGGGACATGAACTGGGCAACAAGAAGTGTCGCGAGATCTACCGAACTCCGTACATCGTCAGGAAACGCCGGTGGGAGCGGAAGCTCCAAGAAGAGGAGGCGAAGAAAACACCCCCGTCTGGGCGAAAAAGCCGATCAAGAAGCCGGGAGGGCTTCCGGAGCCGCTCCGGCTCCTTCCCTCGCCTCGATCACCCGGGCCGTTCCAGCTCCAGGGGCTGCTCCAGCTCCAGGGATCGTTCTGGCTCCGGGGTCCACTCCGGCTCCAGGGCAAGATCGTCGTCAAGGCCGAGGAATGAAGCCAACAAGCAAAGGGAGGTGAGCTGGGTAGATAAGGTCTCTCCAAAAAATACGGAGTCCGAGGAACTCGCCAAGATGAGAATCACGGTAGAGAAACTCATTAAAAGAGTAGATGACCTCGAAAAGGAAAACGCTATGCTAAAAAGGGAGAAGAAAGTAGCTAACGCAGTCAAAACAGCTAACACGATTGGAACCCACCCAACCGTTGAAAGCACTGTGGCGATGCAGGTAGATGACACCCGCTCCCCACCTCTGAAAAGGAAACCAGGCGCGAATGCGCCGCAAGAACCCACAATGGCAGATCTGTGCAAGAAAATGGACGACTTCCAGGCGAGCTGGGAGGCAAAGTTCGCATCAGTCATCCAAGCCATCCAGGCGCTATCGGAAGAAAGCCAGAAACACAGGGCCGCGTTGGTGAGCATTAATAACTGGCAGAGGGAAACAGAGCAGAAGGTACATGGTGGTTCTCACACGGCTGCGACCCTAATACCACTGGGTGATAATCCACAATTCAATCATGGCCAGTCACAATAAACACACGATTTAGCAGTGGAATTGCCGCGGGTACCGTCGCAAAAGAGCGGTCCTACAGCAGCTCCTTCTTGGCAAAGACAATCCGGACGTAATCGCTTTACAAGAAACTGCGGGGATGGCAAAATTATCGGGCTACATATCATTTAGTACAGATGATGGAAGATCCGGGGTAACCACCCTGGTCAGGAGAAACTTGGCAGTCGTTAAGCACGACACGGAGGTTATCAACGTAGACCACGTCCTTGTTGAACTCATTCCAGCAAAAAAAGAAAGAAGGCAGCCTCTTTGTTCTCAATGTCTATAGCAGCCCGAAACAAAGGAAGGCCCGATTTAGACCTCTTCTCCAAAAAACTCTGCGTATTGCCAACAGGCAAGCTTTGGTAGTGGTGGGAGACTTTAACGCCCAACACGCTGCCTGGGGGTACAGAAAAGAAGGAGTTAAGGGAAGGGAACTCTGGCTGGATGCACAGCAAGAGGGGCTCACCTTAATGACCGACCCCCAAACCCCCACTAGAACGGGGAATAGTGTCAGCATCGATACCTCACCCGACCTCACATTCGTCAAAAACGTGGGAGATGCAACCTGGGTTAATACCGAGGAAAACCTAGGTAGCGATCACTTTATTCTCGAAACAGTGGTGAGCGCAGGCCCTGCCAGGAGAAAAGGCAGAAACCAGCTAATTGTTGAATGGGATGCCTTTCGCGAAATAAGAAGCGAGACGGCAGCGAGTGAGATAAGGGATATTGATGAATGGGCTAAGAAACTGGGCCAGGACGTTAAAAACGCAACCAAGGAGATAACGGAGGACTCTGCACTGGAGATAGCGGACAGCCACCTCCTCCATATGTGGGAGGCTAAGCTCAGCATGGAAAAACGGCTCAGGAGGCAAAGGTGGAACCGCAATCTCAGGAGACGGATCGCTAGGCTCAATAAATATATAGAAGATTACGCGCTCAAACTGACCAGGCAGAACTGGGAGTCTACCTGCGATAGGATGGACGGAAATATAGGCCTAGCTAGGACATGGAATCTACTCCGCTACCTGCTGGATCCACAGGGCTGCAAAACAGCGCAGCGACAGAACCTTCAAAAAATTCTTCACTTGTACGAAGGTACAGAGGTAGATCTAATGAAGGACATACAGGAGAGATACATAGGCGATACTAGCAAGGAACCCCTACCTAACTATGAAGGCGTAGGCAACTCTGGCCTAGACGAACCCATCAGCGAGGCGGAGGTCCGGGCGGAGATTGCCAAGCTCAAAACCAAATCAGCTTCAGGCCCGGATGGCGTTAGCAATAAAATGCTACGCAATCTAGACGATAGCTCTATAACTGCAATAACTAACTTTATGCAGAAGTGCTGGGAAGAGGGTAAACTACCGAATCAGTGGAAAACCGCTAAGGTGGTGATGATCCCAAAAGCAGGCAAGAAACTCCAGATAGAGAACTTAAGACCTATCTCCCTAACCTCTTGTGCAGGCAAGCTTTTGGAGCACGTTATTCAAACGCGGCTCAACAACTACATGGAGGATAATGACCTCTATCCGCATTCGATGGTGGGCTTTAGGCCCAGGCTCTCCACCCAGGACGTGATGCTGCAACTAAAACACCAAATCATCGATGCGGAAACGGGGGACACAAAGGCCATCCTAGGGCTTGACCTAGCGAAGGCTTTTGATAACGTCACACATAAAGCCATTCTTGAGAACCTTCAGGACTTGGGAGTAGGCGCACGAACCTACAATTACATTAGGGACTTCTTGTCAGACCGAGAAGCAAAAATCCAGATTGGAGAATGCCAATCGGATGACATTAAATTAGGCAGCAAAGGGACCCCACAGGGCTCTGTGCTCTCGCCCTTTCTTTTCAATGTGGCCATGATCAAACTCCCTGAAAGACTGGAGGCTATTGAAGGACTAAATCACAGCATATACGCTGATGACATTACGTTGTGGATAGCTAGGGGCAGCGATGCCCAAATAGAGGAGACCCTCCAAAGGGCTATCCAGGCAGTTGAAGGTTACGTCGGACCTAGGGGACTTAAATGTTCACCGCAAAAATCGGAACTGCTTCTATACCAGCCGAAAGGCGGGGCCAGTAAGGAGGAACCGCAAATCTCTCTCACAGCTGGGGGGATCCCCATTCCAAAAGTGGACAAAATCAGAGTTCTGGGACTTCTGTTTCAGGCCAACAGCTTTAATGGCGAAACAATAAGGAAACTAGACGGCTGCGCACTGTAGACCATGAGGCTGATCCGCAGGATCGCCAACAGGCGGTCCGGGATGAGAGAAGCGAATCTAGTTAGGCTAGTCCAGGCCTTTGTGATAGGTAGAATAGCTTATGTTGCTCCCTTCCTCAATTTTAGGTCATTCGAGAAGAAGATTGAGGGCATCATACGTAAAAGTATCAAACAGGCGCTGGGGCTTCCCATCCGCACTGCAAATGAAAAACTTTTAGCTCTAGGGCTCCACAACACTCTTGAGGAGATTATTGAAGCAGTGAGGATCTCGCAGTATGCGAGACTTGCGGGAAGCCCTACGGGCAGGAAAATCCTAGCTAGGCTAGGCATAAACTATGAGGGGCAGGAAGGTATCAAAGTCGACCTGCCGCGAAGTGTGCGGAACCGACTAATAATCCCACCACTACCTCAAAACATGCACCCAATCCATCACAAGGAACGCAGAGAGAAACGGGCTGAGGCTCTTGAGAAGCGTTTCAAAAACTCGAAGGACGTGCTCTACGTTGATGCTGCAGACTATGGCAACGGCCGCATGGCCCTAGCTGTAGCGAGCGCTGAAACTAGACTGATAGCCAGTGGCACAGTTCCAACGGATTGCTCTCAGATTGGAGAAGAATCTGCCATAGCACTTGCAATTTCAAGTACTTCAGCCAAAATTATAGTAAGCGACTCTAAGGTTGCGGTGATGAACTTTGCCAGAGGCAGAATTTGTCCCGAGGCGAACAGTATCCTGCAGAGATAGCAGGAAAATTGAAATAATCCGGGCACCTGCGCACGCCTCCCTCGCTGGGAACGAGGCGGCCCACGAATTAGCTCGAGGACTTACATTCCGAGCTGGTGGGCTAGCCGAAGGCTTCACGGGGCGAGACCGCTTAGTGTGCTACAGAGAAATCACACAACACTACAGACTAGGGCCGGTTAAATATCCTCCGGCTGATGCATCCTTAAACAAGAGCCAGGCCTCCACTTGGCGTCGCCTGCAAACCAACTCGTTTCCAAGCCCGGTGTCGTGCAGCCTCTACTACCCGGGTCAGTACTCCAGCCAGTGTAAGCTATGTAAAGCCAGGGCTAATCTTAATCACATTCTGTGGGAATGCCCACAGGCTCCCTCTGAGGGAAGAATAAAGTCTTTAGAACAATGGGAGACCTTATTACTCAGCTCCGATCCGGAGATTCAACTGAAGACCGTCCAACTGGCCGAAATCGCCCATAGGGTCCAAGGACTCCTGGCCGTCGTCTAGGTGGGAAGACTTAAAGCCTTCCCTACATCTGTTGGACAAATAAAGTTTTACAATCCAATCCAATCTGCGCGGGCATGTTTGAGTTATTTGCGATGTTGATCGACCAACATCTACACATGGCTAAGAGAGTTGCCGTAGTAGGTCGTTCCAGGATATTATTGATTATATGGAGTTGCTTAACGAGTAAGACAATAAGTAGGCAAGCATTATTGCGTCCCGTTTCCATTGGAATGCAGCTACTGCCACATGCAGTCCTAACATGAAGACCCTAACGGTAAAACCGAGCTCAGTAGTGAAATGCAATTGCAGCTCATCCAGTGATGTTGCCCAGGACGCGTTCCCGCTTAAGAAACCAATGATGGTAGTAGAGAGAGTTACATCTGTCAAATACAGCGTCTTAAATGTTTCGCTGCGCGTGTTCGAAAAAAGATTTTGCGTTCACCGCTGCACTGTTCTTGCTAAGATTTCGCGGAAAGATTTCAAGTTGGCGTCGACTTCGTTTAGTACATCATTTGGCGCAGTTTCTTACCTGGTTTGTAAAAAGAATGCAAATTCTTCTGCGCTTATGCGGAGGCGAAACGCGGCCGCGTCAGCGCAAACAAACTTATGTCACCACCTGCCGTCAGCTGCGGAAAGCAGGGTTTCAGGGAGGGCTGTCGCTTGTTGCTCGCTCCAAGAACAGGGACTGCACTCCTTGTTACGCCGCTTTCTGCAGCTGACGGCAAGCGGCGAAAGAAGTTCATGATTGTGCAGTCCCGGCAGCAGCACGCATCCCCCTAGGGAAAGGCAAACTTGTCCTTTATTCTTAAGAACCAGGCAATTAACTGCGCCAGATCTTGTAATAAACGAAGTCGACACCAAAATGTGATCTTTCTGCAAAATTTGCGCAAGTACAGTGCAGCCGCGAACTCAAAATCTTTTTTCGAACACGTGCAAGGAATTATTCGGGATGCTGTATGCAGGTTTATAAAGACGTCAACGCTTGCTTTTGTACAAAATGAAGGACTAGACAACCCATGAACCAGCAGGGACGGTTCTCATGAGGAAGTAAAGACGCATGCTTCATCCAGGAATCATTAAGATTACTTTATACGGAATATTGCTACATTGATAGGTAGTTTTGGACTGCTCATGCCGATTGAGAGCGCGTCAGGCCTACTGTTCTTGTACCTCTCTAGGATACTGCGTAGTGGTTTGGTTCTGGTTTTCTCTGCAGTTTTATCTGTTTCCTTTTCTCCACACACACACACACACACACACACACACACACACACACACACACACACACACACACACACACACACACACACACACACACACACACACACACACACACACACACACACACACACACACACACACACACGCACACACGCACACACACACACACACACACGCACGCACACACGCACGCACGCACACGCACACGCACACACACACATATATATTGTAACGATGTTAGTAAACCAAGAATATTTATTAAAGGCGAACTTGTGGCCACAAGTAAAAGTCACAGCGGTCGTGAAGAAATCCACGGCAGTCGCGTTCTCAAACTGGGCTCGAACCGTCTTTCTTTTTCTCCTCGCGTGACACCTCTTGCGCGTGGCGCATGCGAGCCGGGTCCAACTGGCTGCCCGTGCCACGAAGATCGCTGCCTGTTGTTGCTGAACAACACCACTGTACGGCGTGCACAGAGCCCAATGCAAAGGGCGCGCAACTTGAATGTCACCAAGTTTGTCGTGGCTTTATCGTCCTCCTTACCGCATCGGCCCGATGCGTGAGAGGAAGTAGGGGTTCCTGTGGGCTCTCACTTTATTTTGTTGTGCATGACCTCTCCTAGTAGGGTTTCATGCGGACAACATGCACAACTTCCGTGGAGGTGCGCCGTCTTGGGCTCTCGTGTCCAGCGGATTTCACTTCGTAAGTGACGTCGCTTATGCGACGAAGTATTTTGTAAGGGCCGAAGTATCGGCCCAGAAGCTTTTCAGACAGTCCACGGCGTCGCACTTGGGTCCATACCCACACCTTGTCTGCGGGCTGGTAATGAGCTTCACTACGGCGCTGGTTGTACCGGCTGGAGTCTATGCGTTGTTGGCGGCGTATTCGGTGCCTTGCCATCAGTCGTGCCTCCTCGGCTCGTTGCAAGAAATCATCTAGGTCAGATGAGTTATGGTTTTCTTCATCTAACAGCAACATAGCATCCATAGTTGTGGTTACTGTTTGGCCGAATACAAATTCAAACGGGGTGACTCGTGTTGTTTCCTGAACGGCCGTATTATATGCGAAGGTGATGTGTGGCAACATTGCGTCGCACAGCCTATGTTCAACGTCGACATATATCGAAAGCATGTCGGTCAGTGTTCTGTTGAGGTGTTCAGTTAAACCGTTTGTATGGGGGTGGTACGCCGTAGTTTTCCTATGATCAGTATGTGTCATTTGCAACAAGCATTTCATTAGGTCCGCAGTAAAGGCCGTTCCACGGTCGGTAATAACAACTGTGGGAGCGCCATGCCTCAGCACGATATTGTGGACAAAGAATTTTGCAACTTCTACAGCCGTTGTATTGTACAGGGAATAAATTTCTGTGTAACGGGTCAGATAGTCCGTGGCCACAACTATCTACATTTTGCCTACATATGATGTTTGGAAGGGTCCAAGAATGTCCATACCGACTTGTTGGAATGGGGCCTTTGGTGGCTCTATTGGCTGGAGGAGGCCGGCCGGTTTTACGGATGGACAAGTCGTGACAACTCTTGACATAGTGCTGCATTGATGTTACTAACTTGGGCCAGCAGTATTTCAGACGAATCCTGCGACTGTACGGCTCACGCCCAACCGTCCAGACGTCGGCTCATCGTGACGTGCATGCAAAATTTCTTCTCGCATAGATGTGGGTACGACAAGTAAAAACTTTGTCTCGCTGTTCTCGAAGTTTCTCTTGTAGAGGACACTTTCTCGCAGACAGAACGAGGATAGCCCCCTAGAGAAAATACGCAGGAGTTGAACATCGAGTCGCTCCAGGCGCTGTATATGTGGAAGCAATTCTGGGTCATTTCGTTGTTTTTGAGCAATTTGTGATGCGTCAACAATGCCAAGGAACGGGAAATCCTCTTCTTCTGACACAGTTGTCTCGACGGGTGCGCGTGACAAGCAGTCGGGATCGCTGTGTTTCCTCCGAGATCGGTATACGACAGTAATGTCATACTCTTGAAGCCTAAGGCTCCATCTTGCCAGTCGTCCGGATGGATCCTTGAGATTCGCCAGCCAGCAAACGACTGGTGATCGCTGACTGCTCTGAATGGTCAACCATAGAGGTAGGGCCGAAATTTACATATTGCCCAAATGACTGCAAGGCACTCTTTCTTGGTTGCGGAGTAGTTTGCCTCTGCTTTCGAGAGCTTACGGCTGGCATAAGCAATTACTTTCTCCTGGCTGTTATTCCACTGCACTAGTATGGCACCGAGGCCGACGTTACTCGCGTCGGTATGAACTTCAGTGTTGGGTGTCTCATCAAAATGGGCAAGGATTGGAGAAGCTTCCAGGCGTTTTCTTAACTCGTCAAAGGCGTCTTGTTGTTCGCTTTTCCACATGAAAGGTTGATCTTCTCTTGGCAGTATTGTAAGGGGCTCAGCAATGTTTGAAAAGTTTTCCACAAATCTTTTGTAGTATGCGCATAAACCCAAGAAACGTCGCACTGACTTTTTGTCTGTGGGTGTCGGGAACCTCGCAACAGCTGCTGTCTTTTCTGGATCTGGCCGAACGCCCTCAGCACTGATGACGTGTCCGAGAAACCGAAGTTCATCGAAGCCGAACTGACATTTTTCCGGCTTAATTGTCAAGTCGGCTGCGCGAATAGCTTCTAATACTAGTCGCAGGCGCTGTAGATGTTGGTCAAATGTGGTGGAAAATACGACCACATCATCCAAATACACTAAGCATGACTCCCATTTCAGTCCTGCAAGCAGAGAGTCCATCATTCGCTGGAACGTTGCGGGCGCGGAACAGAGGCCGAATAGAAGTGCTTTAAATTTGTAGAGGCCATCAGGTGTTACGAATGCTGTCTTTTCATGGTCCCGTTCATCCACCTCTATTTGCCTATACCCACTCTTGAGATCCAGGGAGGAGAAAAATTTTGCACGGAGCCGATCTAACGTATCGTCGATATGCGGAAGGGGGTACACATCCCGCTTGGTTACGCTGTTCAGTTTACGGTAGTCGACGCAGAATCGAAGTGTGTTATCTTTTTTCTTAACTAGTACTGCCGGAGACGCCCATGGACTGCTGGAAGGCTGAATAATGCCATCTGAAAGCATCTCCTCTACTTGCTTCTTGATAATCTCCCTTTCTTTTGGTGAAACTCGATACGGGTGCTGGCATACGGGTCTTGTGGCGTCCTCTGTTATGATTCTGTGCTTCGCACCAGACGTGCGGCGTACCTTTGAGGATGAGGAGAAGCAGTCAGAAAAAATCCTTTATCAGGGCATATATCTGTTTCTTTTGGGCTTCAGGGAGTCTCGGGTTGACGGTAATTGATCTGTCGACACTGCAGGTTCCTGGCAGGGCAGTTGACATAGTTAGGCTGCATAACTCTGTCGCTTCACAGAACTCATGGAAATAGGCAATAGCTGTTCCTTGTGCGATGTCTTAGAATTCATTACCGAAATTTGTAAATATGACATTTGCACGGCCATCGCTTAACTGAACACGGCCCCGAGCCACGCAAAAACGTTTGTCGAAAAGGAGCTCTATGTTTCCATCCGCTGTGCCTTCGCGGTCGGAAAATCTTTCATTCTCCACAAGAAGCATTATACTGCAGCGTGGCGGCACAGTTACGTCATCGTCAACGATACGCAGTGCAGCGAGACGTCGCTCCTTCGATTCTTCCACAGGTATAGCTTGTTTTGTCGAGAAAGACACACTGGACCTACGAAGGTTAAATATGGCGCCGTTAGCATGTAGAAAATCCATTCCCAATATTAGTTTCCGTGAACATTCTGGCAGCACAATAAAGTCAAAAACGTAAGTGAAGCCTTTTATCGTAAGTCTTGCGGTGCATCGGCCAAGGAGCGTAGTAAGATGACCGCCTGCCGTGCGTATCTGCGGACCAGTCCACTTTGTCACAACTTTTTTAAGGTGCTTCGCCATGTTGAAGCTTACTACCGAATAACCAGCGCCGGCGTCGACTAAGGCATTCAGCTCGCATCCGTCTATTATCAGCCGCAAATCTGACGTAATCGTTTCGTTCCTGCACCTGTAGACTGGAATTATCTCGTCACCGCCCTGGAATCGCGTTGGAGGATCTTCGTAACTCTGGTTATCAGCGGCTTCACCTCCACAGGTTGCTTGCTTCAGTTTTCCTGGTGTGGGCTTGGTGAACGACGCCTAGGCAATCTTGGAGACGCGCATGGGCTAGGCGATCGGTAGCGCATGGGCGACGGTGATTGTGGTTGACGTTGGCGAGGAGTAACGGGGCTTTGGGGCGTCGACAAGTATTCTTAGATCTCCACTGGCCGTTCACCGTTTCGGGGGCATGGTCCGCTTAAAGGAAAACCCCTTAACCCAACTTGACGGTGCAGGCACAACCTATACAGGAGACCCGCTTCTCCGCAGTAGAAACACAGAGGCCTGCGCTTGTGGTCACGTCAGACGTCACTTTTCCGGGGTGTTTGTTCCACAAAAAGAGGTGCACTACGTGCTAAAGGCTGATAGGCAGCCGGTGCTTCCAGTAGCCGGGGTGCACTGCGTACTGTAGGCTGGTAGGGAACGGTCGTCGCAACTGCTCCACTACTGTGTACCGCAGTTTGCCTGAGTACGTCGGCGTACGTTGGGGTGCGCCGCGTCGGCTGTGGCTCACGCTCTGGATCCCGTATGAAGTTCCTGAGTTCGTCCCGGACAACGTCGAGGATAGATAGTACAGTTGGAGCCTGAGGTATCTGCAACTTGTTGAGCTCTTCCCTGATCACTGACCGGACAAGCTCCCGCAGAGCTTTCAGGTCGTTTGGCAGGCCTCCAGGGAAGACATGGACAGGTGCGCAGCTTGCCTCACGGTTGTATTGCCGAGCCCGCAGTTCCAGCGTCTTTTCGATGGTCATTGCTTCATATCTGAACTCGGCGACCGTGCGCGGTGGGCTGAGGACGAGAACTGCGAAGAGTGCCGGCTTTACTCCACGCATGAGATGGCGCAGATTCTTATCTTCACTCATGGTGGGATCAGTAGGCTTGAAGAGGCGGGACATGTCCTCGATGTACATTGCCACGTTCTCGTTTGTGAGCTGGTTCTTGGCTTGAAGTGCGATTTCCGCCTTTTCTATACGATCCGTGCTGGCGCACGTTGCTAGTAGTTGTCGTCGAAATTCCTCCCAAGAGGTCAAACAGGGTTCGTGGTTTTCATACCACGTTTTTGCGAAGTCTTCTAAAGCAAAATATACGTTAGGGAGCTTCTGTCTCTCATTACATTCATTAACCCATTAAAGACCAGCGTGACCATATGGTCACGTTAGTCTGCACAGTGGGTTTCAATTAATTAAGATTAACAAAACGGCATCAAAATCGCCTTTGACGTGCCGTTTGACAGATTAGAGTTCCCTTTATAGATACCAAGTGGCAGCAGCTGTCAGTCGTTTTGTGGGAGTCCCTCGCAAAGGCAGGGATAAGTGTTGCTCTGCAAGTAGCGTTGTCATGCATCGCTCCAAGGAGTAAGTGTGTTTTTTTACTACTTGTTTAAGCAATAGTCAGATATCCTTACCTCCGTAATGCTCTTTGAATATGTGACCTTCGATGACCATTTGTGAAAGATTAATGTTTGATTTATCCATGAACGAGCGCGTTGTCTTCCGCGTTGCCATATGGTCACGCTGGGCTTTTAGGCTACCTAACTATTTACTTTTTTTAACTGCATTCTCATCTCGTGCACAGCTGCTGGCGCGTTCTTGCAGTGGTTATTTCTTATTTTATTGTCTGAATAGGTTGATGTTTGAAGAAATAGCGAAGCAGTCGTAGAGCAACATGACGGCGTGTCAGTGATTTATATCGAGCCGCCAGAGGCTAGCACCTATTCGGATGAAAACTCGGCCGATGAAGACTCAGGTGGGTTCATTGACATTCTAAGCAGGTGGGAGCTATTAGCCGGCGCTGAAACTATTTTCTCTGACGGACGCCGCATTGGTGGATGCGACTCGGACGATGGCGACCCCGGCGAGCAAGGTGACAGGATATCAGATGTTTCTTCTTCTGTAGTTGATGCGGCCATTCAGGCAAAATTATCTACTGCTTCTATGTGGACGAAGGGTGATCTCCAGACAAGCCTTGGCATATATCCCGGCGTAAATTTTGCTGCTTACAGGGACTTTTCACCTGTTGAGTTGTTCGATCTTTTTGACAACGCCGTACTCGATAGGGCAAGTACTCGTATGTTGAGAAGAAGCGAATCAAGGTGGCCCATCCAAACACTGTTGCTAAGTACAAGATTTATAGGAGGTACGCACCGGATGGATGCAAATGCAGGCGCCTATAGGATTGCAATCCGTGGCAATAAGTGGTGGTGGACGATTTTCACTTCACTTTGTGATGTATCTATCAGCAACGCTTGCGCGCTAATTCATAGCACAGGGTTCAACGTCACGCAGGTGGAATTCCGCAGGCAAATTGCACAAAGCTACCTGATGCGATGGGACAATAAGCCTAGAGGACCTGGTCAACGCAGAATACCAAATACTGGTGATGTCCTGACTGGTACACGGTATGACCAAGTGGTCCACTTTGTTGCACCAACACCTAATGGCAAGAGGTGGAGGTGTGCATGAGATAATTGCAACAGCGCGGTGCACACACAATGCACAAAGTATGACGTCGGCATGTGTATTCCATGATTAAAACCATATCACACTAAATAAGTGCTCGACTATTCGCTATACATGTTTTTGTGATGTTTCATGGTTTGAAATAAATATTTTTAACTTCGCGTATTTTGCTGTAGCGTAAGGGCCCAGTGTGACCATATGGTCACGGGCTATATTTCAAAAACTAATTAGGCAAGAGTAATAATTTCTTGCATGTGAATTATTAGTATAAATGTAAGTTAAGATAGGACATTTATTTCAAGATAGCAAGAAAATACAGAAACCGGTCCCTAATGGGTTAAAGCTCGCCACTCTCTCGAACAGTTCCAACCAATCTTCCACGTCTTCGAACGAGTCACCATGGAATGTTGTCGGCTTCCGAGGTTGGCTTACGACTAGCTGGGCCGGTGTTACCTGGGTAGTCATTGTGGCGGCGTCCGTTGTGAGAGTTTCTCTTGGCATGAAGAGAAGAGGGCCGAATTCGGGCGAGTCACCTCGAAGACGGTGGCTGGTCCGCTGGTGTACAGGTGTCCGTTCCACGGGATGGACTAGCGGGTTGTCGGGGCTACGCTGACTTTCGTTCGTGGGTTTCGACTTATACCCCGCACCTCCACCAGAAATATAACGATGTTAGTAAAACAACGATATTTATTAAAGGCGAACTTGTGCCCTAAAGTAGAAGTCACTGCGGTCGTGAGGAAATCCGCGGGAGTCGCGTTCTCAAACTGGGCTCGAACCGTCTTTCTTTTTCCCCTCGCGTGACACCTCGTGCGCGTGGCGCATGCGAGCCGGGTCCAACTGGCTGCCCGTCCCACTAAGGTCGCTGCCTGTTGGTAATGAACAACACCACTGTACTGCGTGCACAGAGCCCAATGCAAAGAGCGCGCAACTTGAATGTCACCAAGTTTGTCGTGGCAATATATATATGTATGTATATATATATACGAGATAGGTCCTAGTACAACTTCAGTTGTGAGGCAGCCCTCGTGTCGTGCATTTCCTCCTCTTTGTCTCTTATGTTTGCGCTGAATTTTCGTGACCATGAAATATGCTGGTCTTTATTTCTTTTTAGTTATTCTGATGTCGCAATATATTTATCCGCTGATATCAGTAAGCGATTAAAACGCAGTGTTGATGTGGAAGGAAGATTTACTTCTAGTGACGCTCATGAATAGAGATTCTTCCTTGGAAGGATTAACACTGTGATGCTCACAACATAAAAAAGTAGTACGAGGTCTGAAGTCAGTGTTTGCTGGTCATTTCACAAGTTCTGCAGCTCTACATCCAACACAGTCAGTAGAAAACAATCGTATCGTAACTGGCTTGCTGATTAGGATAACTGTGTCATCACCAAGGGTCATAAACAACGAGCACAGGTTTCCTCGAGACTACAGTTGAAACAGGGTAAAGAACATTGTGATGGACCGTCAAGCTACAGTATATCTGAGTGCCTGAGCGCAGTCTTTGTCGCTGCTAACAATGCCATGGAAAATCTATCTTTAGGGCCAAGGAACGGTTGAAGAGTGGAATCTCGAGCACAAATAGACTCCATTCGCGCTTTCAATATGAACAAGAGGTTGAGCTAACGTAAGATTTGTTTGACTGACAAATAAGCTTTGCGGGTAGTGTTAAAGCGTTTCGTCGCGTTTATTTTTCAAAAGGATATCTGGGATCGGCAAGGACATGTCCAGTAATGTTCATGTGGTCTGTCCCGCATAAATTTTACGACGACTGTGGTGAACTATTTACTTCGAACTATTTACTCCGGATTGAACACGTTACTCCAGCATCTTTGTCTTCCCTTTCATCAGATGTTCGATGAAAACGTGCTAAAAGAAAATGAGAAAGGTATTTCTGACGGTTACCTATATTGAGCGGTTTTTATAGAACGGAAATATACGTTCGTGACCACCACTGTAGTGGTGATCGTGGTGATGGAGTGGTTTTATTTTATTTTATTTATTCATTTACACTTTACTGCAAGCGGCAATGCTGCCCAAGAAGGAAGGGTTTACAAAAGATCCTTTTACAACATATTTTCAAATTAAACATAATATATGCATTCAACAATATATTCCGGTAAACGATTCCATTCTTCGCTCGTAAATGAAAAACATTGATTTCTGAAAAATTTTAGTCCTAGCAAAGCATGACTGGACTACTTTAGAATGAAAAATACGCGACGAACTTTGTGGAGCATCGGGTATGTGGCATTTGCTAAACCTGTTTGATTATGAAACAACGAGTAAAAAAAGTTAAGCCTGGCAATTTTACGACGTACGTGGAGCGGATCCAGTCCAAATTCTCCTAACGTGCCAGAAACTGATGATGATGCTTTGTAATCGGAGCAAATAAACCATACAGCCAGGCGCTGAGTTCGTTCAAGTTTATCAATTTCCTTATTAATGAACGGGTCCCAAATTATGGAAGCATACTATAGGACTGGGCGTACGAGGAAACGTAAGCTTGCAGCTTGACAGATGAAGGTGACTTCTTTAGCTTTCTGCGTAGAAAGCAATGTTTATATATTTATTTATTGAACATACCTTACGAGACCCTTGACAGGGCATTGAGTAAGGGGGGTAATAAAAAGTGCCAAGTAGCTTGTCAGTGTACAAACATACGGTTCAAATTTGCAATTTAACACAAAGAAATGGAGAGGAATCGATGATAATGTGGTATGACGGCAAATATAAGGTTGGGCGGGAAAAGGATAACACGAAAAAGAAATATTGGCTGGCATTATACATATGTAAAACTGCACACAAAAACTATAAAGCATACCAATCACAATGACAACAGTAAAAAGAAAAAAAAACTACTACCAAAGATAGACAGACGAATTTGCGGATTCTAAGCGCAGGAACAGTTGGCAGTGTTTCAAAGACGCACAATGGTAGGGCATGATAAAAACGCAGGAACTAATTGCGTGCACAGTTGCTTTTTTAATAATGCTTTGTTGCGTACGTTGTTAATATGGGTGTCCCATTTGAGGTTACTGTTGATTCTTATGCCTAAGTTTTTCACGGAGGTAATAGATTCAATGTTCCGATTGCAAATGTGGTAAGTAAAAAGTAGTGGTTTTTGTTTCAGTTTTAGTGTCATTGACACAGTTTTGGAAAAGTTTATTTGCCTTCATCTGTCGTCGCACCAGTCCGCCAGTTTACAAAGACTATTGTTAAGTGTATCCTGGCATGAAGAACTCCCCACAGCAGAATAAATGGCACAATCTTCAGCAAACAATTTCACCTTGACATTAGGCTCCTAATTTTTAGTCAAATCATTTACATAGATTAGAAACAGCAGGGGTCCCAACACTGACACCTGTGGTAAACCGGATAAGACAGGCAGGCTAATAGATTTCACACCATCACTTTCCACAAACTGAAAACGATCCACTAAATAAGCTTGATTACAAGGCAATATATTTTCTGGAAGTCCAAGTGATTTAAGAATTTCAATTAGATTTGCATGTGGCACATGGTCAAATGCCTTTGAAAAGTCAAGAAATATTGCGTCAATCTACAGGCGGTCATCTATGACACTGACAAAGTCGTGTGCGATAGATAACAATTGAGTTGAGGTGCGAAAGCCATGCTGCAAATCAACAAAAAATTATTCGGTTCCAAGTGGTTAGATATGTGATTAGCGATAATATGCTCCAAGAGCTTACAGCATGTGCTTATGAGGGAAATAGCTCCGTAATTGTTAGGAATAAGTTTATCACCTGATTTAAACACCGGTATTACCTTAGCCGTCAGCCACTCTTTTGGTACTCAGTTCTGTTTAAGGGATGCATTAAAAATAATGTATAGGAATTCAGAAGTTAGTTTGAAGTAGCGTTGAAGGAATTTGTTAGGCGTTTTTTTTACAAGAATATCATTGAACATAGAAAGAATTCCTTCGCAGCTAATTGAAACGTCAGGAATTGATTGAGATGCAGATGGCGTATATGATTTATTATGGGCGCTGAGAACTGAAGGTGGAGTGAATGCTTTATAAATTGTGTCATTTAATTCCTTGACGATGTCATTAAGGTAATAATTTATGCTGTTGATTATTCTTAGCAGCTGAACACTTCGATTAGGGTCGGGCAGAAACGCCAAAACTTGACTGGGGAGTTTTTTTAAGAATGTAATCATAGCCTGATTATGAAACTTTCACTGGCGTTACGTAGTTTTATGAGTAAAGCATCCCTTTAAGAGCGCAATTCTGTATTCTGACCCAGCTTACACTTGCGTTTGCGCTTTATTCTACGTTTGAGATGACTGATTTCAAGAGTGATCCATGGATTCTGACATTTAGTTTTCTTTCTATGCGTCGGCACGAAGTTATCAGTACAATAGTTAACAACAGAGTTACACTTACCCACCGTGGTTGCCGAGTGGCTATGGTGTTGCGCGGCTGAGCACGAGGTCGCGGGATGGAATCCCGGCCACGGCGGCCGCATTTCGATGGGGGCTAAATGCGAAAACACCCGTGTACTTAGATCTAGGTGCACGTTAAAAAACCCCAGGTGGCCGAAATTTCCGCAGTCGTGCACTACGGCGTGTCTCATAATCAAAGTGATTTTGGCACGTAAAATACCATAATGTAATTTAGCACAGTTAAATTTGTCCCAGAGAAGCGTGATGTCATCATCGTGTTTTAATTTATCAAGGGAAAGGTGTAAGCAAACCAAAACGGATTCTTCAACAGCCGATTAAAAATCTAGAAAGGACTGCGTGATGGGTGTAACTTTGTTATTCAAAGTCCACATGTACAAGTTTGTGATCAGCTATACCTTCAGTTAAGACAACAGTAAGATTTTCCAACAAGCCTTTGATAAATACAAGTTCAAGAATCGATTGCGTAAGGTCTATGACACGTGTGGGAGGTAATACAAGCTGTTTAATATCATGAAAGAACGTAAAATAAAGCAGGACGTGTGCACTGTCAGCATCATGAGAGCCAGAGATTGATAGCTGTTCCCAATCAACGCTGGGTAGATTGAATTTACCGGCCATCGAAAATTTATGATTAAGTCGGAGCATCCGCTCTAGGTTGATGGGAGGATATTCCATGAATGACACTGGGCTTTCGGGAGGCCTGTACATTGTGGGGATGCGCGACTCTCGCGCGTCCCCTGATGTTTTTCCCTCATGGCGCGTCTCCTGTAATCCGGCTTCGCCGCGTGGCCTGCGTGATGCCCGCGGCGGTCAATGTGGTTGGGGCGCAGTGCGAGAGATGGCGCGAGTGTTGCGCTGCTAACGCCGCCGACAGGCGAGGTTACTTGGGCGCCGAAAGGAAGTCGCTTGCTCTCTTGGGTTCGAGACAGCGAGCGGGACGGACGTGCCGTGCCGCGCGTGGAGCGACCGGCTTCCCCGGCGGGTCGGCGAATCGGCGTGGACATCCCGCGCGCCGTCGACCCATGCTTCTGCGAGGCCGCCTCGCGTGGCCGCCTTGGAATGCGCCACCATTCGCGTGACCATACACGCGAAGGACCAGGCGTGGGGTTCCAGCATGGCGCGAACATATTCGCTCGCTTCCGGTCGCGGTGAGTCAGACTTCTAGATTTGTCGCGCGCCCATCGGCATGTTTTGTGGATAGCAACTCGGCTAGCAGGCACTGATCTATGAAAGGTGCAATAAATGCCCTTGTGATTGTTTGCACTACTGTGTTGTCGTTCCTTTGCCCCAAGAGCATGGGTGTGAGAGACCCCACAACATGACTTCGACTAAAATATAAAAATATCAATGTTTAACCTCAAACCAAATGCTTTCGTAATGTGGTATGTTTGGAAGCTGGACACAATTTATCTCCCTTTTTGCGATAACGGCAACGCCCCCTCCTCGCCCAGTGTGGTCGCGTCTAATTATTTTGCGGGAAGGGGGAATTATTTAGGTGTCATTTGTTAGTTTGGCGTTATGCTGCCACGTCAGGGGTCACTGATATGAGTTTAGACCGCTGCTATGCTATTTCCGTGCAGAATATCGCGAAAATACTCGAGCGTCCGTGCGATCTGATTCATGTGCACGTGCAGGAATTCTATGCGGCTGAAGTTAATCTGGATACACAACGCCATCTCGTATAGGCCACGTGTTTCTCGCGTGCGTAAACGCCATAGTTGGATGTTTCCATTTATTTATGTCTACATTTTATTATGTCTACATTTTATTTATGTCTACAAATCAAACATGGTGTCATGACATAATGCTTTTATTAGCGCTGGCATTATACTTGTGTAAGCAAGCTATATACCTACTTAAGCCCATCCATTGCCTCAGAATAAGCGCAATGAAGAATCTATAATGATACATAGAATCTTAAACGAGAGCTCATATACGCTGATATTCTCATTTTGTATTCGTATAGAGGTTTTGGGGTCAGAAAGGCCAGGCGAGAAAGCCCATAACTCACCACTTTTGGATCTCGGCAGCCCGTGTGGACATTTTCACGTCGCAGCACGTCCTGAATTATCTTCTGAGTAACCTTCACTGAAAGGTTTCTCAGAATCTGCGAGCAGTCAATAAAGAGGTTACTTCAATCAAACGACCAATTATTAGGTGGCCAAAAACCTGTTTCAAAATTTATGATTACGCACTGCAGCGTTAGCTCGACCTGCTTAATTAGATTGTGCCTCATGGGACATTCAATACTAAACGTTGTCACAGGCATTACACTGGCTGGAAACAAAGTATACCGTAAAATATGTACATAATCATGTCTACTTGTAAGTTTAATGGCTTTTTATCACACACCCACACAAATACTCATTTTATCACAATGACTTACCAAACTTACTTATAAGAAACCCCAAGCAATTCTGGCAAGTTTTAAACCCAACACATCCTCCCGATATTAAACTGACGAATTATTCAAATGAAGCGATGACTGACCATGAATGCGCAGAAATATTTAACCATGCATTCACATCTGTGTTCACTACCGAACTCGACGCACCTTCACAATTACCACCCTTTAACTTAGAAACCCCCATGCCGGCAGTCACGTTCGTCGAAGAAGGCATTTCATCCATAATTCATAATATGAAACTTTCATCATCAGCTGGTATGGACCTGATTAATTCAAAACTATTGAAAAATGTGGAATCAATTTGTGCATCATATTTATGTCTCATTTTCTCACAGTCACTCTCCTCAGGAATTTTGCCTCTTGATTGGAAAACGGGGAAGGTCGTTCCAGTCTACAAATCAGGTAACAGAGACTCGCCCTTGAATTACCGCCCCATTTCATTGACTAGTGTGCCTTGTAAAATCATGGAACATGTCATCTACTCGCAAATCGTAAACTTCTTGGACCAAAACATTTTTTTCACCCTTCACAACATGGGTTTCGTAAGGGCCTCTCTTGCGAAACCCAACTAGCGCTTTTCCTTCACGACTTGCACACTAATCTAGACCGTAATATGCAGACCGACGCCATCTTTCTTGATTTCGCTAAAGCTTTTGACAAGGTTCCCCACCGCCGGCTATTACTAAAACTCTCAAAGCTGAACTTACCCCCTAATATTCTCAAATGGATTGAAGAATTCCTAACTAACCGTTCTCAGTCAGTCTATCTTAACGGCCATCTGTCTACATCTCTCCCGGTTACTTCAGGCGTCCCACAAGGTTCTGTCCTGGGTCCCCTCCTATTCTTGATATATATTAACGACTTGCCCCTGCATGTTTCCTGTAATATTCGAATTTTCGCAGATGATTGTGTTATTTACCGCACCATTAATAACTGTCACGATCAATACACTTTTCAGACAGAGCTTAACAACGTACTAAATTGGTGTAATAACTGGCTAATGTCCCTCAATCCTAGTAAATGTAAACTCATGTCCTTCACTCGTCGTCACAATCCATATCTCTTTCATTATTTAATTTCTAACACACAGATTGAGCAAGTACAATCATATAAATATCTAGGAGTCACCCTCTCTTCTAATCTATCATGGCAGGTTCATATCGGTAACATCATTTCAGCATTAAACAAAACACTCGGTTTTCTAAAACGTCACTTTCGTCTTGCCCCACCACGTGTTAAATTGCTCGCGTATAAATCACTTATAAGACCCAAATTAGAATATGCATCCCCCATCTGGAGCCCACATCAAGCATATCTAATCACCGCGTTGGAAGCTGTGCAGAATCGTGCTGCCCGATTCATTCATTCCTCATACTCATATGACGTCAGTGTTTCATCCTTGAAAGCTACATCCGGACTGTCACCCCTCTCTTTTCGTCGTCGCATTGCTACCCTCACCCTTTATCACAAATTCTTTTATTCTCCTCTCAATCAAGCACCGTATATCACCGCCGCATCACGCATATCTCACCACACCAGTCATCCCCTTCAAGTTGCCCGCCCACTATCACGTACTACTACGTTTTCAGCTTCGTTATTTCTTCGAGCAGCCACGGACTGGAACGGCCTACCCCATGACATCGTCGCCATCGCTTCAACACCTGCTTTTCAAGAACGCGTAACAGATCACCTTCAATGTTAAATCACCATCGCTGTTTTGTTTTCCTCACTACAAATGTAATCCCACCCCTTATGTAACACCCCCTGAAATGGGGGCCTTTAAGGAATAAAACTGAACTGAACTGAACCTGCGAAAATTTTCATGGTGCCCTTAAATTACTCCGCATTTCTTTGTTTTCTGTGGGCAGGTTCGCGCGAAATCACCTCTTACACTTTGCGATTCCGCATTTTTTTCTGAAGCATACAGAGAGGCTGCACGCTTCGCGCGAAAATGCTATAATCTCTTAACTAAATAAATAAATATAATCATTTCCAGCGCGCATGTCGAATAATTACGTTTTTAAACGAGATATGCCTAATGCCCAAAAGATATCTCTGAAGTTGTACAAGTATGACAAGGACCTGCAAAGAAACATAGCAATATTTCGCATTATGCAGATGCAAAATCTCGGGTGGGAGGCAACATCCAATGCAAACTAAATAAAATTCAGCACACAGACGCAATATATTTATCCCCTTGTCCACTCCCAGACACATGCTTCTGGTAGAGACACAGCCTGCTGAAGCGTATTCCTTCAAAGCAGTGGTTGCATAATTGACCAAGTTGGGTTAAAGCAAGAACTTAACCGCAAGAGAAAAATAATTCCTGATCGGCAGTCTGCCTTTGCAATGTGTTCAGGGACGTTCATCTAGGTCACTCACAAGGGGCACCAATCGCGAGAAAGAAAATACGAGAAACAAAGTAGGTTAGAGGGCCTACGGCAGTCATTACCAAATTACGACCAGCCGCTTAGCGCTATCGTCCAAAATAAATGTCTACGAACATATAGGGAAGAAACTTGAAGGTTAACAAAGAAGCTTGATAAGAAGTTGTAGGCCATGTAGCGAGTGAAGGAACGCAAACTGTTAGATTTAACATTAAGAGACAGGAACAGATGATATAGATCAGAGAACAAATGAAGGTAGCCGCTATTCTAGTTGATATTCAAGGGACAACCTGGAGCTGGACAGGCCACGCTGTGCGGGGGACAGATAACCAGTGATCTATTAGTTTTATCACATAGCCCCGAACAATTTTATGTTGTCCTTAAACTGTCCCATATTCTTTCTTTATACATGCAGGTTCGTAAAAAATTACCTGTTGCCGATTCCGATTATACTATCTCTCGTGAGGCGCACCCAGAGCTGCAACCTTCGCACACAAATGGTAATAGTTTCTTAGCTTACCGCCACTGCGAATTACATAAAGGGTGCCACGAGAAAGGGTGCGCAGTCGTGTATGTCAGAGAATTAAGCGGAGTTATGAAATTAAGCTATTTTCAGACACAACTTGGAATCAGCTAGTGCAAGACGGTGTAACAGAAGATCGCTGGACGACTTTGTCCTGCAGTGTGCACAAAAATAGGCTGGCGATGATGATGGGTAAACAACAAATATTTTAAATTATCTGGCAATGGTACTGCCTTCTATAAAGTTATTGACCCTTTCCAGCCTGTAATATCGCAATAAACAAATAATAAATTGATTGATGCATGGGATATTAGCAAGGCCAGATGTAGCCAAAGAGTCAAATACACACGTTGATGGGTTTCCAATAAATCGGTCATGAAACGGAGAAGTGTACTGTGAATGGTGGATGTAGCATGGCTGTAATTAGGCCAAAAATCGGTTGCTGAAACTTTCGTAAAATATATAGGCATCAAAACAATGACAATGAGCAGACATGTGAGCAATGACTATAAAATATTTGTTGTGTAGGTATGATGTAATAAATTGTGTAGCTGCACGAAGCCCTAGTGCCCCTTCACGGTCCTTGAAAAAAAATGAAATTACATTATGGGGTTTTGCGTGCCAAATCAAGATCTCATTTAGAGGCAGGCTGTAGTGGTGGACTCCGGAATAATTTGGAACACTGGCGGTTCTTTAACGTGCGGCTAAATCTAACTACACGGGTATTTTCGCATTTTGCCACCATATAAATGTGGCCACCGGGGCTGGGATTTGGTCCCGCGACCTCTTGTTTAGCAGCCCAACACCATACCCATGATGCAACCACGGTGGGTCAAGGCCTTTTAATGCAAAGGCCTGGAGACACGTGCTGTACTAGGTGCACCTAACCCAGCAACATCATCTGGTATAGGCTGTCCTGCATAACTGTTCGACTGATAACTTGCAATGGAGGAATGCCATTTAAAGATAGAAGAAACCTTTAATAATCCAAATCAATGAGAAAGTGTTCTTCCTCAGCCAAGGCGAGTGGCCTCTTCAGTCCAGGTAGCCATCTGCCTCTCCTGCTTCCCTGGCCTGGTTCACCAGCTTGCATTCCTCCTCCAAGACCGGGGCCGTAAGCATGACCTCGCACGAATCTTGGCGGTCTTCTGTGATTTTGTCTTAGGTTCTTCTTGACTGTGCTTTTTCATTTCAGAGTTCAGCCACATTAGAACACCCCATCACCATGTTACGTAGGGTGACCGGCTCCCCGAAGGACAGGTAAGGATATGAGAATCGAGTTGGGTCCATTTCATGAATTTTAAAGCTGTGTAGATAGGAGTTAGTTTGGAGACACCGCAGAACAACTTCTTTCGTTAGAATGGGCTGCGGTAAACGGTATACCCTCCTTTCAAATCTGTAATGCTGCAGGATACCCGTTTAGTTTTTGGGAATATTCTCGCACCTCGTCGCCTTTTGGAATCCCTCTGGCAGGGGAGCCCGGCTTGTATGATTTCGGGCTGAGGTGTGTGCCACTTCGCTTCCAGCCAGTGACTCATGGGTTGGGTCCTGACGACGTAGGTCTCGGGAACTTGTGTGTATATTGATATCTCTTGCAGGATTTGTAGAGCTTTGATGGATATTATGCCTTTTTGGAAATTTCAACATGCGGTTTGCGAGTCCGTCAGTACTACGGCATTTTCGATGCATGTAGAGATGGCCGGTGCTATTGCCACGTCTTCGGTCGTATTCGAATCTCTTGCGAGTTTTACGGAAGCGGCCTTGTCTTCGTCTTGGTTAATAATTGCGCTTATTGCGAAACAGGTACCCTTGCATACTTATCCGCATTCGTGTATCATGTGTTATCTATAGAAATTTTCTTGTGGAGTGCTCTTGCTCTTGCCCGTCTTCTTTCCTCAGGGAAGTTTGGATGCATATTGCGGGATACAGATGCCACTGAGATTGATGTTCTAATGTCAAGCGAGAGTCAAGGCTCTATTGCAGTTGCCGCCACATCGTAACTGAGCCGAAGGAACATGCTTCTCCTGGTGGGAGTGAATTTGAGTCTCTCAATCTGGAATGTTTTCAGTGCTTCTGTGAGTTCCTTCGACGTTTTCTGCAGGCCGAGTTTGAGTAATCGGGCCGTAGATGTTCTTTCGGGAATTCAAAAAGCTGTCTCGGTAACTTTTCTAATCTTCATGTTTAGTTTTTCAATTTCCGCATTCTTCAAGGCCAGGTAGGGCGTGCCATATACGATCCGGCTCGTGATGAGCGCTTTTACGATACGCAGTGTCTTATTCTTTGAGGCGCCTTCTTTAGTCTGCAACTATCTTATTGAGGTGCGACACCTGGGTGAGCGATGTTGGAAGTTTCGGTATGGTCGTGGGTCTAGACCGGTATTAATGTATGACAAGGCCAAGTATTCGCCGCGACTCCACTGGTGGTAGTTCCATCCGTTAAATCGAGTGCTCGGGTCGGGTTGCTCATAGGCTGGTGGGCTGCCTCAAGTTATGGCGTTAAGCATTAGGAGCTCTAATTTTTCGGGTGCACATTGTAGTCCGAATTTGTTAAAGTTCGATGCAATTTACTGTTTCCTGTACGACGTTCTGTTGTTGGCCAGTACTGGTGCTTTGGTGCAATTGTTATATTGTCGGCATAAAAGGCATGACTGAGCACTTCTATTTAGTTCTTGAGGCAATTCCATCATTGTGATGTTGAAGAGCAAAGACGACATTTCCAACCTTGATGCGTCCTCTTTTTCGGTACCTCGAAGTTTTCGGTTCTTATTTTGCCAACCCCAATGGAGGCCGTTCTGTCTGAAAAGAAGATTTGTATGCATCGAAACAATTGCTTACAACAGTCGCTCGCCTAGAGGTTGCGAACTGCCTCGTGCGCCACGTTTTCAAAGGCCCCCTTGATGTCAATTGTCAGAATGGGGTAATTGTGATGTTTTCCCATGTAGTCTATTAGGTCTTTCAGCTGTAATAGCACATCTTGCGTCTGAAGATGTTGCCTGAAACCTAGCATTTTGTTCGGCATCAGGTCATTGTCTGCGAGGCGATGAGTGAGGTGTTTGTGAACCCTGTATTCCATCAGCTTTCCAGCACACGATGTCAGGTAATTGGTGTGGAGATTCCCTACTTGCAGCCGTTTATTGGATTCCGAGATCATGCTGATTTCGGCACGTTACCATGCTGCTAGGATTTTGCTCCTCTCTGAGCACTCGTTTAAATAATTTAACGGATTGTTTACTGATTTCTTTCTTACATTTCTGAGGATTTTGTCATTGACTTTGTCCACTCTTGGCGAGGTGTGTCAATGAGCTACGCCAGTGTTAATTCGATCTCTACACGGGAAAACGTCTGTTCAATTCGTGACTGGGTGGGTATTTGTATGGGTTCGAATTACTCTTGCTCGGAGTTCCTCCTCCCGTGAGCTTGTTTATGATTTCATGCAATACTTGCTGCTCTGTAACTAGGTAACAATAGAGCAACTTTGCAAGGTTATTTCTCTGTTATGTCTTATTTTGTATCGATGGTAGAAGCGACTAGAGAATCTGCCACGTATTTTTCAGGCTCAGCTTTACTTGAAATAGGTCAAAGGTTTCGTTCAAATTTTGCTTGCTAAGGTTCTCAGCGTATGATGATGATGATCGGCGTTTATTAGCACAAGGGCTAGAAGTGGCCAAAAAGCACCAAGGCTATGATAAGACTTCCATTGGTAAATGAATAATGGCTATCAAGACGTGAATTAAACACGGCTTTATAAAGACCTGGAAATATTCGTTGGAAAGTGCGTCAATATATTCGTAATAAAACTAGACAATAAGACATGACTTATGCTACGGTGAAACGATGTACTATGATGAGGTGGTCTACAAAAATATGTTTTTATAGTTGGCACTACTGCTTCAACAAGGCTCTTAAGCAGAAGGGCTCGCAGGCTTCTGCCATACAGGTCGCTACTATCACACTATTTGCCGCTAATGAGAGGATGTGCTACGGATATCGTGGGTCTGTCGCAATAAATCGACATCTTGTAAAAAAATTTCGTACAGATGTATGATCAAAAATTGGTTCTGCTGCAAGAATGAATACCAAGTGAAGAGGAATGGGGCATCGGGATGCCAGAGGAAAGTGCTTTTTTGGGTCAGCTTCTACTTCTTGACACTCCACCGAGACTTGGAGAACGGTCAACTTCTCACAACACCTACCATAGAAGCGAGGTTCGCTACCAGTCCGCAGGGAATAATGAGGGCCGTATGCGCGTCCTTTTCTCTGTCTACAGAACATGACATCCATTTGTAGCGCTTTTGTTACTGAAGGCCGAATTTGGTAAGCGCGGCATGATAAAATAAAGCTGAGTGACGGTCACAGATGGATTGCCAAAAGTCTCTCAGCGTTCTGCGCAAGACAGATTTCAAGTCTGCGGGCGGGATAGCTATGGTAGTGTTACATGCTCGCGTTGTTATTGATGTAGTAAGTTCGTGTGCAAGTATGCTGCCCACTATGTCTCTGTGGCCTGGCACCGAACATAGAACGTCATGTTGGTTAGATGCATACATAGTACACAGACATGAGTAGATGTCACTGATTACTGGATTCTTGTTTCTGTAAAGACACTAAAGCTGTGACTACGCTAAGAGAACCTCTAAATATGACAGCTTTCTGCAGTTTTATTGCCTTTATGCGTTTTGCAGCCGACAGTAATGCATAAGCTTCTTGCGTAGACACTCGTTTCTGCGTCTAGAATATTGCATTCCAAGAACGTGGAAGGAGGGCCGCGTAGAATACGCCATCACATGACTCCAAGGTATGATAATTATTCACCAACTAGCCAAACTTTCCACATTGCGGCTATAGGCTTTATTCGGTCGGCATCTACGTTATAATGTCTTACGTTGCTCAATTTTTTTATATCTAAGGAGCGGTCTAGAACAATTAATCGAGCTAGCGACGTTCTTGAACTGCTCCCCAAGTGCCTCTACCTGCTATTCCAAGGCATTAACTTGATCATCGACCAAGGGTAATGGCAAGATCTGCTGCCCGTTAAGCCTTCTAAGCGCATTCCAAACTTTCGCCTCCTTTGGCTAGGATTTTATACTTGAAAGAAATCTTTCCCAGGTTGTTCCCCTGGCCTGTCGCCTAGTCCGCCTTCCCTGCGATTTGAAGTGTTTAAAATCTACGAGATCTTCTGCAGTTGGTGTTCGACGCAGGGTATTCCATGCCTTGTTTTGCTTTTTCCGTGCCTGTCTGCAATCGTCATCCCGCCATTGAATGCGCCGTTTACATGAACGACCATTTGTTTGAGACAAGCATTCGTCTGCTGCACCGATATCAAAAACTATAAGATACTGAACTGCGTCATCTATATCAAAATCATTGATAACATCATCGGTTAAAACAGTTGATTCATTAAACTGCTTCGGATGAGCCGTTTCTAGTTTCCATCGAGGTATATGTGGTGAACAGTAATGTTGCTCTACTAGCTTGAGTAATATAGGAAAATTGTCACTCGCTAGTGGATTTTTGACTACCTCCCATTTCAGGTCAGGAATTGATGAAGCGGATCCAATAGCCAGATCAATAGATGAGTACGAGTTATGCATGAAGTTGAAATGTGTGGGTTCTTTCTTATTACAAAGGCATGCACCGGAGCTTACGAAAAATTTTCGGTGTGTCGCGCGTTAGTGTCGCGCCGGGTACAGTTGCGGTCATTTAAATCGCCTACGATCATATAGGGTTCAAAAATCTGATCCACTAGGCAATATAAATCTGTTTTGTTAGCTGTTGATTAGGAGGCAAGTACCACGAGCAGATTTTAACTAGTTAAAATTATTGCTGAGCAGGTCATGTAATGCGCAGATTAGATAACTGTTGGACCATTAGGGTGAGAGAATGGGTACCAGGAGAAGGGAAGCGCAGTAGAGAATGGCAGAATACTAGGTGGTGCGACGAAACTTGGAAATTGGCGTGTGCTAGTTGGAATCGATTGACACAGGACAGGGGTAATTGGACATCGCAGGGAGTGGCGTTCGTCCTGCAGTGGACATTAAATAGGCTGATGATGATGACAATGAAAAATTATTGCTTGTTGGGCGACTGCCTCAAGATGCGTGCGAAGTTCAAATAAGCGGCATGCTACATACACTCTTATCAACTACGATGGCTACACCGCCGGACAAGGCATTAGCATCGTCACGATCTTTCCTAAAAATAGTGTATCGTCGGAGAAAGGCTGTATCTGTAGGCTTCAAGTGCGTCGCTCGAGCACATAGCAGCTTTGGATTGTAGCTCTCGAGGAGTTCTCCGATATAGTCAAGGTTATGGGGAAGTCCTCTAACGTTACATTGTGGAATATGTGTTGGAATTATAGGAGAAGTATTAATCCTGTGGGTTGAATAAACAAAATTTACATCTCGGGGCATTTACAAGCGCCATGACACGAAGTTCGTCGTTTCTAGAGCGGTCGATATAATCGCGCTGCTCCTTAGGCGTTCAAAGCGCCGTCACGATCGGTGTTACGTTCACAGCTTCTTGCGAGGCGGTGGACATGCGCTCTTGCGAGCGCTGTGTTTGACGAGAGGGCGTCGTATCAATAGACGATACACTTGACACCAGCATGCCGGAGGTCGATGGCGTCTTCTTCTGTGACGGAAGAGCCATGCTGGCTGCCGCCGCCAGAGGGAGAGATCTCGTCAGTGCCGCCTCACTCTGTGTGGACCGGACAGGTGACGGAGGCTGCCGTGGCGCTGTCACTAAAGTGCGTGCCCGCGCCACTCTCGATATGGCCGCCATTGCCACCGCGGCCGCAACGCCGCTTCCACGGCGATCGGCAAGAAGGTTCCCCAGTTGTTCCCGAGCTCGCCCGACGGGTTGGTCACGTGGGTCGCTTGAGCGTGACGAGGGGGCCCTGCGAGCAGGGAGAGTTGTTTGGGAGACGCTGCAACGTGGTCGTGCACCGGGAGACAACTGAAGATGCGGTCGGCAGGCTGAAATCTCCAGGCCGAAGTCTTCGCCGGTCGATCGACAGACGGTGCAAGTCCGTCAAGGTCTTCGGCAGCGAGGTACCAGCAGCCCCACGCTCTTCAGATCGGGATCTCGGCAAGCACGCCACACATGAGCCTCGTGTTCCAGCCCACTCTCAGAACTTTCCGCCGAACTCTTTCTTTTAATCGCGTTTCGTCTTTCATCTAATTATTCATCGCGGGTTAATTCTTGTATGTTCAGTTGGCGTAGTTTTTCTTATTTTTTTCTTATTTCGCGAATGTTAGTAGTTGCCACGTGGTGGGATTTCCGTGGCGCGGTGCGTCAGGGCGTGCGTTGTGTGTGACCCGCACGCCTTCTGCGAAGCTTGGCACCATCTGCTGGAAGTTTGGACATTCTTTTTATCATTTTGTCTCGGGCATGATTTTACTTGAATAAATTTAGTGTATGTTTGTACATCGCCTCCCATCTGATGCCTATGGTTCACGGTCGAGCTGGCGTGTACCGTATCACCGGTCAGCAGTCGAACCATCAATAAATGCACGCGGGGTAGGTTTGTTGTCGCCCCATCCCCTCCGGTTCGGAGAGTGCCGATAGCCCACCACCAATCCTTGACAACTGGCGTCCGCACGACAGGACTCGATGACCGCGATCTTTCGTTACCACGAGGCATAGCGGGCGGAATAGACGCGTAGCGCCGAGAGCGAGAGAAGGCCGAGATATGGCTGATGGACTGCTCGATGAATTGGAGCGCATCGTGGCCGTCGGGAAGCAGATGGGCCTTGAGGGGCCAGCGTTCCGGGAGTTTTTGCGCGATGTGCGCTCCAAAGAAGAGACAGAGCGTCGCGAACGCACGAAAGCGCGAGAGTTGCGACAACGCGAGGCCGACGAGTGCAATTGGGCACGGTCTTCCCGGCGCGTCTTCGAGTTGGAGAGGGAAATTGCGCTGTTGCGCGCGAAGAAGGGCCGTGTCGAGAGCATTCGTAACTCAGAGAGCCTGCCGGCCTCGACCGCCGCCGCTGACAAACCTCATCCGTCTGGAGTGAGTTTTCCTCAGGTTTGTGCCCAGCCCGAATACTCCCTCTTGCCGCAGCCCCTGGGTGCCGGGGCCATTCAAGCGACCGAGAGGCCATCGCTTCGAGAATTAGGCGGTGTGGTGGGTGAAGATGCTCAGAGGCTGGCCACGAAAAACGTCAGCCGCCGCGCAGGCAAAATGTGCCGACATCGCAAGCCGAGAGAGGCGGCGAAAGGGGTGACGCGCCGGAGGCTGGCCAATTACGACACACCGCGAGGGCACGAAGTACGGACCACTGGCAGACTCCGGAGAGTACGAAACAGGCCGCGCAAAACGACGCAGAGGTCACGGAGGCGTCGACAGAGCTTGGCGGTCGCGGACTGTTGCTCCTCGCCGCGCAAGAGGACGCGAGTGAGATATTCAGTTTATCTGCGGGAGGTGCCACTGAGCCGCGTCTTTCGTAGCATCCGGCTGGTCATGCACTGCGCATGGGTGAGGACCGGGCAGGGCTCAGCGTACCCCGATCACCGAGCCAAAAGCAGATAACCGGGGCGCAAAACTGCATGTCGCTGCGGAGCGGGTAGTGCGTCTCGCCACCTTTGCGTCAGGAAAGCTCGGGGGACGGCAAGAATGCGACCCCAGCGAGTACGCTTGAAGAGCAGGGGGTATTGAGAAGGGCAGCCGGCACTGTATCGATAATTTAGTTTTCTCGATAGTGCCACGTAACTTTTCTTAGGTTTGATTGCATTTGTTAACGGTTAATTTTTCTGCCCTTCAATACACTGGTCGCTGTTGTTTGTTTGTTTTCTTTTGCGTGTGTTATACGTGTTCCGTGTAGAGTGCGCGTACCGGCTCTGCCGTGGTTTGCGCCAGTCACGCGGTCCAAGGGGACAATGCCTTATCACATTCATCTTGAAGTTGTTTATTCTCGGGACCATTATTTTATCGCTAGTTTTCTGTTCGCCTTTTGCGTTTTAGTTGGGTGCTGGACTGCACTGCCTGGCCGAGAGCGAGGCAGCGATGTGCGCGGCCAAGTGCCTTGTGCGGAGGACTTTTCATTTCATTTTATTTCCTTAAGAACCCCATGATAGGGGTGCTACCTAAGGGCAGGGAATACATTTGTACATTATTTGCATAACACATAATTGAACAGGCAAACAACAACAAAAAACTACATGTGCTAAAGTGTTACATACGTCAGCGCAAATACATAGACCTAATACAAACTAAAGTTGCACGAGCATAGAAGTCTGTTAACACAAGTCATTTTGATTGTGCAAAGTGCGCAGTGACACTCTCCATGAACGTACAATGCCAAATGATGGCGGAGATTTGGTGGGGCAGGTTGTTCCAATCTGTTGTGGCATGGCAAAAGAATGAGGCGGAAAAGGAAACAGTGCGCATGCAAGGGCGGCCCACTTGAAAAGTGTGGCCTGTACGATGAGATGTTCGGGCTGCGAGGAGGATATGGGGTGGTTGATTAAGCGAGCTGTGATAAAACTTATGGAAAAGTGAAACGGTTGCGGTGCGCTGGCGCGTACAAAGGGGAAGTAAATTCAATTCTTTCTTTAAGTAAGATATGCTCGCGTCATATGAATAATTTCAATGGATGAAACTTCCGGCGCGGTTTTGAACGCCTTCGAGTGCGCTAATGAGATATGTTTGGTATGTATTCCATATGGCGGATGCATATTCCAGCTTCGGTCAGACTATTGACTGGTAGGCCAGTAGTTTAACAGGTGTGGGGGCACGTTTTAGATGACGCTTGAGAAAACCCAGCGATTTGTTAGCAGATGAAATGATGTTACTGACGTGTGCTCGCCAGGATAAGTCGTTAGATATAGTAACACCTAGGTACTTGTAAGACTGCGCAGCACACACGGAAAGGCGACGAAGGCTGCTGTGGCGCTGTCACAAAGTGCGTGCCCGAACCCCTCTCGGGATGTCCGCCATTGCCGCCGCGGCCGCAAGGCCGCTTGCAGGGCGATCGGGAAGAGGGCTCCCCAATTGTTCCCGAGCTCGCCCGACGGGTTGGTCACGTGGGTCGCTGGAGCGTGACGAGGGGGCCCTGCGAGCAGGGAGAGTTGTTTGGGAGACGCTGCAACGTGGTCGTGCACCGGGAGACAACTGAAGATGTGGTCGGCAGGCTGAAATCTCCAGGCCGAAGTCTTCGCCGGTCGATCGACAGACGGTGCAAGTCCGTCAAGGTCTTCGGCAGCGAGGTACCAGCAGCCCCACGCTCTTCAGATCGGGATCTCGGCAAGCACGCCACACATGAGCCTCGTGTTCCAGCCCACTCTCAGAACTTTCCGCCGAACTTTTTTTTAATCGCGTTTCGTCTTTCATCTAATTATTCGTCGCGGGTTAATTCTTGTATGTTCAGTTGGCGTAGTTTTTTCTTATTTTTTTCTTATTTCGCGAATGTTAGTAGTTCCCACGTGGTGGGATTTGCGTGGTGCGTCGCGTACGCGCGTGCGTTGTGTGTGACCGGCACGCCTTCCGCGAAGCTTGGCACCATCTGCTGGTAGTTTGTATATTCTTTTTATCATTATCTTTCGGGCATGATTTTACTTTATTAAGTTGAGCGTATGTTTGTACGTCGCCTCCCGTCCCATGCCTCTGGTTCACGGTCAATCAGGCGTGGACCTTATCGCCGGTCAGCAGTCGAACCATCAATAAATGCACGCGGGGTGTGTTTGTTGTCACCCCATCCGACCAGTTTGGAGAGTGTGAATAGCTTACCACCGGTCCTTGACAGGCGCTGACCCCTGACGTGCCACTTCGGCAAAGCTGACATTAGGCAGGTAGGACACCTGCCTGCGTGCAAATAATTGGATGAGATGTCTTCTTTCACTTTTACTTCGACAATTTCTTTTGTCTTTTTGACATGGTGGGCCCGACCGCGAGTATCTCAATGGAGAGAGTTTTCACACAATTAAGAGGAGTACTCGTGAGCCCTGTATTTTGCACAAGTTTGGCAGCTTCGTCACTTCTATGAGCTGTGGCCTAATCGCTGGAATTTGAAACATGTCAGAGGGCTTGCGACATATGGTCTGACCGGGATCTTCACATACCTTGTCTCAATATTCTCTGGGGCCGCACTTTTACCCAAAGGTAAGTATTAGATGTTTTGTTTTAATCTTCTTCCGCGACGCGTTATCAAAGTTCTCTTAACATTAATTACGTTCTGATCGCTCAAGCCTTCTAATAGTTCAATTTCCGTGAGCCCCATCTTATCATCATCAAAAACTACACTAAGGGTGGTGTTCATCGTGCGTTGCGTGGTCACTGTCGCTAGAACAACTCCAAATGACACTAGGTTATGCAGTTTACCGTGTTGCTTTTTATGGCGGATTTCCAAAAAGAGATCGCCGCTAGCCATCTTTGATGCTATATAGCCTGGTCCATGTGCCTGAGTTAGGGATTTGGAAACGACAGAACGTTACATTGCTGATGCTTGTTTTCCGTGTTTTTCAGAGTGGATCACACGAAATTGGGGGAAAGTTTCTTTTTGGCGATCAAAAAATCCGAAGATATCAGCGGTGCGCCCCTTCGGCAGGGAGCGATCAGGTAGTGATGAGAACAAACTAACCTTATTTGAGTGTATTTTTCGGCAGTAACGAATGTCACCTACCATGGAGCCCTACATGGGGGCGCTGGAGGACTTGTAGAAGAGGCCGTGCAAACGCCAGCTGCACCTTACCGCTATAACCAAATTTGACATAACCAAGGTTGGCTACTCGCACAAGGTTAACCCTTGCTGCCTGGAAGATCGGAAGTAATAAAGAAATGGTTAGGACACAGGAAAAATAGAAAACAAGTGAGAAATGCGAAGAGTGGAGAGGAGGATAGGAAAAGGCAACTACCGATTTTCCCCTTGTGGGTCAGTCCGGGGTTGCGTTCTACGTGAAGCCGAGGCCAAATGGGCGTGTGGCCTCCACCGAGCGGCCGTAAAGGGCCATACTCCCGGAATGGGCTCAACGCCCCGGGTTCCCTTTTTGGCGGGCACGGCTAAGCCACGCGTGGTTAGACCCGGGAGGGTCAAAACCTCGTGTGCTCGGGTACGTTACGTAGTGTCGACGACACACCAAACGCCTGTTGACACAGACGCCCCTGCGGGGACGAGTGCAGAGTAGGCTATAAAAGCACGGTATGCAGAACGGCCCCGAAAGAGAAACCATTGCTGCAGCAGGCAACACCGAAGAATGCTATTCTAAAAAAGCAAGAAAAGAGCAGTAATGGGGTCTGAGCTTGCCATGAGACTTTCCTGCCCCAATGACGCCTAGTAGCAGCCGCAGTAGCACCTCGTTCCCTACTGTCTCTTTTCCTCGACCATCCCGTAGCTATTCGTGATCCAGATGAAGCCGATCTAGCTTCAGGTCTGGCTGAATATCGCGGTCAAATTCGCAAACGAGAATATCGCATGCATATGCTATGGCGCACAAAAGCTTCGGTAGGGAACTTGAAGAAATGAAGAGAAAACTAAGAAAGGAGTTTCAAGCGAAGCTAGACAATCAAAAAACATTCAAAAGAGAACTCGTAAAACGTTGCAAAAACAAGATATCATCATCAACGGTAAAAGAGCGAAATTCAGCTAGACCGAAATCTCTACCAAAAACGAGGTGCAAGGAGTGATCAAGACGAAAATCTAGAAGTTAATGGGAATAATTGTCCGGGAAGACTGTCCTTGAAAAAATTTAAGACGGTGGTGGTGTCGAATAATGGCATTGTGCCATAAAACTGTGGATGGGGTAATGAGGTACGTTGCCGATATCCTAAAAGAAAGTGTTTCTTCCTCTCGATTTCTTCTTCCCGACACACTACTAGGTCGTGGATGACGGTCAGCCTTTCACCACATCTGCCACACGTAGGAGGTTCAGCAACTGTCGACAATAAGTTTTGTGTACCTAATTTGTGCCCTATTCTTAGTCGATATAACACCACATATGTTTGTCGTGATTTGTTATTCAGAGGGAGTGTTTGACTGTGGCTTCATTATATGAAGATTATTAGAGGTTTAGCCATCCGACAGGAATTCAGTTTGAGTTTCAGTCAATTGAACCACACGGAAGGTACATAAGAGTGCACATAGACGTGGTGAGGTGTGATAGGAAAAAAGCTGCAATTCATAGCTTGAGTGGCCCCATCACCCGGAAAATAAAATTGCACAATCACTGGTAGCGGTGAGCGACGATACAAAAGGGACACGCATGTTGCGTAAAATAAGCGTAAAATAAAACATTGAAATAGGTAAAAAAGAATAAATAACAAAGCAACTGATAATTCCATGACATTAATAAACCAGCACAAAAATTACCTAATATTACATCAATAGCACATTCAGGACATCCTATTGACACGTGTACTTAACTTCATCGGGCGACCATGTTTCGCCGCCTAACAAATGTTATCCCACAGCGCAGGATGCACCTGCATGTAAAAGAAGTTTCCGGAATGTTGTCGATGGTGCCGTCCGCTGTCTTTCACCGCAACTTGTGTAATCTGATTGCGCCTATGCGCGACGCGAATTGTGTAGAACTTTGTAGAAGACACGCGGATCCCAGCGATTAATCTGGAATATTCGACGACTGATGTATATATGCCGACGCGCTTGACCCGCTCTTCAGATTTTCGACGAACGCCGACCGTGTTCGCCGCTGTCGTTGTGCTATAAGTCTAGCCTGTTTTTGTGGGCACAGGTTCGCCTAATAAAAGATAGTTTTGTCTTTCACAGTATTGCTACTGTGTTCTTCAACGTCACCGCCACGTGACATCTCGTGGAGGTGCTTGTGCGATCATGTACCGAACGCCCCCACAAACCCGCAATCCAAGCCCGAAGCCCGAGGACAAAGCCAACATCGCCCAAGACCAGCGTGCTAGCCGCCGACTGCAAGGACTGCCCCCAGAGCCTGGCCTTCTATCTGAGACGGGCAGAAGATTGCCACCAAGTCCACCCCAATGGCAGCCCCAGCGTCCCCCGTCGTGCTGCAACAGCCCAAGGAGCCCCCGACGTTCCGCGGTTCAACATTCGAGGACCCGGAAACCTGGCTCGAGACGTATGAGAGTGTCGCTGCATTTAACAGCTGGAGCAGTGACGACAAACTGCGACATATCTTCTTCGCATTGGAAGACGCTGCCAGGAAGTGGTTCGAGTACAGAGAAGCCACCTTAACGACCTGGGACCTTTTCCGAAGCGGCTTCCTGCAGACATTCACTAGCATCGTACGCCGAGAACGAGCTCAAGCACTACTAGAAACCCGAGCGAAGCTGCCTAATGAGACCACCGCGATTTTTACAGAAGAAATGAGCCGCCTATTCCGCCTCGCCGACCCGGAAATGTCCGAGGAAAAGAAAGTCCGGCTACTGATGCGTGGTGTAAAGGAGCAACTTTTCGCCGGTATGGTACGAAGCCCATCGAAGAGTGTTGACGAGCTTCTTCGCGAGGCCACTAGCACCGAGAAGACACTCGAGATGCGAAACCGGCAATTAAACCGCCGCGCCAACTCTACAAACTATGCCGGAGTTCAATCACTGGCCTCCGACGACCTGCGCGAGGCTATCAGGGCAGTCGCACGAGAGGAGCTTCAGAAGATCTCCCCATTGTCGCAGCCTCAAGTGGCCTCGATCGCTGACATCGTTAACGATTAGGTTCAGCGGTCGCTTGGAGTTCCGGAGATGCAACCTCAATTACCGCAACCCCAGTCAGAAGCGATGACCTACGCCGCCGTCGCACGCCGTCAAGGTCCTCCTCCGCGACTGCGCCAGGGTCCTGTAACTCCGCAATTCCGTCGACCACCGCCGCCAGCACGCCCACCCGTTGCCCAGCACAGCTACCCGAGGAAGACCCACGTTTGGCGCGCTCCTGACCACCGCCCGCTCTGCTACCACTGCGGAGACGCGGGTCACGTCTACCGACGATGTCCATACCGGGAGATGGGACTGCGAGGTTTCGCCGTCAACGCTCCTCGCCCGCAGCAAGGTGAACGCCCTCGCGATGTCCCCGACTACCTCGCCGCTACGCAGTGGAGCTCTCGATGACCGTCGCGTTCGCCATCACCAGGCCGCTACCTGTCGCTGCAGCGCCGGCCATACATTGGCCCAGCCCGGGGCCGGTCATTGAGCCTATATCCGGAAAAATAAAAACAGCAACCGATGGAGGCGCGGTTGCTGTCCGTCGAACTGACGAAGATCCTCCGCCGCCAACGAAGATGCCGAAGAAACTACCTCGACGACATAACGACACGCCGCCGTCTCGACGAAGTCTGGAAGGAAAGAATGCGGCGACGAAAGACGACTTGACGACGTCACATACCAGCCACAGGTCAACGCGACGCAGTCGTGAGCCGACGCCAAGACTGAACTGTAATGCAAGGCAAAGAACCACCGACCTCGACGTGCTTCTCGACGGCCACGCAGTCACCGCCTTAGTCGACACAGGGGCTGATTACTCCGTCATGAGTGGACACATCGCCGCCCAGTTGAAGAAAGTTAAGACTACGTGGGAAGGCCCTCAAATTCGGACCGCTGGAGGACACCTCATAACGCCTACTGGAATGTGCACGGCAAGATTTACCATTCACGACAATACTTATCCTGTCACCTTCGTTATCCTCCAACAGTGTTCACGAGACGTCATTCTCGGCATGGACTTCCTCAACCAACACGGCGCAGTCATCGACCTGATGTCGAAGTCAATAACGCTGTCGGAAGATCATGCGATACCGACGGAGAGCCCTCGTAGTCACCACGCCTTGAGTGTGCTCGAAGATCAAGTTAGCATCCTGCCTCGCTCCAGCATTGTTATTTCGGTCGGCACCGAAACACCCGCTGACGTAGAAGGCGTCATCGAAGGCGACCAACGCCTACTGCTAGACCGCGCAATTTGCGTCGCAAGAGGGATCGCTCGACTGCACGGAGGAAACACGAAAGTGTTGCTGACAAACTCAGCCAGGAGCTCAAGCACATGAACAAGGCCACGACAAACGCATACAACGAGGAAATTCTGGAAAGCAGCAATGCGTTTGTCCTCTCTGATTCCACCGCATCTACCCCGACGACCATGGTTCCCGAACCAGACTACGACATTAATGCATGTCTCCCCGTGATTAAGCAACAGCAGCTCAGAAGCCTACTTCGATGATACAAATAGTGCTTTTCGACGCCATCAAGGATTCGACGACCCCCAGTCGCAAAGCATCTCATAATAACCGAAGAGTGCACTCGACCTCTCCGCCAGAGCCCATACCAAGTTTCGACGCGAGAACGTGAAGCTATAAGGCACCAAGTCGACGAAATGTTGCGCGACGACATCATCCAGCCGTCCAAAAGCCCATGGGCATCTCCTGTAGTCTTGGTAAAAAAATGACGGAACCCTACGTTTCTGCGTCGATTATCGTCGTCTGAACAAGATCACCGAAGGAGGACGTATACCCCCTCCCACGGATAGACGACGCATTGGATCAGCTCTGCAACGCTAAATATTTCTCGTCAATGGACCTCAAGTCTGGCTATTGGCAAATAGAAGTCGTCGAAAGAGATCGCGAAAAGACGGCCTTCATCACCCCAGACGGCCTCTACGAGTTCAAGGTTATGCCATTCGGACTGTGCTCAGCGCCTGCAACATTCCAGCGCGTCATGGACACGGTTTTAGCAGGATTGAAGCGGCAGACCTGTCTCGTTTACTTGGATGACGTCGTCGTCTTCGCCGGAAATGTCGACTATCACCTGAGGCCGCTTGCGACAGTACTAGAGGCCATCAAGTCATCAGGGCTCACTCTGAAGCCGGAAAAATGTCGCTTCGATAACGATGAGCTTCTGTTCCTAGGCCACGTAATCAGCAAATCTTGTGTCCGCCCAGACCCGCAAAAGACAGCTGCCATCGGACAGTTCCCGCCACCCATCGACAAGAAGACAGTGCGTAGATTCCTTGGCATGTGTGTCTACTACAGGCGCTTTGTGAAGGACTTTTCACGCATCGCTCAGCCGTCGACACGTCTAACTAAATGTGATGTTGAGTTCAAGTGGGAAACGCCGCAGTCCGACGCATTTGAAGAACTCAAACGACGCATGCAGTCGCCGCCGGTACTTGCGCACTTCGACAAATACGCCGATACAGAAATCCATACTGACGCCAGTAGTCTAGGCCTCGGTGCCGTTCTAGACCAGAGTAGAAATGGAGTCGAACAGGTGATAGCTTATGCTAGCCGGTCGCTGTCAAAAGCGGAAAGCAACTATTCTACGACCGAAAAGAAATGCCTCGCCGTCGTTTGGGCTACAGCTAAATTTCGCCCTTATCTATATGGCAGGCGATTCAAAGTCGTCAGCGAACATCACGCGTTGTGTTGGCTAGCGAATATAAAGGATCCTTCAGGACGGCTGTCACGGTGGAGCCTCAGACTGCAAGAATACGACAGCACTGTAACCTACAAGTCCGGACGAAAACACTCCGACGCCGATTGCCCATCACGCGCCCCCATTGACCCGCCGCCGCAAGATGACGAGAATGACGACGCATTCCTTGGAATGATAAGCGCGGAAGAGTTAGCTGAACAGCAACGGGCAGATCCGGAGCTAAAAGGCCTCGTCGAATATTTGGAAGGGCACACGGACGTTGTCCCCAGGGCATTTAAGCGCGGATTATCGTCCTTCACGCTTGAAAACAATCTACTCCTGAAGAAGAACTTCTCACCAGTCCGCGCCAACTACTTTCTAGTTGTTCCCTCGGCGCTGCGTTCAGAAGTACTGCGCGCCCTACATGACGATGCGACCGCCGGGCACCTCGGCTTCTCCCGGACGCTATCGAGGATACAAGAAAGTTATTACTGGCCGCGCCTAACAGCCGACGTCGCCCGTTATGTCAAGACATGCCGAGACTGTCAGCGATGCAAGACACCACCGTCAAGGGCAGCGGGACTACTACAGCCGATCAAGCCTCCTTACCAACCTTTTCAGCAGATGGGGATGGACTTGTTGGGACCGTTTCCGACATCAACTTCCGGAAATAATTGGATCGTCGTAGCGACGGACTATCCCTCCCGCTTCGCTGAAACTAAAGCTCTACCGAAAGGCAGCGCAGCAGGAGTGGCGAAATTTTTCGTCGAGAACATCCTGCTGCGACAAGGTGCTCCAGAAGTCCTCATCACCGACAGAGGAACGGTTTTTACAGCAGAGCTCATGCAAGCCATTCTGCAATACAGCCATACAAGTCACAGGGGGACAATTGCCTACCATTCGCAGACGAATGGTCTCACGGAGCGCCTGAACAAGGCCCTTACCGATATGCTTGCAATGTACGCCGACGTCGAGCACAAGACGTGGGATGCGGTCCTGCCGTACGTAACATTCGCTTACAACAGGGCGGTGCAAGAAACAACACAGATCACGCCATTCAAACTAGTTTACGGCAGGAACCCGACGAGGACGCTCGACGCCATGCTGCCGCACGTCACTGACGAAGAAAATCTTGACGTCGCTACCTATCTCCAGCGCGCCGAAGAAGCCCGACAGCTCGCCCGCCTGCGGATCAAGAACCAGCAGAAGGCCGACAGCCGACACTACAAACTCCGACGACGCTTCCTCGAGTACCAGCCCGGCGACCGTGTTTGGGTATGGACCCCAATACGCCGACGAGGACTCAGTGAGAAACTACTCCGACGCTATTTAGGACCCTACAAGGTCATCCCACGTATTGACACTCTGGACTATGAGGTCGCGCCAGACGGCATTTCGCATTCACAGCGGCGCCGCGCACGATCTGAAGTTGTCCACGTGGTGCGCCTTAAACCCTTTTAAGTACGCTGACGAACATCCTTATTTTAATTGTTTTCTTTGCTACGAGTGCTTTTGTTTATTACTTTCGTTTGTTTACAGCATAGGGTCGATGCTTTTTAAGAGGGGGGCAATGACACGTGTACCTAACTTTATCGGGCGACCACGTTTCGCCGCCTAACAAATGTTATCGCACAGCGCAGGATACGCCTGCATGTAAAACAAATTTCTGGAATGTTATTGATGGCTCCGTCCGCTGTCTTTCACCGCAACTTGTGTAATCTGATTGAATCTATGCGCGACGCGAATAATGTAGAACTTTGTGGAAGACATGCAGGTCCCAGCGATTAATCTGGAACATTCGACGACTGATGTATAAAAGCCGACGCGCTTGACCCGCTCTTCAGATTTTCGACGATCGCCGACCGTGTTCGCCGCTATCGTTGTGCTATAAGTGTAGCCTATTTTTGTGGGCACAGGTTCGCCCATAAAAGTTAGTTTGTCTTTCACAGCATTGCTACTGTGTTCTTCAACGTCACCACCACGTGACACTATGTAGTATATCAGTTTTGAGCACGATGCGTAAACGTTTAGTTGTTAAAAGCCGATAATCTCCGATTTTTCGCCCAATGAAAGGTTGTAACTCTATGGCGGGAACTGCTTTAGAAGAATTCCAATCTTTTGTAGCTGTAGATGATGTGATTTCTTCCGCTAGCGTATTACCCTCCATGCGTCCGTGCCCAAGCACGCAACATATAATTACGCGCAGATTACATGCATGCACAGTGCACACGAGCGTATAAAGTCAATATTTAAAGGATTATTATGTATTTAATAATATAAAGGTTGAGAACTCTCAGAGAACCTATATATATAAGTACCTTTTCTTGTTTCAATTCTTTCGTGTATTTCACAGCCGACAATAGTGCATAATCTTCAGCCATAAAGATACTAATTTCCGCACGTAGAATGCCGGACTCCGATAAGGATGGACCAACTGCTGTATAAGACAAGGCGGCTGGTGACGTTGATGCGTTGGTGTAAAACTGCGGGCAGCAGTGCGCCGACTAAAGTTCAAGGCAGTGCATTGAAATGTGCATCTCAGTAGCATGCTTAGCGTTTTTAATGAACATGTCACAGTCCACAAGCTGCCACTGCTACGGCGGTGACATCTTTGCACATTTGATGGCGTTCTAGATTTGGGTACATACATTCTTTCGCTTAGATCCCTCACGCGTGGTGCGAAGGACTCCCTCGCTGTGGGGCACGTATGGCACAGGACACACCGTTGACAGTACTGCAACAAGGATGTTCAGGATTCGAGTTTACTTTCAGATAATATGTAAAGCTGGAATATGGCTTGAGCAAACGGTGCAACCAATTCTTTGACACTGCATAGAAACTTTAAAAAGGCTTGTGCTCAATGTAGCAGTCGCGACGTTCGTACCTAAATGGAGCGCTAGAAATTATTGCGCGCTTGTCATTGCACAATCATACATTACAGAACCATAGTCAAGGCGAGAGCCGACAAGGCTGCTGTACTAGTTAAGGAGGCATAATCGATCACTACCACATGTTCACATGTTGTGTGCGGCATAATTTTTAAGAGGGTGATCGTCTTCAGACATGTTGCCTTCAACTATTTAAAATTGGGGACGAGTTAAAGTATGATGAGAATTTATGTTCACTGCCCAGAAATAGTTACTCTTAAATGATCATGAGTTTTGGCACTGGTATCGCGCCTGTTACGTATTAGAAGAGAACGCACATACTTTTCTGTGCCTGTGTTATAAATCCATTTACATAAGTCCATTTAGCCGATTTCCTTTATGCAACCTGAACCTGTGCTTTGCAGATAGCAATGTTACATGATTTGAAACATATCTGCATATCATCGCCATATATGCAATAAAACATTGTCCGAGGGATGAGGGCATGCAACGAGTTAATTTTTACCATCAAGATTGGTGGATGGATGTATGAATGCTATGAGCGTCCCCATTGGCACTTTGTTATGAGCGTCGCCTAATGCCCTTCCTAGGCTAAAGAAGAAATAAACCTACGATGAATTCACATTAAAAAATTTTTATGACCCCCTTTCTTGAACTTTATTTTTGCATGTCGCCGTTTTTTGTTGTTTCCCAACTTTTCTTCCAACAATCTTCACATTCTAATAAACATGCTATTAGAATATGAAGATAACTTCACATTCTAATAAAACATGCTCCACTGTTTCCCTGGCTTTACCGCAGCAAGCACATGCTTCTTCTTCCGTCTTATAGGTGAGCTTTATAGGTGCGTGTTTAAGGCATCCTGATCTCTCTTCGAAAAGCAATTAAGCTTCCGTTTGAGTTATCATTAACTGTTTCTTTCCTGATTTCGTTTTTTCCTCTTAAGTTGTTACTCATGGCAGGTTTCTTTTCCATTGCCGTCACGCATTAGATTATTTCAGCGTATCTGACCTTCCGCTTGAAGTTATTTGTTGCTGTGTTGCTCACCTTACAGGCCGCATACTTCCTTGGTAAGCTTCCTTCTTCTTTCCCTCCATGGGAATCAATGTTTTCCTATACAAATACTTCAACACTCTCCAAGCCCATTAAAATTTTCCCATATTCCTCCGTCCTTCTTCATAATCAATTTTACTGTGAGCTTTCCTCACTTCAACCTTCGTCCAGCCCATATCACCCTGCACCGCCTAATTTGAGGTCTTCCCGTGAGCGCCCAATGCGATGCTACCCGCTGACGTTTGGTTGTCATGGAGTCCTGATTGTACCCCTGATTTCAAGCAAACAACCGCATTTCCAAACGTAAGTCCTGGAACCTCTAAGCCTTTCCACATACCCCGGAGAACCGAGTACTTATTAACCCCATAGCGCTCCGTCTTTTATCACGCTTACATTCATCTTCCCATTTACTGTTATTATTTTTTCCTGTGCTTCCATATATGTGTTGCCTTCGTTTATCAATATATGAAGGTATTTATATTCTTTAACCCGAGGTATTTCCAGGCCCTGTATTGCCGCTGTCTATTCGCTGTTTTCATTGACTACCATAACACTTGATCTTGATCTAAACACTATCACTTGATCAAACACTAACACTTGATCTAAATTTGAAACATAAATTCTCGCCTTCCGGTCCACAAATATTAGCCAGACGTTGCAAATAACTTTGCTTGTTAGCTTGCAACTCAATGTCGTCCACATAAAATAAACCTAGAATCTGCTGCTCTACTACTGTACCTGCCCGTTTGTATGAAAGGTTAAACCCGATATCATTTCCTTGTAGCGCTCTCTCCATCCTAACAAAGATGGATGTTATTAGCGTACCCTTTGGAACGGGGCGGTGGGTTGCGCCACCAAGCTCTTGCTATTATACTGCCTAATGTCCTACCTTGTTTAAACAAAGAAAAAAGAAAGAAAAACACTATGAACAACCACGCCCAAATTTTCTGATCCCCTATTGCGAACTGTGCTTTTGCACGTCTCAGTCTTTTATCGTTTCCCTACTTTTCTTGCACCAATCCTCCAATCGCCTCTTACTAATGCCTATTGCGGACATGTTTGCTTTACCACAGCTCCCGCTGAACCCAAAGGCTTCAAGGAGGCCAGTGGTGCCTAAATCGACCGCTGGGAAGACGTCTTCACATTCTAATAAAACATGCTCCGTCGTTTCCCTAGCTTCACCGCAGCAAGCACATGCTTCGTCTTCCTTCTTATATCTCGCTTTATAGGTGCATGTTCTAAGGCATCCTGATCTTGCTTCGGAAAGTAATGAGCTTCCCTTTGAGTTATCATAAATGGTTTCTTTCCTGATTTCGTTTTTCCCTCTTAAGTATTTACTCATGGCAGGTTTCTTTTTCATTGCCGCCACCCATGAGATTATTTCAGCCTCTCCGACTTTCCGCGTGACGTTCTTTGTTGCTGTGTTGCTCACCCTTTAGGCCGCATACTTGCTGGTAAGCTTCGTAGTTCTTTTCCTCCGCTGTGAATCAATGTTTTTCCTGTACAGATAGCTGAACACTTTCCAAGCCCATTTACTTTCTTCCATATTCCTCAGCCATTCTTCATATTTAATTTTACTGCAAGCTTCCCTCACTTCAAAACTAGTTCAGTCCATATCACCCTGCACAGCTTCATTTGTAGTCTTCCCGTGAGCGCCCAATTCGAGGCGACCCACTGACCTTTGGTTTCCGTCGAGTCCTGATTGCACCCCTGATTTAAAGCAAACAAACGCATTTCCAAAAGTATGTCCTGGCACCATTACACCATTCCACATACCTCGGAGGACCTCGTACATATTGTATCCCCATAGCGCTCTGTGCTTCATTATGGCTGCATTTCTCTTCCCTCGTACTGTTATGGTTTTTTCCTGTGTTTCCACATATCTATTGCCTTCGTTTATCCATATACCAGGGTATTTATATTCTTTTATCCGAGGTATTTCTTGGCCCTGTATCGCCACTGTCTGTTCACTGTTTTCGTTGAATACCATAACACCTGATTTTCTAGCGCTAAATTTCAAACCTGAATTGTTGCCTTCCTGTCCACAGATATTAGCCAGACCTTGCAAATCACTTTGTTTGTTAGCTACCAACACAATGTCGTCCGCATAACATAAACCTGGGAGTTGCTGCTCTGCTACTGTACCCGCCTGTTTGTATGAGAGATTCCAACCCGATATTACTTCCTTCTAACGCCCTCTCCATCCTCACCTTGTACCTCGTAAACAAGAGCGGGGATAAAGGGCACCCCTACTTCAGTCCCATGTTCATATGAATTTTCTCCTCTCGCTCCTCATCCCTTCCAATTCAACGCATATGGTATTTTCTATGTATATCTCTCTCAAAAGCTGCAGATAATCGTTACCTAAGCCTTCCCCTTCCATAATATCCCACAAAATGTTGCGGTCTACGTGGTCGTAGGCTCCTCTAATGTCTAAAAAGGCCATATACAACGGTCTGCCTTCTGCTTTTTATATTTCAATACACTGAGTAAAAACAAACAAGTTATCCAAACGCCTACCTATTCTGAAGCCATTCTGAAGCTCTCCCAAAATGCCATTATACTCTGCCTATGCTAGGAGCTTTAATTTGATTGCCTGCCTTGCTAGCCTGTATATTGCTACGGGATAGCATTTCCAATGACGAAGAGCCGAGCAGTAAGAAGACGACGACGACGATTGGAAGCTAGCGCGGGCTGTTGCCTCTTGGCCAACTGCGGCGTATTGCCTTGTAAATATATTTGTAAATAGCTTTTCGTCGGTGTCTTCCTACGTAACATATCTGGTGGAGGTGGACGTTCCCTGTACCTCGTCACGGAGCTTCGCAGTGGATGGTACGTCGAGCCTTCCATCATGGCTCCCGGCGACGACAACTCGACCCCGCCGGCTCCGACACCTGCTGCCACTTCGACAACGTACATCACTCTCGCCGCTCCCCGTGATCCTGGCGTGTTCTCGGCAAAAGATGGGGAAGACGTCGAGGACTGGATCAACCTGTACGAACACGTCAGCCGCAATAACCGGTGGGACCCTATTATCATGCTCGCCAACGTAGTCTTTTACCTCGGTGGCACACCTCGAGTTTGGTATCGGACGCACGAAGATGTACTCACCAGTTGGGATTCGCTTAAGCAAAAGCTCCGAGACTTGTTCGGTAACCCCACGGTCACCAACTTGCCGCGCAGTAGGCGCTTTCCGGTCGTGTGTAGACGTCAACGGAGCCCTACGTCACGTGCATTCAGGACGTCTTGGTTCTGTGCCGCAACGTTGACGCACACATGACTGAATCCGACAAGGTCTCCAACATCCTCAAAGGCATTGCCGATGACGCCTTCAACTTGTTCGTATTTAACAACGTGGCGACGGTGGATGCAGTTATAAAAGAGTGCCGCCTCCTGGAACTTCCTAAAAGCCGACATATCGACCAACAATTTGCATGTCTGCCCAACACCCCAGCAACATCTTCCAGTGCCAACGCTCCTCGTCCCAACAACACTGGCGATGTTACTAGGATTGTCCGGCGTGAGATCTAGGCCGCCTATCCGGCTGCCTTCGACTCCAGCCCCTCCAATGCACCTGCGGTCACTGTTTCCCTGATCCAGGTAGTTGTCCACCAGGAGTTCGCCAACATGGTTATTCACACCATCTGCTCGGCCCATCGCCCTGATATCCACCCGGCTTCTTCGATTCCGCCCCGTCCCGCAGCTTCTACCCACCACGTTTCTGCAACCCCTGTAAATGGCGCACTGCAGACGACAAGCCAATTTGTTTTCACTGCCATCGAATTGGGCACATTTCTCGGCACTGTCGCAGTCGCTGGAGTTCCGCGAACCAGTCTACATATACTGCCTACTCTCGCCCCCCAGGTGGCCTTTCTCGTCCCTATGCTGCCTGCTCAGATAATGCCGCTACCAATTCTCCTGCACCGAACCGCCCCTATTCTCGCTCACCTTCGCCCCAACGACGACAATCACGCTCCCCCCATCCTCGTCGCTCCTATTCGCCGACTCCCTTCGGACGCCGCTCCCTGCCGGAAAACTAGACGATGCAGCGCCTCGAGGTGACGCTTCATTGCTCCCTACGCCGCCAAATCCTCTCCTGACGTTGCCCACCCATCTGAACCTTCTTGACGTGCAAGTCGACAGTGTTCCTGTATCTGCTCTCATAGACGCTGGGGCGCATTTGTTGGTAATGAGCTCTGACCTTCGTAACCGGCTGAGGAAAATAATCACGCCCGCCACGACGCCTGTTGTCCGTGTCGCCGATGGCGCAACAGCCCCTGTAATTGGTATGTGTGCCACCCGCGTCTCCTCCGCCGATCGCTCCACTACCGTGCTATTCACGGTCATCGCTCACTGCCCCCACGACATCATCCTCGGCTTAGACTTCCTCTCTGCACATTATGCTCTCATCAATTGCTCCGCCAGTACTCTCCGCCTCGACCTGCCTGTTGTGGATCGCGCTGAACAACACCCGACTCGCCTCAGTTCCGTCGGCTTCGTTCGCTTGCCACCTTCGGCACTGACTTACGTTGACTTCGTGTCATCCCCACTAGTGGCCGACGGTCACTACATCGCGGCTCCTATGCAAGACGTCCTCCTTACACACGGGATCACAGTACCTCATACAGTTTTATCTATTACAGCGAATTGCATCTACCTGCCAGTAGTCAATTTTGGCTTGACCACACAAGTGCTGCCACGCGGGATGTCTCTGGCCCAACTTTGCTCATTGGAGGATCACTCTGTAGCATCGATTTCAGTAGACGACAATTCAACCGATCCTCCTCTACCATCGCAATCGGCAACTTGTACCATCGCCAACTTACAGAAAATGATTGCACCCGACATGCCGTCCGAGCACGCTCGTGCGCTCTAACGCGTTCTGATTTCCCACCAAGATATTTTTGAATTTAACGATCGTCCTTTGGCCCAAACAACAGCTGTTAAACATCACATTAATACCGGCGATACCCCTCCTATTCATCGCCGCCCGTATCGAGTATCACCGGCTGAGCGTCAAGTTATTCACACCGAAGTTCGCAAAATGCTTGCCAAGAACATTATTGAACCGTCATGTAGTCCATGGGGGTCACCTGTTGTGCTGGTAAAAAAGAAGGATGGCTCATGGCGCTTTTGCGTATATTATCGGCACCTTAACAGGGTTACCAAAAAGGACGTGTATCCCCTACCTCGGATTGATGACGCCCTTGACTGCCTCCACGGTGCTCGCTATTTCTCCTCTATTGACCTTCGCTCCGGCTATTGGCAGATTGCCGTGGACAATCTCGACCGCGAGAAGCCTGCTTTTGTAACGCCCGACGGTCTTTATCAATTCAAAGCTATGCCGTTCGGTCTGTGCAACTCTCCTGCCACTTTTGAACGCATGATGGACTCCCTTCTTCACGATTTCAAATGGTTCACGTGCCTGTGCTACTTGGACGACGTTATCGTATTGTCCCCAACATTCGCTACGCACCTCGAGCGCCTCTCAGCAGTCCTGGACGTTTTCCGGCGAGCCGGTCTGCAACTCAACGCATCGAAGTGCCAATTCGGCCGTCGCCAGATTACCGTCCTTGGACATCTCGTTGACGCGAACGGAGTGCAACCGGACCCAGGCAAGATTCATGCTGTTACGCACTTCCTTGTTCCAAAGTGTGTCAAGGATGTGCGCAGCTTCATCGGCCTTTGCTCGTACTTCGGCTATTTCGTGAAAAATTTCGCGGCCATAGCACGACCACTAACCGAGCTTTTTAAAAAAGACGCCCCTTTCCAGTGGGGCGATAACGAGGCCTCTGCATTCTCGCTTCTAATCGACCTTCTCACAACGCCTCCCGTTCTGGCCCATTTCGATCCTTCTGCGCCTACCGAAGTCCGTACTGATGCCAGCGGTCACGGAATTGGCGCAGTACTGGCACAACGGCAGCGTGGCCACGACCGTGTTATCGCTTACGCCAGCAGGCTCCTGTCGCCCGGGGAGCGCAACTATTCCATCACTGAGCATGAGTGTCTGACCCTAGTTTGGGCGGTTGCGAAGTTCCGCCCATACTTATATGGCCGACCCTTTTCCGTTGTCACAGACCATCACGCGCTTTGCTGGTTATGCTCATTGAAAGACCCTACAGGAAGACTTGGTCGCTGGGCCTTACGCCTCCAAAAATATTCGTTCTCTGTCACCTACAAATCTGGCCGACTACACAAGGACGCTGACTGCCTGTCTCGCTACCCGGTAGACGAGCCTGACGACGCCGACAGTAGTACCGCCAACGGCATTTTCCCTGTGTCTCGCTTCGCTAACAGCGCCGATGAGCAGTACCGAGGCCTATCGCTGCGAGTACTCATCGAGCGTCTGCGCTCTACACCTACCGACGCATCCGTTCGCCGATATGTCCTCCAGGGCAGCATTCTGTACCGAAGGAACTTCCTCCCTGATGGCCCTGATCTTCTTCTTGTCGTGCCAAAACATCTACGACAGACTGTGCTGTTTGAGATGCATGACGCACCCACTGCAGGACATCTTCGGGTAACCCGCGCGTACGACCGCGTCCGCCGCCGCTTCTATTGGCCTGGTCTCGCTCGCTCCGTCCGACGCTATGTTGCTGCCTGTGATCCCTGCCAGCGTCGGGAAACACCTCAGGTGCTACCTTCCGGTCATCTCCAGCCGATCACCGTCCCTGTGGAACCGTTCTTTCGTGTTGGATTAGACCTCCTCGATCCCTTTCCCACGGCATCCTCTGGGAACAAATGGGTAGCCGTCGCAACTGATTACGCCACCCGATACGCTATCACGCGGGCTCTCCCTACCAGTTGCGCCACTGACGTCGCGGACTTTCTCTTGCGTGACATTATCTTAGTGCATGGCGCCTCGCGACAGCTGCTTACTGACCGTGGTCGTAACTTCCTCTCGAAAGTTATCGCCGACATTGTGCGTTCCTGCTCTATTCAACACAAGCTGACTACCTCATACCATCCTCAAACCAATGGCTTGACAGAGCGGTTAAACCGTACTCTTACCGACATGCTGTCCAAGTACGTTTCGAAGGACCACCACGACTGGGACGTTGCCCGTCCTTACGTCACATTTGCTTATAATTCTTCCCGGCACGACACCTCCGAGTTTTCTCCATTTCATCTACTCTACGGTCGCGAACCGACCTTGCCCCTTGACACGGTAATTCCTCCTGCTGCGACCTCAACAACCGAGTATGCGCGCGACGCCATCGCCCTCGCCGACCATGCACGCCAGCTTGCCCGTGCTCGACTGACGGACTCGCAAACCACGCAGCAGCGTCAGTACAACGCCCGCCACCGTGACGTACAGTTCTCGCCTGGTGCACTCGTGCTCCTGTGGTCGCCCTCGCGTCACGTCGGACTCTCAGAAAAGCTCCTTTCGCTATACACAGAGCCCTACCGCGTGCTGCGCCAGGTGACGCCTGTCACGTACGAAATTGCTCCTGTGAGTACAACCTTGTCATCTACTCTGGCATCTAGTGATGTCGTGCACGTCAGTAGGCTCAAGGCCTACTACACTGCTTCAGAGTCCGGCCTTTAGTCGCTCCGGAAGGCGCTTTTGCCGCCGGGGGTAGTGCTACGGGATAGTATTTGCAATGACGAAGAGCCGAGCAGTAAGAAGACGACGACGACGATTGGAAGCTAGCGCGGGCTGTTGCCTCTTGGCCAACTGCGGCGTATTGCCTTGTAAATATACTTGTAAATAGCTTTTCGTCGGTGTCTTCCTACGTAACAATATTACCGCTGTAATGGTCAACGTTCTATACGAGTGAATTCTGTCTTTCTCCGCCTTACCTTTATAAATTGAATTATTTATACTTTATCGCCGACTGTCTGGTATTCGTCCATCTTTTAATGTTTTTCCACTGCTTTCACAAGAGCTTCCTTACTTTTTTGGTCCTAGTTCATTTATCAGCCTAAAGGAAACCTCGTCTAGCCCTGTGGCTGTGCGCCAAGAGTGTGCCACTAAACACGCCCCTTGTGAGCACCGGTCTACTATGCGAATGGTCTGATAAATCTTTACCCACTCCTACACGAAACGTGCATGTTTATATATATATATATATATATATATATATATATATATATATATATATATATATATATATATATATATATATATAGGCAGGAGGAATACGTAGATCGCAACTACAGGCAGAGTAACACCACTGATTGAAGGCTGCGTCACATCACCTTCTCCTCACAACTTCTTTCTACAGCGGCAATAACTCTGTTTGTGTAACCTGACGTTTAGCTGCGAACACGCGATCAGGCAGTCTGGATGGGAGGAACGTTGCCGGTGTCGGTCAAGTAGGTGACAACGTTTGTACGGCCTAACGTAGGATTGCCGAAATCAAACAGATCGTGGTAGCACATGAAAATGCGGTGGAGTGCGTCGGCATAGGCAGGACGCAGGTGTGGAACTACCATTTCGGCAAGTTGGCCTTGACTAGAGCTAGGTGCTGCCAAAGATTGAGCAGACTCGGACGGTAGATAAGTGCTAACGCAGAGACGGTGAAGTCATGAATTGGGTACAACACGGTAACTGCGACAGCTTGAGCAAGAAACTGAGTAGACGACCCCAAATTCAGGAGGAGGAACCAAGTGGAATTGCTGGTAGCTGTGACAACAGCACTGGAAAAGCCTAGTTGTCGCGTTAGGAGAACGTCATGGAGCGGGGTCACCTCCTATTAGCAGTCGTGAAGAACTGAAAAAGGAGACATGGAAAGTAGGTCGCAGCATTGGGTTGCAGCCGAACAAATTCAAGGCACCGCAGTGGGTATCTGTCTGCGGCAGAGTTGGCAGAGGACTCGGGCAGCTCGACGGAGAGAACACCAGTTGAACAATCAATTAGAGCAGAGCATACTGTCAAGAAGTCTATTGGAAGAATCAGTTCTTGCTGGCATTCGTCGAGCACACTGAAGACAACGGATGTTGTGTGAGCGGCAATGGTTACGCGGGCTGTACATATTCCCATCACGGCTGTGGTGCTGCTATTGGCTACTCGCACGGCAGGTGGCTTTTCAGGCATCAGATCTTTCCGGAGAGGACTAGGAAAGACTGATCTCCGGCAACCATGACACCTCTAAAAGGCACACCTTCGACAAAAACTTTGATTAGGTTCGATCGGGGAGCAACGGTCAGCAGAGGCTTTGCAGTCTGGGTCGTCAAAACACCCTCACCTTCGGGCGCTGCATTGCTTAGTTTCCCGAGAAGCGGCAAGAAGAAGATGGGGATGCGACTGTCGATATGGAGACGAACAGGACAGCGGGCATTGCGGTAAAAGAGAACACCTCGTAGTGTTCCTGCGTTGGGTAAGGTTTGCATTGTAGAGCTAAGCGAGAGGAGACAGCAGACGAAGTTCACAGCCGAAGCGGTGGTCAGTGTATGGTTGAGGCAAAGAGGACGAGTGGCCGTGGCAGTGGTGGGAGATGTGGCCAATCTGAGAGCACACGAAACAAATAAATCTGTTTTCCGGTTTTCGTCCCTCCGCTTGGTTCCTGTAACGTTGGGTTCATTTCGGTAGGGATGGAGCACTGGCCAACGGTTGGCCGAATGCACTTATTTACATTCTCTTGGTGGATGATGATGATCATGATATGTGTGTTTTATGGCGCAAGGGCCAAGTATGGCCAAAGAGCGCTATGGCAAGTGTTAATGTTAACAATGCATTGTGAGAGGGGTGGACAATGAATTCATCATGGTATATGTGACATTGCTGCAAAAAGGCCTAAAACCTTCGCTGTGAATGGCGTGAATGGCGTCCGTGTGAATACGCGGACCTAGACAGCCTTTTTAGAAGGCTCATAGAGGACATTAGCACCGCTACGAGAGTTGTCCAAACTGAAACTGAAGTAGCTGCACTAAACCGGGAAATCGAAGCGCACTCGATCGAGCTTTCGAAGCAACAGTGGAACGAGGTGTGCGAATCGGTAGACGGACAAATCAGAACGGGGCGCAAATGGAACCTCCTAAAGAAACTGTTAGACGACAGGCAATCCAAAGGAAATCAGAGATTGGCAATCCATAGGATGTTACACAAGCAAAATGAGCAGGGTAAAAGGGAGAGCGAGTTGCTAAAGGGGATGAGGAGACGTATCTGCCACTGGGCCTGTCAGGCGACGGCGACTATTCACAATACGCCGGCAAAGAGGTCGAAGAACTCGACGGGCCTTTCATGGAAGCGGAAATTTGGCACGCCTTACAAGGCCTCAAGGGCCCCTCCGCGACGGGCCCTGATGGGGTCTCGAACAAACTATTGAGAAACCTAGACGGAAAGTCGGTCGAGAAGCTCACCGAAGAAATCAACAGAGCGTGGGAAACGGGACGAGTACCAGAGGTCTGGAAAGAGGCCTTGGCCATACTAATACCGAACCCGGTAAACCACTGACGGCGGAGAACATGCGGTCAATATCGCTAACCGCGTGCGTAGGCAAGACGGCGGAACATGCCATACATAACCGAGTATCGCGGTACATAGAGAGAGAGAGGGCCTTTTTCCACATAACATGGTCGGCTTCAGACCGGGCCTCTCCACACTGGACGCAATGTTACTACTCAAAAAGCATATAATCGACGGCATGATCAGAGACACCAGGGGCATTCTAGCCCTGGACCTAACGAAAGCGTTTGACACGGTCAAACACAAATTTCTAATGGCAACGATCTCGGTGATGGGGCTCGGCCAGAAATTTCACTCTTACATAGGTTCCTTCCTCAGAGACATCAAAATAAGACAGGCCACGTCCGATTGGTACACGCTGGGAGCAAGGGGCACCCCACAAGGGGCGCTGCTCTCCCCACTATTATTCAATCTAGCAATGAAAGGGCTCTGGGACCTGCAGACTGTCACGGTCCACCCGGGTTCGTGAACAAGGGAGGGCTCGAGGCACGCTCCGATAGACGGACACTCCGCAGCGTGGTGGTGCTGAACGATGACTGACCGGCGAGCAGCCGTGCTCGTCGGTGTTTATTGCGGTACGGTGACCAATGTTGCCTGCCGACCTTTAACAGGCCACCGAGCCTGTTGGTGAACGAACATTATGTCTGGGGGGCGCCACATGCTTGCTACACCCCCTTAACCCCAGTTTGTTTGCTAAATGAAAAACAAACGTCCACGTTCAAAATATGAGGCTCTGTCTCCACCCTAGCTGGGTCGACGGTGCCTGCTATCTAGGCGAGTAACGGTCCGGTAGCCTCCGCCGTCGAGTACTCCGCCTGGGCACCGGTGTTGATGGGTCGGGTGTGGCAACACCGGGTGCTGCCTCAGCCAGCCTTGCTCCATCCGGAGAGTTCGTACTAGTCGGCCTTGCGAGTGGTGCCGGGCTCGACACCGGTCCAACGTGTGCCGCACCACTGGCTACGGTTGCCGCATCCGAAGTAGGTAGTGCTCCGCTGGAAGCGACTGGTGCTGCCGCTAGTCCTCCTGCTGGCTGGAACTCAGGAGTGGCAGTCGAGGGTGCTGACCAGGTCCCGAGGCGAGGCCTGACATGGTCGGCGTGTCTGTGCCACATGGCCTCGTCTGGCATGCGCACGAGCAGAGATGAGGCGCTGGCAGGAGACACCACCTGTGCGGCAGACCAGGGTGGGCTAGGATGGAAGTTCCTGGCGAAAACTCGAGCTCCCGACTCTGGCAAAGGCCCGGAACGGCAGCCTTGGTCATCAGCCAGCTTCTGCTTCAGCTGCTTCAAGAGCACTGTGGATCGGAGGTCCGGACGCAAGACGTCCAAGGTTGTCTTAACCATCCGACCCAGTAGGAGCTTACAGGGGGCACGGCCAGTGACATCGGGGGACGTGGTCCGGTACTGAAATAGTATCCGGGCAATCTTCGTCCGGAAATCTCCAGTTTGGCAGTCTGGCTCTTCTTGAGCTTGTCTTTGATGGTTTGCACCACCCGTCTGCTGCACCATTTGAAGCAGGGTGGTGCGGCGAAAGCATCATCCGGCGGATTCCGTTTTTCGTCAGCCAGGCCAGGTACTCTGTGCTAGCGAAAGCACGACCATTGTCGGACGCGATGACATCCGGCAACTCCTGGGCGGTGAAGACCTGTCGTAGCGCTGCAATGGTCGCGCCTGCTATTGGAGTGGTGACAGGTAGAACCTCCACCCACTTCGAAAAGGCGTCTACCACTACCAGGAAGTAACCCTCCTTAAAGGGTCCCCCAAAATCCACATGTAGACCAGGGTCTCTGTGGGAACGGCCAGGGGGTGATTTCCACATGACGCGAGGCTCGATGATTCTCCTGGCAGATTCGGCAGCTCTGCACCAAGTGAGCGATGTCATGGTCCAGGCCAGGCCACCAAACATGAGACTGGGCCACCATCTTGGTCTTTTCTACGCCAGGATAGCCCCCGTGCAGCAACAGCAGGATCATGGACCGGAGACTTTGTGGGATCACCACCCTCGAACCCCACAGTAGGCAGCCGTGCTGCAAGCTCAGCTCAGCGGTCTTGTGGCTATAGGCCTGCTGCACCAGTTCCTCTCCACGGGACACCGACACCGACACCGAACATGAGGGCCAAACCTTCCTTGTCCAGCTGGCTGTAACGTTGCTCTGCAGCATGAAACCGTCGAGAAGCAAACGACACAGGGTCTTCCTGGCCATCCTTGTCCGGTGCGCCAGGACGGCTCCCTCACCGTACGGCGACGCATCTACGGTAAGGACAACAGGCTTAGCAGGGTCGAAGTGCACCAGCACTGAAGCGTTGGTGATTAGCTCCTTGCTGCCCGGGAAGGCCTGGTCCTGCTCCTTCTTCCAGACCCATTGTTTACCATCTCGAAGCAGAAGATGGAGCGGATATAGATGCTGCTACAGGTTCGGCAGGAATCTCCTGTAGAAGTTGATGAGGCCCAGGTAGCTCTGAAGCTCCTTCTTGTTCTGGGGCTTAGGTGCCTTGAGTACAGCATCAACTTTGCGGGGAGCTGGGGCTAGGCCTGCCTGGGAAATGACATGTCCCAAGTACTCAACGCTGGGGGCTAGGAAAACACACTTTTCCAGCTTGAGCTTGAGGCCGGCGTCCTGCAGTCGTGACAGGACGTTGTGGAGGTTCTGCAGTTGGTCCCCGTCGTAGCTGCCAGTAACCAGGATGTCGTCTAAGTACACCGCCACATGCCTCCTGCCCCTGAAGAGGTTGTCCATCTCCCTCTGAAATATGGCGGGGGCTGAGCCCACGCCAAAGGGTAAGCGCGTGTACTGAAACAGTCCCAAAGTTGTCGATATAGTGACATACTTCCGGGAGGCATCTGGAGCACCAGCTGCTGGTAAGCATTTCTGAGGTCGAGCTTGGTAAACTTCTGTGCACCGGACAACGCTGACCAGAGATCTTCAATCCGGGGCTGCGGGTACTTCTCGACGGTAGCGACGGGGTTGATGGTAACATTGAAATCCTCGCAGATCCTGACACTGCCATCTCGCTTGAAGACTGGCGCGATGGAGGCGACCCATTCAGATGTCGTTACGGGCACCAGCATGCCCTCTCGCTGTAACCGCTGCAGCTCCTGGGTGACCCCGTCCTTCAGAGCGAACGGCAGAGGGCGAGGCTTGAAAAAACGTCGCCGGGCTCCCTCAGGTACATAGATGCCAGCCGTCGCTCCGACAAATGTGCCCACCCCTGGCTGGAACAGGGACTTGAACTCGGTCAGGAGGCTGGGGACGTCTTTCACCACATGCACGCTGGCATCCTGGTACTCTGGCAGACGAACGCCCAGTGCATGAATATAGTTTCGACCCCTAGGATGGTACGATCATTAACACAGCATCGGTCAAGGGGGTAACGTCAGAGGTGGCCGAACAGGTAGCAATAGCCATTTCAATGAGGGACCCCGAACCTACTTACGTGTATACAGATTCGCGATCGGCGGCCGGAGCATTCGCCTCGGACTCGATACCGCGGGAAGCGGCGGCCGGCCTCGGCAGCGAGGCAGCCGCGGGTCATCACATCGTCAAACGGTTTCCAGTACACATGGGGGCAGACGTGCACCCCGACTATGCCAATGCCAACGAGCTGGCGCACGGACGCGAGCGAGGACTCACGCACCGCGGCGATCGTGGTGAGCGGAGTGGCGGGGAGCGAGGGGAGCACCCAAACCCGCTGCTCACCTTCAACGAAATAACAACGCATTATCAGTTGTCGAGGAGGTCCTTCCCGTTCCCCCACGCTGAACTCACTAAACCACAGTCATCTATCTTCAGAATGCTTTAGACAGGGTCGTTCTCCTCGAGAGGCAGACTGAGCCTTTATTCACCGGAAGTAGAGCCGCAATGTCCGGATTGTGGCGAATCGCACTGCTCGCTAGCGCACATGCTCTGGCAATGCTCCGCGTTAAGCGGCACCGTGTTCTGTAAAGAAGACTGGGTAGACGCCCTGCGAAGCGACGACCACCAGACTCAGCTCCGTGCCGTCCAGAGGGCGCACGAAAGGGCGGAGGTTCACCGGCTTCCCGTCTCAACGTGGGTGCTGTCCGCGACCCCTGCCGACCGCTCAACCAAGAGTGGGTGGGAAGGGCTTCCTCAGGACTCAATCAAGTTATTTCCTCCTCCTCCTTCTAAAATAATGACACTGACTAAGTAGTGCTGTGGGCTACGGCACTGGGGTTTCGTTAAAAGCGTAATGCAACAAAATATACAATGATACTATAGCTTCAAGAAAGGCCTTCAATACAAAGGCTGTTAAAATTGCCTGGCGAAATTATTTTCAGAGCGTCTGTTTCAGTTACACTCTAAAACTAATTTGAGATTACAAAGCCGTTCATTGCTAAGAAAAAAATTTCGGTGAAGGGGTATATTTTCGCGATATATAAAAGTGAAATACTTTTTCCTCTGTGCTTCTATTGCATGGCACTGAATACGAACGTGCAGGACTGTGAGATTTTTGCGGTACTTACTACAACTCGGAGGATACCCCCCAGTAAAGACCTAAGAGTGAGTGCCTTGTGTCCTATTCTTAATCGGCAATGGGCCACTTCGTTATATCGTGATGTTCTCTCCAATATCGAATGTCCTAATTTGGGTTTGATCAGATGCAGTTTATTCCATTGTTTCTGCCAGTGGATTTTCAACTTGTGACGCAAGTATGGTTTAAGATCCGCGGCTGGGAAGGGTATGTTTGTGTCTGTGTCGCTAAAAGCTACTGAAGTAGCTTTGTTGTTAGCAGCTTCATTGCCTTTTATGCCACAGTGGCCAGGTACCCAGCATATGATGATCATTTGTTTAGCACTATATAAGCTGATCACAGCAATGTATACACTTCGTTAAAACAGTGTTTTTATGTTTACGTAGATTCATTAGGGCTCGGACTACACTCATGGAGTCTGCGAACACAATAGCCCTAGTGAGATTTGTTTGCTTGATATGCTTTACTGCAGAGAGTACTGCATATGCTTCCGCTGTAAAAATACATGTATATGGATTCATTGTGCCGGATATTAAAAATTCTGGTCCTAGTGCTCCGTAAGCAACACCAGAAGAAGACTTAAAGGCATCTGTGTAAAATTCAGCACAAGAATACTTCTCCTGAAGCTCAAGAACATGTGAACGCATGTGTGCCTCAGGTGCCCGTTTTGATATTTGTGCAAAGGAGACGTCACACTCGATAGCCTGCCACTCCCAAGGCTGTGGAAGCCACGTAGTTGCCATTATCACAGTCTCTAAAATTGAGGCACCCGTTTCTTAGGACAATGCTTCCAACCGAAGGGATAGAGGAGGTCTAGTACCTGGGCGGTTACGGAATAGCCTGGCCGTGGACAGGTCTTGAATAAACGAATGGCATGGATGATGGAAATGTGATTTCATCTATAGGGCGTAAGAGAAACTTCAATATGCTCTTTGAAGACGTAGAGACCATTCGTTGGATTCAGCGTACAGGCTTTCTGCGGGGCTAGTCCTGAATACACCAGTAGAAAGACAGATACCCAAGCGGTGGACGGAATCTAGCACCTTCAAAGCACTAGGCGTGGCAGAGTTATACACAGTGGCTCCATACTCAAGGCATGACCATATCAGACTTTTGTGCAAGCTGAAGGGGCATCTTCTGTCACTTCCCCAAGACATGCGGCACTAGAGCTTCAGTAGATTCATTGTCATCAAGCACTTCCTTTTCAAATATTTCAAGTGTGAGATAAAAGTTAGTTTACAATCGAAAATGAAGCCTAGAAATTATGCTCGTGGGTCGCGGCTAGCCGTTCTCAATTAAGATGAATCACGGGCTCCGGCATTACACCTCTCTGTTGGAGAAGACAATGCACGTACTTTTTTGAGGGTTTAATTTGAAAGCGTTATCGTCTGCCTGCTTAGACAATTGATTCAGGCCACGCTGGAGTTGTCGCTCGCAGATACTATGATATGACTTGTAACCTCTTTGGATATCATATATATATATATATATATATATATATATATATATATATATATATATATATATATATATATATATATATGCGGAATAAAACATTGTACGTACTATGATAGCATGGAGGGAATTCATTTTTGCAAGGAATAGAGTATAGCACAGCACTCCCCCTTGTGGCACAGTACGTTAACAACCCGAACATGAAATGTACTTTTGGATACATCGCATTGAAATAATTTTAGCAAGTTGCCTCGGACGCCCATTGGTAGATAACGAAGGAATGCGAAACGCCAAGTAGTATCATATGCTTTCTCCATGTCTCAAAATATTGATAAGAAAAACTGTTTGCGCACAAACGCATCCCAGATAATTGTGTCTATGCGAACAAGTTGATCTGTTGTTGATCTATGTTCCTTGAAGCCGCACTGCAAGGGATTTAGTATCTTGTTGCTTTCAAGGAAATGGACCAGGTGCCGGTTAGTAATTTTCTCAAAAAGCTTACATAGGCAGATTGTTAGAGCTACAAGCCTATAGCTGCTGGCCAAAGACGGGTCCTTGCCTTCTCTCAGAGTACGAATAATGACTGCTTGTTTCCAGGCCGACGGCGTGTAGCTGACAGAGAATATGGCGTTAAACAGAGAGAGGAGTGTTTTACGTGATTAGGGGTGCAGTGTTCAATTATCTGGTAAACTATTCGATCATTTCCGGGGGCCGGTTTGTTACAACAGTGGAGTACAGCCTGAAATTCTGCCATGTTACAAGGTTGGTTGTAGGATTCATTACTTTTGTCTTTCTGATCCAGAGGCAGTCGCTCGGCTTGTTGGTGGTATCTCAAGAATGTATTCGAGAGATGCAATGAGCTAGAAATGTTCTCAAAGTGTGCTCCTAGAGAATCAGCTTGGTCTGGAAGAGCCTTTCCCTGGGTGTTTACTAATGGTAGAGGATGAATTTGCCGACTTTTGATTGTATTGACCCTGTTCCAGGCTTTTCTTTCGTCAGTATAAGAGTTAATGCTAGAAATATATCTTTGCCAGCTTTCCTTTTTGGCACGGCGCCGCGTTCTTCTACTCTCAGGCTTCATTTTCCTGAAAATGATCACATTATCCGTACTTGGAGTATCTAAGATGGTTCCAAGCATTATTTGATTTCTACGCACTTTCTTACAGTCGTCATTCCACCATGGAACACGTTGCTTACAGGGCATTCCATTTGTTATGCGGATACATATTGACGCCGCGTCAACTATACACGCCGTGAAATATGGCCCTGCATCATCGATAGAAGGATTACAGATGTCATTCTAAGTCAAATTCGTGAGCTCCCTCTATCGTGTGCAGTCGGTACAATGAACTTTCCACCAGGAGACATGTGGAAAGCACTCATAACCTTTTCTTAGTTTTATGACAATGGGGAAATGATCGCTCCCGTATGAATTCTTAATCACGTTCTCCTCCAGATGCGGCAGAAGTGAACTCGATGCGATGCTTAAATCGATAGATGAGAATGTTTTGTTTGCGACACTGTAGACTGTAGGATCTTTCCCATTTAGCAAGCATCTGTAGTGAAGAGGAAGTTTTTGACTGAGCATTCTCTGGCATCACAACAACAGCTTCCCGAAAGGGCGTTGTGATCATTCAAATCTGCAACGACAATGTAACGTTCGGGCAGTTCATAGATAAAGGTGTGAATTTCAGTTCTTCAAATTTGGTAGTTCGGGTGGATATATAGAGAGGGAGTTGTGATCAGCCTATTAAACAGTACCGCACGTACTGCAACTGCTTCTAGGGACGTTTCAAGCTGTAATTGCCTCCAAACAACACTGTTATTTACTATTATTGCCACACTGCCCGACGAGGCAAGGGCATGGTTGCGGTCTTTTCGGAAAATGGCCTACTGCCGCAGAATGTTTTTTTGTGAAGGCTTAAGATGTGTTTCTTGGACACACATCACCTTAGGAGTGTACCTTTGTAAATGTTCCTTAATGTCGTCTAGGCTGTGGAGTAAATCCCTGACATTCCACTGATATACATCTGTGTCCATATTAAATGGTTTTGTGCTGTGTGTCTAAGAAATATAGATTACATTAGCTCACGAGACCTTTCCAGGCACCGTGGTGCGGGATTTTCCTTGCTTTGCGGCGTGCTCGAGGGAGCTGCACGGTTCCTTGGGCGTCTGAGCAGCCGGAGTTGTGCTCGTATCCATCACCTGGTCTGAGGCGTTGGATAGTGCCCGCGCAGCGGGCACGTTCGCGGGAGTGTTGGGCCGATCTGCACGGGTAGCGGCCCTGAGTCCAACAGGCCCGAAGGTTTGCTGGCCCTCCTTTGCGGGAGCCAGAACAGCGCTGGCTGTTGGAACGAGCGTCACGCCACATATTCCGTGTGACTTGGGCGGCCGCCGAAAGATGTAACGCTGCCCCCCCCCCCCCCGCGGCACGCCACATCGGTGTAGGAAGGACTGGACTGATTATGTAAATAGAAGCGCTTACGTGAATCTGGGACAAAGAGATTTATTTTGACCTTGAGCTCTATTATTTATATTTATTTCTTCCACGAGGGGCAGAATCGCGAATAAGCAGGGTGGTGTCCTTCACATTTGGCACACTGGGGTGCTGTAGTGCAAACATCCGAAGGGTGTGCGATTGAGCTACACTTAGCACAAGTAGCCCGCCCTCTGCAGGTTTACGACCCATGCCCAAAACGTTGACACTTGAAACATCCACGCGGATTCGGGATGTACGGTTTAATGCGAAGCTTCCAGTAACCGGTTTCGAAGTAATGAATGCAATGATTATATGCCTAGTTGGTATTTCTTTGTCATCTCACCTTATTTTTATTCTCTGCACCTTGACAACGTTCTGTTCTTGCCATCCTTCTTTCACTTTCGGTAGGTTCAAGGTCATCTTCCTAGATGACACCACGCACTGTATTCATTGTCCTGTGTGGGCCTACTGATACGGGAATGTTCCCAAACGCTACAAGTTTCGAGAGCTTGTGGTATTGTGGCTTGTCGCGAACTTTGAGAAGATCACCACTTCCCATCTTGGTTACTTTATAACTTGGGCCTATTGCATTAGCTAGAGATTTGCTAGCAAGAAATGGTGATATCACTCGAACTGTCTTAGTTTCATGCTGGCTGTGAACAACGTGGTATTGGGAAAATACTCTTTGGGTTGCATAAAAAAGTTGAAACTTTCATCAGTGCGCCCCCTTTTCAGGGAGCGATCAGGCTGTGTGGGAAAAGCCTTTGCCATGCCAAGTTATAAAATTCGGCGGCGATGGTGGCCACCCACTACCGAGCCCAACAAGGCGAAGCTGCAACCTCGCAAGAAATACAGCAAAACCAAGGCTGGCTAGCCACACAAGGTTAACCCTTGCCGCCGGGAAACTAGGAAGTGAGGAGAAGTGATGAGAAGACAGGAAAGCAGAAACAGCAAGAGAGAAAGCAAAAGATTGAAGAGGGGGACGGGAAAAGGTGACTGCCCATTTCCTCCAGGTGGCTCAGTCTGGAGGTGCCGTCTATGTGAAGCATAGGCCAAAGAGGTGGGTTGCTTCCTCCGGGTAGCCTCAAAAAACCAAACACCCGGTATCGGCTATACCCCCACGATCACCCTTTCCCCAGACACGGCTGAGCCGCGCACAGCTACACGCAGGAGGGTCCAACCCTCGTGTGCTTTCCTACGTGGTGTCGTAACGCGCCAAACGCCTGCTGACGCAGACGCCCCTGGAAGGTCTCTTGGCGGAGGACGGCGTGAATAAGCGAGATGGTTAAGCCATCGTGCGCCTGTGCTTGGAGACGTGGCATCTAACTCGTTACGGACGGCTTGCGTCGGACCCGGTGGTGCTGGTTGTTGATGTACCGTTGGTAGTCTGTTACATTAGGAGGTGGTATCCGTGTTTTGACGCCGCTCGAAGCGGTGTGCAATACGTTTGCTCTTCGCTTGCTCGAAACACTGGTACACCGTTGTAATGGACTCGACACTTGCATATTCTTCTAAAGCAGGAAGTTGAATACATCGACCGCGATTCCCTTTGAAATGTGTCCTACTTTATTTACTTCTGGCATGTCCTTATCTGCTGTACCAGACGTGAGATTCTGTGGACATCAGGGTTCGAGACGCGAGCTCATTCTTGGCTGCTGACAGGCGCCCAACAGGCTTTCCAGAAAGATCGCGCTGCCTTTCTTTGCATGTGTTCCAAGTCGTAAGGTCGAACACATGCGTCTCACACCATATCTTCACAGATCTCCAAAAGAAAATATAACATTAGCAATCGTAACTGCGGCATCACACCTGTCGAGGTTGCTGACACGTTCGCACCACGCCAACCATTCTTCGAGGTCGACATCGTCGGTGCCGCTGAAGGTTCCTGGTTCAAGTGGGTAGAGGGGGACAACCTGTGGTGCTGTCTGAGTGGGTGGGGCAGCAACTTTAGCCATGGCAGCAGAACAGACGTGTTTCCCGCTGCGAAGATCGAAATCCAGGTTGTGTCGAGTTTACCTGCAACTCCACCAAATATTACTGGAAAGAACATTTACAGAGGATGTATATACAGGGAGAATGCGTAGCTCGGAACCACAGGGCAGCACTACGTCCTCTTCATCTTGTCCTCCAAACGGCAAAAACTGCTACGTAACAATATTTCCACGGACGCCCATCGTGGAAAGATCTCCCAAACGCCCAAAGCGCAATGTGATGTCGTACGCTTTCTCTAGATCTAGAAATGCCGAAAGCAGAAACTGCTTTTATAAACGCATCTCTGATGTTTTCTTCCATGCGAGCAAGATCTGTTGCAGACCTACCTTTTCTGAAGCCACACTGGGAGGGGTCTAGTATTTATTTTCTAGGAAGCAGATTAAGGGCGAGTTTCCCATTTTTTTCATACAGTTTGCACAGACAACGTGTAGCGCTATTGGCATTTAGCTGCTGTCTTAAAGGGGGTCCTTGCCCTGTTTAAGTGTGGGGATGACTGTGGCTTCGTTCCACGAGTACGGAATGTACCGAGCACCCCCATGACTTTCAAAAGAGACAGGAGTGTTTTCAGTACGTCATTATTCAAGTATCTAATCATTTCATTCATAATCCGATCGAAACCTGGCGTCGAGTTGTTGCAGCAAGTGAGAGACGCCTTAAATTCGGCTAAGCCAAATGGGCGATTGTAAGCCTCACTCGATGAACGTTTGCGATTTAGGGATGGCCGCTCTTGGCATTGGCCACCCACATCACGAAAATGTTTGTATAGTGCGATGCACTTGAAACGTAATCAAGGTGTGCGCCTAGACAGTGCGCCTGACCTTCCAGGCTATCACACTGGCTATTAACGAGCGTAGGGGATGCGACTCCCAGCCTAATATTTTATTGACGCGTTTCCAGGCGTTTGTTTTATCCGTGTGCAAATTTATACTGGAAGTCTACTTTTCGTAGCACTATCTATTCGCATGTCGACGCGTTCTCCTGCCGTGAGGTTTATCTTGTTTAAAATACTCAGGTTTTCAGCAGTTGGAGAGTCGCAAAGGAATTCCCAGCCTTTATTTCGATTTTTAAGGGAATTTTGACAGTTGGCATTTAACTGCGGGAAGTAGTTAACCCGCTAGCTTGTTGGACGCATTTTGTGGCAGTCTCTACTTGAAGCCTGTTAGGTAAGCCACAGCATCGTAGATATTAAGACATGCGATGCCATCCAGTCTTAATCAAGTGACTTCCCGGAAAAGTGTACAGTTTAATGTTCCATCGGGGAAAATGTGGGGAACGTTCAGCATGCTTTGTAGCATTTAGGACTATGGGGATGTGGTGACTTCCGTAAGGGTTCTTTATAACGTTTTAAACAAGGTATGCCATTCGTGTGCTATATACTATGCTCAAGTGAATTGAGGCGTTAGTTTTTCTTACAGTTTTCTTATATGGCTGGGCCTGGATTAAATTTCGGGCGTCTTAGAGCCGTGTAGATCGAGAATTTGTCCCCATGCGTGGGCTGATCACGAAGATGGTGCAATACCGGGCCGACACGCACCGCAGGTGAAACAGGCTTTAAGCCAACTTGCAAAAATAAATTTAATATGTAAGGTAGAAATACACCCGTTTCAGATATTAAGCTGATAAGCATATATATTACACTTTAACCCGCGTGGTCCATGTCAACGTTCGAAAGGCCCACTCTTTGACGGCATTCAAAGCGCTTGCGTATCTGCTTTCCATTCCTTGCGTTCTCCCGTGGGGGCGATCCTGTAAGCTTACTGCCCCCCAGGACCGCGAGGCGGAAACAAATGCGAGCCGTCCATGCCGCCCCGATTCCACAATTTCGAACGTTTCACGAGATGAACCGCCAGGTTTGAGAGGGAGTTTGCCGGGAACCGATTTTGTATGTCCTGTGCTCTGCGTGACGGCTTGTGGTTTTCGAGTGACCTCACAACCACTAGTGCACTACGGGACGTCGACCAACGCACAATCGCCTTGGCTACGGTGAAGCAGTGTGTGCCCTCGAAATGCGATGAGGTGCTTGTGTCTTGTACGTGCCCGGATTCGTTAGTAAGAGGTGTCGTGCCGCGTTTTGCAACAATACATGGGGATGTATACACCCTGGTACCTCATCACCTTCGGAGGCTCAACATCGCACAGGAGCGACCAAAGGCGCCTCGCCTTCCATGTATTCCAACGCGCACGATCAAGCTGTCTTATCTGCTTGTGTCTGCTTCAGTGTTCGTGTAGCACTGACTTATCCCACTAGCCAGGCGTTCTTGTGCACAGTGCGCAAAATCGTGCCCCGCGCGAAACGAAACAAATGCAACAGCTCGCGCGCGACGCTGTCACTTGGTGCCATGCAGCAAAGAAATAAAAACAAAAGGAGGAAAGGAACAAGGCGGGGCCATTGACGCATCACTAACGTGATCTTCAAGCTCTGCTATGGGAGATCGCAGGGAAGGAATTTTCCTTCCGGAGCTAGACAGGGCAAGTGGAGGGAGCGTTATATTGGCGGTGGCACTCACGTCCTGAAATCTTCGGTTCGCGGCACTGAATAATTTTATCTCGGCAATTATTGTGTTAGAACGTTCCTTAGAAGGCACGTAACAACTTTGCTCGCATAACGGAAATTTCCCGTGTCGTGGTCTGGGGCCCTTAAGAGGGGAGGGGCACTAAGGCATGTATATATAAAAACGAAACAGGTCAGTGAGCCTACTGGCGCTCACGGAAGGCTGGTTACTTTCCTGGTGAATTTAAGGCCCGGCGCTTCGAAGAGTTTATCGCAGTTTGGTAATAACAGAATTTAGAGCTTCTCAAAGTGTGTTCTACCTAGGTTATACGTTACTCAAGCTAAACGCATGGCGCGCATTTTGGGCTTTGTCGCCGCATGGTTTGTACATGACGTAAAGTTCAAATTTATATGATGTGGCCGAGCTATTTCAAACCAAAATCAAACAATAAATATGTTCCAGGAGGGTGCTTTTTTACAGGACTAGCGAGCCACCAGTTTTCATATGATGAAGGTTTCAGAGAACAATTATTTCCGTTTCGTCTCGATCAATATGTGCCAATGCCTTATGAGACCTAGAGATATTGTAATTACTTATCAAGGTCTACTCAGCTATACTTGGTGTTGGTCACTAAATCCCTCGTTCACGAAGGAGTTCTGAATCTTATAGCAAACTTTATTATTTAAACTGGCATAACTTCAGAATACCTTCTTTTCTGGTGATTTCATAATGATCGGACCAACATCCTCCTATTATAAACTAAAACCGAATGATCTGTCAATGTATGTTTAAACATTTATCTTGTCTGTATACATAACTCAACCAGCTCGTGTATCTCGTGACTCTGCGAATACTTGTCATTTATCATCGATTGCCCAAAGTAAAGTCTGTTATTTAAACCTATCGTACAGAAATAAGCCACTATAAAATCACACCACTACTTTTAAATACTCCCCAATCCCTGGAAGCCCCGAAAGCTGACACACCTGATGCACTGATTTCCAGGAGGCGTCGGGGAAATGGAGTTGGTAGTTCTTGTTTTTTTATTTTAGACAGGAATCATTTTTGTGAAGACCAATTTGCCTTTCCTCTGTGCTGCCAAGTGCTTTTCATAGTACTGTATAGGTAGAGTGCTCATGTGTGTGTCATTTGTTTTCTTGTTTACATTCTTTTTGTCACTTCCTATGGATTTCTACAGAGACATTAACATTACCCATGTCAACTTTTTTACTCCAAGCGCACAATCGTTTCTTCTCAAAATACACTAATAAATCTCTACAGAATATGACTATTCACTTTCGCAATACTTAGATTTATTGATAATTTCGCCCTTGCTTTGCGATCTGCGAGGAGGTTAGCTTATATGGTGGAGTAACTGGCTCCAGTAGGCACAGGTCCAGAATTCGAATACCGAATGAGGACATATTTTTCTTAAACTATGATGCCTTCTTTTTGAGAAGTACATATCGCTTTTATTTGTAGCTTCATACTATAGATAGGTGGATGACAATCTCGTCTTTCAATTACTTTTCATCTTTGTATATTCGTGTTCAAAAATTACCAAAAGCCTTACCACGCTGTCAAAGTGCTTTTTGGCACAGTACGCAAGTTGCTTCCTTTCTTGCTCATCTAAAACGCAAAGAAAAGAAAGAAAAGAGCGATGAACACAGATTTTGCAAGGTTTACGATAAACTGCATATTAATTCACGAAACGCATAGTAGTTTTGTTGTGCGAAAAAGCAACCTCAATATGCCGTGGTGTAAAGTTCACTTAGTTAATTTCCATTACCTCATATTTCGGCAAGCCATAGCTCTACGCTGAAATGGGGCTGACAGTATAAATAGTGTATGAATGAAATGAACATGTCTCTGCCTTTCCGAGTGGCCTTTCATCGTGCCGTGAAGGGCCCAGCACTACGTATATTCAAGTCGACGCTTTAACGATAGACATCAGCTACTGCGCTCAAATTCCATCGCATCCCATCGTCTCCCTTTCCGAGGGTATACCGCATTCAGCACTTAGCGAGACTATCGCAGCCAACCTACAAACTTTACCATGTCATTTCACAGCTGTAGCAAGAACCTCTCCATCACTGCGATGCTCGCTCCTAATGTAAGGCCTTCCTCGTCATTCCTTCCAGCAAAAACGAAGCGGAGATGTCATCTATCGTCCTCAAAGAAAATATACTTTTACTTTTTGATGAAAAGTACCGTGCTGGCCTCTACTTTTACATGCTAGTTTCCGAACCCTCCAAAAGCTCAGCTGATGCACCTGTAGTTCTCGCAAAATCTACCATCGTCCAAATCAACACGTAAGATCATCGACGGTGGCAGAACTCACAGGTATCCATGCTTCTCTGGAGCTCATTTGTGAGGGCACATCCCAATCGTGGTGCATTTCTTATGACTCAAAAGTGGCTCCCCAGTGTCTTCTATCGCTGTTCTATGAAGATTCGAATGAACAGTGACTCTAGGACATCTGACAACTCTACAAGATCGACAAGGGCCACAAGTGCTTCTATCAGTAGATACCGAGTCGCTGCGAAATTATGAACAGCGATTGTCCTGTGGTAGCGAATACAGAAGCGACGCGAACCTCCCTTAATGACCGTATAAGCAATCATAGTGGAATGAAATAGTTACCATAACGATAATCTACGTGTTTACTGTCAGTAATGCGGTTGCACTTCGTAGATCAGTGATTGTGTTATTGTTGACCGGAACAACAATAAAGGTGTGCGTGAAATTACAAAGGCACAGAGGTGGAGTGGTGAAATCTGTCTAAGCACTGCGTCTATCCACCTTCTTGACATAGAGAAAAAAAAGTTTGGCGCGCTGAGAAGGATGGCACTATCTTGTATACTATATTGAACTGCAAACTTCCAGGGATAAAATGTCGAGGTTAGCGCTTTGGGCTGTCTGTGCTACCCTTCTCTCCTTAATTACTTGCACTAAAATCTTCTCCAATTCATATTATTACGATATTATCGGTAGATATCCGAGAGATGAGCCGCCGCGAGAAAGACGACGAAGTGGGTCTGTGCCTTTGGCGCAAAAAAAAATGTCGGCCTGGCGCTCTGTCTCCAGTCCAGTGTAAATAGCTTGTAAATAGCCTCTTCCGTCTGTATCTTTCTACACGTAACATTCTGGTGGAGGTGAGCGATCCCCGTCCTCGCCGCGGAACTCCGGAGTGGTCGGTACATCGAGCTTCTCACAATGCCTCCCGGTGGCGAGACCACCTCTGCAACGGCTTCGGCTTCTCCGACTGCTCCCGTCGTCACGGTTGCCCAAAATCACCACCCTGGCCTAGAGGGACAGGACGTTGACGAATGGATCAAGCTATATGAACATGCCAGCGCTAATAACCGGTGGGACCCAACGATCACGCTCGCCAATGTCAGCTTTTATCTCGGAGGCACCCCACGCGTGTGGCACCAGACGCATGACGACGAGATGACCAGTTGGGACAATTTCAAAGAAAAGCTCAGGGAACAGTTCGACGACGCCATTGGCCGCAAGGTTGCCGCGAGAAAGGCTCTTGCGTCTCGTGTCCAGACATCTAGAGCCGTACGTTTGGCTCTAGATGAACGTCTTGGCTCTATGCCAACAAGCTGACGACGCTATGTCTAAAGAATATATTGTTGCGCAAAAAAAGGAAAATAAAGACTTGGGAAGGAAGAGTAGGAAAAGACAGATTGAGCGCTGATTTCTTTTCGTACTTTTCGTTCTCTTCCTTCCCAAGTCCTTATTTTACTTTTTTGGCGCAACAATGTATTCTTTAGATCTCAACCAACTCGCCCAGCAACAAGTTCTACGCTATGTCTGAAGCTGATAAAGTGTCACATGTCCTAAAAGGCATCGCCGACGACGCTTTCACTTTGCTTGTTTTCGGCAACGTCTCGACAATCGACACCATGATTAAAGAAAGCCGTAGCCTTGAACAGGCTAAGAGCCGCCGTATCACACACCATATCACACGTGTACCCAACACTGCTGCTACATCGACATCAGAGGCTAGACCACGTCAGGCTACCACCTGTGACGACGTCAGCCGTATTGTTCGCCGCGTAATCATGGCCGCCTGTCCGCCAGCTTTCGCCGCGACGCCTCCCGATCCGCCAGCAACCATGATTGCGAAGATTCAGGCCATAGTCAGACAGGAATTTGAGAACATGGGTCTGAACTCCATGTGTACAACGTCTCAACCAAACGTTCCCCAGTTCTCTACCGGCCCTCCTCGTCCCCGACAGTCCTTTTCTGCCATATATCGCCGCAACCCGTCTGAATGGCGTACCCCTAATGAGAGGCCGATCTGCTTCCACTGCTGTGGCATCGGCCACGTCGCTCGTCACTGCCGCAACCGATGGCCACCTCCTCCTCGGACATACGCCGCCACTTATTCCCGCACTTTTGGACCTTCTGTTCCCTATGCCACCCGCCATGAACCCACTGTTTCTGATGCCCCTGCTCCGAACCTTCGCTACAGCCGCTCGCCCTCACCTCGACGCCATCAGTCTCGTTCGCCCCAACCCCGCCGCTTCTCTTTGCCGCCTATCACCTCCCGGACCCAGCCGAAAAACTAGGCACTGCAGCTTCTGGAGGTGAAGCTGCGTTGTCGACCCTGCCCTGAAATCCTCTGTTCACGTTAAACACGAACCAAAACCTTCTTGACGTTGACGTTGACGGCTATCCTGTCACTGCACTCATCGATACAGGCGCACATCTTTCTATTATGAGTGCTGCCTTCCGACGACGACTCAAAAAGCTCCTCACTCCAGCGTCGGCACGCGTCGTCCGCGTTGCCGGCCGCTACACCCCTGTCCTCTTCACCGTGATTGCTTATTGCCCCCATGACCTAATTCTCTGCCTCGACTTTCTCTCCACGCATTCTGCCCTTATTAATTGCTCTGCCAGTACCCTTCGCCTTGAGTTGCCGATTCTCGCAGAACCTTCTGACGCACCCCAGTGACGCCTACGCCCCACTGGCTTTATTCGCCTGCCGCCAAAATCAATAGCCTATATTGAGTTCTTGTCTTCCCCAGCAGTCCCTGATGGCGAGTACCTCGTCACTCCTCTGCCCGACATTCCACTAGAGTATGACGTTACCGTCCCCCGAAGTATACTTACTATTACTGCGAAGCGCACTCGCATACCTATCTTTAATTTTGGATTGGCAAAGCAAATTCTACCGCATGGTATTTGCCTTGCCAACGTTGATTGCCTCGGCGACCATCACGTGGCAGCGTTATCAACCGATGCTTCTTGTGAGCTTAGCAGGCCCATCGTGCCAGCCTCGGCCGCCGATCCCAAGATACAGAAAATGGTTGCGACGGACCTGCCTTCTGCGCAGGCTGAAGACCTTTACCAAGTATTATTGTCCTACAGAGATATTTTCGCCTTCGACGATCGCCCTTTAGGCCAGAAGCTCGCGGTCAAGCATCAGATTCTTACTGGCGATGCTACTCCTAGTCACGGACGACAGTATCGAGTATCGAGTAACGCCGAGTAATTCAAAGCGAAGTCAACAAAATGCTAGACAAAAACATCATTGAGCCTTCTTCGAGTCCCTGGGCGTCACCTGTAGTGTTAGTTAAGAAGAAGGATGGCACGTGGCGTTTCTGTGTAGACTACCGCCATCTGAACAACATTACTATGAAGGACGTCTACCTGCTCCCACGTATAGACGACGCATTTGACTGCCTCCACGGTTCCAGCTATTTCTCTTCTATCGATCTTCGTTCTGGGTGCTGGCAGATTGCTCTTGGCGATATGGACAGAGAAAAAACCGCCTTAATCACACCTGATGGCCTATACCAATTCAATGTAATGCCGCTGGGATTATGAAACGTCCCTGCCACCTTTGAGCGTATGATGGACTCCTTGCCCCGTGGTTTCAAATGGTCCACATGTATCTGCTACCTCGACGACGTCATCGTCTTCTCGCCCACGTTCGACACTCACCTTGAGCGTCTAACAGCTATACTTTATGTATTTCGAAAGGCGAAGCTGCAACTTAACTCGTCGAAATGTCGTTTCGGCCACCGCCAAATTACTGTTCTGGGCCACCTCGTTGATGCTTCCGGAGTACAGCCTGATCCCGACAAAACTCGCGCTGTCCGAGACTTTCCGGTTCCGAAGACAGCCGCAGACGTTCGAAATTTTGTCGGGCTATGCTCGTACTTTCGTCGTTTTGTTCAAGATTTTGCGGCAATTGCTAGACCCCTCACTAATCTTTTGAAGAAAGGCGTACAATTCTCCTGGCCTACTGCAGAAGCCACCGCCTTCTCTCGTCGCGTCACTCTTCTCTCCTCACCACCCATTCTCGCCCACTTCGACCCTGATGCGCCTACAGAATTGCGTACAGATGCCAGTGATCATGGCGTCTGGATCCTAGCCCAGCGTCAGCTTGGCCAGGATCGCGTTATTGCTTATGCAAGCCGCCTCCTCACACCATCGGAGCGCAACTATTCCATTACGGAACGAGAATGCCTTGCTGTAGTCTGGGTGGTTGCGAAGTTCCATCCTTACCTCAACGGTCGCCCTTTTTCCGTAGTCACTGAACATCATGCTCTCTGCTGGCTCTCATCCCTAAAATATCCTACAGGCCGGCTTGGTTGATGGGCTTTGAGACTACAAGAATTTTTGTATTCTGTGGTCTACAAGTCTGGCTGCCTGCACTAAGACGCTGTAAAGTGGAAAGTTGGGCTAGTTGGTGAGTGATCATCATACCTTGCTGGTGAAGCAGCGCACTGACACGGACACAGTGAAGACAAACAGGAACAGACGACACTCGCTGCACTCGCAACTATTTTGCGAGTGCAGCGAGTGTCGTCTTTTCCTGTTTGTCTTCACTGTGTCCGTGTCAGTGCGCTGCTTCACCAGCAAAATATGATGATGACTAAGACGCTGATAGCCTGTCGCGTTACCGTGTTGACGACTCTGACTCCTCTAATATTACCAGTGCTGCTTGTGTATTCTCTCTGTTGCAGCTGCTTCATTTCGCCGACGAGCAACGTCGTGACGCCAACATCAGAGGACTCATCGACCATTTTGAACACTCTCCGGCCGACGCCACTCTACGCCTCTCCCTCCTCCTCGACGGTACTCTGTACCGTCGTAACCTTCATCCGGACGGCTCTGAGTTCCTGCTTGTCATACCTAAACACCTCCGCTCAACCGTTCTAGAAGAGCTCCACGACGCACCAACGGCAGGACATCTCGGCGTATCTCGAACCTATGACCGTGTACGTCGCCGTTTCTTCTGGCCGGGCCTTGCCCGTTCCGTACGACGTTACGTCGCCGCTTGTGAACTTTGCCAACGACGCAAGAACCCTTCCCAGCCCCCCGCTGGTTGCCTGCAGCCGCTCGACATCCCTGCCGAGCCCTTCCATCGTGTTGGCTTAGACCTTCTCGGCCCATTTCCGGAATTTACATCAGGAAACAAGTGGGTTGCAGTCGCGACTGACTACGCGACCCGCTACGCCGTAACCCGCGCTCTTCCGACCAGTCGCGCAACTGACGTGGCGGACTTCTTTCTACATATCATTTTGATGCATGGTGCTCCACGTCGATTGCTAACAGACCGTGGCCGTACGTTTTTGGCGAAAGTAATTGACGACATCAGGCGGGCCTGCTCCATTCAGCCTAAATTTACTACCTCCTACCACCCTCAAACGAACGGCCTCACTGAGCGTTTGAACCGCACCCTTACAGACGCTATCCAAATACGTTTCAGACCACCACCGTGACTGGGAGCTGGCTCTGCCCTTCATTACCTTTGCATACAACTCTTCCCGTCTCGAAACTGCCGGCTTTTCCCAATTTTACCTCTTGTATGGCCGCGAACCGACGCTACTACCAGACACCGTGCTTCCGTCCACCACAGCTTCAACTAGCGCTTATGCCCGTGATGCAATCGCCCATGCTGACCATGCTCGTCAACTTGCACGCGTTCGTCTACAAGTCTCTCACGACAAAACAGGCGACGCTACGACCTCCGTCTCCGCGATGTCCATTTTTCGCCCGCCACCCTCCTGTTGCTTTGGTCACCATCGCGTAAAGTCGGCCTTTGTGAGAAACTGCTTTCCTCTTATAGCGGCCCATATCCCGTGCTCCGCCAAGTGACCGATGTCACCTATGAAATTGTTCTAGCCACGCCCACTACGTCCTCCGGTATGACAACCAGTGACATTGTCCACTTCACCCGACTTAAGCCCTACAACTCTCCACGTGCCTTGGATATTTAAACGCACCGTGATGGCGCTTTTGCCGCCGGGAGGTAGTATTACGATATAATCGGTAGATACCCGAGAGACGAGCCTCCGCGAGAACGACGACGAAGTGGATCTGTGCCTTTCGCGCAAAAAAATGTCGGCCTGGCGCTCTGGCTCCAGTCCAGTGTAAATAGCTTGTAAATAGCCTCCTCCGTCTGCATCTTTCTACACGTAACAATGTTATCACTGGGCATGGCAGCATTGAAAGCATGCGGAACAATAATCCGTTCATCTACTTTGTGCAGTTCTATGGCTTTCTCGGATGGACGACCACGGGCTGTGTGGAAGTCATCGCCGTCAACGCATCTGCGCATGACAGCCAAGCATCTCGACGGCACGTGGATCAAGATATTAACCTGGCAACCTCCAAGCCTTGGCAGTGCCCGCACCCTTCTGCTACGTCGACATGCGCAGAATACTGTGTGTCGGTACCTCAGGTGGCGACAGAGTGCGATTGGACTATAAGTAGGCTTCACACTAGCTTCGCAGTCACTGGGCCCGGCCTCGGAAACTTCGCTGCTTCCGTGGCAGCGGTAATTGGCGCCATTCATCGAGAGCGCGGGAAAGCAACTCAGCTTCCCTTGCACGGCCTCTTAGATCGGCGCGCCCGGCGCGCGATCCATGAGGTTGTGCCCTTTCGCCCCTCCTTTCGACTCCTATCACCTTGCCCTCTAACATAACTGCCTCACTTTCGCTTAGTCACTGGAAAAATTTTCAGAGTACCGCAAAGGTCGGGATTTGACTGGCAACACTGAGCGGCCACCGCCATATACCTTCCAAGCCGACTGCGTCACGGGAAGGCCGCCGTGTTGGAAGTGCTTGATATTCGGTGACACATCGGGTTGTGTGTTTACTGAAGTACAAATACTTTGTGCCCGGAGATAATGGTTGATAAGGGCGAAAAGAAAATGTTATTTTGTGTGAAGTAATGAAGCCGCTGGTTGTTTTGCACGCCGATCGTGTTTACTGCTGGAACTGTGTTACGATTGTGGGCAGCAGCTTAGCGCTGCTATCGGGAGCTTTGGCATGCGTCTTTTTCCCCTTTCGCGGAGCGAGCTACGAATGAAACATTTCGTCACTTCGAGCCGCAATGAGGCAAGCTTGTGCTTTTGGGCATGAACATCGTGGACCAGCGCACGGCTTCTATTCAATGTTTCCAAGCAGGACGAAACTAACACCTGACAGTGTCACAGGTACGTACGTTCATTGTATAATTTCACAAGCTAAATCGAATACATTTAATTTAGTTTGTAATCGGATGCTGCGCGTTCTCGACTCTTCCGGGCGACTTCGTCCGCCGTATACGCACGACACACTGCGACTGCCGTGTGCGCACCGGTGTTTGGCCGTGATCGTAAGACGATCTGTGCACGGCAGGTGTAAAAACCCACTTCGATGACTATTTTGCGCCCTATATGAGTGCCCTATTTTGCGCCAATATGAGCCATTTGCATGACTACAGCAACGTATATGTACTCCTGTACACGGGTAATGAGCAGCAGTTTGCTACATTGCGATTTATGAACGCGGCTGTCTAGGGCGTTCATGAGCGGCTACTCCTCTCAACGTATTTATGACTGTTTTCTTAGACTGACAACATTTGCTGCCTGTGAAAAAAAAGGCAGGAACTCCCACTGGTGACGCAGCCCTTTCTTTTCTAAGGAACATGGGCGATGTATAAAATTCTTGTGCTTTTAGAGCGGTTTATTTAACATGCATAGTGGCAGAGTGAAATTAAAGCTAACGGGTGTTCTGTTGTATTGTAGTTCTTCTTATGCCTCAAGCACAGCATTATTTTGGTATGCACCGTAGCATTTCAACATAAAACATAATATGTATGCTGACTTCAGTTCATTGCATGTGCTCGGCTTACAAGCTCAAACTTTGAAACATGTGTTGTGAATATCACCTGGCTGTTGGTTTTAACCACAATATGCGTATGTATAAATGAGCAAATGATAAGTGGAATGCGCATTTACTCTAGGCTTCTCAAAGTCTTCAGCACGAAAGTGGTCCGGCAAATGTTTGTTGTATGATTAGAAGTGTGATGCTGGTCACCCTAACGCTGGCTGCCCAAGGAGGCTCCCAGGGCTTTTTGGAATGAACCCCTGTTCCAGACATGTGAAACAAGAAAAACATCGAAGATAGCTGTAACAATAAGTTGAAAGACCCAACTAAAGAGACGAAGAATACGTTATAAAGGTTTAGAAGTTTAAGCAGTCAGACAATTAAAATTGCTCAGTTTAGATGTAAAGGCGCATGTGGCCGCTGTACGCAGCTTCAAGGATTGCTAACATTTAAACCATTTCTATTTTTCTACCAGTGCCAGCACAACTGCACAGAAAGCGGCCGTTATGTGGACGCACGACATGCGCTGACCATGTTTTTATTGACTGCGATCGTCACGGTCTGCGAAAAACAAGTGCCATATGAGTCGAGTGGCTCGAGGCGAGAGCGCGCTCACGTGCGCGGATAAATTATGCGAGTACCTGGTGCCCGTAAGGACGCGGAATTCTTGCGCGACAAGTGTGCCTTCGCGTGCCACGACCACGGAATAAACGCGTGTTGAGCAACAAACGCGTACACGCGTACCGGCATCAAGTATGCAGACGCGAACGATCCCTGCAATGTACTCCTATCTTCGTAGCATCGCTAACACCGCGTGCACTTCGCGCAAATCTCTTCTAAAACAGTGCCAAAAAGCACAAGCAAGGTGTACTTAGACCTGGCACACGCGGGTGTTTTTTGTGGGCTTGAAGTTCTCCCGGCCGATTCTGTGTACCCACGCAAAACGACGCTCTCGGTCATTTTCCTCGGTCTGAATCGAACAAAAATTGGAGGACGCTGAAGCTTCGCCCTCAAGAGTGGAACGCAATAGCGGTGCCGTCGACCCGCCAAGAGGTGTACGGCGCAGCGATCACTTACGAGGCGCCCCGCATCGGCCTTCGCGCCCACCAATCACGCGGTGAGCGTCGAGCAACGCCGTGTTCGGCGCGGCAACGAAACGTGCACCTGAGCAAGCGGAACGAATCAAAAAAGTCGGTGTCTCGAATGGGGAAACGATGTACGCCAGCCAAACGTCGTCATCGGCACGGGCAGAGAGATACACAGATAGTGATCTAAAGAAAGGAAGGACGCTTGATTATCCAACCCGTAAGGGAGTACGGCAAAGCGTCGTCAGGGGAGAGGGAGTCCGGGCCGCGACGCGCCTCGCACCGGTCCCCGCACGGCCCCAATGCGCGCTTGGCGCGCCACCTGTCGGGGCAGCACCGTACATTGAGAGGAGGGGGTCTTCTGTGTTTGACGCAAGATGGCTCTGCGTGTGCGGAAAGCGTATAAGAAATCTAGCGGAACCATACTTCGCTACTCGTGTAACTGCGACTTCTGTAAGTTACATGTTCATAATTATAAGCAAAACGTGAACAAGGTGCATGCAGGAGCCAACGTTTCGACAAGTGGACTTGTCTTCTTCAAGGCGACGTCCTCGCATCCTCCCGCCTCACACCCTCTCCCCTTTAGAACCCCACCTATATATACTGTGGCGAGGAAAGCGTACGTCGCCTTGAAGAAGACAAATCCACTTGTCGAAGCGTTGGCTCCTGCATTCACCTGGTTTACGTTTTGCCCATCGTCTTGAATTTCCATCTCCCGCATTCTTTTCTCTGGATGTGCATAATTACCGATATACACCGTAATATAACTTTCTACGGCTCGTTTCTAAGGCAACACCGCATTCAATAGAGGCGCTTTTGTACCGCTTTGAAGCATCGAACTCGTGACAAATGCCGCCGACACCGACGCCGACGACACCGTGTTTTCTGCGACACGAGCTCCTTAACCCTGTCGCGTTAAAAAGTCTTTCCACTCTCGGTTCGGTTACTGCATCCAAAAGTGCAGCAGCCAGGCATGATTTCCTTGCAGTCAAACGCGAGCGCGACAATCGGAACACAAAAAAACGTAGGGAACCTGCGCTGCCTGCGCTCTCTGCAGACCCGCCCGGCGCTTGGAAGGTATATGGCACCCCAACGTCACGTGGCACGATTGGGACAATGAAGGCGTCGGCGCCGCGGGGAAAACGAATGCGGTACTCTGAAATTTCCTCCCGTGACTCTACTTTGGACTGCCTTCGCGCGCGTCCGCCGGCCCGGTGCCAGCTTAGCACGCTGCATGAAGTTTTGTGTTTCGTTATCTGCTGTTATTGGGAAGCTTGCGCTGCTGTGCGTTCACCGGCGCGGGCAGTTTCGTCAGTTTTGTGGTCCTTGATAGCTGTGTGCTTGTACTCCGCGAAGTTTCACCCGTTTCATGGCTCGCACGCTCGTGTATCGTGCAGTGGTGCCCGAGTACCTCAAAAACAAGCACTGCTATGTTTTTCCGGGTGTCCAAAGACAATTGGTGAGCACACAGACCCAAGGACATCACAAGACGCATGTACACGAACACTAACCTCTGCATGGGTGTGCTCCATGAGTCTCCGGACTTCGTTGCGCCTTGACTGTGCTACACGACCCTCTTACCGGTAGAGAAAGCTGACAAAAAGATGTTGCTACTCATCGTCACCTGGTCTATGACTTGTTTTTCTGTACCAAGTTTCATTCTGCAACCTCACTAACCCGCCCAGCTTTCCATAACACCCTCAGTACATTCTTTTTCCCTTTATTCATTTTTTAGAGCGCAGCTCTTTGGCGTCCGTTCCTGGGTTTCGCGTCGTCGTCGTCGTCGGCGTCGTCGTCGGCCTCGTAACCAGCTCCGCCCCCCTTTCATCCCCCCAGCGCTAGCAGCGACCGACTGATACCGCTGGATGCCGCTGACGCCGCTAGAGAGTCAAGATAACGTGACGGCATAGAACACCGTCGCCGCCATGCAGAAATAGGAGGAAAGGGTCCCCCCCCCCCCTGTTCTTGTGTGGCGGATAGCTGGGGTTGACTCACTATCGCCGTCAGCGGCATCAGTCAGTCGCTGCTATCTCTTCCCTCCTCCCTTTATCGTGTTGTCCGCTTGCTGCGCGCGCTTCTGCCCCCATCGTTTGCCGCTGGGTGTACACGCCGCCCCCCTCCGCTTCCGCTTACTGCTGGTTGCTCTCGACGGGGGCGATGAGCCTCCGCTTCGGCGGCGCGAACTGCAGGGTCTTCTCGGCGGCGGCGATGAGCTTCTGCTTCAGCCTCGCTTACTGCTGGTTGCTCTCGACGGCGGCGATGAGCCTCCGCTTCGGCGGCGCGAACGGCAGGGTCTTCTCGGCGGCGGCGCTTAGCCTCTGCTTCCCCCACGGCTGTGACAACCTCGCGAGGCACTTGTATAGATCTCGTCTTTGAGAATCAAGCATTGGTGTACCAAGTCGAACATATATCAGTCTATTTCTCCGACCACAAAGCTTCCTTGATGACTGTCAAGAACTGTTAGTGGAGTCTTTGTTAAAGGAATACGTGTGAAAAATAAAAAAAAATTATGTGATAGCGCATACATGTGTTGCTCGATTTCTTTGCCTCAATCTATCCAAAAGGTGAAACAGCTTATTTGCTGCGCTCAAATTTCGCATTAGGAAGTAACGTAATCGTCGGTAATTTTTTTTTTCGTGTCACCGTTATACAAACGTACTAAGAGCTGAAAATTTACCGTTCGTACGTGTTTATGTATTTTATCAGTAATTTCCGATGGGAAAAGCGCGCGAACAACCTTCATGTGTAGGCATGATACGCTTTTTTTTCTGGAAAGGATTATCATTGCAAGTGTCCTATATGCAGATTTTTGCAGTTCGTGTTTATTAAACAAAGGAGTGTCCAGTAGGCATGACTTAGTGCCTAAATGACGTAGTTTTACTGCTAAGCAATGCATTGGTGGTGAAAGAAAAGTCGTGTTGTTGGCGTATTTTACCTGGTCTTTGATTGAAGAACAGACCATTCTGCGAATGTTGTCTACCTGCTGCTGCAAAAGCTAACTACCTTCTGTTCGCCTTTACCACCGTTACTCAAGTTGTGGCCCATTAAAGACCAGCGTGACCATATGGTCACGTTAGTCTGCACAGTGCATTTCGATTAATTAAGCTTGACTAAACGGCACCAAAATTGCCTTTGACATGCCGTTAGACAGTTGAGAGTTCCCCTTATGGATATCAAGTGGCAGCAGGTGTCAGTCGTTTTGTGGGAGACCCTCGCAAAGGCGGGAATATGTGCTGCTGTGCGAGTAGCGTCACCATGCATCACTCCAAGGTGTAATGTTTTTTTTTCACTACTTGTTTACGCAATAGTCGGATATCTTACCTCTATATTGCTCTTTGAATATGTGACCTTCGATGATCATTTGTGAAAGATAAATGTTTGATTTATCCATGAACAATCGTGTTATCTTGCGCGTTGCCATATGGTCACGCTAGGCCTTTAGGCTACTTTCTTATTTTATTAAAACTCCATTTTCATCTCTTGCACGGCTGCTGGCGCGTTCCCACAGTGGTTATTTCTTATTTTATTGCCTGAATAGGTTGATGTTGGAATAAATAGAAAATATACTCGAAGAAGACGATGACGACGTGTCAGTGATTTATATGGACGCGCGAAAGACTAGCACCTATTCGGATGAAGAGTCGGCCGATGAAATCTCAGGCGGGCTCATTGACAATCTAATCGGGCGGCAGCTATGAGCCGGCGCTGAAACTGTTTTCTCTGATGGACGCCGCATTGGTGGATCCGGATCGGACGATGACGACCCCGGCAGGCAAGGTGACGGAACATGAGAGGTTTCTTCTGCTGTAGTTGATGCGGCAATTCCTGCGAAATGATCTACTGCTTTTAAGTGGGCGAACGGTGATCTCAAGAAAAGCCTTGGCATGTTTCCCTACCCAAACTTTGCTGCTTACAGGGACTTTTCACCTGTTAAGTTGTTCCACATCATTTTTCACGAAGCCGTCGTGGAGCTGCTAGTCCAACAAACAAGAACTTATGCGTTATATTTGAATATGCCCGATCAGGAGGTTACCAAAAAAGGATTAGGTTTTCTTGGAGTGCTCGTTTTGTCCGGCTATAACCACTTGCCAGGCAAAAAGTGCTGTTGGGACAGCGGCTTGGATATGCGCAAGACGATGGCCTAAAATGCTATGCGAAGAAATTGCTCCTTACAGATAATGCGTTTCCTGCACTGTGCGAAATGCAAGCCTAACGCTTAGTGATAAGTTGGCAAAGTTGCGTCCATTGATGGCGCTATTGAAAGCAAGGTTTCTGTAACACTTTCAACCTGTGCGTCACCTGTGCTATGACAAAAGTGTGATTGAGTATTACGGTTGTTACGGCTCTAAACAGTTTATACGCGGAAAGCCTATCCGCTTGGGGTATAAAGTATGGTGCCTAAATGCCAAGAACGGATACCTTACCAACTTCAAAGTGTGTCAAGGCAAGCAGGTGATCCAAGAACATCTGAATAATATGAAAAGGACTTCGGAAAAGCAGCGGTGCCACTTTTTCAATTGTTGGATGAACTCGCAGCCGAGACGCACGACCTTCCATTCTTTTTCTATTTTAATAATTTATTCACAGGCATGCCTCTACTCAGGCATTTCAAGGCACAGGGCTACGAAGGCACGGGCACAGTGAAGCAGAACCGTGTTCCGAAAGACTGCCCTATCGCTCGACCACAATTCGTCAAGCGCCAACCTCGCGGGCACGAAGAGCCCGTGCTGAGCGACAAAGGGATAATTGTTTGACGTAGTAGTTTTGCGGAAACCCGCAAGGTGGAGAGAAGTAAAGAATAAAGAGAAAATGAGACATCCACCCGTTCGTAGCAATTGCTACAAAGGAAACCCATACGGGTTCCTCGAAAGAAAAGCCTCATAGTTGAAGAAAAATTCGTCCTGGTCCGGGACTCGAACCCGGGACCACCGCCTTTCCGGGGCAGCCGCTCTACCATCTGAGCTAACCAGGCGGCTAGCAGATGGCAGAGCGAAGTCGAATTTGTCGACAACACGAAGCAAAGGCAAGAGTTTGACGTAGTAGTTTTGCGGAAACCCGCAAGGTGGAGAGAAGTAAAGAATAAAGGGAAAATGAGACATCCACCCGTTCGTAGCAATTGCTACAAAGGAATCCCATACGGGTTCCTCGAAAGAAAAGCCTCATAGTTGAAGAAAAATTCGTCCTGGTCCGGGACTCGAACCCGGGACCACCGCCTTTCCGGGGCAGCCGCTCTACCATCTGAGCTAACCAGGCGGCTAGCAGATGGCAGAGCGAAGTCGAATTTGTCGACAACACGAAGCAAAGGCAAGAGTTTGACGTAGTAGTTTTGCGGAAACCCGCAAGGTGGAGAGAAGTAAAGAATAAAGGGAAAATGAGACATCCACCCGTTCGTAGCAATTGCTACAAAGGAAACCCATACGGGTTCCTCGAAAGAAAAGCCTCATAGTTGAAGAAAAATTCGTCCTGGTCCGGGACTCGAACCCGGGACCACCGCCTTTCCGGGGCAGCCGCTCTACCATCTGAGCTAACCAGGCGGCTAGCAGATGGCAGAGCGAAGTCGAATTTGTCGACAACACGAAGCAAAGGCAAGAGTTTGACGTAGTAGTTTTGCGGAAACCCGCAAGGTGGAGAGAAGTAAAGAATAAAGGGAAAATGAGACATCCACCCGTTCGTAGCAATTGCTACAAAGGAAACCCATACGGGTTCCTCGAAAGAAAAGCCTCATAGTTGAAGAAAAATTCGTCCTGGTCCGGGACTCGAACCCGGGACCACCGCCTTTCCGGGGCAGCCGCTCTACCATCTGAGCTAACCAGGCGGCTAGCAGATGGCAGAGCGAAGTCGAATTTGTCGACAACACGAAGCAAAGGCAAGAGTTTGACGTAGTAGTTTTGCGGAAACCCGCAAGGTGGAGAGAAGTAAAGAATAAAGGGAAAATGAGACATCCACCCGTTCGTAGCAATTGCTACAAAGGAAACCCATACGGGTTCCTCGAAAGAAAAGCCTCATAGTTGAAGAAAAATTCGTCCTGGTCCAGGACTCGAACCCGGGACCACCGCCTTTCCGGGGCAGCCGCTCTACCATCTGAGCTAACCAGGCGGCTAGCAGATGGCAGAGCGAAGTCGAATTTGTCGACAACACGAAGCAAAGGCAAGAGTTTGACGTAGTAGTTTTGCGGAAACCCGCAAGGTGGAGAGAAGTAAAGAATAAAGGGAAAAATGAGACATCCACCCGTTCGTAGCAATTGCTACAAAGGAAACCCATACGGGTTCCTCGAAAGAAAAGCCTCATAGTTGAAGAAAAATTCGTCCTGGTCCGGGACTCGAACCCGGGACCACCGCCTTTCCGGGGCAGCCGCTCTACCATCTGAGCTAACCAGGCGGCTAGCAGATGGCAGAGCGAAGTCGAATTTGTCGACAACACGAAGCAAAGGCAAGAGTTTGACGTAGTAGTTTTGCGGAAACCCGCAAGGTGGAGAGAAGTAAAGAATAAAGGGAAAATGAGACATCCACCCGTTCGTAGCAATTGCTACAAAGGAAACCCATACGGGTTCCTCGAAAGAAAAGCCTCATAGTTGAAGAAAAATTCGTCCTGGTCCGGGACTCGAACCCGGGACCACCGCCTTTCCGGGGACCAGGACGAATTTTTCTTCAACTATGAGGCTTTTCTTTCGAGGAACCCGTATGGGTTTCCTTTGTAGCAATTGCTACGAACGGGTGGATGTCTCATTTTCCCTTTATTCTTTACTTCTCTCCACCTTGCGGGTTTCCGCAAAACTACTACGTCAAACTCTTGCCTTTGCTTCGTGTTGTCGACAAATTCGACTTCGCTCTGCCATCAGCTAGCCGCCTGGTTAGCTCAGATGGTAGAGCGGCTGCCCCGGAAAGGCGGTGGTCCCGGGTTCGAGTCCCGGACCAGGACGAATTTTTCTTCAACTATGAGGCTTTTCATTCGAGGAACCCGTATGGGTTTCCTTTGTAGCAATTGCTACGAACGGGTGGATGTCTCATTTTCCCTTTATTCTTTACTTCTCTCCACCTTGCGGGTTTCCACAAAACTACTACGTCAAACTCTTGCCTTTGCTTCGTGTTGTCGACAAATTCGACTTCGCTCTGCCATCTGCTAGCCGCCTGGTTAGCTCAGATGGTAGAGCGGCTGCCCCGGAAAGGCGGTGGTCCCGGGTTCGAGTCCCGGACCAGGACGAATTTTTCTTCAACTATGAGGCTTTTCTTTCGAGGAACCCGTATGGGTTTCCTTTGTAGCAATTGCTACGAACGGGTGGATGTCTCATTTTCCCTTTATTCTTTACTTCTCTCCACCTTGCGGGTTTCCGCAAAACTACTACGTCAAACTCTTGCCTTTGCTTCGTGTTGTCGACAAATTCGACTTCGCTCTGCCATCTGCTAGCCGCCTGGTTAGCTCAGATGGTAGAGCGGCTGCCCCGGAAAGGCGGTGGTCCCGGGTTCGAGTCCCGGACCAGGACGAATTTTTCTTCAACTATGAGGCTTTTCTTTCGAGGAACCCGTATGGGTTTCCTTTGTAGCAATTGCTACGAACGGGTGGATGTCTCATTTTCCCTTTATTCTTTACTTCTCTCCACCTTGCGGGTTTCCGCAAAACTACTACGTCAAACTCTTGCCTTTGCTTCGTGTTGTCGACAAATTCGACTTCGCTCTGCCATCTGCTAGCCGCCTGGTTAGCTCAGATGGTAGAGCGGCTGCCCCGGAAAGGCGGTGGTCCCGGGTTCGAGTCCCGGACCAGGACGAATTTTTCTTCAACTATGAGGCTTTTCTTTCGAGGAACCCGTATGGGTTTCCTTTGTAGCAATTGCTACGAACGGGTGGATGTCTCATTTTCCCTTTATTCTTTACTTCTCTCCACCTTGCGGGTTTCCGCAAAACTACTACGTCAAACTCTTGCCTTTGCTTCGTGTTGTCGACAAATTCGACTTCGCTCTGCCATCTGCTAGCCGCCTGGTTAGCTCAGATGGTAGAGCGGCTGCCCCGGAAAGGCGGTGGTCCCGGGTTCGAGTCCCGGACCAGGACGAATTTTTCTTCAACTATGAGGCTTTTCTTTCGAGGAACCCGTATGGGTTTCCTTTGTAGCAATTGCTACGAACGGGTGGATGTCTCATTTTCCCTTTATTCTTTACTTCTCTCCACCTTGCGGGTTTCCGCAAAACTACTACGTCAAACTCTTGCCTTTGCTTCGTGTTGTCGACAAATTCGACTTCGCTCTGCCATCTGCTAGCCGCCTGGTTAGCTCAGATGGTAGAGCGGCTGCCCCGGAAAGGCGGTGGTCCCGGGTTCGAGTCCCGGACCAGGACGAATTTTTCTTCAACTATGAGGCTTTTCTTTCGAGGAACCCGTATGGGTTTCCTTTGTAGCAATTGCTACGAACGGGTGGATGTCTCATTTTCCCTTTATTCTTTACTTCTCTCCACCTTGCGGGTTTCCGCAAAACTACTACGTCAAACTCTTGCCTTTGCTTCGTGTTGTCGACAAATTCGACTTCGCTCTGCCATCTGCTAGCCGCCTGGTTAGCTCAGATGGTAGAGCGGCTGCCCCGGAAAGGCGGTGGTCCCGGGTTCGAGTCCCGGACCAGGACGAATTTTTCTTCAACTATGAGGCTTTTCTTTCGAGGAACCCGTATGGGTTTCCTTTGTAGCAATTGCTACGAACGGGTGGATGTCTCATTTTCCCTTTATTCTTTACTTCTCTCCACCTTGCGGGTTTCCGCAAAACTACTACGTCAAACTCTTGCCTTTGCTTCGTGTTGTCGACAAATTCGACTTCGCTCTGCCATCTGCTAGCCGCCTGGTTAGCTCAGATGGTAGAGCGGCTGCCCCGGAAAGGCGGTGGTCCCGGGTTCGAGTCCCGGACCAGGACGAATTTTTCTTCAACTATGAGGCTTTTCTTTCGAGGAACCCGTATGGGTTTCCTTTGTAGCAATTGCTACGAACGGGTGGATGTCTCATTTTCCCTTTATTCTTTACTTCTCTCCACCTTGCGGGTTTCCGCAAAACTACTACGTCAAACTCTTGCCTTTGCTTCGTGTTGTCGACAAATTCGACTTCGCTCTGCCATCTGCTAGCCGCCTGGTTAGCTCAGATGGTAGAGCGGCTGCCCCGGAAAGGCGGTGGTCCCGGGTTCGAGTCCCGGACCAGGACGAATTTTTCTTCAACTATGAGGCTTTTCTTTCGAGGAACCCGTATGGGTTTCCTTTGTAGCAATTGCTACGAACGGGTGGATGTCTCATTTTCCCTTTATTCTTTACTTCTCTCCACCTTGCGGGTTTCCGCAAAACTACTACGTCAAACTCTTGCCTTTGCTTCGTGTTGTCGACAAATTCGACTTCGCTCTGCCATCTGCTAGCCGCCTGGTTAGCTCAGATGGTAGAGCGGCTGCCCCGGAAAGGCGGTGGTCCCGGGTTCGAGTCCCGGACCAGGACGAATTTTTCTTCAACTATGAGGCTTTTCTTTCGAGGAACCCGTATGGGTTTCCTTTGTAGCAATTGCTACGAACGGGTGGATGTCTCATTTTCCCTTTATTCTTTACTTCTCTCCACCTTGCGGGTTTCCGCAAAACTACTACGTCAAACTCTTGCCTTTGCTTCGTGTTGTCGACAAATTCGACTTCGCTCTGCCATCTGCTAGCCGCCTGGTTAGCTCAGATGGTAGAGCGGCTGCCCCGGAAAGGCGGTGGTCCCGGGTTCGAGTCCCGGACCAGGACGAATTTTTCTTCAACTATGAGGCTTTTCTTTCGAGGAACCCGTATGGGTTTCCTTTGTAGCAATTGCTACGAACGGGTGGATGTCTCATTTTCCCTTTATTCTTTACTTCTCTCCACCTTGCGGGTTTCCGCAAAACTACTACGTCAAACTCTTGCCTTTGCTTCGTGTTGTCGACAAATTCGACTTCGCTCTGCCATCTGCTAGCCGCCTGGTTAGCTCAGATGGTAGAGCGGCTGCCCCGGAAAGGCGGTGGTCCCGGGTTCGAGTCCCGGACCAGGACGAATTTTTCTTCAACTATGAGGCTTTTCTTTCGAGGAACCCGTATGGGTTTCCTTTGTAGCAATTGCTACGAACGGGTGGATGTCTCATTTTCCCTTTATTCTTTACTTCTCTCCACCTTGCGGGTTTCCGCAAAACTACTACGTCAAACTCTTGCCTTTGCTTCGTGTTGTCGACAAATTCGACTTCGCTCTGCCATCTGCTAGCCGCCTGGTTAGCTCAGATGGTAGAGCGGCTGCCCCGGAAAGGCGGTGGTCCCGGGTTCGAGTCCCGGACCAGGACGAATTTTTCTTCAACTATGAGGCTTTTCTTTCGAGGAACCCGTATGGGTTTCCTTTGTAGCAATTGCTACGAACGGGTGGATGTCTCATTTTCCCTTTATTCTTTAGGGATAATTGTTGTTTGCTGGATGGACAATTCAGTAGTAACGATCGTCAGCACCATTCACGACGTAGAGCCAATGTCATGTGCAGACAGCTACTCTCGTGTTCAGAATAAGCAAATCAAGGTGGTCAGCAAAAAACAATGTTGCTCAGTACAAGTTTTATGGGAGGTACGGACCATATGGATGCAAATGTAGGCGCCCAAACGATTGTAATCCGTGGCAAAAAGTGGTGGTGGCCGAATTTCACTTGACTTTGTGATGTACCTCTCAGCAACGCTTGGGCGCAAATTCGTAGCACAGGGTTCAACATCCCGCAGGTGGAGTTCCGCAGGCAAATTGCACAAAGCTACCTGATGCGATGGGACAATAAGCATGGAGGACGTGGTCAACGCAGAATCCCAAAGACTGGTGATGTCCTGACTGGTACACGGTATGACCAAGTGGCCCACTTTGTTGCACCAATACCTAATGGCAAGAGGTGGAGGTGTGCGTGAGATAATTGCAACAGCGCAGTGCACACACATTGCACAAAGTATGACGACCGCATGTGTATTCCATTATTTAAACCATATCACACTAAATAAGTGCTCGACTATTCGCTATGTATGTTTTTTGTGATGTTTCATGGCTTGAAATAAATGTTTTGAACTTCGTTTATTTTGATGTAGCGTAAGGGCCCAGTGTGACCTTTTGGTCACGGGCTATAATTGAAAAGCTAATAAGGCTAGAGTAATAATTTTTTGCATGTGAATTAGTAGTATAAAGGTAAGTTAATATATGAGATTTATTTCAATATAGCAAGAAAGAAAGAAACCGGTCTCTAATGTGTTAAAATGGGTATTTCCGTTTTAGTACAATGATTTTTGTCTGCCATGTCCTTTTCATTTTGTTCAGTATTAATGAACATGTCGGGCATGTCATATACTATAATATAAATTCAGGTTTATAAGTAAGATCTTTTTTTGTATGGCTGTCAATCAAATAACCTTAGGATTTCGTTCTATATTTTAGGTATTTTGCGTGTTATTGCTTTTGCAATTACCAGTGAATTTCCCTTTCTTTAGTTGTCATGAATATATGATATACGTCGTCGAGTGTTGTGCAATATCTCAGTGAGTCTATCAGAAGCTCTCAGTGCCCATATCAGAAGTGCTTCTACGCTTTGAATTTTAAGGAATTATATAAAACTCTTTTATATGTGTGTACATGACAAGGCCTTCGCGTTTTCTGGATTTTTTGTTTTTTTCACTGTCTGTGAACTTTTGTGTTGTTTAGTAGCCATGTACATGGTCATGCCTTTTTCACTTTTATTTTCTCAGGGTGTGCCATACCGAGTTATGCAAAAATATTTGTTTTCGGACACTGAAGTCAATAAAACGAGGCCAACGATCTGTTTTGTTGGAAGTGGAAATTATATCCGTTCTGGCATATGTTGGCATACTCAAAGTATGGACAAGACTGCGTGCGTGCTAACCCATGAAGACTCCACGGCGCACCACTCGCCTTTTCTCAAGCTAAGCCTGGGGTACCACACACGCGCGATAAAAAAAAAGATACGCGTCGCCGACAGGCAAAAAGAAAGCAAAAGTAAAGGCGCGCGGGGCATGGCAAGGGTGGAGAGGGAGCGGTGCGGGTGGGCATAATTAAAAGAAAACGAAAAAAACAAACGCTAGGGAGAGGAGGCGCCGCGCGGCTGCTGTTCCTGTTGCCATGACAACGTAAACAATCCCGTGCGCCGCCAATTTGCTGAAGGATCGCCCTCCTGTTAGGGCCGTAACTGGCGCTAGCGTCGAAAGAGCGTCTGCTTCAAAAGAGTCAATGGCAGTCTTACGGGGACTCAGTCCAGGGACTGCTCACGGCAGCAGGCGGAAGCATGCGGAACACTAATCCATTCATCTTCCTTGTGCAGATAAGAAAGAATTACGCAAAATGTTTTCGTACTAATGACATGTTGCTCTTGGCGCTGCCATGCCGACGGCTTCGTTCCGTGTCACGTGCTGTCACATTTTCCATGAGGAAATTGCTATTGCTGGGGGGAGACATTGAATCGAACCCTGGCCCTATGTACGATATGACGCAAACTTCCCAAGAGCTCAAGGATATTGCAGGTGATATCAAATATATAAAAGAGAACCGATTGGTGGATATCGATTAGAAATTAGATGCATTAGCACACCTAGAGGACAGAGTAGCGTCCTACCAAGATCACATTGGCCGCATGAGTGCTACAATTCAGACACTTGAGGCAAGGATAGATGACCTGGAGAATCATAGCAGAAGGTCAAATCTCATAATTTATGGCATTCCGGAAGGTGTCGAGGGAAGAAGGGAGTCACTGGAAAAGTTCGTGAACAAAGAAATTATCCAAGGCATTCTAGAACTCGATCCTATACCTATTGAGCGCATTCATAGGCTAGGCAAGCAGACAGATGACAACACGCGACTGGTTATTCTAAAACTTGCGAACACAAGAAACAAAACTGCAATAATAAAAAGACGATCTAAACTGAAGAGTAAAGATTATTCAATCGGTGAGGACTTTTCTAGAAGAGTGCGTAAAATTTGGAAGAAACTGTGGGCAAGCGCGAAGGAAAATCATGATAACAAAGAAATAGTTTCTCTAGCATTTAATAAGCTATACATTAATTATATGGCCTACCTTTGCGACAGCGAAAAAAATTAGAAGTTGCCGCTTTAGAAAACGATGACTCGATAGCAAACCGGCGAATTACGCGAATGCAGACACAGTTGCAGAACTGCACTCCTTTGTAACTTCGGCTTCTTTGTGGGATACGTTAAGCGCGTTAGGGAAAAATAATGCATCAAAATACGACGTAACATTAACCTCATTACGGAAAAATATTGTAGTAAAACGTAATAAACAATGCTTAAGAATTGTCAATATTAATGCACGTAGTGTTACGAACAAAAAAGATTTATTTGAGATTAAATTATTGGAGTATGATCCGCACATAAGTCCTCACTGAAACTAGGTGACAAAATAACATAAGCGATGACTTGGTATTTCCCTCTCATTATGAGGTTGTTGTCAAAGACAGGCCTACAAGGGGCGGTGGCGTAACAGTGGTCCTGAAAGGCGCTATTGATTGTGTTCTCGTTCACGACGCCCCAGATCTCGAATGAGTTTGCATCAAATTATCTTGCTGAGGTCATTATTTTATACTTTATGCATTCTATAGGCCACCGGGCGCTTCGCTTGACTACTTAATTCAACTAGACAGCCACGTGTACCAATTACAAAATAGGAAGGTTTTTTTTGGTTGGAGACCTTAACCTGCCAAGTGTGAACTGTGATCATTGCCGAAGATGTAACAAATCTAACAGCACCGCGGATATCATGTTTCATATCACGCTCACGCATGATTTCATTGAAATAGTCAGGGAATCCATTTTTTGCAAGGCTGTTCATCCTCTGTATTGGACCTGGCCTTCATAAACCGTGATTATCCTGTGCATACCACATAACATATTTAGCGAGGAAGACCTTTCAGATCATGGCCTAGTTAGTGTTACACTACCACTTGCCAGGAATGCTTCTCGTAACGAAAAAGTGAGCCACTCGCGCTCTTTTAAAGATCATTCTCGGGCCGCTGATACTTTAATTTCACATTACATGGAAACAGGTTCATCCGATTTTGATGGAAGCAATGAGGTCAGCGACTAGTGGGCGCTCTTCACTCAGATGTGCCTATATTGCATAAATGCCTTCGTGCCAACAAAGCGCAAAAAAGTGCATAAACGCACTCATTGTATGACGCGCAAGATTATTCATCTTAAACGAAAAATAAAGCGTACAAAAAAGGTTAACTGCCACTCTTGCCTTATCGAAACGCTGAAAAAGGAACTCGAATTTGCGGTGCATGAATCAAAAGACCACTACCTTAACACGACGTTGGCGAGTTTTTTGAAATGTGACCCCAGTAAGTTTTGAAATTACATGAGCGAGGGCAAAAAATATGTTACACAAATAGCGGTTGATGGGAACATAGTTACAGGTTCGGAGGTTATTGCGCAGAAATTCAATGACTATTTCCAGTTTATTCTCTGAATCAAATTTAACAGTGACGAGAAACACGCCGCATTTTCAAGCATCACACCAACTTTATTAGTTACAAAGGTGTGTTCTCTCTGCTTCTGGAATTGAAGACTAAACAATGACCTGGGACTGAGAATTTACCGAATGTCTTTCTTCGGCTCTACGCTGAAATCATTGCGAAGTATCTTGTTCTGCGCTTTCGTAAATCCCTGTTGTCATCGAAACATCTATCGGACTGGAAGATCGCTGGAGTTGAGTAGAGACCACCCGCTGAGAAGACGTCAGGGCCCGCGTCACGGCGCCATTTAGTCATGGTGTCGTTCTGCAGGCGACTACATGAAGTTGTCTCTCTCTCTCTCTCTCTCTCGAATAATTTCCGTCTTTAAGAAAGGTGACCGCTTAATAATACAAAACTGCCATCTTATATCTTTAACCTCTGCATGCTGTGAAATGCTGGAGCATATCCATCCAATATACATAACTGAGTTCCCTGAACAACACTCCGTAATAAGAAACTTTCAGCACGGTTTTCGAAAAAGCTAATCGACAGTGACACAATTAGTTACATTATTATAGTTACATTATAGTTAATTTTTTTTCCTCGCTTTTAGACTGTCAAATAACAGTAGGACAAGAGAATTCATGGGACGACCGGCTAGAAAAGCCAAGGAGGAAGGTGGGGACCTCGTCCAGTGTGAGAGGTGTGAACGATGGTGTTATTTGGATGAAACGACATTCAAAACCGTGGCGGAGGCGGAAGGGAACGGCTTCGTGTGCAGGCTGTGTAAGGTGATTGAGAATTTGGAGAAGCAGCTAAAGAGTGAAATGGCGAGGACAAATGAGGAACTTGAGAAAGAAAAAACGAAACGCGCAGAGTTTGAGGAAAGGGTCGAGAGGGAGTGGGCCTCAGAAATGGAGGCTGTAGAACGGAAATGGAGTGAGGAGCGAGAGAAAAGGCCGCAATTGGAAAAACAATTGAAAGAGATGACAGAGAGAGAAGCTGAGAGGGAAGCACAGCAGGAACTGAAGGAAAAGGAAGCAGGAGGATCACCCAGTGGAGTGGAATTGGGGGCGGACACGTTAACGTGGGGACCGCGGGAGACACAGGTACAGAGAGATGAGACGGCAGGAGGCAGAGAAGGCGAGGAGGCAGGGAAGACCCAGCCGACAGAGACAGGAGGGAGACAAGATTTGCTTGAAGACAGAAAGGTCTGGGTCGTTGGAAGCTCCAACGTATCGCGAATGCAAACAGCACTCCTCAGAACAGTGCAGTATGACAGACGAGTGAAGGTCGAATGCATGCCGGGGGCTCGATTCGAAGCTGTGGCGGAGAGAGCCAAAAGCAAACTGAGTGAAAACAGAGAGGGAAGAAACCTGGTAATTTTGCACGCCGGGGTGAATGACGTCCTGCAGAATAGGGGGCGAATGCTGGGCAGGCAGATTCAAGAGGGAGTGGCGAAATTAAGGGCGACCTCTGAGGCGGTGCACATTGCCCTGTGTACGGTCCCGGAGGTCAGGGGACAGGGCCCTTTCATTGAAGAGCAGGTAGTGGCGGCAAATGTAGTGATTAGGGAGTTGGGGCGAGCCCTCAGGTGTGATGTGGTGGAGGTGAACAGAATGATTGGGGGGAAAAACTTCCCCCCTTTCGGCCCGGATGGCATTCACTACACTACACCAGCGGGATGGCAGGTAGGAACGAGGGTGGGTCGTAGGGCTCAGGCTTTTTTGCAGGCACGCAGGGGGACCCTGCAAGCCAAAACGTAAAAGACGAAGGACAGGGGAGGGGAGGCAGGACAGGAGCACGGAGGAGGAAGAGGAAGAAGACGGCAGTAAATGTGGGGTTCATCAACATGCAGGGGGGAAGAAATCGCATTAAGTGGGACGAATTAGAAGAACAGTTACAAACGGAAAACTTTCAGGTATATGGAGTTGCCGAAACCCATTTAAGAGATGAGGAAGAGCCACCATTCGTTGCGGGATACACCTGGGTTGGGTGCAATAGAAAAAGGAAAGAACGCAGAGGAGGAGGCCTTGGGGCGCTGGTGAAGGGACAGGACTGGGAAAGGGTAAGGGAGAGCTGCAGTGAGCACATGTGGCTCAAGGGCACCGTAGGGAATGTTGAGACAATCCTGGGAGTTGTGTATCTAAAAACGGGGAATGAGTCGAAAGAGGAGAATGCAAAACATTTCAAATGTATGGCCAAGGACATCAGGGAGTTAGCTATGAAACGGGAGATAATCATCCTAGGGGACATGAATGCACATTTGGAATACTTTGACGGGGCGACAGATGCAACTGGGCAGATGTTAGTAGATTTTTGTGAGGCTCATGATTTGGTGATAGTTAATACTGAAATTAAATGCGACGGGAAAATAACATGGGAAAGAAATAATACCCACTCGACAATCGACTACTGCCTAATGTCCCACAAGCTGTATGAACGGATGGGATGGATGGAAATTGATGAGGAAGGTACAAAAAGCCTGGGGAGTGATCACAAACGAATCAAAATCAGTTTTGGAAGGACAGTACCACTGGTAGAAACTAAAGAAAGGAAAGGTATGAGCAAATTGAATGACAGGCAGCTACAAGAAGTGGCGAAAAACATTGAAAGCATGGTATCCAAGCAACCGCAAAGGGCATGGACATACGACGAGTTAATAGGTATCTTTAAACTAGAGCTAGAGAAGGGACAGATTAGGAAACTAGGAAGTAAACAGGGAAAATATAAACCGAAAAGCTGGTGGGACCGAGAAGTTAAGGAGGCCATAGAGCAACGCAAGGAAGCGTGCAGAAAACACAGAGCAGCGAAGAAAAGGGGAGCCACACCAGAAGAGGTGGAGACAAAATGGGAGGATGACCTTGCAAAGAAAAGAGAAGCATTAGCATTAATTCAAGCCAAGATAGCAAAAGTTGGGGTACAGTGGATGTTAGAGATACGAAAAAAAGACAGAAATGCCTCTAAGAAATTTTGGGAACACATAAGGCAACAGAGTAAGAAGACAGAGGTGGTTCAGCACTCACTGACCACACCAGAAGGAACAAAGGTAGAGGGAGAGGAAGCTCAGGAATATATTAGGTTAACAATAGAGGCAACATTTGCAGAGCCAGTGGGTAGCGAAATGGGGAACAATGACAACAGCAGGACAGAATTAGAGGAAGAGTACAGAAGGATGACAAGTAAGGAATGGGGCAGAATTGAACACAAGGTCCCCGTGGGAACAGCGACAGGACCTGATGGCATACCTATGAAATTGATAAGCATATTAGGCCAGAAAAGTAAATTAATATTACGACAACTTATTGAACAAATAGTAGTAGGGGGAGAAGTTCCACAGGACTGGAAATCAAGCAGAATGATATTAGTGTACAAAGGTAAGGGAAGCAAGGACAACATTAAATCCTACAGGCCAATAACTATCACATCAGTCATATACAGAGTAGCAATGCAGATGGTGAAAAAGAGAATGGAGGAATGGGCAGAACGTGAAGAGATCTTGGGAGAACTGCAGAATGGATTTAGAAGGAACAGACGGCTAGATGATAATTTATTTGTTATAACACAGTGCATAGAGATAGCGACAGCCAGGCAGAAACCGCTATGGATAGCTTTTTAGACATTAGAGGAGCCTATGATAATGTAAACCCAGAAAAGTTAAGGAGCCAGTTGAGGGAATATGGTCTAGATAGAAAGATGATTGAGTTCCTACAACAAGTTTATACAGATAATGAGGTAGAGATAACATGGGAGGGGGAAACTACAAAGCCAGCTAAAATAAGAAGAGGTCTCAGGCAGGGCTGTCCATTGTCGCCTCTGCTGTTTATGATTTACATGAGCCAAATCGAAAAGAGACTAGAACAGAGCGCAATAGGAACTGACATAAGCTATATGCTGGAAGGGCAGAAGGTAGCACAAGTACTAGCCGGACTGATGTATGCAGATGATATTGTACTGCTTGCTGACACCTGAGTAGAGCTACAGGAACTAATGAACATATGTGGAGAGGAGGGAGAAAAATTGGGACTGCAATTCAGTAGAGAGAAGTCTGGGATAATAGTATACAATGAAGAAAGGGGGGAACCATTGGAAATACAAAGCACTAAGATTGATCATGTTGAAAAATACAAGTATTTGGGCATATGGCTAAACGAGGGCAAAAAGTACTTGGAAGAACAGGAAAAAATTATGATTGAAAAAGCGAAAAGGAACTCGGCTGTAATGAAACATAAGGCTCTTTGGAACTATAATAGGTACGAGGTGGTTAGGGGCGTATGGAAAGGGGTTATGGTACCTGGCCTCACATTCGGAAATTCAGTACTGTGCATGAAATCGGAAGTTCAGGCATGCATGGAAACGAGACAGAGAAGTGTAGGCAGGTTGGCCTTAGGAGCACACGGGAACACCCCTAATGAGGGAGTGCAGGGGGACATGGGATGGACGTCATTCGGAGGTAGAGAGGCAATAAGTAAACTAAAATTTGAACAGAGACTCTCAGCACTGGAGGAAAAAAGGTGGGCAGGAAAAGTATACAAATATCTGTACATGAAAAGTTTGAACACAAAGTGGACACTCAGAACTAGGAAGCTGAGGAATAGATACCTACAGCCGAGGGAGGGGGTCCAACGTGGTTCTAGTGTGGGAAAGGAGGTGAAGGAGACGGAAAGAAAAATGTGGGAAGAAAGAATGCTCGGAAAGCCAGCGCTATCAATGTATAGGTCACAAAAACAGGAGATTAAGAGAGAGCTCTTATTTGATAACTCGCGGGGCAGCTCACTATTATTCGAAGCTAGGACAGGGGTTTTGAGAACGAAAACATACAGGGCTAAATTTGAAGACGTGGACCTTCGGTGCACAGCATACGGAACCGAAATGGAGACCACTGAGCATAAAGTGCTGAGATGCACAGACCTTCGCCCAACCCTGGCAGAGGGAACAGTGGAAGATATGGAAGGGGCATTAGGTTTTCCCGGGGAACGAGGGCAAATAGACGTGAAAAGAGTGGCAGTAACGAAGGGGAGGCTAGAGGATTGGTGGAGGAAGTCAAGGGATAGATAATACTATAAAACGGGGAGATAATGTTTCCTCTACTGTGTTAGATAGTTATTTTGGGGGGAGAAGGGGAGTGAAAACTAGGTTAAGGAAAAGAGGATATAAAGAAAGGGGAAAAAGAATAATAATAATAAAATCGGAAGGTGAGCAAAAGGCTAGGTGGCGCCAGCCGCCGCCCGTTACAAAGGGTATAGCCGCCATCCATCCATCCATCCATCCATCCATAGTCCATACTTTTGCAACTTTAGATAATAATGGTCAAATTGATGCCGTATTTTTGGATTTTAGCTAATCGTTTGATAGTATTGTGATTTAAAACTAATGCAAAAATTAAAGAAATTACCTTCCCTATATTTTGATTTTCTGGATTGCCGAATATCTAACCATAAGAGTGCCGTTTGTTCCAGATGATGTCAACGACTCGAATTGTCTTCCAGTCACCTCAGGAATGCCCCAGGCAATTGCCCTGGTGTCATTGCTAGTTCAGCTGTGTATTAATGATATTGTTACCGTCATTACACCAGGAACACAAATTCGATTGTTTGCAGATGACTGTTTGTTATTTCGTCAAATTACGTGCGCGTGCGTAACGGAACTCATAAAATGAATCCGTTAAACCATACTTATCAACTAGGCTCATCAAGACTAACGCAGGTTCATAGTTACAAATATTTAGGTGTAACGATAAATAACATTCTTACCTGGACATTGCATATAGAAAACATAAGTTCGCCTGCATTCCGTAAGCTATGTTTTCTAAAGCATAAGCTTAGAAATGCCCCCTTTCTCCCAAACATTTAACTCCTAACAAATTACAGCTTCATCCGACCGAAACTAGCATATGCATCTATAGTGCAAGACCCTTTTCCTAAAGAAACCACTAAACTTGAGAGAATCAAAATAAAGGCTGCCAGATTTATTTATTGAAAATTTAAAACAACGGATTCTCCTACCGATCTTATGGCGACAAACAATATTGAAACACTTGAAGATCGAAGAAGTAAATCTCGCCTTTACTTCCTTGAATTGCCACTGAATTGTAAACTCGCAATAGACTCCTCGTTATACTTGTCTGCTGTATCCACCCGACATACCCGACACCATCACACGCAGTCACTAACGCCATATTTTGCAAAAGCTAACTGCTCTAAATTTTCCTTTTTCCCACGTACCACCGCTGAATGGAACTATCTTACAACTTCGCGGTAACTTTAATAACACCTTTTCTTTCCCGCCATCTGCACTGTCTTGAGTTCCGTATTCGTATTCCTGTTGGGCAGTTACTATGTTGTGCCTTTCCTGCTTGGACCCTGTTGTGGTCTGCAGTATGTAGTAAATAAAAAAAAGGATTTGTAATTATGTCTATGATAGGCGATTCTAGCAACCTGCGCATTTTTGTAACCAGTTCGTTTTTTTACGGTAATTTGAGGCTAGTTCCTGTCGTTCAGAGCCCCTAAAATTGCTATGAAATAAGTACCTCTATCAAGAATACAGCTTTTTAATGTGCGAGTGAGAGAGTGTTCTAAGAATACACTGGGCTGACACTTTGGCGGGACGCAATGTGCGAGAATAGCTGATGTTTATCGGGCACAACCCTATGAAAGCAACGAGGTGTCTCACAGCGCTGGCCGTATTACGGAGCACCCCCATCTGCGCATGAGGCGTCGCACGTCAATGATGCACAAGAAGAGATGGAAGGAAAGCCGTTAGCGTATGTAACCGGAAGGGCACTCCCCGTTTAGCTAAGACCACCCTTTGCATCCCGTGTTCGTAGAAGGTAATTGTGTGGTATACAGACCGCTACTCAGTGGGAGTGCTAAGCCGTGTGCGCACAAAGCTCATCCCAGTAGTGGGGGCGGTACTCGGTTGGAATGGTGCCCTGGAATTTCTGCCGAGCCAAGTGAGCAGAGCGTTAGAGCTCATTTGTTTGTTTGCAGCCACTTACCGACTTACAGATTGGAACCACAAATTTATTTGTTTTGCAGCCAAACGCACTGCACGTCTGTCACCTTTTATTTATTTTGTTTATTTATACCAATACCTTCAATGTCAAAAGATGTTCCAGAGGGGAATGGCGAAAGAAAACAACTACGGGCGAAACAATGAAATCTTCCTTACCTCAGTAAGGAAGTCTTCATTGCGGTGAGGCCACCTTATGGCACTCCGAAAGCTTCCTTATTAAGTCGCCCTCAGTGAAGGTTTCCTTGGTGCTTCTTCAGCGTAAGGCAGCTCCGAAGCTACCTTCATGCGTCCTTACGCCGTTCCTAGCCCTGAACAGGTGCTTCACCTCACTGCTTAGCCACGTGACGTTTGGTTGCGCATGCACGCTGTTACCCGCTGCGGAGAAGGGCGAGCACGGTACGTCTTGCTAGGCATGTTCATTTCAGTCGCACGTTCAGCAGGACTAGCTTTCCTAGGCGTTACTAGGCGTTGCATGACGCCGTAGTGCCAGCGTTTCTGGAGCCCACCAAGTTTTGCGCTAAAATGTGTTACTTTTTTTACGTTTAGCAAACAAAACTAGAAGAAAGCATGCACGCGTCTCTATATCAACACTTTAATTTAAATATCATGCGACGATACATCTTTTTATTGAATAATGGTGTTCATGCAAAGCTTTTAACATATCCTCTCGAACGCAGGCATGTGCCAACCGTTCCTTACGTGAGGACGGGCGAAGGGAGCTTTCAGAACGCGCTTGCTTCCTCCATTGTTTGGGCCTACACGTCATAAGAGTTTAGTGCATACATTAATCGTCGCCAGCATGTTTAAATGCGAAGACGTTGGAAGATGATGACGCAGGTTGCTAACTAAGTCAATGTTTTGGCTCTATGCGGGATGACTGAATCACAGAGCAAGTTGGAGCGACGAAAAGGGACGTAAATTTATCGCGGAGGTTAGTACGACATGAAAGATAAGTTGACTCACTAAGAAGTTCATTTTTGAGATGTGTGTTATGAAAAAACTTGCGGAACATTCATAAACGCAACCTATCCTGGGCAAAGAGAAGTAGGGAAGATGCAAAGTGAATTGCATTGAGTTATACACTGGAATAAGGTATATGATTTGACAAAATGAAACGTGCACTACGGTTGGGCACCAAATGTAGTTCATCTTTGAGACATTCTTGGCTAAGATCCCACATAGCGCAGGCCTATTCAAGCTCAGGCCTTACAAGCATCTTATATAATCGTAATTTAAGAGGCGATGCTGCTCTTGTTCGAGACCTTTACAGCTTCATACTGTGCGCGGAAGTTGCTGCGTTTTAAGTTTAAAGGCGCTGTTGTGTTCTCACTGACGCAGCATTAGGATTTTCTGATAGCGAAGAAGCAGCGGCTGCACTTATTTCTTGCAGTACTTGGTAGTTGTTAAGCGGTGCTTTCTTTGTATAAGTTGAGTTGGGATTGTTGCAGAAAGTTGATGCGGATCCAAATTTACAGCGATAAGGTTGGTAAGGTCATGGTGAATACTCAGTCAGATCGGCTGGGATAGGTCTTATGGTGGAGCACGAATCACAAGGCCACTTTAGATGCGAAGCCTGTTACTCTTGTTGCCATCCTGGGTCAAAAGACATGTGGTATTCATTCCGCGTGGAGGAATGAGGGACACTGGGTCAGACATCCAGGAGGTTTGAAACGCACGCATTTCTAATACTTCTTGTACAAGAGTTTTACAAGGAGTACAAAAAAAATTCAGAAGTTATGATCAAGTTCCTGCTGCCGATCTCTCCAAGCGTCCGTCTGTCGTTTTTTAACACCTGCGTTGTCATGATCCGGCTGCCGTCGCCCTATCCGACGTGAGGACACGGGTTACGTCATGCTCCGGCAATCCTGAAGTTGATAAATCTTTCCCTCTCAAGAGAGCTACGCACATCCCTGTGCACTAACAAGGGAGAGGGGACACACGGACCCTTTCTGCCTCGAGGATTAAGCAGCTTGGGCGGATGACCGGTAATGTGAAGGAATGTCCCCTCCTGGCATAGCCACTCCTGGCTGAACTTGTGTTGACAGATCCTCGCATCGCAGAATCATCCAATTTGAGGACCATTTCGATAAAGTTGTCGGTCCATTCACCATTATCGCGTTCTCCGTGACCGGCTGTTGTAGTGGGGTAAACGGCCGTGCACAACACTCTCCACTCGAAATATGTCCTGATCACCTCCCCTATTCCGTTGCTGGCAGCGCCCGGCTACATGGCAAGCTGCGATGTCTGATTATTTATGCAAAAGCAATCTATGTTCCACGAGGAACAAAAGCCGGTGTTGTCCGCAAGAGTGATAACGAAAACATCATCATTGTCGTCACCAGCCTCTTGTTTGTCGTCAGTAGTAATGCGAAACTAAAGTTAGACCAAGTTAGGCTAAAGGGACTTAAGGTGCAGTAAAGAGACTAAAGCAGAAGTAAACTGAATGAAGGTGAATTAAAGTAGATTAAGGTCGATCAAAGTGGATTATGTTTGGAATAAATTACAGCAATGCAGATTAAGGTGGATGAGGGTTGGTAGAAATTATAGCATGGTTGATTAGAGTTGTGAAATACACGTGACAATAAATGACATCACGTATGATGCACGTAAGCAATTATTTAGAGAAGTAATGCTTTCGCATTCCAATACCATGAGGGTACTTGAGTTATTGTCAATTTTTTCTAGCGCTTTGCTCACGCTGCTTGAAGTATTGCTTAATTCCACTCATTCTACATGAGTGGAATCAAGCAATTAAACTCTGATAAGCCTATATATTCCGCCATCTTCGGCATTTACTAACTTTGTACCCTTTGTCGCGCAGCTGACCATAAATTGCTTCAGAGGATGTTGCATCATCAGGATTATCGTGCTAACTTTGTACCCTTTGTCGCGCAGCTGACCATAAATTGCTTCAGAGAATGTTGCATCATCAGGATTATCGTGAAGTAATAGTGAACTTCTGTTGCCCGAGCTGTCAAGTAGCAGCATCTCATCGATGCAGCACAATGTGCGAAGCACGAAAACATCCGCGCAAGGCCTTTGATGTGATGGCTCGTCAATGCGTAATGGACCAGGCAAAGCCCCTTAAAAACGTTCTTGATCGAGAGAAGACATGTATTTATCGCTGCCGGTACCTTGATTTTGGGCTACATTCCATATTTGATTTGAACCAACAAAGGTGCTAATGTCTTCCTCTGGGACTAGCCTATTGCGGCTCTGATATGCATTAATGAAGCTATTGTACAAACTCGCTTACCCCTTGGTACTTATACGATGCAAAACTACGACAGCAGGAACTTCGACGAGTGCCAACCATGGAGAGTCTGACGAATGTGAGACCAGCTTCATGAGAAAAAAGGACGGGGCCCATGAATGAAGTCAGTGAGTTTATGTTTCAATTCGAGCTCCCAACGTTTTCAATCACCCCTCAGCGCCTGCATAACATACCGACGAGCTCACCAAGGGGACTAATGCGCTTCAGGCTTAAATGACCGGCGAAGAGATCGCTACCGGTTACGACTGACGTAATAATCCTGCGGACACCCGCAAGGTGGAGAGGAGTAATTAATAAAGGGGAAATGGACATGCACACATACGTAGCAAATTGATCCAAAGAAACCCGTACGGGTTTGTAGAAAGAAATGCGTCACAGTTGAGGAAGATTTTGAGGTGGTCCGGGACTCAAACCCCGCACCACAGCCTTTCTGGGGCAGCTGCTCTACGATCTGAACTAACCAGGCGGCTAGGAGGCGGTAGGGCAAAGTAGAATTTTAACTGCATGCTGGAATACGAGGACAAGGCTGCAGGATCCAAATGATTGTTGCAGTATCATATAGAATTACTCGCACCCGCCGCACCAACTACCAGAAACCCTGCAAGTACGTCAGCCCAGTCAGAATCTCAGGCTCTACGGAATGCAGTGCCCAAAAGAGAGGCTCTCAGTCAGTTTGGACATTGGCTACCAAATCTCCGTTCGCAGAAATTTCACGGCTCCCCCGCGTTGTGGCTACCATATTGTCACATGGTAGTGACGGTGAAGAAGGCAGCAAAGCTGTGAATGATGAAAGTCGCGTTTTATTGGGCGAATCCGTGCCCTCAAAAGGAAGTTACGCTCAAATAACAACGATAGTGGTGAACACAGTCGGCGATCGTCGAAAGTCTGATCTGTCGGTCAAGCGCGTTGCCTTTTATACACGAATCATCGAAGGTTCGAGAGTAATCAATGGTGCCCACGTGTCTTCCAGAAAGTTGCACACAATTCGCGTCTGTTGAAGCATGCTGTGCTTCGACACAGCACGCTAAACCGCTTATGTTCTTCATGCAGGTTAGTAAATCATAGTCTTTTTACAAAGCGTTCAAGGCCCACATTGCTGCCTTTCTATTGTTGTTCAGTGTTGCGATGTCGTTCTCTCTTCATTGTTGCTGACGGGTTACATCGAAACGAACCCTGGACCTGGTAGCCAAGCCGTACTAAAAGAACTTAAGAGCCTATCCGCACGTCAATTCTAACTGATCACCGAGATTGAAGACCTCAAGTGACAAAGCAATGTCTGATCTGAGCGTGCGCACTACTGACCAGGAGACCTAATACCAAAACCAGCCCCCTTGCGTTCAGACATAGAAAGCGTGAAGAGTGATGCTGCCCGCGCAGCACACACAATACAGAGGCTGGAAGCACGTCCTGATGATGCCGAGAACCATTCTCGGCGCCACAATCTAATTTTTTATGGTATTGATGAGTCTTCAGGGTCAGAGTCGTTCGCGCAATTGGAGGATGTAATCATTGACCACTGTCGCCAACATATGAGGATCACGCTTGACCCAAAAGAAAACGAGCGCGCGCACCGCTTGGGCAATCATGCAGCTAATCATAACCGCCCGATAATAGTCAAATTCAGCTTTCATAAAACAAAAGTTTTTGTTGTTTCTAACGGCCGTACATTTATAGGAACAAACTTCAGCGTTGGCGAGGATTTCACACGTCTTGTTCAATTGGCCCGCAGACACCTTGTTTCATTCTCAAAAAGCAAATCGGCACCTAACTCCCTGCGCTTTAAAGCGCTGTTTATGGTTAATAAGCGCTATGTTTTTGATGAACGCACACAGAGTGTGAAAGAATTGCAATAGCGGCCAACTGGACGCGGGAAACCTGCCGTGGTTGCTCAGTGGCTATGGTGTTGTGCTGCTGAGCACGAGGTCGCGGGATCGAATCCCGACCACGGCGACCGCATTTCAATGGAGGCGAAATGCGAAAACACCCATGTACTTAGATTTAGGTGCACGTTAATGAACCCCCAGGTGGTCGAAATTTCTTGAGTCCTCCAATACGGCGTGCCTCATAATCAGAAAGTGGTTTTGACACGTAAAACCCCATAATTTAATTTTAATTTCCGACGCGGGAGAGTCCCTTGGCCTACGGTATTCATACGAGCTAACCTTTACTTTTCCGTAATATTTGCCAACGCACGCAGTTTCCTCCCTAAACGCGATGTTCTGTCTAACCTAGTGTTGTCGTCTAACAGTAATTTGTTGATAATAACTGAAACCTGCCTGACTGACGATATTACCTATACCGAGGTTCTTGCTGACTAGTCGAATTTATGCCTTTACCGGAAAGACCGCGAAATCTCACGAGGTGGTGGTGTGCTAATCGCCGCGCATCACCATTTATCGTGCTTTCTTGCAACCATTGAGACTGACTTGGAATTAACATGGCTAATCTGCCGCGCTTCGCCGCAGACTATTCTCTTGGGCGTTTGTTACGCACCGCGACATAACACTCCTGATTTTTCGCATAACCGTAATATCATCTTGAGCGAACTTAGTGAAAAAATGCTAACGCAGAGACCCTGCTTTTGGGTGACTTTTATTTGCCGCAAATCAACTGGACTAAAAATATTGCTGTAATAATAGGCAACGAAGCTGCTAAAGAATTTGTTAATGTGTGTCTTAATTTTCGTCTATCTCAACTTGTGCTAGAGCCTACGCGGGTTACAAAAACACGTTTAATCTACTTGACTAAACAGCCACCCTGATAGTCTATCATCCACAACTTACTTCCTTGAGGTAAGTGATCATAATATAATCGTTGCCACGTTCACCTTTCAGACCATGCGACAAAAACAATCCAACAAAACTATATGCCTCTATGATAAAGGGAACTACGAAGCCATTAATTACGAGTTGCGAGAAAACTGAACACTATGTAAAAACAAAATGAATGAACTCGTAAACAAACATATACCGAGAATAACCATGCACTCCAATCTAAATAAATCACGGTTCACCAGAGCTCCACAAAAGCTTGAAAATTAAAACAAACGTCGCTTCCGGCTAGCCACGCATCTTGGAATCATCGAGGGATGGTCAAAATATTACATGACAGAGAACGCCTACCTGAGTGCCCTTCGCACTGCTAAAAAAACTTTTTATAACGTCGACCTACCCCCAGCTACTTACTATAAATCCTGAGCAATTCTGGCGCATTTTAAATCCCTAAGAAGCTCGTACTATCAGCGTGACGAATGCAGCAGGCGACGCCGCCACGGACGCCGAATGCGCTGATATATTCAACACAGCATTTTTTTCCGTGTTTACAAAAGAAACTGCCACTCCACACTTTCCACTACCTACTAAGATAACATCGCATATGCCACCCATTGTATTTTCGAAAGATCGTATATTATCAATCATTGAAATAAATTATGTACTTCTTCTGGTGTAGACAAAATTAACTCAAAGATTTTGATAAATACTAAACATATACGCGCGGCATGTTTCACTCTGTTGTTCTCGCAATCATTGTCTACAGGTGCTTTACCGGATGATTGGAAAGTGCTGAAGGTCTTGCCAGTATTCAAAGCAGGTAACAAAGACTCCCCCTTACACTACCGCCCCATTTCGTTAACTAGTGTTCCATGCGAAATCATGGAACATGCCATATATTCGCATATCATGAACTTTTTAGACTCGCTAAACTTCTTTCATCCTTCTCAACATGGTTTTTGTAAAGGGCTTTCATGTGAAACACAACTAGCTATCTTCCTTAATGTTCTCCACTTTCATCTTGATAAGAACGTTCAAACCGATGCTATCTTTCTAGGCTACTCTAAAGCTTTTGATAGTGCTTCATAACCGCTTGCTACTAAAATTACCCAGATCTAACTTGGATCCTCGCGTAGTACAATAGATAAAAGAATTCCTTACTAATCGTTCCCAGTTCGTCCTTGTCAATAACGTCTCCTCCGAAGCCCTCCCTGTCACTACAGGTGTCCCTCAAGGCTCAGTCCTGAGACCGCTTCTTTTGCTAATATACATTAACGATCTTCCGCGGCATGTATCGTGTCCTATTCACATGTTCGCTGACGACTGTGTCATTTATCGTGCTGTGACTAACATCTCTCACAAAGCATCTCTCCAGAATGACCCTTATAACGTGCAGGACTGGTGCAACCGTTCTCAAATGGCCTTGAACACTAACAAGGGCAAATTTATTTCGATTTCCTACCGTTGTAATCTTTGTCTCTCTACTTACACAATTGCAAACGTCCCAGTAGAATCAGTTCTAGCCTAAAAGCACTTAGGTGTAACCCTGTCTTACGGCCTTTCCTGGAATGCGCATGCGACTGACGTAATTTCGTCTGCAAATAAGACCCTTGGGTTCATGAGGCGTCACATTCCTCGTGCTCCACAGCACGTCAAACTGCTCGCATACAAATCATTTGTCAGACCACAACTTGAATATGCCGCCGCCATCTGCAATCCTAATCAAACATACATCATCGATGCACTCGAGTCAGTTCAGAATCATGCGACTAGATTCATCCATTCTTCTTATTCTTCATATAACATCAGCATTTCACACTTCGAGACACAATCTAGCTTGACATCTCTTGCTTTTCGGCGTCGCATCACCCCGCTCTCTATTTATCACAAGTTTTTTTACAGCTCAGTAAGCCGCCCACCTTACGTCGCGCCATCACCTTAACCCATGCCAACTTGCACCAGTCATCAACTCCAAGTTTCTCGTCCTCGAACACGAACTGTCACTTTTCATTCATCATTCTTTCCTCGAGTTACCAAGGACTGGAACGACCTAACATTCAATGTCGCTGCCACCACATGTCATTCATAATTTCTAGAAACTATTCAAACTTGTATTTCAATGTAACACCTGCCTTTCCTTGCGTTTCCATGTTAACCACCTCTTATGTAATACGCCGAATGGGGTCTCTAAGGTAGCAAAATGAAATGAAATGAAACCCTCTCAGTCCCAAGCCATGGTACGGGCATCGGAGGTACACATGGCCGGCTTGTCCGGAGAGATAGTAGAGTGGGCGGTGGTAGGGGGCTCGCCACTTCTTCCTAGCGTAACAGTACTGCGCGACCGGTGGGCATGGTGGCGGCGGTGGCGCTGGACGACTGGATTGCGGCGCTACAGGGCCCTGACACAGTAGCGGAGGGGGACCTTGACGGCGGCGACGCCAGCGTAGCTCATCGCTTCCGGCGTGGGCTGCAGTGATTGTGGTTTCACCTCAGGAACTCCTAGCGATTGCTTAACTTTTTCACCGTCACTACCACACATTTAAACTAGAAGTCACGTGGTAATGACGGTGAAGAACGCCGCAAAACTATCAATGATGAAACTAACGTTTTATTGAACGAACCTGTGCCCTCAAAAGCAAGTTACACTCAAGAAAGAACGATAGCGGCGCACCTAGTTGACGATCATCGAATGCCTGATCTGCCGTTCAAGCACGTCGGCTTTTATACCTGGGTCATGATTGAAAGTTCCAGAGTACTCCATGGTGCCCGCGTATCTTCCACAAAGTTCTACACAATTCGCGTAGTACATGCACTCAGATTACAGAAGCTTCGTTGACAAACAGAACCATCGATAACATTTGAGAAGCTTCTGATACATGCGGGAGCGTCCCGAGCTGAGCGGTAACATTTGTTAGACGGTGAAATTCGCCCACACAAAAAGGATAAACAAGTCCACATGTCAATATTCGTGTCTTTTTTGCCACTCCACTAACGAAAACCAGTGTCTAAGCAGCGTTGATCACATTTACTACCTCCGGTCTTTTCCGGATGTTCCTGCAGCGAATGCAATTTTGGAGTGCCGACAAGCGACGCCAGTTATAAAGGCGCAATTGTAATGTTTGAAGAGCCATTTGGAGATACAAAAACTATATAGGAAAAACATCACCTGGACCTTCGGACTCTACAACCGCTTGTCATCGGCGAACGCGGCAGCTCTCAGAAGCCTGCACGACTGCGTTCAAATCAATATTAGGGGTATCAGAACTCTCGAAGTACTGGAATCGTCTCATGCTGGCATGCTATGCGAGGTGCTCGCTAGTTCGATTCCACACAAAATTATGGTCAACTCTGACCAGCGGAGAGTATTTAGTTCGACGAGCACGATTGAGCAGAGATAACCGTTTGAAGAACTTGACCAGTTACTAAAGTACCTTGCGTTAAGGTAGAGAGGATAAGGAACGAATATAAAGCAACATCTTTAAGATAGTGGATATCACCACAGTTCTGGATGTCATATGACTCCTCCTGCAGCTATTAGTCTTCTAGTGTCTAACAAACTCTCACGCCTATTTTGTCAAAAGGGAAACGAAACAATAGAATTTGACGCATCTGTTCACATCGAAGTGAAAAAGCGCCTCTTATTGGCACCTGGGTGCTGCTTCAGATATAGCACACGGGGTTTTCGTGCTAGGGACAGTTGGTGGTAAGTGAGCTGCTCATACTCTCAAGCAAAGCACGCCTCCTCTTTGTAGAGCAGGCATGCTTTGGGAGAATTTTGACCGCGGAGGAATTTTGAACAGCGAAAGCCAGGGATATAGCCGCTTCTTCCACTTCCTCCGGTTAGAAAGCATGGACACAAACGGCCGTAGCTAACTGGCCCTGCCAGCTGATCGCAGAGAGGGCACATTTCAAAACAGTGCTATACTCGGCGTCATCGACCTAGAGCACATCGGTTGAACTGCGGAATTTTCTGTGTAGGGTCTTGAGCCTTTGCCTACCCCGCAGGATGTGATGTATATGGTGCATGTTTTCTTAGTAGTGGTGGCATCTGTTGATTATCGCGTATCTCGTGTGAAATGATGCGGTTGGGGTGAGCGAGAGACGGTGGGGAATTGCCTAAGAAGTCAATAATCTGTCGGCCCTTTTTCGTTTTGGAAAGGCGGCTGTACTGGGAGGTGAGATGGGGTTCCACGAGCTCGTCGGGGTTGTTAAAGGTACCGGTCTGCATTAGTCGTCCTGTGGATGTGCGTAGTGGAAGTCCTAGGGCGACTTTGTAGATTTTACGAGAAAGAGGGTCGACCTGGTCATGTTTCTTTCTGAGAAGATATAAGTATGAGAGTGCGTAAGTTACCCGTGTACATACATATGCTTGTATTAGTCTGAGAAGCTTATTTTCTCGAATGATGCCGTAACGGTTGTACACGCGGCCGAGAAGTCAGAGTATTGTCGACGGTGGATTGGAGTGTCTGGAGGGTGTTCATATTCTGTCAATTTCTCTTAACATGCAGACTGAGAACCCTGTGCTTCTCTACCATGGGCACATGTGTGTTGCCGAGGAGAATGTAGACGTCGGGAGTGCATCTACGGTTACCGGTGTTGATGGAAAGAAGACGGAGTTCCTATTTCTCAGAGAAGCAGACGAAATTATTGCATCCTGCAATGACCTCGATCTTATCGGCGGTGGCTTGCTAGCGTCTTGAATTTCACCCTCTGAGTCACCTGTGACCAGAGGGTGGTGTCATCTGCATCTGCTTAATGAGAGAAATGCTGCTCGGCGATAGTCTTAAGGGAGCGTGCAAAGTAGCAAGGCGAAATTAAAGAGCAGAGGAGATAGCACGGACACCTGAGGGGTGCCAAAGCTCCCAATAATTTAGGTAGGGGATTGCCACGCGCCAACAAATATTGTAGCGGTACGGTTGGAGGGGAACATGGGAACGTAATTGCGGATTTTCTCGACGACCCCAGGAGGTTTAGCCGCATCAGTTTGACGCAGTAATACGAGGATCACATTATTAAAAGCACCATGAAGGTTGAGACCCAATATTGGTTATGTCGTGATTAGGGTTCGGTGTCAAGGTCTCGTGCTCGAAGCGAAGCATAGCTTCCTTGCATAATAGGGAGCGGTGGAATCCCAGTATCTCTGGCGGGAAGAGGTTCTTGTGGTGAATATATATATTAACGTGGTTGAGGATCGTGTTCCAAAGTTTTGCCAATGCATCAGGTGAGTGAGTTTGTTCTGAGGTTGGATGTGTTGAAGGCTTCTGGGGCTTGAGAATAAATATATCTATGACATTTTTACATGAGGATGAAAGGGTGCCAAAGGACGCTCGCACTATGTAACCACGCAGTGGTTAGACCAACCTTTCTTTGTGCACTTACAGCTTGTGATTCACTAAAAGTCCCAGTTTTCTTGTAAAAGTTTGATGCTTCGAGCAGAGAGCAAAAGACACAAATTCGGTCGAACAGATTTGATTTAGAAAGGAATAATATGCAAAAACACACCTTTCCGGTCAGGATTTAAGCACAGCTTCAGTTGTACAGAGCCATAAATGTACGAATGGTTCGCTCACCAAAGTCACACTTTTGGACGGATTTCTGAGTGTAGCCATACGTGGTGAGTATAACAGCAACAGCCAGCCATTTCCATCCGTCCTGTGGCACCGCTGAAATCAATAACTCAGTTAAGCGAATTTCCCTTGGACCACTTCAACCCCACTGTTAACTTGTCTGCTACGTCGGTGAGACGACGCCCACTTCACAATGTGAAACCATGCCCCATGGCTGCTATTAAGGTGCATGGTGAATGTCGTTATCATTCTTAAGAAATTGGGAAACTACTTAGGAAATGAATAAGTTTAGGAAGCGAGCGGTCACCTTCTTTCAAGCCGAACTATTATTTAGTGAAATAATGAACAGTTTTTGATTACGTAGCCAGCGACAGACTGGCAGTCTCGGTACTGGTGCATTTGGGGCAGTACACGACGAATTGAGGATGATGCTGCGAACACAAAACAGAACTGTAAGACAATTTACAAAATTATATATATATATATCAAAATTTACCTTTAGGCTTAAAGTTAGGCACTGGGAGGCAAGCGCAGACTGCCTGTGTAAATAAGTTATGCGGCCAGGGGTCAACTATCTCTGTCAGCAGCCGAATTAACTGAATTTGAGTATTTAACTTTTTGTACACTACAGTAAGTGGGTATGTCTGTATTGAAAAATTAGAGGCAGTCGTATTCCTACACAATATCAGCTGGAAGAATTCTTATAGCGTTTTTTTACTCCGAGATATTCGACGCCAAACTTTATTTGTCATTTGCATGATTACGGATGCATGAGCGTTCGGATCAGCGCAAAGGTGTCCCTGATGTGAAGTGGCTGTTGCATGTGGCGCTTAGTTTGACAACGGGACCTGGCATCCGCAAAGATGACCACTGTCCCCCTTCCCCTCTCGGCTGGCGAAATTAAAAGAAAATCGCACCCGGAACTACTGTTAAACCCGCGACCGCGCAGCGTGTAACGATGGCGGCAGCTGCCATGCCGAGATAACAGCGCGAGCGGAGAAGCCGAAGGGCGTGCGTAATAGTGACTAGAGGAGCGGGCATGGTCCTTTCTTGGACTACATGGTCCTTGCCTGGGCTGATTTCCATGTATTGTAACTTTTATTGAAATAAAAGAGCAATAACTGCACAGCACATCCCGCTGTCATATCTTGACTTTGCCAGCCGAGTGTGAAAGCGGAACCGTTATTTTTGCCTATGCCTCCGTGATGTTGTCAGACTAAACTCCGCATGCAACAGCTGGGTAACATCAGAGAGGAGCTTTGCGCCCATCCTCATACTCTTGCATGCGTAATCATGCGAAGGACAATTAAACATTGGAATTGGATATGTCGTAGCACGGGCACGCTAGAAGAATTCTTCCAAGTGATACTCTGTAGAAACACGACTGCCTCTACCTTTTAAATACAAACATACCCACTTACTGCAGTCAACAAAAAATATTTATTCAATTTTAGTTAATTGGACTGCTGACAGCGATAATAATCATCTAACCTTGTGTCCCCCTGGCTACATATTTGTTTGCACTGCCGGTTTTCACGTGCAGCCCAGTGCCTAATTTTAAGACAGCCGTAAACCTTAATTTTGAACACACGGTATATATATATATATGGTGCTGCCCTGTGACAGTTTTCCCCCTCCTTGGCTCGCGTCAAAGTAAACTTAGCGGCCACTACTCTCTGTGCCGCTGCCCTTTTCTGACTTGTGTCTGCCTCCTCCTCTTTTTCTTTTTCTGTTTTATTCTTCCTTTCTTTCTTTTTTTCACTGACTTCCTTGCCCTACAGACATGGAACTCCGCCTTCCTTTCGCCCTGCATTGTTGCCAATAAGGCAGCTGTAAATCTGAAAAAGTGCCAGGAAAGAGTGAGTCGCTGTCACAGCGGTCCGTTTCGGTTTCATGTTTCTGAGAACGACCAGGCACCCGTTCTGCAATCTTTTCTAACAGTGCGGCACTGCCATTTTATGGTGTACCCTGATGAAGATCGGTCCAGAAGTGGCATTTATTGAAATTAATTACTTGTTCTTCTTACCTTGCGTTGTAGCAGCATTGCTCAAATTATACATACATATATATATATATATATATATATATATATATATATATATATATATATATATATATATATATATATATATATATATATCTGTAAGATCTGTAGCGTCGACCGAAGTCTTTTCTGGCTTTGTCTGTGACAAACTGGTGCAGTTGCTGGGTACACGTCTATGTACTCTGACCCACAGGAACTGGAAGCGGACAACCTACGCGAAAGCCGACGGCTTCAAAGACTGCCTCCGGTATACGGCGTGCAAGGTCTGCCGAGGATGTCCACCACAACCGGAAGCTACACACAGGAGACATACGGTACGGGACAGCCTCCTGCGTCGCTGGTTCTCAACACCCTACGCTGGCCGCGGCCTTTCCATGGTGGGCCTTTTGAGGACATGGAAGACTGGCTCGACGACTTCGATCGTGTGGCTGACGTCAATTATTGGGACGAGCAGAAAAAGTTAAGGAACGTGTACTTCGCCATAGAGGACTCTGCCCAAACATGGTTCGCTAACCACGAGCCATCCATCGCCACCTGGCAAGAATTTCAACGGCAGATACGCCATACGTACAGCAGTTCCGCAAGAAAAGAGCGAGCAGAGCAAGCCCTTCACTATAGGGTTCAAAGGCCGAACGAAAGTGTAGCCATCTTCGTAGAGGACATGTCGCGGCTTTTCAAGAGTGCTGGCCCTGGCATGACAGAATCGAAGAAGGTGCGGCAACTGATGCTGTAGTGAAAGAGCAGCTGTTTGTTGGACTGATGCGAAGGCCTCCAGCTACGGTAGCTGAGTTCGTCAGTGAGGCGACAACAATGGAGCGAGCCCTTCAGCAACGCTCCTTGGTCTACGATCGCGAAATCAGTCTGGTATCAGCATCTTCTCTCTTGTTGCCCTATGACATCGATGCGCTTCGACAGCTTGTGCGTAGTGTAGTGCGTGAGGAGCTCGATCGACTGCAGGCAGTGCGATTTCAACCGACCGTAATATCCCTCACAGATATCGCCGCGAAGAAGTCCACCAGGCGGCACAGCCATTCGTTCAAACCAGACCTGAAGCCGCCCCCGTACTGACTGACTTATGCGCAAGCAGTGAGGCTACCTGCGCAACCTGGGAACTACCGTAAACCGCCTTGTTCTGAAGAACCGCTGTGCCACTTCCCGGGCCAAGCTTCACGTACAAACATGTACGCGTGCATGAGCCCCCGAATTAATGCGCGAAAGTCAGACGTGCGGCGCACACCTGACTATCACCCACTCTGCTTCCACTGTGGCGAAGCAGGCCACTTGCACCGTGCCTGCTACTACCGAAGAATAGGACTCCAGGGCTATCACCCCGGCACTCGTCGCCCACGTGAGGGAGAGCACCCTAGAGAAATACAGCAATAGCTGGCCAGTCAAGCTTCGTCGCCGTACGCACAGCTCCCACCGGTAGAACGGTACCTGCCAACGACCCGACCTCCGTCTCCGCAGAGGCGCCAGTCACGATCACCACCTCCTTGACGATCGGTGTCACCAAGGCGCTACACTACGTTCTCCGCTTCCGTGGGCAACCGGCCCACGAGCCCGAGTCGGGGAAACTAAGAACAGCGACTTCCTGTGGGGGGGCCGCTGTCCAACGCGCTTCGAAAGATCCTCCGCTGCGACACGCCAACGACGGCGTCGACGACGACGACAACGACTGAGTACCTTCGACACCTTCCTTCGAAAACCGTGAACCTGTTTCAGCCGACATACTCGTTTCTGTAGACAACCACCCGGTAACCGCTCTTGTCGATACTGGCGCCGATTATTTTGTCATGAGCGGACAACTGGTTACTGCACTTCGCAAGGTGACGGCACCGTGGCCAGGACCCAAACTCCGTACAGCTGGCGGTCATGTTCTCACGCCGATCGGCAAATGCACTGCGAGGGTACAAATTCGTGAGGTCACATCTGTCGGTTCATTTATTATACTGGCAGAGTGCTCTAGGAAGGTCATACTCGGCATGCACTTTCTTCGGGAGTACGGCGCAATCATCAACCTTCGCGAGTTGCTTGTCACATTTTCCAGCGTACACGCAACTTATTCGGACGACTACCAGCCACAGTCCACGGTGTTGCGCGTTTTGGCTGACTGTGCTACTTTACCTCCCCGGAGTACTGCGTTGATCACCGTAGAACCAGACGATGATCCTCCCCATCTCGGAATCGCTGAAGGCAATCTGTCAGCCTTGCTGGCTCGACAGGTTTGCGTAGCCCGCGGCATCTCGCAGCTGTCGTCACGGACTGCTCAGATTTTAGTGACCAATTTCAGTCGTGGCACTTCGCCCCACGAAGTGCCATCGCAAATTTGGAGCCAGTGACTGACTTTCGTGCTTGTTTAACTGTAGGACACAATGATGGAGATTCTAACTGTGACGTACCAGCCAACATCAATATTGATGTTAATTCTAAATTATCAGAGGAACAACAGGCTAGCATTCCGAGCCTTCTACTTACTTTTGTGGATTGTTTCGCTTCAGCATCGAACTTCAACCAAACGCTTATTTCGAAACGCAGAATTATTACAAATACCAAAGAAAGACCCGTGCGCTAACGTGCCTACCGTGTTCCTCGTAAAGAGCAAGACGCCATCGAAATCAAGTCCAACAAATGCTTACCGACGATATCATACAGCCCTCCACCAGTCCATGGGCGTCACCTGTGGTTCTGGTGAAAAAGAAAAAACGGCACACTGCGTTTTTGCGTTGATTATCGCAAGCTTAACCATGTTACGAAGAAGGACGTTTATCCCCTTCCTCGCATCGACAACTCTTTGGACGGCCTTCGACATGCTCGGTACTTCTCATCGATGGACCTTAGCAGCGGCTACTGGCAAATAGAGGTTGATGAGCGTGACCATGAGAAAACCGCATTTGTTACGCCGGACGGACTCTACGAATTCAAGTTCCTTCCTTTCGGATTGTGCTCTGCTCCTTCTACTTCTCAGCGCATGATGGACACGGTTCTATCAGGTCTCGAGTGGCAGTCATGCCTTGTCTGTTTCAATGATATCGTTCTGTTTTCAGGAACTTTTGAGCCGCACCTCCAGCGCTTACAAGCAGTTCTTGACGCAATTCGTACTGCTGGCCTGTCTTTAACGCCCGAAAAATGCCCTTTCGGATATGACGAACTGAAATTTTTAGGCCATGTCGTCAGCTACAAGGGCATTCGACCAGGCCCCCGACAAAACGATTGCTGTTGCTTCGTTTGCAACACCTTGGAATAAACACGCACAAACTCCGCCGTTTTCTAGGACTTTGCGCATGTTATCGATGCTTGGTGGCTAACTCTTCACGGATAGCCGAACCTTTGCAACGGTTGACTAAGGATAATGTTCCGTTTGTCTGGGAGCAGGACCGACAAGAGACCTTCTGTGAACTCCAGAAACGTCTGCACACCCCTCCTGCTCTAGGACTCTTTGACGAAGACAGTGACACCGAGTTGCAAATGGATGCCAGCAACGTTGACCTTGTTGCCGTCCTCATACAGTGGCAAGATGGAGCCGAGCGCGTCATTGCGTACGCAAGCCGCACTTGGTCTCCAGCTGAAAGGAACTATTCCACTACGGAGAGGACTGCTTGGCCGTTGTGTGGGCAATTGCTAAGTTCCGACCATATTTGTACGGTCGATCATTTCGAGTTGTGACAGACTACCATTCATTGTGCTGGCTCGCATATCTGAAGGATCCATCTGGCCGTCTTGTACGCTGGAGTCTTCGCTTGCAAGAATATGATATGACGATAGTGTTCAAGTCCCGGCGTAAACACACCTACGCCGACTGCCTGTCACGTCTTCCACTTCAACCGTCGCCATATGGCTTTGATGAAGAGGACGCATTTCTGTCCATTATCACAGTATCAGATATCAGCAACCAACAGCGCGATGATTCAGAACTCGGGCCTGTCATCGACTACCTTGAGAACCGTCTACCAGAGCCGCCTCACATGTTCATCCGCAAGTTATCCTCGTTTTTTCTCCGCGATGGCGTTCTCTACAAATTGGGTTTTCACTCGACCGCAACCGCCTGCCTCATTGTAGTGCAGTCTTCACTACGTGACGACATCCTGTAGGCCTCTCACGACTAGCCATCTTTGGGCCACATGGCATGCGCACGGACGTTTACACGCATACGCCAAAACTACTTCTGGCCTAACCTTCGCCGTGACGTAAAGCAATACGTGACGACATGCCGCGACTGCCAGAGACGCAAGACACCACCCGTGCGTCCCGCTGGTCTTCTCCATCCCGTGGATCCTGCGCGGATGCCTTTTCAGCAGGTGGGCATAGATTTGCTTGGACCATTCCACACGTCGAGGGCTGGTAGCCATTGGATTGCTGTTGCCACAGACTAACTTACATGTTACATTGAAACCCGAGCTCTCCCAAGAGGCACTGCTAATGATATTGCGACCTTCTTTGTCCATGTTATCGTACTCCGCCACGGTGCTCCAACAGTGGTTATAACCGACCGGGGCGCAGTATTTACAGCGCAGCTTACAGAAAATATCATGCTTCTCAGTGGCACAGTTCAGCGCAAAGCCACTGCTTACCATCCCCAGACGAACGGGCTCACACAAAGGCTAAAGAAAACGATCGCTTGTCTGATTTCCATGTATGTTGACGTCGACCACAAAAACTGGGACGACGTTCTCCCACATGTTACGTTTGCATATAATACTGCCTTTCAAGAAACTACCGGCTTCACCCCTTTTTGCTTGGTGCACGGCCGGGAAGCTGTCACAACGTTGGACGCAATCCTTTTGCCCACCAACTGTTCTTATGTTGTCACTGATGCTGCCGAATTCACTCGATGCGCCGAAGAGGCGCGCCAGCTCGCACGAATGCGTATCCGCTACCATCAACACAACGATGCCGACCGATACAATCTTCGTCACCGCGAAGTCACTTACCAACCGGTGACAAAGTATGGGCGTGGACAGGGATGCGCCAGCGCGGTCGGTCGGAGAAACGCTTGCGGCGTTACTTGGGACCTTATAGAATCGTTGAACGACTAGGCGACGTCACATACGAAATGATTCCTGAAGGAGAAGGCAACACTCGCCGTCCCCGACGCCTACGCCTCTCCGATGTGGTTCACGTCTCTAGAATGAAGTTATACCACTCCAGCTGAATGCAAAGCTCCACACCTCTCTCACCATCTACGTTTCTCTTAAAAGTATTGCCGTGGCAATCTCCAGTGCATCGATCTTCCGCATCGAGACGATGTTTCTAGGGAGGGGGGTAATGCCACGGACCTCGACACAGCTGACAGCCACTCGGTGCAATTCGGTGCCACGTGCTAGGCATGTTGGGTGGCTCCCAGAAGATGACGATGAAGGTGCCAGGATAGCAATATATAAAAGATCTATAGCGTCGATCGCAATCTTTTGTGGCTTAGTCAGTGAGCATATATATATATATATATATATATATATATATATATATATATATATATATAGAGAGAGAGAGAGAGAGAGAGAGAGAGAAACGAGAGGAAAAGGGGTTGAGCAGAGGTTCCCACCTGCGACAAGTTGTTTTTTCATCCACTTTAATTTCCATTATCTTTATCGTTTTTTATTTCATTTAATAAGTACAAGTAATTTCCCCTATGTTGTCCTTGGTGTCACTCTTTGTTGGCTTTTTCTTATATGACTAGTAAAAATCGGGCTCCCCTGCTTAACCCCCTTTCTTCTCCTTTATTACATAACAAGGATCTCGAATCCGGCTATATTGATGCCTTCAAGCAGCATATGTGGGTTTATCGACCAGTTGCCTTCAACCAAAAAGATCGCGTTCGCATGGCGCCTGCGGCAAAAGGATGTTCCACGTCCGCCACCAAGGTCTGTGAGTGGTGGCGCTGGCTAACACTCCCAGGGTTCTACTAGGACACATAAATACCCAAAAAAGTTGATGGGGCAGCAGCGCCGCGATAGCTGAATTGGTAGAGCATCGCACGCGAAATGCGAAGGTTGTGGGTTCGGTTCCCACCTGCGGCAAGTTGTTTTTTCATCCACTTTAATTTCCGTTAATTGATCGTTTCATTATTTCATTTATTAAGCACAAGTAATTTCCCCTATGTTGTCCTTGGTGTCAGTGTTTGTTGGCTTCTTATAATATGACTATATATATATATTCACTGACGAAGCCACAAAAGATTTCGGTCGACGCTATAGTTCTTTTATATATCGCTATCCTGGCACCTTCGTCGTCGTCTTTTTTGGGGAGCCACCCAACATGCATAGCACGTGGCAACGAATTGAACCGAGTGGCTGTCAGCTGTGTAGAGGTCGTGACATTACCCCCATCCCTAGAAACATAGTCTCGATGCGGAACATCGATGCACTGGATATTGCCACGGCGATACTTTTAAGAGAGACGCAGATAGTGAGAGCTTGTAGGGTGGTGAAAGAGCTTGTGAGGTGTAGCTTTGCGTTCAGCGGGAGTGGTATAGCTTTAATCTAGAGACGTGAACGACATCGGAGAGGCGTCAGCGTCGAGGACGGCGAGTGGTGCGTGCTCCTTCAGGAGTCATCTCGCATGTGACGTCGCCGAGTCGTTCAACGATTCTATAAGGTCCAAAGTAGCGCCGCACAAGTTTGTCCAAACAACCCCGCTATATATATATATATATATATATATATATATATATATATATATATATATATATATATATATATATATATATATATGCGTGTGTGTGTGTGTGTGTGTGTGTGTGTGTGTGTGTGTGTGTGTGTGTGTGTGTGTGTGTGTGTGTGTGTGTGTGCGTGCCTTAGATGAATGTCACCAAGTAGCACGCACAAAAAATCCTCTGCAACTATGCAAGGTATGGGACCATATTGAAACATAAGGGCAACTATGCAGACAGCCTACCGCAAGAAGGGATGCACAAATACACAGCGCTATGTGGGCGTGTCTCCCTTCATGTGATGGTTTGTTTGCGCTGTTACCCACATGTTTCAGCATGAACCAACTCGTCCGAACTTGTTGATCAAGTTCCTTTCTTATACTGTGGGCCTTTCTTTCTGTGTTTCACCTTCCTCTTCCAGCAGCGGCAGTGCTTGTGTGTGCGTGTATTCCTTCTTGTTATCGTCTGTTCGCGCTGTTGCCCATATGTTTCAAGCTTAACCAACTCGCTCAAAAACAAGTATGGAACCATGCTAGAAAATTTAATTGATAACAATTTTGCCGCGAGACACAACAATAATTTTTTAGAATGTTGGCGGCACTTCGAACTATAGTAATCATAATAACAAAAACCCAGCCGCATTGATGAGTCATTCTATATAAGTGGGCGAAATAGAAAAACGCCCGTGTCACGTGCACTGGGGACACCATAAAGGTCCCCTGGTGGTCAAGCCTAGTCCAACATTCCCCCCTATGGCGTGCCTCGCAATCAAATCGCGATTTTCACACGTACAACCCTAGAATTCAATCCAGTCATTTTATATTACCACTCTAAGGACAAGCATGTAATTCATACTTCTGGTCTCGAAAACAACACTTTCGGCAGAGAGTGTGAGAAGGGCTGGGAAGTGCCCCACCTTCACCACTAAAGTACTTCAGGCAATATGGGTAGGGTTGTATTAGAGAGTGTTAGGGTGGGAGAGTAGAGGAGTAGAGGAGTAGAGGTATAAAGCAAGGTGTGATAGGGGGAAATTAGAAAAAGTGTAGGGTGTTGTGAATATAAAATAAAGAGAGTAAGCTACCGTAAGCCAACGAGCTCCACCAAGGGGACGGGTCGGGCAAGACAGTGAATATTTATTAAACAAAGAAAATAAAAATAAAACAATATTTGTTTGTTCTCACCTTCGTCTTGAAAGGACATTTCGTTCTTCCTTTCTTCTGGCCGTTCATAGGTTGTATTGTAGCTATAAGTGTTTCTCAATTCTTATCTCATTCTGGTTGTTGTACCATGCTGCCAGTTCGAGATGTTTGCGCTTGCACTGTTCGTAAGATCAGTTTGCTTCCTGGTCGTTGTAGATCAGTGCTTTCTTGTGTTTAAAACTACTCTTTTGGTGCTTTGTTGGGGGTGTACTGGCAGCTCGATAAGAAATAGTGGCTGAGGAGTCCTCACCAAGGATGGTTTTTATGCCCCATTTCCTTTTCTTAACTACATTTTTAAAGGAGTTTGTAGACGTTGAAGTTCATCGTTGCTTTTAATGTGTCGAGCTAATTTTGCCTTCATGTTGTTAACATTGTAAAATAGTCTGGTCAAGTTTCTGTAGCATTTCCTATTGAATTGTCAGTGTTTTTTTTCCTCTAAATAATTTCTGGCTTTCTATTTTGTCAGTTATTGACTAGATTTAAAGATTTAATTTGGTTGTGTAGTTTCAAGGGTACAGCTCTTCAGGATGATCAAAACTACCTATACTATTTCCGCATAGACATTTTGGATATGCTACTATATTAAATCGATGAAAGTAAAATGAAAATCTTCCGTGTCATATCAGTGTCTTAGTAGTATAGAAATTTCTTCGAAAGCGTTTTGGGATGTGATTTATCTTCTTTATTTATTGGCTGGGTGTAAATGTTTGTTGCTTCTTTGTTGCAGATTTCGTTCCGTTAGGTGCATGAATTTACTGTCATTGTTCTGAAATAAATGATTTTAGACTTGGAAGGAAAGCCTCTTCGCCTTCCTTTGTGGTTTCTTTTGCTAATTCATCTGCTAGTGTACTTCCTAATGTTCCATTATGACCTTCAGCATAAGTTAACTTTACGTTAAGTTTGTTTGGTTCATCTAGCAATTTTTTTTATTCAGCATTTTATTGGGTTTGAATTGCCTATTGCCTGGTTTTCCTAAAGCTTGAAGTGCTGTGAATAGCTGTTATCTCGCCCGTATATGTAGTGACATTATGTATCCTATAGATATTAAAATACCTATAATTTCGGAATCCTAATTGATTGTGATTATTCTGCAATAAGGCGATTATGAGGCCTGCCGTAGTTTGAGATTCCAGAATTATTTGGACTACGAGAAGTTCTTTAAGAGGTACTTAAATGTAAGTATATGGGTGTTTTGGCATTTTTGTCGCATTAAAGTAAATACCACAAGCGATCAACCACCATAAGGACTCAGCTCATATGGAATTCATAGGGACTGTGAAAAGGTTGTGGCGCTATATATCGAGCAAGGCAACATGCAAATATTATTGAATAATACCGAAATATAGGCCGACAGGCATTGGAGGTGTCGCCTTACTAATAAAAAATGCATCCGCTTGGTGGCACTGCCTGATGTCGAGAACGCGGAAGCAATCTTTTGCACGATAACTATGGGCCCAGGCAATATCCCCGCGGGTTGCGTTTACCCCAGTCCTACGGCTGATAATGACGTGATTCAATGAAAGTGTAACTTCTTAGAACGTCATGCATAATGTGGTCGACTAATCTTATATGGAGATTGTAATTTGCCAGATATTGATTACCAAGCGTGCATTTACCATCGGTTTCATCTGAACTTATTTGCTACATGATGCTCAAATTTAACCTATGTGAAGTTGTCACGGAGCCCATGCACATTAAAAGTACGGCAACAAGCATTTTGAACTAGTATTCTTGAGCAATCTCTTTTCGAACGAACACACAGATACACAAATAATGGACACATTATCAGACCAAAAGCTAACATACTGCACAATACAGATACAATATGCTACACATACTATGAAAACACGTACGACCTTTCTTGACTTTTCCAACAATGATGGTGTGAGCATAATGGATCACCTATATTTTGGACATGCTATGTTTAAAGAATTTTCTGATCTTGCCTCTACGAACGTTGACTCCCTAAGGAATAGGTTCAAAGACATGTTATTTTTTCCATCCCGAAGTATATCTCAAATAAGACGAACCTCTTAAACCCAGGTAATCTATGAATTACATGCGAAATTATCCAAGCAAAACAAAAAGTACGTAGGCCACCAAGAAGGGTAAAAGTAAAACCCGTGCCCATAACTAGATATAGGCGCAGTGAAGCCATATTCAAAGTGAAGTATAAAATTAATAATGCTAAAATTAAGTACTTCACCAACATTCTTCCTAATTTTTTAACGAGGGTGCCTAAGAAGTTCTAAAAGTACTTTAACCCTAAGAAGCAAGACGGCCCTTCAAATTCGAGTGCCGACAACCGGAACAGCGCGAATTCTTTAACATGTATTTCCAATCTGTATTTAAAATCGATAACTGGAGCCTCCCGCACAGAGAGCCGTGCACCTGTAGACATATCGCGCCTCTTAATGTCACTGAAGCAGGTGTACTAAACCTTCTACTTCACATTGAAAAAAAGAACTTGTTGGGCCAGACAATATACACAACGTATTTCTTAAGAGATATGCCGAATGGACCGCCACATTTATGTACCTAATTTTTTACAAATCTTTAACAACAACTAGCCTTCCTGCACATCGGAAAACTTTCATGGTTGTCCCAGTTATTAAATCTGGAAACACTCAGGAGGTGTCCAATTTCAGACCTATTTCACTAACTTCGACTGTATGAAAGCTTCTTAAGAATATAGTTATAAAATACATAACCACATACATAGACGAAGAATCTGTACTATCACCGTGCCAGCATGGTTTCCGCAGGATACTTTCCACAGTAACGCAACTTATAGAACTAACACATGACGTACCTCCATCTACAGACAATATACAACAGATAAACCTAATTTTACTTGAATTTTCAGAGGCCTTCGACCGCGTACCACAAAATGAACTAATAAAACAGTTATACCACGTTAGTGATGGTCCTGTTGTTGAATGTGTTGAGAATTAAATAGCTGAGTGATCATGGTTCGTTCAAATTAGCAATTAAGGTTCTAGTTCAGCCCCAGGGTGGCGTCCTTGGATCACTTTTATTTCTCATTTACGTGAATAACTTGCCTGCTAGCCATCTTGTTAATATCCGACTTCTTGCGGATGATTGAATCTTGTGTCATGAGATTAATTCTAATGATTACCAAGGAATTCTAAATACTTCTATTGAGTCTTTTTACATTTACGTCGAGAGTAGCCGATGGCTATAAATGCACAGAAATTTAGAACATTCAAAATAACTCGAAAGATACAAATATGTGACTTCACCTACAGTATTGACACGTGTACTTATCTTTATCGGGCGACCACGTTTCGCCGCCTAACAAATGTTATCGCACAGCGGGGGACGCCCCTGCATGTATCGAAGTTTATGGAATGTTGTCGATGCTTCTATGCGCTGTCTGTTGTCGCCGAACCTTATGTTATCTGATCTCATCGCCTGACGCGAAGGGTGTAGAACTTTGTGGAAGGCACGCGGGTCCCAACGGTTAGTCTGGAACATTCGACGACTGCTGTATAAAAGCCGTCGTGCTTGACCCGCTGATGAGATTTTTGACGATTGCCGACCGTGTTTGCCGCTATCGTTGTGCTATAAGTGTAGCCTGTTTTTGCGGGCACAGGTTCGCCCAATAAAAGTTAGTTTTGTCGTTCACAGTATTGCTGCTGTGTTATTCAACGTCACCACCACGTGACATCTGGTGGAGGAGCTTTACGTTCATGTACCGGACGCCCCGACGAGCCGTAATTCAAGCCCGGACCGCAAAGACAACACCAGCGCCGTCCCGGAACATCGAGCAAGCCGCCGTGTTCAACAGCTGCCCCCGGAGCACGGATTTCTACCTGAGACCAAGAAGGTTGCGTCCAAGGCAACTCCAATGGCAGCCCCAGCGTCCGCCATTGTGCTGCAGCAGCCCAGAGAACCA